>NC_068943.1:53171483-53792733 GCF_026419915.1 Harpia harpyja
TCACAGACTGGAAGTACATTCTAGGAGAAAGGCACAGAGGAAGAGCTACATGCCAGCATCAGTCCTAATTTTAGTAAAGTCTTTGTTGGTACCATTCACTGGATATCCTCCAATGCTGTTGAAGACAACAGCAAACCTTCTTTTGCCATGACCAGGTATTCACTTGGGCTCTAAACTCACATAACACCAAATAAAAACATCCACACCGGGTCTGATTTCTGCTGCTCCCAAAGTCAGTCATAGAAATAGATCAAATTGGGGGCAGAGGAACCCCACTTGGCAAACTCCCCCCCGTCTCTCACTAGGTATATTACAACCTTGCAAGACATTACAAATTTTCTTCACATAAACAGTGAATAATCTGCCTAGCAGTAATAGCAAGAAATGCAAATACTTCCTTAGCCAAAGGCAGACTAATACTACGCTGGCAAACCCATGCTCCCCACCTTAGTTTGGGAACGGTTAAAACAGTATAAAAGTGTAACACCAGTGGATAAAGCCTGTAGAATGCTGTACAGCCAAGAAGTAATATTTTAAATCATGTGGGGAAACATTTTTGTATGTTGCAGAGACCAAAACTCAGCTTTAAACCCCCATGGGAGAGCTGATCTGGAAACACTGTATAATTCTGTCTTAGTTGCCTCATGGAACTGGAGTACAAACAGGTGACGTACTGTGTATTCTGGACTTGTCTTTGGAAAACTGGGCTCTAAACCACAAACATCTGTACACAGTCTCACCCTTTCACCAGGGCCATCATCTGTTTAAAAAAAAAAAAAAGTGCAGGAAATTCAGTGTGACAAAAGGATTGCCACACTCATGATTTTTGCTACTTATTCTGATACTGGGTGGGCTTTTTCTAATATGAAAAAAAAAAAAAGGAAAGAAAGCCCCAGCTCCTGGAATCTTGAGAATTTCAGTGTTCCTTTTCTTTTAGCTTCTAGTCTGGAGAATTACAGAGAAAAACCTAGAAACATGACCCCCAAGTTATTTTTACTTAAAAATATTTTATTTTATAACTGTCTTCACTTTTGAAGCCTTGGTCATAATACTGCAAGGATCAATTTGTGATTTAAGAACCACTAGAAATAACAAGATTGTAGATCACTCCCCTATATATTCCATAGGTTATGATCAAATCACTAGAATTATCCAATCCACATATTTATTATGCAATATTTTTTCTGCCTGGAAAGAACTTCCCATTTCTTTTTCTGTGCAACTTTTTCTTTTTAAACAGATACAATGAGAAAAAGAATTACTCTAAAGACAAATGTAATTCTCCTGGGGAATTCCCTGTTTGCTGGAGTACTTTATACACTTAGACCAGCCAATTCAAACTGTCTTACATATATACAGTTGCACTAGCAAGTACTGTGGATGTAATTCAAGTGTGCTCAAGAGAAGCACACTCAGTGATGATTGACTGACAGTCCAGTTTTCACCTAGTTTTGTTTTCTCATGGACATCTGCCCTGTGTGAATTGTAAGCCATACGCAGTGAGAATGTTTGTTTAAAGTAGAGAAGTTATCTACAGATTTTTAACATCCCCTGTGGCTCAGCAAACAAAATAACTCTACATTGGTAGTGTGTCATCCCCCTGGATTTTGCAGTTTGTATGAAGTCTATTGCATCCTTCTCCAGAAAGTACCAAACTAATGACCTTGCCTGTTCATTCCTGCCAAGTAGTAGTTGGCAAGCGAGGAACACACTTCAGAGAGCAATGCCTTTTACTGATGACATTTTTACCCTTAAAGCTACATTTTTTTACATTAATTTAACTGACCAAACAAATCAATACAGAAACAATAACGTCATAGTGAACAGGGACCTGTACATACAGATCCAAGCAATATTAGAAACCAAAGCTAAGTCTGGAGATTGTCACATCATTCCTAAACCCTGTAAGCAGCTCACAGCTTTTAAAAACTAGTGAGCAAACCATTTCCCTTTATGAGTTAACTTTCTGGTGTTGTAATAAGACTATTTTTTTAAACTACAGAAAGGGAATCACAGACTGTGTGCAAAGGTAGCTGATGAGAGCCACAGCTATATAAGCCTATCTACTGGAGCGGTGTTTGCAGTGTGCAGATAATCTGCTTCACTTAGCTTTAACTCTGATGTGCCATGTACTGACAGGAGTCAAGCCTGAGATAGCAGGAGATGCAAGAGTCCTTCCAGGTCCTGCGGCACAGATAAAGCTTTGTTGAGCAAACAGCTTCAGATGCTTTAACACTCCCTTGTTCCAGAAGTGTTCCTTCAGGACACTTCACTAGGGATTACTGACTTCTGCAATAGCTATGAGCAAGAATACCTGTCTACATCCCCTGCTCCTTTGCTAGGTGGATGGTGTGAGCTACAGGTGATCTTGCCAGGTTTCAGTGCTATTTATCTCCTCCAGGCTGGCTCAATTAAAAATGACCCTGTGTGTATATCAAAGTCCCATTTTTCACCTGGTCACACCAGCTTTAACAAGATCTACCACTTACTGAAAGTCTCACTGTAATTGATTTGGTTTTTTTCTCTATAAATCCTCTGGCATTTGAGAAAGATGGTTATCTGAGCACTTTCATTTTTGAATCTTCACCTTGAAATCAAAGTATATTCTTAAATTTATAATGTATTTATATAGGAGAAAAATCTCATGCTAATTTAGACCCAAACCCTGCAACTGCTTCCACATGTGCTTGCCTTTACTAGTGTACCATTCCCTGGAATGAGTGGATTCCAGCAAGCTGCTGTCAGTGGCAGCAAGCTGAAGCCTGCTTCAAACTGTTTGCAGGATCAGGGCTTTCTCCTCCGGGAATGCATCATTGTAAAGGAGCGCAGTTTTCAAATAAGGCATCTGCATTCAGACACTGACACTCACTGGAGACTTTTAAATGCTTCTTTTATGTAACTAAAGGTCAAACTGAACCTCCAAATGTGGAATATCTGACATCCAATTAAGTAGCCCACATTAAAAATTGGGCCAGTGTTTAATTATGTCTGGAGAATACATGAGTTCAGCTGAGACAATTCACACTCACTTCATGCGTTTCTCAGTGTTTTCGATGGTGGAACTGAATAAATATTCTTTTGCTCCACAGATGCACTGGATCAAGGTTTAGCTTGTTACGCATAAAAAATAAATCAGCTCATATTTCCTTGACTTCATTTTTCCAGCTTTGTCATTCTGTCTAGTAGCATACTTCACAGTCAAGCCAGGCATGGCTTTGCATGTTAATAACCCTTGGAAAACTATGGCTGCTTCTGTGCAAAATCCTTTTTATTTTTTCCAAATAGCCAAAGTGCACCTGGTGAAAGATACTTTTCTTTCTCTTTTTTTTTCTTTTTATTAAAGCATGCGTTTCAAAAATCCTAAGTGGAACCACAACTGTGATGCTGCTTTTCAAATCAAAAGGATAGTACAGTCTTCACAGGATATGGCTCCCAGCCAGTTGTTTAATGCTTGTAGGTCAATATACAACCAACTCAGCTTCTGCTGCCTAATTGACAAACCACATATCAGACACAGGAAGTTTAACAACTGTGCTTTCTTTCACCTAAGATCCTCTGTTGAGTCCCTGGGCCCTCAGCCCCTTTTTATTTTATCATTCACAAATATCTACTGTGAGCTCCCTCCAGGCACAACAGACTAACTGCATGCCTGAAAAAAAACAAGACCCCTGGTAAGCAGTGGGTGTCTGGTCACTCAGGAGCCAGGCTAGCTGTTCATCATGCTCCTTGATTTCAGTCTGCCAAAGAGGTTTAGACCCACTGCTCCCAGTGTAAATTATTTGTGGATGAATGAACCAGGAAGAATTTCCTCCAAAATATATTTGATTAATGGAGTAATGACACCAAACATCAATGCATCATCAAACAGTCTTGATACAATCCAGTAACCCACTCCAGCTTGTTTGTCAATTGTCTGTGTTTTAAGGTAAGTATCTATTTGCAAAAACAAATGTTAAAAGTCTTTGCACAAAAATGTTCCCTAAAACACCAACAAAGAAGTAGCCTTCCTTTTATTACGTTTTTTCCTGGTATTATTCCCTGCCTGTCTAAAGGGAACAAACCTACTGGTAAGGGAAGATTTCTGGAGGGGGGCACCTGAGAAGAGCAGAGAACACAAATATCAACAAGACCCAATGCCTGTTACTGCCCAGGAAAATCACCTGATTATTTCACCCCTTCTGTCCCCTCCACAGCATGGCAGTCACATATAAGAGAAATACATGGACAAAACCAGACCTCCACCCAACACTGCAATACTTTAGTATCCTGGCATATGCCTCAGACTAGATATACCAGAACTAAAGGGGCATGAGAAGCTACAAATATTATTCCAGTTAATATTCTTGTCCAGATTCTTGGGGATGCTGCCCCTACTATATCATAATAGTAATACCTTGTACTTCACTCCAACGAAGCTGCAGCAAAGTCCAGCAACGTAAGCACAGAGGTTTCAACTCTCTGTGGCCATAAGACACTGTATAGTGACATAAAACCATCTCTGCACATGCTGCTTCCATTAACGTTGAGTGGATAACCGTCATCTAGAAGAGAAATAACCTGGTGAAGATTCTAACAGCTAGTTCTGAGTACAACATACATCCAATCAATGCTGAGTTATGCCTTGTTGTGCAAAGACTTAATGATACTTAGACCCTCAGGGTTGAGTGCCGATTGTCTGAGTGGCTAAACCCTTATATTTATCCATGAGTTTGATGTGCACCTTCTTTGAAGGAGACACTGAGTAGTTCCATTAGCAGCACACACAGCTGTTTCCACCAACTTTTATTAGCCGGGAGAGACATGCTGTTGTTCTACCAGCTGTTGCTTTCAATGTTTTGTGCTGTGTTTGATGGTGCTGAGCTTGAGGTATGAGGACTGTGCACAACGGATAGTCTCAAAGTGATAGAATTGCCTTCCCCATCTAGCTCCAATAGAGGACGTGGATAGTTTTGCAGAGATGTAGAGTTTGGGTCTGTAGTTTGATTAGTCTAAGTGAAATAACCTTCCTTGTATTGTCTGTGAAAAGTAGATCCCTCTTATGTCTCTTTTCTTGCTACTAGTGTTTGTACTACTGAAGGAAGAGATCAGAATGGCTCTGTATCATCCTTCCACCCACCTGTTTCAGGCAAAAACATCAATTTCTTATCTTCAAGGGTTCATGAAGAACAACATTTTAAGGATATCGCCTTTCAGCAAGGACCTCCTCGTATGCATAGCACAGGTGTGAATATGTAGCAAAGCAACAGCAGTAAATCAGCCCATGCAAAATAAAGCAAAAGGAGATACAGTACTGCAAAACCAGTCAAAACCGATAAATGATTTTGTTCAAACATTTGCTGATAGCCTGCAACTTGCAGAACTCAAGAGACAGACAATAGAAGCCAGGCTTTGTGTCTAAGCTTTTCCTTTACCTCAAGAGACAAACCCTAGCCTGCTTGATGATCTCTCTGCTTCCCCCACAATTTCCCATTTTTTCCATAATACATAGAATTCTATCTTTAACAAGGTCAACACAATACAAAGGGCACAGATACAGGAGTTCTAACTTTAGGTCACAATGATTTCTGGCAGGAAAATTACTTCAGCTTTGGAAACACAAATGTATCTTCAAAGATTTGAGGGCCAGCTGCTGTTTCTGTATGTTTGTTTCTTTTCCTGATGTGACATTGAGAAATGTGATTCCTCCTGTAAAGGGGGGGAAATTCCAGTATCCATCATTTTGAAGGATTACAGTCAGTGCCATTAACTTGTGAATGCAGCTCTAGTCTAAATTACATTTTCTCTTAGGGCACTCTAAAAGTGAAACTGAGCATGAGACTTGAAATTAAACTGGATTGGGAACAGAAAGCCTGGGAACCTTTCCCCTTTCCATAAAGTCGCTGAAGCCATTCTACTTTGCAACAGCACTGTATAATATATTTCCATTGGCCTGGAAGACAAAGCTCAATTTGTCTGAGTAGCTTGGAGGAATGGAATTGTTATGATTTACAAAGTTAAGTAAGAGGTTCTTTTTCGTTTGCTATTCAAAAGCCAGTTTCCACCTCCCTTAGTTTAATTTTTCAGACCTTCATATATTCCTGAGCAATTTCATTTGCATAAAGCCATGCTGGTTTTCTTCAGAATTAATCAGGTAGAACTGTCATATCTATTTCTGCCCACATGCAGGGCCTAATACATTTTTTCCATCTTTGACATTTTTCACAGAACTGAGATTAAAAACCTAGTTTCGATTTTAAAATAAATTGCAGACAGGATTTTCAAAAGTGCCTCTGCATTTCTGCTCCCACTGAAATCAACACTCAAAAATTCAATCTTCCTCTTCTGTGACTACAAGGAAAAAATGTAAGCTGATGCACTGTTATATTCTCCAGTCTGTAGATAGCTTGAAACAATACATCTGAAGGATGTGAACTCCTGTCTCTCATCCTAGTGGAGTAAATCTGAAACCAGAAGATGACAGTCTGCATCAACCTTGTTAACTCTTCCACAGCTAAGGATGTCAGCAGGAATGCTCAGCTGAACTTCTGCAGTCTCCCTTTTTTTTTCCTCTGCCATAAACTGCCCTGCCCCTACAATCGTAATATGTATCCAGTATCTGTCTGTACAGCTCATTGGAAACAGCAGAGAAGTTCATACAATTTATAGCACAATGGGAACTGAAAACGCAGAAGACAGCTGAGAGTAGTAGAGCTCTCCTAATCTCCAGAACATCTCCTGTCCTGGTTTCAGCTGGGATAGAGTTAACTGTCTTCCTAGTAGCTGGTACAGTGCTGTGGTTTGAGTTCAGTATGTGAAGAATGTTGATAACACTGATGTTTTCAGTTGTTGCTCAGTAGTGTTTAGACTAATGTCAAGGATTTTTCAGCTTCTCATGCCCAGCCAGTGAGAAAGCTGGAGGGGCACAAGAAGTTGGCACAGGACACAGCCAGGGCACCTGACCCAAACTGGCCAACGGTGTATTCCATACCATGGGACGTCCCATCTAGTATAGGAACGGGGAAGTGGGGGCAGGGATTCGCCGCTCAGGGACTGGCAGGGTGTCGGTCGGCGGGTGGTGAGCAATTGCACTGCGCATCATTTGTACATTCCAATCCTTTCATTATTTCTGTTGTCATTTTATTAGTGTTATCATTATCATTATTAGTTTCTTCTTTTTCTGTTCTATTAAACCGTTCTTATCTCAACCCACGGGTTTTGCTTCTTTTCCTGATTTTCTCCCCCATCCCACTGGGTGGGGGGGAGTGAGTGAGCAGCTGCATGGTGTTTAGTTGCTGGCTGGGGTTAAACCACGACATCTCCACAACAGCATCTTCTTCTGCCGTCTTCCTCTTCCAAAAAGAAAGTCCTCCTTGCTGCCACCATGCCCCAGCCTGATGCATGGACTATGCAAAGGGTCCTACAGGAGAAAGTATGCTTCAGAGACCACAGAAACCTTATTCCCTACCAATACAAAACTCTCAAACCAGACAGGAAATAAAAATAACTGAAAGACATTTATTTGAAGCTCTTTCATTTTAAACCAAGTTTACGATTTATGGAAGCGTAAGATATGACTGGGAAGGGGATACTGTGGTTGGCAATAAGGGATGCAAAACTGTCGTGCTGAGAAGTCACCATTTCCAGGACAGCAGAGCTCTAACACACTCTATTAAGCAGCTGAGCAAGAGTTCTTGATGCTCTTCTTCAAAAACTATGTAGCTGCTATTTGGACTATGTAAAGCCACAGCATTGTCCTCAGATGTACTCTCCCTAGGATTTCAGAAGTTCACAGGCTATAAATACAATTACATCAGTATACTTCTTCCTCTATTGGGAAAGAAAATTTTGTATTGCTAAACTGCCTTGTTCTCAGGTTGCCCAGCTAACACTTAAGCCATTATTGCTGCCTCTTACACAGCTGACACCATGCCACAATGGTAGCATTAGAAAGGTTTCTGCTGTCATACCGAAAATAATTTCACAACCCCAGTCTAGGCAGATTTACAAGCAGTTAACAGTCTGATAATTTCAGTGGATCACATATTTGGTAGGATTTTGGAAACATAGTTTTCATTTTAGTTTTTTCCTCTTTTTTCTCCTGTCATTTACTCTCACCAACAAGTCTGTTGAAATGTAAAGCAAATCTATTTTATGTACTGCTATAGCTTTTGCAAACCGCAGCCATCAAGTAAATATTTGCAGATATTCTGTGGTTTAATTAATTGGCTATGGTCTGCTCAAAGTGTGTGCATAATGTTGGTCTATTTGCAGAACACCACCACTAAGGAATGACTCTGTTTCTTCTCTTTCATGTAGGTAATATTTGCCATTACCTGGTATATCAGATTAGGAGTGTTATATGAATACACTGATTCTGGCGATGAAGTTTGGAAGCAACTGTGTAGATCCTGTTCATCATGTTTCTATGGTTATTCATAAATATTATGGCCAACCTCAGTCAATATAGGCCATTTGCAAACGAAATATATTTTCTTTTTTCAAATTGCTGAAAGCTGTTTTCTTTCAAAACTCATTTCAGAGTACTCAGAGGAATTCAGTCAACTTTTTATTAATATCATTTAAAGGATGACCAAGGTAAACACAGTTATTCAGTGCCAGTGTTTTCATATTTGGACCAGGCCACCACTTCTATACATTGTTTACCTCTACACTGAGTTTGTAGGGGAGGACAAGTGGAAGGAGGGCTGCTATAATTTAATATAAAATAACCAAAAGGTCCTTTGGCAGTTTCCTTATTCCCTGAAAAATTAATGCACTGCCTGGAAAATTAAAGGAAACCTGATCTGTAACTCCAGTGGAAACCACTCGTCATCTATTGTCTAGATACGAGAAATGTTACTTTTCCTCTTCCACACATGCTGCAAGTAGCAATCCAGCTGAATGCTTTGCGGGAACTGGAAGGCCAGTAGAGACTAAACACAATCATCTGCTCTGGCTTCCTGGATGACACAAGCCATGGAATTTCAAAGCCTATAACTCCAGCTACAGCAACAAGCACAGTCATCAGAAAGACATCCATTCTTGATTTAAAGACTTCCAGTGATGGAGATCCACTATGTTCCTGGATAAATTTTTCCAAACTTGTTAAATAACCTCATTGTTAAAAATGCAGCCTTACTCCTACTTTGAATGGATCCTGCTTTTTCTATTTGTTGGCTCTTGTTACACCTTCATCTGTTAGAGTAGAGAAAACTCCACAATTACAATCTTCTGACCATTAGAAAATTGTACATTGTAAACAAGGCACTTCTAAATAAAGTGAAAAGCCTGAACTACTTTCATCTTTTCATGCAAAGGAGTGTTATTTATTTACTCTACTTTAGCTTGCCCTTTAAATAGTCAGTGTATGGAAATAGCCTCTATACAGAGACTATGTCATGCTTTACCACAAGGATAGCCGATATCTTGTTTAGTCTTTCCAGCCTTTAATATTATCATTACTGTTAATATTATTTTAAGAGTCAAGAACGCCTCCATCATGCCTTCCAACATAACTGAAGCAGATGAAATACCAATATGAACAGTCAGCATGAAGGTCTCATTCATAGATATCAGAATGATATGAGACTTGCAAACACTTGATCCTACTTCCAGGAGAAATCATTCAATGCAGGAATACCCACAATCTACTCAATATTCTGTACCCCATCCTGTTCAGAAATTAAAATTGCAAAAGCAAGAAGTGACTGTTCATTTTCCCAACCTTTTGGACAGGAACAGAGCTGAGCAGTAAAATAAATTTCTTGGAAAATCTCCATCTCTTTTCTTTTGTTTGTGAGTAACTTGAGATATTCTCAGATTTATTTGAAAGAACCTGTGACCTTCTTTGCCATTTCCCTCCCAAAATAACTTACGAGAAGTTTGCTGTTAACATTTAATTATTTAATTTAGTACACTGCATTGTGTAAGTTGTTTACAAAAATTAGGCATTACTTTTTCTGTCCCATGATTGGTTATTTAGACTAGATTTGCAAAGGTCAAATTAGGAACTTCACACAGAAATAAGAAATGTTTCAGCCAGTGCTTTAGTAGTCACACATAAAATGGTCTTCTTGTGAATGTTACAGAATAAGTATCACAGGAGAAGAGATCAGACAGCAGGATGTACATGTTTTGGTGTGGGACCATAAGTTCAGGATGAAAAAAGACAAGTAGAGCTTCATACACAGCTGCTAAACAAATGAAATCCTGATTCTTCCAGCACCTTCCTGGTTGCTGCATCATATATTGTTAATCACACATTCAGGAAAAATATTTGCGAAGGCATTTTTCACAGGCCTGAATTGAAAGTCAGCCTTGTACCACCTGCTTAGGAGTGGAGAATGGGGTCAGGATGTGGACAGCCAGCTGGCACTTTTTGGAGCAGCATTTAGACTGACCTTAGACTTATTTAATAACACTTTGATAACTGGCACCTCTAGGACCAAGGGAACAGAGCCATGATGTACAGCCACTTGCTTCTCCTTCCTAAGAGTTTGTAAATTGAGGATATCGCCCCATATTTCTTATGTAGAAGTACCCTTTAAAGACAGCATTCTTTCTACATTTAGAGCTTTTTCTGGAACTCTCTTAACTAGTGCCTGAATACAGTTCAAATCCAGTCCCAATGCTGACATTTGTGCATGCTTCTATCCAGTATTTTCTCAGGCAAAACTCCATTGGCTTTGAGAAGGGTTTTGCTTGAGCAAGATCATCAGGTTTGACCTTTCAATTGCACAGTGACAATTAATAACAGCTCAAAACAGAGATTTTTTTTAAACACAATACAAAAAATCCAGTCTATTACAAAATATTTGCTGCCACTGAAATTCTCTTCTCCCCAAACCAACAGAAATAAACTGTTTTTTTCCAAAGCTGCTTCATCATACCTTGAAGAACCTCTACAGACTTCAAGAATTATTAAATCAGCACCTTTCCGAGTGCCGTGCCTGCATCAAATTCAGTAGCACAGTCAGAAGTCTCTGATTCCTATATATGTAAATGCAGCCTAAACCAGCTATACATACAAGTACTTCTGTGTCAGAATGGGAGTGAGAGCTCAACTCCCATCCAGTTCTCTATCCCTTAGTAAATGTTTTTTTCCCCTTTCAACCTTAAGACAAGCAGAGGAGATGGTGTGGTTTGGAGTCCAGTCTAATTTATCTCCTCTATAAATCTTGTGAATTGCTATCTAAACAACTGTTCTATAAAGCAAACGCTTTGACTGATTGGTCCCATGTGTCACAGGGCCAGGTCAGATAGGTATCTCTTCACTTATTCCATGCATGTGAGAGAGAACCCAGCATAAATTTCATGTCAAATCTATGTTTATTTAATTAGACTATTGACTACATGTGACAAGGAAGAAGGTGACTTTATACTGTGGAGGAGACCAGGTAAGTAAGTTTGTGAGCTAGTCCATCATTTCATTCCATTCATTCATCCATTCACACTTTTTTATTTTTTATTTCTGACATTTAAGTCAGAACTCCACTTTCCAAAACAGCCTGAAGCTCCCTCATCTTTCCAGTGGCTGGTGAAGAAATACTGAAGTATGCCCAGATCACCCAGCTTAGCCCAATGTTTGCCTACACAGTTGAACAAGAGGCACTTCAGCTTCTCTTTCACACTTACCTGCTGTTGAGGCTTGGGTAAAATCTTGGCCCCTTGGAAGACAAAAGCAAAATTCCCACTAATTCCATCAGAACCAAGGTTTCCCTCCTCATATGTCCTAGTTATGGAAAGGAAGCCTAGAAAAGCAGCAGTTCTGAGTTGTTTGGGGTTTTTTTCTTTCTACAGACAGGTAAGACAGCATAACTGTTGTCACTTAGAGGCGTTAGAAGTCTTAATTTTGGACCCTGCCTCTTTTACCAAAAACATAGCCAGGCAGACTGGAAGCTGCAGCCTAACAAGGAATAGTAAATCATTAATTTAGATCTACTGCTCTAGTTATCACTTGTGGCTCTTAAGAAAACACTTGCCCACATGCAGCTTAGGTTAGTACTAGAGTTGTGCTGCATTACAAGTTAATTACAGAGTGTGATGCTGTATGGAAGGGCAGGTCTCTTCCAGTTTTCTTGCTTTGAGTGTTCTGTTCTGTGTGCGTTTCACCAGAAACAGTCTCATGTTTTAACATTTCTATTAGTTCTAACACAGTTTGTACAAGTGTGACATGTCCCTCCCGGTTTGCCTTGCAGATCGGTGGGAATTGCTCATTCTCTCCCTAGCTTGGTAATATTTTCTTCAGAGTGTGGATAAATCTCAAATGAGAACTCTATTCTTGCCTGGATCTATTTCCTTGAGATGCATGCTACATTACTTAGGAAAGCAAGCTGAACCTGTAGACAAAGTGCTGTCCAACACCTCAAGTGCTGCTAGTAAAAAATACCTGGTTGTGCTGTGCTTTTTAATTCTATTTTCTTGATCTCTCTATTTTATGGTACCACATTTCAGTAGCACCTGAGTACCAGGATGCATAAAATTGACCAAAATTGAGAGCACACACAGTGTCCATAGAAGATGGGTTTCTATCTGCCCTGTCTTTGGGAGTTAAGAACTCTGCTTTGACGTAATTTTTTCCCAAGTGCATTGATTTGTGATTTTAAGATCAATTTATTTCATGGCTTTTTGTTGTTATTTAATATGAGGTAGATTGTGTTTTGGCAAGGTTGGAGAGTCTTGAGATAGGACACTGTCAGTATGGTATTACTTTCACAAGTTTTTCAAATGGGAAGATTTTGTAGTGTTTGCCAATGATGATCAGACCCTTTACTGCCTTTAGAAGACCTTGCATGGTCAGATCCTTTTGCCAAATAATAGTTTCTTTTTCAGCTGTGTCTCCACAGTTCCACAGGAATGCAGCTATAATTGTCTTTATTAGCTTCAAAATGAGCCCTTTGGGTCCACAACTTAAAACAGAGATGGTTGTTCCCTATTTTAACATCACTTAGAGTAGCTACCAATGAACAGACCACCTCTGTGCGCATACTTAACTGTGTCAGACCCTAGCACAGAAGAACTTCAGATATCATATCCTCTAGTTACTTCTGTAAGGACATCATTAATATTTTTCAAATCTGATAAATTTAATTTGGTAATTTCCATCTCCTTCTGCAAATGTTTTAGACCACGTTGCATTACAACAGCTAGCTGACAGGGGAAGAAAAGGGTTTTTTAGTGCTAACGAGTGTTACAGTGAGGATAGGCTTACTGGACTGATGGGAGTTATAGAAAACACAGAGTGCCTAAAATACTGCTAAGTCAACATCCAGTCTGAAATTTTCTTCTGTACTCTTCTACTTTCCATTCCAGACTATGTTCATCTTTATGCTTGCTGTCATACTATCTTTTAATCTTTTACCAGTTCATTGTAAATCTCGATGTCATTATAACAACAGAACTGAATCACGCTAAGGCATACATCTTGACAGGACTGAAAGCTACAAAACAGGAAGTCTTTAAGATAAGTCCGTAGCTCAGAAAGTATCACACAGAGGCCCTAATAACTACCGAGCTGTAGAATTACCAGTTTTGCCAAAAGCAACAGATTTCCTTCTGATCTCAGAGCAACTGTTTCCACACAAATCACATGTGGAGACATTTTATAGGGGTTATGTTATCTATGCCTCTTCTGTTTTCTCCTTGCATAGATTCTTGTATTTTGACACTATTTCTCCTCCCATATAAATGACCTTGTAAATTAAATTTATAGCTTCACAAGTGCGGTCAGATCAGTACAGTTTGTTCTAGTTTGGAATACAGAATAGGAAGGAGCATTCTTAATGGGTTTAGGACAGACGTTACTTCTTGGGAATGGAAACAGACTCCACCAATCACTAGCACAACAAACTGGGAATTGGGAATCCCTTGTTTTGTCTTGGCTGGCTGTGTGAACAAATCATGAAGTCTTTCTGTGGCTCCAGTTCACCCATCAGTAAAGAGGAAATCTGATCATTCCTGTCTACTTCAGAGGGAACTGATATGCATTAAGCACTGACGTATTGGCATAGAAATGACTATAAACACATAAATCTAGGTCTCAGTGGTAAATGGTAAAAGTTAAATCAACTCATTGTTCAGGAGAATGACTCCAAGCCCAACACTCCTATCATGCTCTGAGCATGTTAATTCTTACCCATGCAGTACTTATCAGATATGTCTTTGGAGCTGGCAGGCACTTAGCTTTACTACCATATGCATAGTATGCTTTATCCATTTCCTACATTGAACACACTGCTGCAGATACCACAGTATTGTTCAGTCAGAAATGGAAAAACATTTCTAATAAAGGATTATGGCAACCACTGTACATGTCATGTGCCAGTGTGTAAAGGCTTCAGGAGAATGGACAGAACATTTGTCCAACTCTTCCTGAAAAGGTGATTTGCCAGACTTCAAATTTCCATCACTTCACCACATAAAGATGCCTAATTTCATATAGTGCTATTGGGTGTATATGCTATTCATCACTGGAAAGTTATAAAACAATCAAATGAAGTATCAGACTGTATAGACACTATGCAGAAAGAAATGTTGAAATAGAGGGAGTGTGAGAAGTTGACACTCACCAACAAATTTGGGTGAAAAGCACAAATCAATAGGCAAAAACTGCATAGGCAGTTTTGTCACTGCTAGTGACAAATCGTGATTATGGCAGCTTCATAAAAAGCTGAACATGTTTTTTTCTCTGTATCTTTCCCACCCCTGTTCCTATCCCAAACTATTGCAGCATTTTGGCTGCCATTTTCCTGCTAAAGGAGGCAAAGTTTAGTAAGCAGGACCCAAGACCAGGAGTCAGCACACTTGGGCTTTACTCTTGGCTATGCCAGTGACCTGCTGTTTGACTTTTTGCATCACCCCATGGAAACAAATAGCACCTTTGTGTGTCTATTTCTGTTCCTACACTTTGCAAGTCCTATGAGCAGAGCTGTCCCTACATGTGCAGGGTGTAATGCATAACAAATCCCCAGTCTTGGTCAGGGCCTCGACATCCTCAAATACTAAAATAAATCAAATAATTGTTACTAATTGTAAAAAAAAGTGCTCTCAGAGAAACCAAATGGTTGGCAGAGGAGCCTGTACAGAAGTGTCATTCTTTCCATTCTCACTTCCTCTCTCATGTTCAACTTTCAACTTTATATGTTAATCCTACAAATATTCACCCAAAAAGTAAGAGTCATTCATTGCTCATCTTTCAGACTTAATACTGGTGCAGTCCTTACTTGGGTAGTCTATCCACTTTCTAAATTAATAGTTGCTTTTTTGAAGACCCCATCATGACCAATGGTTAACAGATCATGCAGTTTACACTGACAAAGGACACAAAAAAAAAGAGAGCGAGCGGCCCAGTACCTTATAGCCTTTTAGGTGTTATTCTCCTACTTTCCTCTGCTAGGCTTCTTTGGATCTTGTTTTCAATTCCTGGGAGTAAAAAAATGAAAACCTGTCTAAACAGAATGGCCAAAATAATAAGGAAGTGATATTACATGACTCACTGGAAAATTAAGTTTTGTGAGGGTTACACTGAAAAGCTAAAATCTGTCCCCAGTACATACCCTGCAACATGACAGGACTTCCAGACCGTCTGCACTGCAGGAAGGTGTTCATCCTGCACTCCAAGTCAGAGTCAGTTTGGTGCACATTTGGAGGAAAAATGAAATCTTTGTTGCCATTATGATTTTTTTCAATTAATCTGATAGAAGTCTAGACATGTTATAAATAACGAGGAGGAAAGCAATAGGCAGAATACAGGTAAAACGGTCAAAAGCTGTATGATGCATGTTGATTATCCCTACCTTTCTACAGTTTCATCACAGCGAATGTAAATAATGCATTTGTGTATGTTCATGTTTGTAAAATGTAATTAATACAGACTATAATGTATCTAGTAATAAATATATGTGAGTAAATATATTATCTTATTTATGTTTGAAAACTCCAAATAAAAATAACTAGTAAATTTTTCCAAACCTACCAAGAAAAAAGCAGCTCTTGTTTCTTGAATGTGTAGCAATGATATAACCCAAACCTTAATCACAGAGTGCCAAACTCTGGGATCTATTGAAAACTATATCCAAATGAGCAGGCTTGAGTCCTTCTATAGCGTAGAGTGTGGGGTAGCAGCACTAGCACCCTGATCCTTAGACTCTGCTTTACAGTTCACTGTTGGTTAAAGCTGCACTAGAAAAAAAAAGTAGGACTGAAGGTATCTGAAAACATACTGTTCCTCAGCAGTGAGGTCATCTCATATTCAGTCAGCTAGTAGGTAAACTGTATAACAGGAAAATCCAAGTTGAAATATTCAAACTGCCAAGGATTGTGAATTCTTTGTTTTGCTTTGGAAACAAATGCACAGTAGAGACTAGAGTCACAGCACAAGGAAGACATAACAAAAGCTTTGTTTGTAAGGGGATGGAACCACTGCTCTCTGGTCAGGGATGAGGTTGGCTGATGTGTTTTCCATAATAGTCAATTGAACAATCTCAGCACTCAATCCTGGCCAAATACTAATCTGCTGAATTTATTACATTTGGGTTTTTAAATCAAAATTACCATCTGTAACTCATGTGTGGTAAACAGCACAGAACATGTGACAAGAGAAAAAAAGCACCTCATGAAAAGGTGGGCAACTTCCAATTGGTTTGAGGAGCCCAGAGAACTGTGACACTGCACATTGAACATTTTCTTGCTGAGCAAAAAGCATAACAGTTTAATGAGGTTATTTGTTAAAAACCCCTCTGTTCACCTCAGTAATGGTCTGTGCAGCCCAGGTCTGGAAATGTAGTTGGTTTGACCAAAGTGATACTATCAAGTGAACAAAGCCAAATTTCATAGGAAAAATGCCATGGTAGCCAGAAATAATACACATACACACACAGAAGAAAATCCCAGCTTGGGTTTTGGGGGGGTTTGTTTTGGTTTGGTTTTAAGATTTCTGCTCTCACAGTCATAAATATTCTCAAGACAACAAAAGCTGATTCAATATTGCAGCTACGCGGTCTGAGGTGGGTGAAATCCTGCGCCACTAAACACAGGATATTTGGACTCCTGCAGGCCCACCGTGTCACCCAGCATTCCTGGTCAATAAAGCTGCTGGTGGTGACTCTATAGTCTAATTCCTATTATTTCAAGCAAAGCTGAGGGCTTAAACCTTTTTTTCTTTTTCATTACAACTCTTATACAAGTGCTCTCTTCAGAAAAGCAGTCTTCTGAAAATAGCAAGTCTATTCATCTCCAGTTGAATAAACCGACAAGGTATGAATGCCAATTGGTTACCCACTTCATGCTTTCAGTTTGACTTGTGCCAAACCACGTATCTGACATTATTTCTGCACAGAAATGGGTCTGGGCTTAGTGGAAACATGTCACACTGCACATGCACACAGAGGTGCAAATTACCTGCAAAATTATGCTGGGTAAAACTGGCCTAAAAAAATGTTTTGAGAACAAGTCTGTTTCCAGAAATACTTTTTTACTAACCTTCTTTTGTGCAAGTGTCTGCAAATCCTATGGGTGAACATCTGAATCCATTTTCTAATGAGGGTATCATACAACAAGTTATCTTGTCTTACTGATCCCAGGAAGTCAGAAGAGTCTTAGGAGCTACTCAGATAGGGTCTTTTACCCCTCCCATGGTATCACTGCTTTCAGATCATATTTCTTAGTACAAATAAAACCAAAAAGAGTGGGGCCCCAGACATGTTAGGTGTTGTACAGAGAGAGTCCATGCATACAGTCCCCTGTGTAAAAATGAGGCACTGGCTAAGAACTGGTCATAAAGTCTCCTCGTACAGTCAAAGGAGATGGGCACATTCAAATGACAACTCATCCCATCCATGGGATGCGATGGGATGGGATCGCTCTGTAGGTGCTCATCTCTCTTTGCTCTTTAGGAAGAGAGTAACTTAAACAAAAAGGTTAACCTTTATTAGTTTTTTAGGGGTTTAGTGATGACTAGTGCTAGACAAGAAAAATCCCATGTTTAAGGCTAACAGAAGAAGACTTCCTATTCTCATTTTGCAAATGAGAACAAATGAGGCTAAAAAAATGAACAGTCACTTGCTCAAGGTCACATAAAAGGTTAGTAGAAAAGCTAGCATTTAAAACTCAGTTTTTATTAGTGCAGCCCTTCCTTCCTCATGGTGAAGTAGCAAGAAAAAGGTTCTCACTGCTTTCCAATAAACAGCAGTGGAAATACATAATTGACTTATTTCACACTTCGTGCTTCCTGTCCATTTCTCTGTGAAAAGAACACTGTCCCTGTTGTTTTCTTTCTTCCTGACCGAAGTCAAAGACATAGAAATTTAGGCCACTTTTCCTGTTTCTTTGGCATTTATTCCTAGAGACATTGTTTTTGTTGTTAATTTCACTATGGCCAGATTCTTCGACTGAGATCAGTGCAAGACTTGCAACCAGCTTGAACAAATTCAATATAAGGTCTTAGACATAACTGTTTCAATGCAAAAAGACAACAGAAATCATATCAGCTTTTTCAGGGGAGGGGGTTGTTAAGGTTTTTTCCAAGCCTATAATGTGAACATAATCTTTCACACAAGATTTCAGCTTCATTGACTCCCACTTCACAAATTAGAGA
The DNA here is from genome assembly GCF_026419915.1 of Harpia harpyja. Lineage (NCBI taxonomy): Eukaryota > Metazoa > Chordata > Aves > Accipitriformes > Accipitridae > Harpia > Harpia harpyja. The sequence continues at coordinate 53,190,055 of NC_068943.1, forward strand.
TCTGATATCTCTTTGTTCTTTTCAGATCTAGGACTAACAGAAATAGAAATAATTTTTAAAAATCATGTTTCTCCTATCTGTTCAGCTGAGGCATTAGCACAGAAATAGTGGGAGTAGAAGGACCTTTACAGAAAAGTCTCTGAACAAGCGTTTGGTTCACTATCCGGAGACGACGAGCCAAGTTATTTTTAATGGTGAATTATTACAAATAAAATGGCACCTAAACCTGACCATTTGGCAAACAGAGCATCAGTAACATGAGAGCTCATGAAATTACTGGTGTTGAAACCATCAGTTACTGATAAAAAAAACTAAGCAGAAAAGAATACATTTCTCAAATTTTTCAAAAACCTACCTACCTGCTTAGGGGGGTCATCCAAAGACTTAGAAGCAAGATCTGAATTTCTGCTTCAAGAGGTCAACCCACAACATCCCAGGCTTCCATTCTCACAGCAAAATACACACAGATTGGAAGACCGTTGAGGCTTCTGACAACAGCCATGAATGCCACAGCAGATTCAGAGGAACCCTGGTGAAAAGACCATTGCACAGACATCAGAATCACTGCAGGCTGCTACATTTGACATTCACGCTGGCAGAAAAAGCCTGTGAGTTTAGCTCTGACTCCCTTGTATGATGAAGTGCCCTACATTAACTCAAGACCAGTTTTGATTCTGTCCTTTATGACTTGAAAGCCATTTAAAAATAAAATAAGAAAAAAAATCAGCCATTTCGAGTGTCAGTGACATATTTTTCCTGCTTAAAAAGAAATATTTATCCAACAATGACAAATCCATGCTAAAGCCTAAACCCAAAAATTATTAAAATATTTTAAATTACATTTTTAAATAGTATTAAGAGATACATGTATTTATTGTCAAACTCATATAGAAAGTTAAAGCACTGAGTAGATCAATGTCACTGTAACCAACGCTTACTGAACCGATAGCTAACTTCTGATAGCAGGACCTCTTCTGTAAAAAACAGAAGAAATATTGTCTTAATTCTTGTCAATTTAATCAGTCCTCTAAAATGACTAGTTCATTCAGAATTGGTAAAGAGATTGGGATTTGAAAAAGAAGGAAAGTCTCTTTTCTTCTTATAATCTATGCACAACTACCTGAAAGAGGGTTGTAGTGAGGTGGGTGTTGGTCTCTTCTGTCAGGTGGCTGGAGATAGGACAAGAGGAAATGGCCTCAAGTTGAGGCAAGGGAGATTTAGGTTAGATATTAGGAAAAATTTTTTTACTGAGAGGGTTGTCAAACATTGGAATGGGCTGCCCAGGGAAGTGGTTGAGTCACCATCCCTGGAGATATTCAAAAAGCGAGTGGACAGGGTACTCCAGGACATGGTTTAGGGGGCATGGTTAATGGTTGGACTCGATGATCTTGAAGGTCTTTTCCAACCGAAATGATTCTATGATTCTATGAACAGGAAAGCCTGGTTTCCTCTTAGCTATAAATAAAAGATAGTTATGAAAGGATGATGCCTAATAATTCTGAAATGTTGAAGAACATGATAAGCAGAAGCTGACCTTCTAATTTCTTTACTTTTGTGTGTAAAAAGTTAGTTTTATGTGCAAAATATCTTCCAATAAATTCTTTTTTCCTATATAATCAGGAACATTAAGATATTTTAAACAAGTAACAAAACATTGTGGTGGTCTTTTTGTGCATTATAGTTTAATTCCGAATTTTATCTAAATACAGTCCAGGATGATGAACAAGCAAATAGTTAGTAGGCAGCTAGTAATATGAAATATATTGTTCATCCTTTTCTAGCATAATTCAAATTCTAGCAAATTTTGATAGTTAAGAGTCCTAATATTTTGTTACATAATTTCTTAAATATACATGTAGGGATAATACTATAGCAAAAAAGGTCAGGACCAAGGAAAAATTTTAGCAGAAATATACCAGTGAACATCAGATTTTCAATGATTTTAAAGTAGATCTAAAATAAGGCTGAAGTGGATTATTCAATAGGTTGTGATCTCATCACTGATCATATTTAAAAACAGAAAGGGTATCTTTGCCACCCACTGCTTTTTCTGCAAGCAGCATGGACTCCTGGGTGCACAGCAGCATTTTTCTCCCTTCTCAATGCCCCAGAGGTAGAGAAGCACATGCAGGTTCCCAAAAAAGAACGATGTGGAGAAAATACAGTTCAAGTGGCATCTCAGGACCAGGCTCCTTCTCTACACATGTCTTTTTCTCACTCCATCTCTGGTGTTGTTTAATCACATGTACAAACACAGTTCTCTTCCCCTCTCATAAACCTAAAGATTCTCCCTTGTATATCACATTGTTTCTAACATCTCCCCTTCAGCAATCACTCCCAGTCTCAAGAAACTCTCACTGGGAGTCAGAGGAACTTTTTCATAGCCTCTGCCAATATTTCACATTATTTTGCATGAAGAATATGTGCCCTACTGCCCGTAATGTTCACTACCACCTACGGGTGTGCAGTCACCTTAGAAAACATAACTAAGAGCAGAGTGCCACAAAGAGTTTGGGGAGGGGGAGCACAACAGCTAGGCTGTTATTTGTATTTAAATGCTAGAAGACTATGTGGAGCAGAAAGAGTTACAAAGATTGACATTTGTGTTTTTAAGTTGACGTTAGCATAATGGAAATGGTGTATAACTCCAATCTCCCCAGCCATCAAGGGTCTGTCAGCCCTAGTCAGTGTCCCAACGCCCTCTCACTCATCCTCCTTAAAGTAAATGAGTCGTTATGCATCTGACATTTCTTCCAGAGGCAAGCCCAGCAGGGTCCTCCTTCCCTCTAACTTGCCGTCGTCCAGAGTTTTGTGTTTTAGTAACTTGAAACATCCTGTGAAATCTATCAGGATTAGTTTCCAGTATAGAAGCACTTGTACTTGATCCAAGCTAATCAAATGTTCTTCAGATACTAAGCCCCAGGGTTTAAGCGAGTACCCCCAACATATTAAGCAAAAATGACCTTCTTAGTGTGGGTACTATATCCTCCTTTTTGACCCCTTTTGACACAATTTTGGCTGAGACAAGACAGAGAGTTAAAGCCATTGTGAATGGGCCAAAAATAATACAGTTAGTGTGTCTCTGATGTCACCAGAATGTTATACCCCAAGACAAAAAAAGCTGGGTTTAGATGGAACAGAACATTTTTTACATACTAGCAAAACAGGCTTTTTAATAGATAACTTTTTGTTTTCAGACTCATATTTCAGTCTTTCCCAATGGAATCAGTAACCAAATTAAGGGGTTTAGGAGCTCATATTATAATCAAATACAAGTCTGAACTTACAAGTCATGTATGACCTGGCAGTCAAGAGTTTATGGTGAGTAAGAAGGTAGACCACAGAAAACCAAAGAACAGGAAACTTTCAGTCTAGTGTTGATGGAAAAGCTTTGGATTAGATGGATGCAGTACTGAATAACTTATTTCAAAGCAAACAACTCTAACAGAAGTTTCTGATCCTTTTATAGAGGAAATGCTGAAGATGTATGATGTAAGAATTCAGAAGTGCACATGTTAGGCTGCAGTCTTATTTTGAGTTATATACAGCAAGATCAGCGTTTACACAGCTATACAGAGTGACTTCCCCTTCTTCCATTCATGGGCTCTATCAACTGACTGACTTCCTTAATTTCAAAAACCAGTATTTATTATTCCATGGAAGCTGGTTTAACGTTCAGCTCATCTATATGCCCAGGGAATTTAACGGAATTTCTGGAAGGCCCCGGATGTACAATACTTAAAACAATTCAGTTCAGTCCTCTGTCAAAATCACTTTTTCTGTGCAGCCATAGAAAAAACTTCTTTTTCCATCAGTGACAACTCCAGAAACATCCAGATGCTGACAATTTAAAAATGGCAAAGCATTTCAGTAGAATTAAAATCAATCCAATCCAATATTTCCCCATTCTTCGGAAAGGGCCTTAAAACCGGAACATCCCATATAAGCATGAGCTTCTATCGCTGACAAATATTAAGGGGCAATAAGTGAAATGGCTTAGAATTCCCAAAGCCAGTTCTAAGACTGCATGAGGTTGCGTTGCCTTATCTTCAGTATTGCCTTGGATTCAGGTGAATAGGAGGTTAATTTTAATTCTGCCCAGTAAAATGCAACACAACTTGTCAATGAAGAACTTAGAGTAAAAGGAGGCTAGGCTAATAAGATGAGCTGATTTCCTTGAGTGAACTTAGGCTTGATTAAATTTCTGAAAATATAATATAACACTAATAACAAATCTAAACTTTGACCGAGGTTAGCTCTTTAATTTCCAGTGGAATAAAAGCAAACATATGTCTCCAGAGTAAAATGAACAAAATAAAAAATATTTTAAAAGTGGACAAAAAGTTCAAATCTCACTAGGGAAACTATATGCAGTTCCCGTTCATATTAATTGTAAGCATTTGTCTAAGAAAACATGTGTGATCAGTTGCTACAGCTCAGCTGATGACTGGCAACTTGATGACATGCTTGAGGCCAAAATCTATCTAGAGGCAGCCTCTTGTGCCGGCTCACAGAGCTGCCTGATGTTTAAAAGAATGTTAATTTCAATTAATAGTGAGGGTGTTCAGGTTAAAGAACAAATTTTTAAAAATGAAAGCTGATAAAACTCAAGATACATTCATTTCAGGGAGGAGAGTCCTCCCCACCCTTTCTATTTTGGGTAAACCTGCTCTGAATACTGGTAGACTTTCACTGCTAAGGCTTCTCATGACAATGATGCAAGAATCCCAGGTCTGCTCTCTTAGTAAGATAGAAATGAGTTACTTGAATTCAAATAATCTAGTCTTATCTAAATCCAGACTAATATCAAAAAAAGACATTTCAGTCACTACCAGAAAGTTCAGACTAACAGATATTAACAAATCTGGGGACCAGGGGAAGGCCAAAAAGGCTTATACAATGCCTTGACTGAGTCAATATTACTATTTAACTTTCACACTCATAACAAAACTCAGCCAAAAAGCCCAAACCACTAAATCGCCAGATTCTCTTCTGGTGTGGATCAGTATAGCTCAAACACAGGCACCGACTATATGCTTTTTAAAGTAACAACAGCTCAGGTACAAGGCATTTGAGAACTGATTCCTTATTCCAGGCAGTTATTAGATCCATATTACCACATGCTTACAATATTTTTTTTTTTAATTTTAAAAATATCACAAGATTTTGGCCCAAGTGAAAACAGAAAAAAGACTTTTTTTATTTGAAAACCTCCATGCTATTTTTCTGGTCATAACTTTGTGGTTTTATTACATGACATTTATTCCTAGATATTATATGTTATGAAATATCAGATCACATTAAGAGGCAAATTAACTTTATTTTCTTCCCAGATCTAGATACCCAACTTGGGCCACAATTACTAAAGCTAATATCCTGTTCTATCATAAATGTCAGTATTTGCTGATTCCACTGATTTTTGCCATACTCAGCCTACGAAGCTGCTTTAAAATCTCTGAGAAAATACACAGTTTGTTTGGAAACATGTAGAAATAGCATACTTGGGTGTCACTTCTCTGAATCTAATTTAAAGATTAACTTAAATATCCTGGACTTGTTCTTGCTTAAAATCCTTCCCCATCAGAGCACAGCAATAGTGCAGGAGGCCTTGGGGTAGGAGAGACAGTGGGACCGACACCATGGCGCACTATGGTGCAACTGAGCTACCGGGAGTAACGCAGGGTTACTGTTCAGAGGAGGGAAAGTTTAGCGCAGAAAGGGAATGGAGGGCAGCCTGGAACAAAGATCGGTGTCAAGGGGGAATCCTGCTGCGAGGAATTTACTGAGCCCAGAAACTGTCTCTGTTTTTATTACTATTTATAATTATAAATAAATTATGGTAATTTTTAAAACTTTCCTTTCACAGCAAAATCCCAAGGTCATGGGAATCACCAACACCACAAATAGATAGATGATTGAGACAAAGATATGAAAACCTGCAGCTGCACAGGGTCTGTCAGCTACAGGCTCCCATACCTTCTCCCCCTTCTCCACCCAATGCTCCTCACCTCCACTGGATGGACTCACTGTGCACTGTAAGGTAAGCACTACCTCAATACTAAGCTCACGCAGCACTGGCAAATTTAAAAGTCCAGGTTCACAACATGCCAGGACACCACTTTTGGTGCTTCCCTGTGAGATCCTTTTGGGTTAATCCAGGCATTCATTTGACCACTGCTCTCTCTGTTGATGGTAATATAACTGGGATTGCCGTGAGGCCCTTTGTCATCAGTAGGGGCTGGGATTGGAGCCCAGTACAGATAGCACATCCTGAGTAACAGTCGTGCCTGGAAGAGCACTTTAACTGTCACCCTAGTAGTTTCAGGAGAAAAAGGGAGTAGGCCAGGAGAAAAACACACATCTGCTTTGAGTCATGACAAGGAAAGAGCATAAGGAGAAAACAGCCATGATTATGACAGCCAGACTTCCCTGATGGACTGGCTTCTTCCCTGCCTCTCACCTTCCAACCTTTTTTTTTCTGCAGATCCCCATCTTTTAAGATCTTCACATCTTTCCTCATTTGTACTCCAACACTTCCCCAGACAGCCAGACCAACCTGAGAGAAGATTTTCCTGCCATGTACTGCTTGACAGTATCTTACATTACTTTCACATCCACTGGAGTTCACCTTTCTCTTTCTATGCTGAAGGGAGGCTCAGCTGCCACTCAAACCACCCAGCTTCTGTAAGCTTTAAAGAGCTGCATCTTTATCAGTACTCAAATGTAAAAAATTGTTCTGCTGGAAATTTGGGAACCATTTAAATTTGAGTGAGAGTGAAAGCCCACAAAGTACCTTCAAATCATCACCAGTAGCACATGCAGAAACTCATATGACTTTGCTATGAATCAGTTTCATTCTTTGCAAAAAAACCACTAGCGCTTTTTTTACTGCAGGTCCTAGCAATTGTAGCTGTTAGATCACATAGCTCAATATAATGCGTCACATCACAGGAGTTACTATAGATAACAGTAAATTTATTACTGAAAACAAGGTGTTTTGTGGCTGCTTCTGCACAATGCAAAGAGTCTTGGAACAAAAATTACTTGTCTTAAAAGTAACTTGAAGGTGGACAGCTTGCAATGAACACAGCCACATGCCAATCCCAGGACATTCTGCCTGCACGAGACTGACTGGAATAGCTTCACTGTCACTAGGGAAGCTTGTTTAGAAACAGTTTCTTTCAAATGTGTGGAGCTGGTAAGAAATTTTTCCGTATAAAGCCATCTGTACATCCATCAGAACAGTTCCCTCTAAATGGAGGCTTTGCTTTCCATAGAAAACTGCAATTTTTCATCAGAAGAGCTAAAATCCACCCAGCAAAAAGATTTTCAGCTTCTCAAAATAACAGAAGTTCCCTAGAAAAAGAAAGCGTTTCCAACATCAGCACCAGGTACAAATTGCCTGGAAGCCCCAGACTAATTGGGCCGCTGTTTCCCTCTGCAGTCATTCCCCCAGTGTCTCTTTGTAGTACTAATCCCAAGCTGAGCCTCCAGCTAAGAAATAAATCATAACATAACACCCACCATGAGTAAGCATTGTAGTTCAGTGAAAACTTTCCTCAGCATTTGTTCCTTTATACATGACAAATCAGGATATAATTCCAGGTATTTTTCCTACCTTCCCTTTTTAAAATATAGGCGGTACAGACAGTTACAGTATAGTGGAAACATTACTCCAGCAACTGCCCTTACCAGTAAAGACACACATGCTCCTTTCCTCCTATCTATCCTCAATGTAACAGCTTACTGGCAGGTGCTACTGATTATTGAGTGCTTACAGAAGAGCTGCTTCCAGCTATGAACTAAAAACTGACAAAAGCATCATCACAACCAGCATTTCCTAATTTTGTATTACCTTCTTCCATGGCCTGTTTTCCTCGTCTGCCTTTCAAATGAGCCTTGCTATCATGTGCACCATGACATGGATTTTCATGTCCCAGTAAATCAGAGTATCACCTTTTAACCCCCACCACCTGGGAGGGCAAAACCCCCAAGATTAGCAATTCGCCACTCCTCTTTCTTAAAAGCGAGCTCCATAATATTCACCTGCAACGTTTCACTGATACTATTGCTTCTTATCTGGCTGTCTGAAAGTAGGAAAAAATATTTAATGTATTTTTATAAATATTTTCATGTATTTTTATAAATATTTTCATGTATTTTAATAAATATTTTCATGCTGCACACCTACTGCATTTTGTTTACAAAATACAGGGGGAAAAGTACCAAGTTTACTTCCACTAATCAGGAAATATTTCTCTGTGGGTAATTTCGTGGAAGTCAAGAAGATGGCTAACTCTAAGAAAGGACAAAACAATATTAGCCTGGGTATTTCTTTATGTTACTACAGAACAATGTAAATGAGGCAGAGAGAGATTAAGGATCAGCTTTTCAAAATTACTTAAGCACAGATAGGCACTTAATAGGGTTTTCAAAGGTCCCTACAGAGGTTAAGGATCTAACTCCCTTTGGTAATACAAACATTTAGGACATCTAGATTTCCACTGAAACACCAGTGAGGCCATGAAAGCATTCAGAGAGACATATACCTTTTCCTGAAACTGCTTAATGTAATGCTACTCAATCCCATCTAATGATTTAATGTAGTAAAAAAAATAATGTAGATGCCATTTCCATAGGAAGAAGAAACATATATCTACTGTAATCTTGACAAGCAATGATGCTCAAAACCTTACACTGAAAAGGTGTACTGTGATCTTTCTCACAAGGCTAAAAGCCTATGCAAGTTGTAACTCTGCAGATACAGAAGGTGGTATTTGCTGTAAAACTGTGCTGTAGAATCGGAGTTTATGATAATGGTTTTTAGCTTATGTGGCCACAGTAAAGCAGATTTTAAATGTCAACTGAGCTCAGAAAAGTTTTTCATTTTGCCAGGACTCCAAATTTTGCTGTTTAATTCCATGTTCTAGGTCCAGTTGTAGCTGAAGAGAAACAATGGTCTATCTTACTGTCTGTGGAAACATGCACAGAGCAGTGAGCTATCTCTGTATTTTTCTGTATCTGATGTGCTTACTTCAGAAATACTGTTCTCTCAATTTTACAATTAAAATCTATTAAGATTTCCCCCCCTGTCCCTTAAAGCAGAGTTTGGAAAAGAAAACCCCAAACTGTGCCATCTGCAATGGATATGCTATCTCAGCAGCCATCCAGCTATGCTCAGGCCAGGTGGCAAACACCACCTAAACGCTCTGTCTTCAAACATCTCACAGTCTATCCAGGGACCTTTTGCTCACACCAGATAAAATTATGGGCACAGAAAGGACCTGGATGAGGGAGGGAAGGAGAAATAATATAGGATTTCCAGTTCCTTTTTCAGTCACTAAGAAAATATCCTTTGAAGTAACAATCTTTAAGGTGAAAAAAAAAATTTACGTCTCCAAGATGTGATTTTTACTTTTTTTTTTAAAGCAGAACAAAAGTCATGCATGCTTTGGTCATTTGTGAGCCCTGGCAGGTTTCAGAGAGGTTCAAAACTGTGGGACATACAGTTTTATTGCTGCATCTGCAGGCTTGCTGCAGGGAGACCTCTAAGAGCTGAAGGGACCTCTCCTGTGCCTCACTACAGGGTCCAGCACTGGAGCACCAGGGGACTTCAAATGGCAGCACCATCAAGATTGGCCGTTCTCAGCCCAAAGGCACAGCTCAGAGGTACAATTAAATCCAGTTCTCACTTCCCAAGACACACAATGCCCAGTCATGCCACAACTGAACAGCCAGCATAGTGTCTGTCCTTCCCTTATCCTTCTGGCAGGCAAATCAGTCCCCAAATCGGTAGCAATAGCAAGTTGCAGAGGCAGCATCAAATCCAATGAATTCAAGTTCAAACATGTAAGTGATGGGTAACTGCACAGACAAACTGTTCACATACCTGCTCAGAGACAGGAAAGGTAAAGCTCTGCTCATGCACCCCACTGACATCCCGGCTTCAAGTCCACCCGTGCCCTTTCAGGTAACTCTGGTGCTCACTCAATCGTGTTTCTGTCTAAACATGAACACAGATAATTCCCCATTTACCCATTCTTTTTACATGAGACATGATGGGACCCTGACATCAGCTGGATTTTGTTGTTTCTATTGCAATACAACACTTATAGCTTTCATTTTTAAAGGATGTCAGGTTTTTTCAGTTGAAGTGATCCTGAGGCTAATTTCCCATTCACTACAGAAAACAGAAGACCTTCCTGTACAAGTCCCAAAGTCTTAGTAGTCACCTTGGGTTTTTTCATGTTAGCCAGTGAATAACCCACCCCGTTACCACACAAGGGCACTTGTTTAATGTTGACGGAAGAAGGAAGTGTACCACCTACTGAGTCACCAATGCCACATCCTAAACACCTGCCTTTTGCCTTGCTGGGCTTCCATTTAAGCATGAATCTACCCTGAGTGGAGCCGTAGAAAAAGTCTATAATAAAACCTCAAACCACACAACACTTTCCTGGATGGGAGTATATTATGATCTGCTAAACTTCACGGACTTCCAGAAGAAAACTGAAATCCTTTCCAAAGCAGATCTATCTGCTTTGCTTTTGTCCAATTTCAGGGATAACAACTACGCATGTCAAGTCCCCAAAAAAGGTATAAAATTAAGTTTCCATCAAGTCAGAAATAAAATCACAGCTACAATTTTTTTTTTAAGTGACTGCACAAAATTATGGCCAAATCTGCCAAGGTTTTAGATGCTTAATCTCCCACTTACCTTTGTGAAAGCTCATCCAAATTCTAATCATTCTCACAAGACTTCTGTACAAAAAATACAGATATCTTAAAGCCAAACTAAAGACATTTCTTACAAATGAAATTCTTGCCTGTTAGGCAATGACTTATTTGCCATCCACAGTACATCCCATAGTTGACAAACAAAGCAGTAGTTGCCACCCTATTGCAAAACACAGCACAACGTATTTTAGGAAATGATTCTTCATTAAAAAAACATCGTCTAGGGCAGTACAATGCAACAGGAGTCACATGAATGTGCTACATTCTGTGACTGGCTCTGAAGTAAGTGTGAAAATAGTCACAAAACATTTTGGGGGCAGAAGGAAGCACACACTTTTCTATGGGACACCAGCTTACAGATGGGCTCACTTACCTTTGGTTTGTCTTGAGTCAGACCAAAATCCCTTTAACCCCCACACTGAGGAGCTCAGCCTCTTGGCAGCTCTCCCACAGGCAGGATGATCTAGTCAACACCCTTCGAAGGCACTTTCTGCAACGTGCTGCCACAAGGCAGCGCATGGTTTCCACAAGAAAATGAATGTTTATCTACCTAAAGCTTCGCTTCCTTCCGTATCTGCTACCTGAAGAAATGAAACAACTCTGTGCTCAAGCTCAGAGACCAAAACCATAAATGCGTGGTTTGCAGGGAGAAAAAGGTAAACTAGGGAAGAGAGTAACAACAAGGAGGGACATGTCTGTAATTCACATCCTTTTTAAATCCGAATTTCTTACCTCTTTTAAACTAATATTTGCAACGTGTAATTCTGAAAAACCTTATGTGTTGCAGGAAGTATTTGCAACAGCTATACTTTTTATATGTAAACTATCAGGAGCATCACCCCAGATTAGTGCATCATTGCACACAAGGGAGAGAAACCAAGTACATGCAGACAGTTCCAAGAGCAAGATCACCTCAGTACACACTGCCAATAAAATTGTTAATAATGCTTAAGTGAGACATCCCCGTACGGACTGGAACAAGCTAAGCCACTCCTGAACAAGAATATGGACTCGAAACATTAATAACAGCATTAGTGCATTTTCTTTTCTCAATGCACACCCTTTTCCAATTGATAGCACTATAGTTAAATAGTAATAGGCCCCTGCCTCAGCAGGACTACAGCATTGATTTTCTCAAGAAGTACCCAGCAAAACACAGTAGGCCATTGCTCTCCAGCAGCAACACTAATGGCAGAATATCCTAACAGAACAAGCAAGCTTAATCAAGACTGCTCATGTGCAGACAAGAAGATAAGATTCCCCTAGTAGCATATGAATTCTCTATATTGATATTTCCCAGAGGAAAATGCATCAAAAATTAAGTCATTAGTAACTTTTTTGTTTCTTTTTTTTTAATAATTTCAACACAAAGGTAAAAAAGCACAATCCCCTTTTTATTTTTCATTTTATCAAAATAAACTTCAGTTTTCTAGAAGACTTACTGAATTTCCCATAACTCTCCAATTTTCAGAGTAATTATTTTTATTGTCACTCAGACTTGGCCTAAAGCCATATTCTGAAATCTAAAAATGCCAAGTTAAACAAATTATTTGTCCTTTGCACAGAGCTCAGCTTCTCCAGACCCTGCATGTGAGGAGCCCCTTCAAAGAACCATCCTTTCACAGTCCAATTCAAAGCTCCTCAAACCCCTTGGAACAGAGACATGAACAGGCACATCAGAAGAGGACAGAAAAGAAGACCTCACAGCCATCTTATCCTGCAAAAAGAACACCAGCACCCATTCCCACACCAAGATGAAACCCAAATCTGCATTGTACAACAAATCCAGGAATGTCAGAAGAGAGTCTGGCAAGGAGGAAAAAATGACATCACTTCCGAGGTTTTGCCCAAGCCATAGCAGGACCCTCCAGTAGGGCTGCAGGCCCTGACACCATGAGGCTCCTTAACCTCCACAGCACCCTCTTGGTTTCTTGCACGAAATCCACCTGCTCCCTGCTAAATCAAAACACAAAGACTACAGCAGAGACCTCTAAATTTTGTAATAGGAATAAGCCTGCAAGTTCCATTTTCTTTAAGTTACAGACTGGCTTTGGATGCAAAGCCAGAGCAACTTGGCTTCAGGGGAACTACTTCACATTTCAACCTGATGCCTCTCACACTGATTTCAAGTTGTGGGGAAGAGGCTATCACGTCAGCAGTCTTGCTTAACGTTTTGAGTCACATATTGTGTTAGTCACAAGATACAGTAATTGTCTTTTCATCCCTTTTCCCTCACTGAGATGAATAACTCCTCTTAAGGGGCAGGTTTTCCTAGGTGCTTTTGGTCAGAAACAAATGGGTCGCCTTCCAAACAGGCTCCCGAGCAGACCAAAAAAAGCCCAGAAACATCCACACACACTCCTGACTCACAATTATCAAACAATCCTGCAGAAAAAAGAAAAGTTGCAGGTTGCTATTTACTTGCAAAGGGGATGCAGGCGGTCTTGCTCCCAGGGCCTGTGACCCCAGTCTGCAAAGCATCAGTGTACAAACCACTGGGTACAGCTGATGGGCCAGATATTCCCCCAGCGCAGATCACTCCATCTCCAGCAAGGCCACTCTAGTCCATGCCAGGTCCTTCTGCTTGCTCCCCTGCTGTCCAGTAAATCATGCAGGAGTTATCCTTCTCGTCCCAGTTGATTTTTTTTTTTATATTTTTCTTTTTAATAAAAGAAACTGAAGGCCTTCTCACGTGCAACCTCCGCACTGAAATAACCTCCACGTTTTGGATTACAGCAATGAAAAGACAGGGAGCAGCCGGGCTTCGCCTCTGTCCTCAGCTCACTCTGGTGCAGTTCGGTGCCAGAGGGATCAGGCAAGAGGCTCTGCACTCCAAGTGTGTTGTTGCTCTTCCCTTCCACTGCTGCGATATTAAGCCATCCAAAAAAACAAGGGAAAAAAGTTCAATTTACACAGAATGCCCCAAGCGCCCATAAGCGGGACACGCCAGTAGTCCCGGCACATCCCTTGCTTTTCAAATCATTTTTCAAGTTTACAGCTCGGTGGTATAACAAAAACAGCTGTGCAGCGTTGTCGGGTCCCTCCCTGAGCATATTTCTCCCTGTCCTCACTGCTGCTGCCTGCCGATTAGCAGCAACTCGGCCCCTTCTCCTTGTGGCACGCCATCAGTTCGCAGGGCACCAGGTGCTGGCTGGCAGGCAGGGACAATCTCACAAATAAATGGCAAACATTTTGAGAACTTTCCTTTTTCCACAAGGGAGGGGAAAAATAATGCAGCGCATCCACGCCAGTCTTGTTTTACACCGCCATGTTTTGCAGAGCTCCCCCTGCACCTAAACATGCCCTGCTTGCTCATGGTGCCTTGCGTGTGTTTCGGTGCCTTGCGTGTGTTTCAGTGCCTCGCTACAAACTCCCCCTGTAACTCTGCTGCCTTTTTTTTTGGGGGGGGGGGGGGGGGGGTCCTCACTATTTTCACCACACTAGCTGGAGGCAGGTGGTGGAGGCAGCAATTGGGTCGCCCCCACTGCCCTGACAGGGGAAGCGCCAGAAGGTTCCAGAAGGCACCAGAAGGTGCCAGAAGGTTGTGGGGCAGGCTGGCAGCAGGGCTGCAGTGCTGGGCACAAAATCACCATTGTTTCTTGGGGGTTTTGAGGTATTTTTAAAATTTTTGAGGAAAAACAGGCCTTTCTCTATGGCCCAAGCCACTCTAAGCTGCGGGCACAAACCCAGCACCAACGAAAACGCCAGGGAGTGAGCGAGCCATGGCCGCCCTGTCTGAGGGGTGCCTGCCAAACTGAGACCTGCACTGCCAGGCGAACCTGTCACTGTGAGGAAGGCCGAGCTGGGCAAAGTGCTGGGAGATCATGGTGGACTTGCCGTCCCTACACCCCTCACCAACCACCCCTGAGGAGAGGCATGCACCATCCCCTCACCCAACTGCCCTCGGCACCCTCATGGCTGCCCCGTCTACGCTGCTGCGTGAGGCAAGATCAATCCAAAAGGCCTCTCCCCATCAGAAACTGCTTCACATGTTTGGAAATAACAAAGAGTGGGACGTCTGTCCTCCGGGGCGGGAGACAGAGCTGCACAGTCTGCATTTGCAATTGCACAAGGCTGCCGGGTGCGAGGCGGGGAGCGGTTTTCCTCAGGGGTTGGGGGTGGTCAGAGGCAGCCCCTAGTACATCTATCCCGTTTTCCCTGTGCAGGGAAATAAATACTTGATGTATTGCAGCACCACCTGCTGGTTTCTTAAAATTGGGCATCTCCCCACAGGGCGGGAAGGAGCAGAAGGGCTTTGCGAGTGGTTTTCGCGGAGTGCAAGGCCCCTGTGCTTTTCTGCACATGAGCATTTCCTGAAGATTTTCCTCCTTGTAAAGGAATTAAGGTACCTCTAAATAAGCAGTTTAAGAAAAGCCACCTCCTGGAGAAACAACAGGCAAATTAGTGGTGAGTTTAAGGATTTCACTGAAGAAGTACAATAAGCAAAATCTAGGCTTTTTCCTATTCCTCTAAAACAGAGCCCAGTAAATTTTGCAGAACCCTTGGGGAATGATTTTCTAAAGTCACTGACTGATTCTGGGCACTTCTATTTTTTCTATATATCTAACTCAGGCTGCCTGCCTTTAAAGGCACTTGCATTTCATGAAGTCCCGAGCTGCTGCTTTCTCACCCTGTGGTCCTCTGAAGGGGGCTCAGCCTGGCCACCCCCAGCCGACCGTCACTTCAGTAAGCCCCAGCTGACTTTCAGCAGTTACTTACTTATTTCAGCTGGTTTCCTTCCTGGGCTTGATTCATCCCAACAGTGAAGTTATGTTTGTGAACTCTATTGAAAGTCGCTCCTTGCTGTTAATTTACAGCCTGGTGAAGGCAGAAGGAAGAAATTCAGATTTTTTTCCCCTCTCAATGAGTGACTTGAGATAATACAGATATGAAGAAATACATTACTTTGAAATTATGTTGTATAGATGAAGGACACTCACCTCTTTTGCTTCCTTAAAATTCAAGTGCAATACTAACTAAACCAGTAACACTGGAGACTGCTGATACATGCAGGAATTATTGGGGAACTACTGTCTTGCAAAAAACAACATAACTTTCATTTTAACCAAACATTTACTGCTTGCAGCAGTTAAATGCAACACAGTGTGCTGAGGATTTGTGAAAAGAGGAAAGCATAGCTGGCTTTTAGTCTCTCCCAGCTCTGTACCCAAATAATTAAATTTGCATTTCCCCTCATCTCCTCTGCTTATCAATAGCTCTGCAGCAACTTGCAGGACACAGGTCCAGTTTCAGGTGTGTTTCTGGCACAGTGGATGAGCCTACAGACTCCAACACAGCTGGGCACAGTCAAGCACTACAGGTCTGTTCAATAATGTCACCTCTAATTTAACCCTTTCCATATCTGCGATCTTAGTCTGCCTTGCAGCATCACCTCCTCAGTACCCACGCCACCCTGTAGCACTTCACATTCCTGTCTGGCCCCCTCTTTTCCTAACGATGAGACCCTGTTTTACAATTAGTGCCATTGCAGCAATGGCTAAACAAAAGAAAACCAGCTAGCTTTATAGCATATTTGAGTTTCCCTTCACAGGGCCCAGCAAATGTCCAAGGTTCAAACAAAGTACGAGGTGCTAACGAACAGTCTTGACAAACCTTGTTTTCCTGCACAGGGGCTCAGTACATAATGATTTCATTCAGCAGCTACTGTTCAAGCATGGAAAGTGTTGGTAAAGAAATCCCACAGAGTTCAGACAACCATTTTCCTAACTTAAGCTTTCCCCTCCACTCCTCCCCCTGTTTGCCTTTAGGGTCTCTGCCAGTCATAACATAAATATTCATCAGCTGATATTTGCAGTAGCTGTGAAGTTATGAATGAGGCCAAATGCCTTCCCTCCTGCCCCATCTGCAAAATGGCAGCTTCTGGTCTTAGCTCATGGTCAAACGACACTTCCCGAAATCCCCAAAGTGCACTTGCAGGCTTTTCAAATTCAGTCAGGTTTTTAATGCGCAAAGCAGAAATGCTGTCTACCTAATATTTACCCTGGGATTACTGAAAAAAATATATATATTACTTTGCTGCACTTTAAACTTTGCGATGCCTTGACGTAATAGACAGAAGTGTTGGCAGCTCAAAATGTTGGTTGGTTTATTTCAGGGGACATGACTGCTGCAGGTTTCCTTTCTGAATCGAACACCAGACACTTGAACCATTTGTTGTGCAGAAAAGAGAAACAGCTTTTATTCTTAATGCTGGTTTCTTAACCACCTGGGTGCTGTCAGAAGGAGCCACATGCACTGGAAAACAATTTTAATAAGACTCCTTTAAGCCTGTCTTAAACCCTGGATCCTGAAAAATGGTGTCCCTGCTGCCTCTCATATGTGCTTTCTCTCTGCAGGTTATCAAGGGGCTGCTGCTTTACAAATGTTCCGTTCTCACAAAGCCTGGAATTATGCTCTCAAACCTACCATCGGTTAGCAAGACAGCAAGACATTTGATGTATCCACACCAGCAAAATCAAAAGCAGAGATGTCAGAGAAACAAGAAGACCATGCAGAGCCTTAACGAGTAATTCAGCAAGGTACCATTCCAGCCAAAAGAGCTGTACTGATATACCCAGACGGGGACCTTAAGCCAAAGCATTACTGGATCTTAAAGGCTTAAAATCCTAAATGCCCAGTCATTGGGAAGTTCTGATAAAGAGGCTCAGCACCATTCAGGATCAGGGAACCGGTACACCTCTTTGTAGCTTGGGTTGCACAAATCTATCATGCAAACTATCCTATCTTGCCTGATTCATGCAAGTTCAGCCACAAATAAAAAAAACAAATACAAAAAAAATCAAAAGGAAAATGATAGGTTTTGTATGTTTTAGGGATGTTGCAATCATCTAATTTGATTTTCACCATGAAAAAGCCAGAACATTTTACCCAACAACTCTCCAATATTTTGTGGCTGAAATAGAGTATATCTTCTCAAAACCCATCTATTTTTCATTTAAATACTACAAAGGACAATTTACCACATCCCTTGGAAACATTCCAACACTAATAACCCTTGCTGCTAAAAAACAACCCCACACTTTGTTTTTAATACCTTCAGCCTTCAGCCATTGGATCCTGTATGTCTTTATTCTGAGATGAAAGAGCCCCCAAATCATCTCGCTAGTACCTCCAAACCAAGATCATGTACTATCTCCACAGTCTTAATAATCAGCTATGTACACTTCTCAATATATTTGCACTGATGCAATGGCTGCAAAGGTGTTAGGTCCTGCATGGCTTCCACCTACAGGCAAAAAGCAGGCTTCATCTCTGTGAAATCAGACCCAAGTTCACCAGTAGGTTCAGTGAGGACCTCAGGTAGCCTTTAGCTAATGTCTCAAGAACTGTAAAACCAATAAGCCCAGGGAGCTGCACATTGGCTAGTGCTTTATTCTTTAGAGCCACTCAGCTATGGACATAAACAAATTCCAAAAAGTCATGATCAGGGCAGGAAAAATTACAAGGCAGATGTTAGCTACATGCCTTAGCATAGCTTCTCTGCTTCTGCATACAAGTAACTACTCTGTATGTCCTCATGTCTGGGATGTATTTATCCATGTAAGATCAAAAGGCAGCCCCTTAGCCAGATACATGTGCAAAGTTTTGTTTTGCAGACCTACATCACCTGCTGGAATTAACTTAGGATCACTTGATTTGGAAGATTTTAATTGACAAAGAGAAAATAATGTATCAGGAATTGCTGCTTTTGACACTAAATGCCCTGTAAAGTTATATACTGACTATTCCCTGCAGCAAATTACACTACATCCAAAAATTCAAAGTTCTTACTAGGCTGATGACCTAATTTTTAAAAATATCAGCTGTTTACATACTATCATGCTGTTTAAAAGCATCTTATTGGGACAATCGAAGTGTCTTTGCAACAGCATAAGTGAACAGTAATTAATTGACACACTTCACTGAACACAGTAATATTGAGATGAGCTCTTCTGGCATTACCATGATGACACTGCACCACAGAATGGTCTATTGCCAGCACTAGAAACAACAACAAGGAAAAAATAATTAATCACAGCAACACCTTCCCACAGCCAATGAGGCAGTGGGGAAGGGACTGTACTCCAATTCCAAGTAGAAAAGGAAAGAGAAATTTTAAAGAATTTCTCCTTAGCCATTTTCTCAAGAAGGTGGGAAGGTGAGACTGAAAAAGGCTAGCTATGAAGAAAGGAATACCATTTAATAGGGCTGACTTCTCTGCAAAGACACCTTTACTTTGATGCATCATGTTATATGGCTTACAGACACTTTGCTTTTATAAAGATCATAGAATCATAGAATGGTTTGGGTTGGAAGGGACCTTAAAGGTCATCTAGTTCCAACCCCCCTGCCATGGGCAGGGACATCTTGCACTAGACCAAGTTGCTCAAAGCCCCATCCAACCTGGCCTTGAACACTTCCAGGGATGGGGCATCCACAACCTCTTTGGGCAACCTGTTCCAGTGCCTCACCACCCCACAGTGAAGAACTGCTTCCTCACATTTAATCTAAATCTACTCTCTTTTAGTTTAAAGCCATTACCCTTGTCCTAGCACTACATGCCCTTGTAAAAAGTCCCTCTCTGGCTTTCCCGTAGGCCCCCATAAGGTACTGGAAGGCTGCTGTAAGGTCTCTCTGGAGCCTTCTCTTCTCCAGGCTGAACGAGCCCAACTCTCTCAGCCTGTCTTCATAGGAAAGGTGCTCCAGTCCTCTGATCAGCTTTGTGGCCCTCCTGTGGACTCACTCCAACAGGTCCATGTCCTTCTTATGTTGGCGGCCCCAGAGTTGAATGCAGTACTCCAGGTGGGCTCTCACAAGAATGGAGTAGAGGGGCAGAATCACCTCCCTTGACCTGCTGGTTACACTTCTTTTGATGCAGCCCAAGATACAGTTGGCTTTCTGGGCTGCAAACACACATCGCTGTGTCATGTTGACCTTCTCATCAACCAACACCCCCAAGTCCTTCTCCTCAGGGCTGCTCTCAATCCACTCACTGCCCAGTCTGTATTTGTGCTTAAGATTGCCCCAACCCACTTGCAGGGCCTTGCACTTGGCCTTGTTGAACTTCATGAAGTTTGCACAGGCCCACCTCTCAAGCCTGTCAAGGACCCTCTGGATGGCATCACTTCCCTCCAGTGTGTTGACCACACCACACAGCTTGGTGTCGCTGGCAAACTTGCTGAGGGTGCACTCAATCACACTGTCCACGTCGCCAACAAAGATGTTAAACAGCACTGGTCCCAATACTGACCTCTGAGTAATGCCACTTGTCACCACTCTCTACTTGGACATCGAGCTGTTGACCACAACTCTGAGCGAGACCATCCAGCCAATTCCTTATCCACTGAGAGGTCCGTCCATCAAATCCATGTCTCCAATTTAGAGACAAGGACATCGTGCAGAACGGTGTCAAATGCTTTGCACAAGTCCAGGCAGATGACATCGGTTGCTCTTCCGTCACCCACCAACACTGTAACCCTGTCATAAAAGGCCACCAAATTTTTCAGGCAAGATTTGCCCTTAGCGAAGCCATGACAACTGTCACCAATCACCTCCTTATTTTCCATGTGCCTTAGCATAGTTTCCAAGAGGATCCACTCCATGATCTTGCCAGGCACAAAGTTGAGACTGAGTGGCCTGTAGTTCCCCAGGTCTTCCTTTTTCCCCTTTTTAAAAACGGGGAAAATGTCATTGTCTTTCGAAAATGTCAATCAGTCACTGCACTTTTCTAACCACCTAAAGCAGCAAAGGTCAGGATATTCTCTCCTGGGTTCCAATGTATTAATATATGTAGTAATACATATATTACTTTTCCTGTATTGATAACCAAAAAGGTTATGACGGAGGCAATAAAAATCCTCCAAGCTAAATTATCCAGTGCACTGCAGGGAAGATTCAGTCAGAAAGGAAACATTCTCCATGACTGTGCTGCAATCACAGCTCTAGAGATCATGGCAGCAGTGCACAGTGTTGGCTTAGAGATGCTTTACGTTGCAACCAACATCTTTGCTCATCATACAGTACTGAATATTTCCAAACACATCAGTAAACAGCAACACAAATTAATAAATGAGCTTGTGGGCTGGATGTACTCTATGGTTCCTTGTTCTTTGAATGCACTCTACATGCTCTATAATAACTGACAATACAACTCCCACCTATATCAGAGCAATAATGGAAAAAGGATTGAGAATCAAAAGGAATACTTTTTTATCTTTTTATCTTTACGGTAAAAGGGCCTTTCTGTGATAGATCAAAAGTATGTTTTTATGCTTGCTGGGGGGACACATACACCCAAACCCAACACACTTGAAACTGATAAAAAGCAGAGCGTGCAGATGGTTGAACTGTCTGGGTTTACTGCTCATTAGCATACCAGCAAATTATTTAGGTTGTGTGTGGTTTTGTAGTCTGTTATGCAGAAGTTATGAACCAACACATAACTATTTGCAAGTGACTCTCCATAGACTAACATGAGAAGACAGTGTTAATGATGCACCACAAGGTCTTCTGAGTTTCTCTGGCACCACTGAATAACCAGAAAATAAGCTGGAGCTAGAACTATCAGAGATATCTTTTAGGCCTGCTGTACAGCTGTGGCAGTCTTCCAAGTTAACAATGAGCACATAAAAAGCAAAGGTTGGGAGACTGAATCCGGTTAGGGTATAGTTTATGGATAGATAACATGGTGAGTGAAGTACAGAAGTCATAAGGTACTTGTTTATTTATACGTTAAAGTATGCACAACATGCACCAGGTCTGTTCATTTTTCCATTCACACAAGATGGTCTGATATTCAGTATCAGCTCTGTAACAGGGCAACTTTGGCTGGGAAACATGAGCAGCATTGAGAAGGTAACTACAAGCCTTGCCAAACTAAGAACAATCATCACAGCCTTGCCACAGAGCTTGCTGCTTTCCTCCAGCTCTTGTCTCAAAATTCCTCATAAAAGTGACAATCATGCACCTCGCGTGACAGCTGCAAGTCCCACAAATTCAAATACTATGGGCTGGATGGGATGTACACAAAACTTCCAGTGAAACCAATGAAAACTTTGGTGCCTCTTGGAAGGGTAGGGAGAGATGAGCTTGTAGTTCAGATTCTTAGCCGACATAGATCAGTACAACTCCACAGATTGCAACAGAGCTATGCTAGCTCACAGTTTGGCCCTAAACATTTTGGACAAAGATCATATCAGCATCTAAACAGATGAAGTGGAAAGAATGTTGCAATGGTGGTGGGCATTTGATTATTTAGTCAAATGCATGACTCTTACAGCAGAAGTTCTGTAACAGCAAGCCCTAACATCTCCTGGCCCCGGGACAACACTACTGAGCAAGTAACATGATGTAGGCAAGAGTACTATAAGGTCTTTGCTAGCTTCCTTTTTAACTTTACCATGGCTATAGGTGGTGTGTAGCCTGGAAACGAGGGACTGGGTTCCTCTGCCTCAAGGAGGCACTCGGTGCTTTCTCTACTGACGTAAAGTGTTGCTGAAGCACCATAGGCCACCTATGGCTTACACCAAAATCTCACTTATGCAGGTTCCCTTGTCCCATCTATAAGTAGATATCAAACCACTATAAGTAGACTTCAACATTAATCCTGAGTAGGGGCTCTTGGAAAATGAAAAAGAGCTCTTACCTTCTGGCCAAAAACCCTTCACCAACACCCACCACCTGTCCACACCTCATTTCAAAGTATTTCCAAAGAGCAAAGACTCTGCCCAAAGGTCCCCGGCATCTCCCTTATTCCAGCTTCCCTGTGAGATCAAAACCAAGGACTTCACAGCAAAGGCTGATGCAGACATGGCAGCAATATGCAATGCAGGATGCAATGAGATGCAATGCCACAACAAAACAGAGATGGATGCTGGCACCTCTGAACATGCAACCATGGATTAGAAGCCGTGGAACAAACTCACGAGTAGGCAGTAAGGAAATGAGGTGGATTATTGCCAACTCTTATTCTTTATTTGCAGATATATTCTGTTGTTGTGCTTTCCTAAGACTGTGACCGAGTTCTCTTTTCCTAATATAAATTTCTCTGTTTGTAACTCTTTTAAAAGAGCTTGCCAGTGGAGTTTCTCGTACGAAGGGTGCATTTTTAGTTTTTCCAGGTTCCTGGGTAGATGTAAGCTTGTCAAAGGGAATTTGCTTATACGAAATTCAGTATTTTTTGCTGCTCTTAACTACCTGATGGGAAGGCTACAGATATGTAACTCCAGAGTCAGTGACAGTTTGTACTGAAATTATAAAAGACACCCCACCTATGCTCTTCAACAGACCAGGCTAGCTTATCTTTGATAGAGCACACATACAGACCCAGAGGAAAGCTTAGGTATGTGAGATGATCTTGCTATTCAAATTCCCATCTCTGATCAGCATTCAGGTCTCACCTGTTATGGAGATTGTTTATCTCACTTCCATGCTAGATTTCTGGGTCCAGTAACGATACATACTGAACTTAGTTGCTAACCATACCAAGTAGAAATGTGTACAATACGCATCCTGAATTTCTATAAGAGCTAAATTTATGCCACGTTGCCTTTTTGTAGGATCCTTGCACCTTCCTTTGAAGTCTTCACGACCATTCTTGAAAATTAGGCAAATCTCATGTGAAATGAACCTAACCATGAGTACTTGGTCTGCAGGAACCTTTTTAACGACAACTAAGTATTTTAAATCCTACTACTTTCAGTCCTCCTAACAGGAAAATCTAATAAACCATAGTATACAGAATTAAAGGGGTTAGTATACTGAGGGGCCTGGGGAGAACCCAAGCAAAATCACGCTATGCTATTGAATTATAGACAACCAGCAAGAAATAAGAGGTTTTCCATTCCCGTACTGCAAAGCCACCACAATCAGATTTTGCTTGGCAAACTGGCAGAGCGTAAGATATAGTCCCAGGTGTATAAGGAGCTCCACCTTCTGCAAGGAAAAATACACGTTAAAGGCTCTGCCATGGCCCATCTCTACCTGTGCTCTATAGTTGATCTGTGGACCTTCCCCATGGTTGTTGAGTATTTGTGATATGTGATGTCCAAGTTATCTGCCTTAGGAAGAACAGCATGATTTATAATTAAGGCAGTAGAATGGAAATTTAAGGGAGTTAACTGGGGAAATCAGTTTGCTTCCACCCCCATTTTATAGAGAGACTTTCTCTTCCTGTGCCTGTCAATTTACACTTCTGACTTTGTTGGTACAGACTGCTGCTTGCAGAAAAGCATCTTTGCAGTGCACAATGCTGTCTTGACCTTGACAGGAACTTAGAGCTGCTGTTGTCATAAAATAATAATCAATATTAATCATTGTCAGTCTACTTACATGAATGTCTTCCCCTTGGCTGAACAAACCATCTGTATGTATCTACCAGCCTTCCATAGCACAAAGGTGCTGCCAGTGCAATTGATTACTCAGTATGGTTAACTACATGAGCACCCTGCAGGATTGTGACAGAGGAGATGTACTGATGGTCTCAAGGCATTCCTATCAGGGTGCTCCTGGACACAATTCATCCTGCCCATCTGAAATGATGACTTAGGAGCTGGAAATCCCTAAGGGGGAATCAGATCTTTGAAGTTCAGCTGGGGCAGCCTCTGGGTGCCCCTTCAAGAGCTCCAGGCCCTGGAGAAACATGGGGCTGGCCCTCAACGGCATTCTTATATTGGCACATAACCAACATATCTATGCAAAGGAAGAAGCTGAACTACAACACAAAGGCATTTTGCATCTGGAGGACACGTTCTAAAAGCAGCAAAACATCTTCGTTATGAATGTAACATGTGGTACTGTCCCTCTGTTTGGCAGGAGATAAGAAAAACAGAAGCAAGACAAAAATGAAAACAAAATGGAGCATATAGGCATCGTGAAACAATTACAGTGCTGTGTCTCATTAGTATCTAAATCTGGGATTGCCAGTCTTGTTTTAAAAAGTTTTGTTCAACACTCAGTGACAGAATTTAAAAGCTGACATATCTTGCTGCATTGTGGGCCACAGTCACAGCTGGTGCAAATCAGTATAAACTAATGCAGTCAATGGAGCTTCTCTGATTTACACTATGGCTCAATAAGGTTAGACTTGCTTTCTAGGAGTGTTCAAGGAAGCCAACTTCTGTGTGTCCTGTGATGAAGTGGTTATTTATAATGGCCTTCAGTGTGGTTTGGAGCCAAATTTCCACATCAAAAGTAGCTTTATAAGAGATATCCTTACAGTGAGGTTCAGTGCAAAACCATGACTTCAGAAGCCAGCTTTCCTCATGCTCTCAAGTATTTGATTTCAGCCTGAAAACCATTTGAGAAGCCAAGAAAAGCAGAGCCATTCCTGCCTACTTCCCCAACTCTGCTTCATCTTTGAATCACCTGCATATCCAAGAGGCCCCGACCTACACTGCCCATTTATCAAAGCAAGTTACTCTAAGTGTCTGTTTGTTTATGTTCAGAAATTCCCAGTAAGACAGACAAGTTTCATGCTTAACCTGAAAAATTGGGGATGGAGGTGGAGTTCTTACCAGTTCCAGAACTATTTGTTTGACTTGGCCACTAGTAGAAATAAAACACAATAACATGTCCCAGAGTCACAGCGAGAGGTGGAGGTCACAAGAAAACAGATCATGTCTTTCACAGCTCTTCAGCTTCAGTGCACAGAATTATGACTTCTATTATTTACTTATTGGGTTCTCCACCCTGTGCGCAGGCTCCAAGCATTCAAAAAGCAGCAGGTCTCTGCTTCAAAGAACTAACAGGCTAAGCGAGAGAGTAAAATCTGTCCCGAAGCTACATTAACCTCCTCCACCGCTTTTTATCTGAAAGGTCAGATGGTCTCACAACCCTCGGCTGACTTCTGCCATCTTCTGCTCACCAGACTGCCACGCCTGCAGTCCTGCACCTCTGCACTCTCCTCTGCTGTATTAAACTGCCAGGGTCTTATGGCAAATATGTTCCCAATGCAGCCAAACCTGTCCTCTGGGCACAAACCGCTCATGTGTTGCAGCTCAAGGTGGTCTTTTGCAGAAGTGTATTGTTTTTCCTAGGAGGGCCCTGCTCGCTGCGTGTCCAGCCTTGACGTGCTCTATCAGATGTCCAGACAACGTTACAGGCTCTTTCACTGACCTTGTCACTTTGAAACAGACTGTCTACTTTAGAACTTCTTGCTAGAAATGGGTGTCTCAAGTTCAGTTGTTGAGATCCCAAACCAGGGCTGAAGCATCTCCAAATCTCCCGAGTGGTTTCTACACATCCTCTGTAGAGTGCCATGCTCTTCCATATTCTCTTCAGTGTGTTTAATCCTCTATTGGCTCACTGGAGCCAAGGAGACAACCTGGTGGGGATGCTTCCAAAAAGGGGATCTTCTAATCTGACAGCACCAGAGAAATCCACATGTAGGCTGAATATGAAACATCAGTATGCAAAAGCCTGCCTCACATCTTAGCCTCTTGGGAGGTACCACTTTCTCCTAAAAAGTACAGGATCCTCCTCCTCTTTCATACTCTCAGGTTTTGCTTTTGGTCTCTTCTCTCTCCACAAAAGATCTGATAAATATTCTCTCATTAAGAGCTGCAATGTCCTTTTCCAGGGAATGTCCCTGGTCTACCTCAGAGGTGGTTGGAGGTGGAACCCCATGAGAGGTGGAACCCCATTCAGTTACTGTTCAGTCACCAGCCTCCCAAATGGGTTGTTTTTTTCCAGGCACCCAGCACACCAGTTGAGTGCTGTCTCTCTGGGTACATAAATATCACTCACTGTTCCTCTTTTATTAGATTTTTTTCTTTGCAGACATTTTTTCTTGGTATCTATGGCTTAATATGGAGTCAAAGTAAAGTCAGAAAATAATTTCACAATTAAAACTATCAAGACACTGTGTTTGTTATTTGACATACAGATAGGCAGATATACTAAAGTATCACAAATGCAAAATACACCTTCTATTCTGCCCTACTTCTATGCCTTGATCTGAGGACTGTGAGTAATTGTTCCTAAGAGCTGGGTTCACTTGTTACTTTAGAAGCAAATATTGTATTTTTCTACTTAACATATCTCACAAACACCTGCTATTTTCTTCTGTTATATTGCTTATATTCCCCTCACAAACTGCAGAAATATCTACTGCCACCACCTGTTACATGTACTTTCTCCTCAGCTTCTCCAGGTGAAGCAACTGAGGTAGATTTTTTTTTCTTAGCCTAGGCATTGTTCATCTTCTAACATGGTCAAGGGCACTCAGTCTTTCTGCTTTCTAACCCCAAACCAAAACCAAACAGAATTCCTACTTTTTTTTTTTTTCAATAATTTCCAGAAGCAGTTGTGTGTGTTTGTCTCAAAATCAAGGTAATTTCTCTTCACTGTGGAATATTTTAAAAACAGAAGTCTACCAGGCAAATTAATTTCATTTCTGTTAACACTATCTCACAGCCTTTCAGTATTTGGCTCTAATTTTGGTTTTTAATGCATGTCTATTCTTATTAGGGTTGAACTGGAAAGCAGTCAGACAATTCTCAGATAACAAGCAGGAAAAAAACCAATGTAAACCCATTATCCCAGAGGAACTAGAAATAGTTAATTACACACAAGTAACAAAATAGTTTCCTTGCCATCAGAATTTATCCTGGACGACAGAGTTACAGAACTTTCCTTGAATCTGGCTGGGGCAAAAGACAGGAAACTGCCTCTTCTAAACTTTAGAAATAGATCTTAAGCATGTAAACATAAGATATTATGCCCCTATCTTTTAAGTAACATTTATATTATCTAAAATAAACAGTCTTTCTGAAGTTAGTCTGTAATTGACATCTGACACAGTCCACATTGCAACAGATATAAGTGCAGTAAACAGCAGAAATTACGCTTCTCTGTACTCTGAGAAACGTTCATATTTCCTTACACAGATAAACTTTATTTTGTTGCTACGCAACCCTCACACAACACACTACATTCTGCAGTAAATAAGAGTACAAATTTTACAACTGAAGGGCAAGCATGTGGCCTTTTGGGTTTTCTCCCCATTTTGAGTTCCAGACCCAGCTTTAGTTCACATTGTAATATGCCATCATTTTATTACAAAGCTGCCTCTAAAGCTCAGTAAGGGATAATTCAAACAGAGCAAAAAGGGAGAGTCAGAATGCATGAGTCCTCCTGACACTGATGGGAAACAAATGGTGGAGCCAGTGATGTCAGTGACAGTGGAACAATGAAATCAAGGCTTTTTGTTTTTTTAAAACCTCCTTAAAAATGAACACTAAATTTCCACAAGATTTTCAAAACCTTTCTGCAGTGGCCTCTCCCTGCTCCCAGTAACATTGCTATACCTGCAACAGAAGTGAGACAGATGAAGAGCCACCCTTAGTTTTACCCAAGATGAGATTAGTAGAGCCATACTGTCTGCTCACTTTGGGAAAGGTCACTTTTGTGTTATGAATCTATTCCTTTGTTCTTTACAGTTGCAAAATCTCTCCTGAATTCAGTGAGTATTTGGATTGTTCAGAGAATAGAGGAGCAGATCCTACATGTCTCTATCCTCATCATAAGCAGAGTGAGTAACACTAAGATTTATCTGTCTGAGGGGTGTTCATGGAAACTGAATAGAGCCACTAGGATCTTCCCAAGTCATGGGTTAATACCTCAATTATTCAAGCTTCTCTTTTGCACATGGCTGCAAATCTTACGAACTCTCCCAGGTAGCATCAGCCTTCACTTGCCACTGTCAGCAAGTGAAGCCAGGTGAAAAAGGTGACTCAGGGCTCCAGCTGGGTGCAGTTGGCAGTTTGGTGAAGGCAATAGGGCTACAAGGATTTGCACCAGCCAAGGATCTAACCTATACCTGATGCATGTACCTAATGGTTGTCTGATTGCAAAGGGGTTTCTGTCACTTAAACAGCAGAACTTCCCCAATTTCACTTTGCTGTTCATTTCTTCACAACGAAGAGTCCTCTGAGCTACATGCTACAAGCCCACAGGCTTATAAAGTAATAGCACATAGTCGCTAGGGAAATAACACTATGTTTATAAGGAAGCAAGATTTAATCTCTATGATCTACAATGTGATTTCTCTAAACAGTGAACAAAAAGTATCTTTTAAAATTTAAATTTCTGCATGTTGATAGCTGTTTGCTATCAAAGCATTTCTGTTTGTAGTTTCATTTTAACAGCTAAGTTAATTCCAGGCATATAAGTTAATATTAGCATTTGTTGCAAAACACCTTGAAGTTTCTATGTTGGTCTTGTATAAAGGCCCATCTCTAATCACAACTCCCAGTAGAGCAGCTTTCCTTAAGAGCCTAGGAGAATACGGAAACACCTGTAAAATTGGCTTCAAGTACTTTCTTCAACAAGTGATCTCCTACAGACCACCCCTTCTCAGTCAGGATTGCAGGATGAGGCCCAAAGAGTGAACGCAGTTGCTTTTTGTCTGGTAGCACACTTTCTGTACAACAGGCAACACATGAGGCAATAGTCTTCGGACCTAAATCTTGGAAAGCGATACTTGATGTCTTCGTATCAGTGTCCTGCCAATTTCTTCTACTCTCTGGCATCCTGGAGGAAAAGCTACATATCAGTTGAAAATCCTGCTTTTTTATCCCACTCTAAGCCTTTTCTCTTTCTATCCCATAGAAATCTACATTCTGTCAGATGAAATCCACCCCTTAGTGACCAAGGATTTGCTACTACCTTTCTGCGGATTTATTGTTCTCCTTCTGAAAAACATTTTTACTTGTTTTTACTTAATCTACTCAGTTCCCCATCTATAAGACAGAGATAACAAGTCCTTTTCCCATCTCTCCATAGCCTTATCTGTTTATATTGCAAACATTTCCATCTCCCTTCTGTAGGTTACAACAACATCTTGCCCAGGGCAGATAAAAGCTATGAGGAAATGTGAGACAGAGGCAATTACTATTGAGAGGAAGCGTTGATGTCTCACCTGTCAGTGCCATTGCTAGGCGAAACTCTTCCTTCAGCATCTGAAGAACTTCTTTTGCTCCTTCTTCACCCTAGGAGATTAGGAGACAATATGTACTATTATGTGTACACATAGCTCATATGTGTAGATACAGACACGTATACATGTGCCAACAAAGTTTTATGCACAACTGTAACTCCCGAATACTTGTCATAGCAAATTTTAGATTAGATGGTCTGGATACACACAGCCACCATCACATACGCACCCCTGTGTGCACACATATACGTGCATACACTAAGCCTAAAGAGTGAGTCTAGATATCTAACAACAGAAATTTGAACCTTTTCTAACTTACTTGATAAACCAAGCCCCAGACGAGAGGTCTTCCGATGAATACAGCTTTGGCACCAAGAGCTAATGCTTTGAGGACATCTGTGCCTTTTCTTACACCACCATCTAGGAACACCTCCACCTTCCCCTCCACAGCCTCAACGACTTCAGGCAAGACATCAATCTAAAAGAGTGAAACCAGGAATACAGCTTGTCTATTTCTGTAACCCTATTTAATTTTTGAATGAACTCTTATGTACAGGATCCAAGCTTTAAAGAAGCAAAATGAGCAATTGTATGCCTAAACGTATGCACGAATAACACAGCTTTGTACTGAAAAATAGTAGTGACTTAGCATGTTAGCAGATATATACAAAGGTCAAATTTATTTGAAGAGTCACATAAGTAGAATGAGAATCAGCAGGGTCACACAAAATGTCCATCTGATCCCATGACATGTATCTGACACAAGCCAGTATCAGATGCTTGAGAAGAATGTAAGAAGAAACAGCAAGCACAGAGGAAGCCTTTCCTTGATATTACCCCCCAAACTACCAGCGTTCACTAGTTTGGGGAAGAAACCAAATCACTGCCACTTTTTAAATAATTGTCTTCACTTTCTTGTTTAAATTTAGTATTCACTTTTACTAAGGGCCAGCTAGCATCCAGAAGCCCAGAGGCAGGCATTGTACTTATAGACATGGAGTAAGAGAAAGATGTGTCCTGTGGAACTTAGAGTTGGCTGAAAAATTTTAATGAATATATTTTTCTTTTTGAAAATACATCTTGATTGTAGGAATAATTGTAGAAGAAATTTCTTCATATAAGAAAAAACTAGCTTTCCTCTGAGTTTTGAGCAAGGCGGGAAATGCTTTCCTTTAATGCGCACCTACGTTACTTTCACCAAGCTCTACTTATCCCCTACACCAGTGATAAAGGGTAAGGGGGAAAAGGATTTTGACTTCTCCCAGGTTATAAGTAACCAACCAGGGAGTTAAGTAACATGTCCACACCATGCAAGAGGTCCCAGTGAAGAGATGAGCCTCCTGAATTCAAGCCTCAAGTGTTAATTATAGGGCAACTGTTCCTTTAACACCTAAGTAGTTCCTATTCATGAAAATCAGGAAAGACACAAAACTGGAAGCCAAGTACTAAGGAGACTGGAAACAGTGTGTGGTAGCAAGACAAAAGGCACACAAATTCATGTCTTTCAAATACAGATGTAATTTATTTCTTTTCTAATGGATAAAAAATGACTAGGAGATGAGGGGGAAAAAAAATTGAAAGTGCAGTTTGTTTTTAGATTTGGATTAAAATTTTCTTGAAGTTTGGCACTTGCTGTGATTTTTTCCCCTCCCTTTGGTTTTGCTCTCTTGCCAAACATATATTGGATCTATTTCCTTATACAGAGACCACTTTCTACATCCTGACAAACTGTACCAACATTAAAGTGCTATAATAACTAAAGTATGATGCAAACCATAATTAAAACATAGATTTCCTCAATGTGTAACTAGACACTAGAAATATTAACCAGCGTGGATTCAGCTCACGTTCTGAAAACCCATGAAATTAAAGCAAATCATTATGTTTCTAAAACAGAAACATTTATCATGATCTGATACAGATATTTACATTATGAAAATGGCATTGTGAAATGTAGTCCTTTGTACAATGAAATTCAGTGAATACATCAGCTTTAATAGTGCCTTCTCCTCTGCACTGTAGTGTTGCAAAGGAATAACTCATAGCAAGTAGTTTGCAAGTTTAATTTCTGTTCTATTGCAGTTGGCAAAAAATTAATTCATATTTCTTGAGCTTTCTCATTTCTCAAAATGATGTTCTTGGTATCCTCATACATTCTTACTGTTGATTACCTCACACATAGACTTGCCCAAGATTTTCAAATACTCTTAGTGAAATTGTGGAATACATTCTCAAAAGGTAACAAGAAGATAAAGAGGACAGAAGTTAAAGAAGAAAAATTCATTTCAGAAGTATTGGGCACCCACACTCTGAAAATTCAGTTCCCCTTACGGTGTCTAAAACTGAATAGCTGCACACTCTCTAACAACATAAAATCATATTTGAAAAAAGAAAAATCTCAGTCTCTTTTTTGAAACTGGAGAAGTCCTGACATCAGGAGGTCTTTCTCCTACCAGTCCCCAGGAGTATCTGGAGACAGTCAGGCAAGAGCATCTCAGAGGATAATACCTCAACTCAGAGGACAATGCCTCAACTTCATTAACCATTTAGAAAACCATCTGTTCTGGCATTTGGCTCCCCAGTGCAGGGCTTGGCTGGTGAAGAACCAGCCAACACAACCAGGCAATCACTGGGTGCATGTGAAGACCTCTGAAAATCAGAAGGTGAAGGAAATTGGCTGGGGAAATCCATAGCTGCCCTATGAGGAGAGAAGCAGAGAGCAGAAGTGCTCCAGGGGAGGTGGGGGGGCATGCCAGTGGGACAGCAGAGCCAAGCAGATAAGACTTCATGTGCAAAACACCCTGCAGTGAAAAAAGGCTTACCTGTCCCCTTCTCCCTTCAGAAAATCATCATGCAAAACAGGAGGTTTTTCATCAAGGACACATTAGGAATACTAAAACAGTCACAACTGGGCTTTGATTCTCCTCCCTTTCATTCTCTTTTTACTTGCGCAGCTTTCCCACACCAAATGAAGCAAGATGAGTGATGACTGGAATTTTGGGGGGTTTCCTTCACCCTGAACACATACTTTTTCATTTTCCTTTACTTCTTTCTTTTTTGCCAGTTGAGAACTTCTCAAATCCCTTTCACCTTTGGAAAAGGCACAGGGTAGTACGACAAGGAAAAGGAAAAAGGAAAAAAACTGTAATTTAACCACTGTGTACCTTATCCAAAGGTGAAAATGTTTGAAAGGAGAAAAAGGGAGAGTTTCATTTTGCCTTTAGCTGTTCTGTAACTCTGTAATTTTTCAGAACTCCCTGAAGAGTATTAAAAGGGAAAAACAACTCTAGTACGACCTTCAGTGAACTGCAAATGGCAACGGGGGCGGGTGGGGGGGGGGGGGGGTTCAAAAAAGGATGAGAAAGGAGAAATAAAAGAGAAGACTGAAAAAAATTTCTTAAAAACTTCCCAATTTCTAAACATTTAACTGACAATAATACACTATCTGAAATTGCTCTTCTAGATTTCCATGCAGGGTGCTGCAGACAAGGACAGAGCGCCCAGGTAGCTTGAAGAAACAGCCTCACGTAAACCTTCCTGTGTTTTTTTGTTTGATCTGATGAAGGGGAGGCTGTGTCTAACTCAGAGTGTGATGTGACATACATAGAGAAGTAGAGAGAGATTACTACTCATGGGTTAGGGCATATAACACACATATTTACAGGGTTTTCCTCTAGCGACCACGTGTTCAGAAAAGGCAAATAAGAAGCCAAAATGTAGAGAAAACCAGAGACTACTGGTACATATTGGCACCAGTACTTACAGTTGCAGGGACCCCATCAAGCTGTCGTGCTCCATGATTTGACACCAGGATACCATTTACCCCAATCTTTACAGCTTCTTTAGCATCATCAGCTAGAAAAAGAAAAAAAAAACAAAAACAAACAAACAAGATATGCCCTTCCATAACTGGGAGCTTATTGATACCATGATGAGGGAAACTGTGGCATCACTAAAATGTGGCCAGCTAATGCAAAGCCACCTCAGAGCTTCACCCTTCCAAAGCCCCATCTCAACACAGAAAAAAGTTTTATCTTTAAGCAGTAGGACCAGAAAAGTCATTTGAAATGTTGGAGCAGAACATTTTACCACTTTGGATTAGCAGCTGCTTTGGTTGCTAGCCTTTATTTTTTCTACTATGTCCCACAACTTGTCACTGAGAAATTATTTTGTTAAATTATTTTCTCCAAGCCAAAATTATCAGCATGATTACAGTAATAATTCATACTTAATGAAACCACTTCACTGTGCTCAGTGCTCTTGACAGAATAGAAATCCAGCTTTCCTTTAAGTAGCATCCAACTCAGATCAGAGTTAGACTTTACAGGCACAACGAACAGAGCAAGTTCAATCTTCCTGGCTGCATCTGATTTCAGATAGAACTGACGTGACACAAGCCTACCAACTTACTAGTTTAGTGACCAGACGCTCTGGTCCCTACCTATTGAATGTCAAGGTAAACGCACCTTGCAGCACAGTCGTGCAAATCATCTGACAACTCCAGGTACTTATTAAAGCAGCTGCTTCTGCAAGTGTCTTGCTTGCTGGTTTCCTAACCATGCATGAAGAAGAGAAGGTTTTTTCCCTTTGACTGCTTTTGGCTCTGTTTTGGCAAATCTTCCCTATTTAGCACAGCACAGAAACATAAACATGCATCCAACCATATTTCATATCAGCAAAGCGGATGCTTGCCATTAAAAAGTAATGCACTTCTATGCAATTCTATAGAAATTTCCCCAACACAAACACTTTTCCTTCCCTGGTGCCTCTGCGAGAAGGGACGCCTCGCCTCCCGCATGGGAAGCAGCACACCTACACACCCCTGAGGATTCCTTTCATGATGATGGGCAGCGAGGTCAGCCCTCGAAGCCATTTGATGTCCTCCCAATTGACGCTTGCATCAATCGCCTCAGCTACGTACGCAGCCAGTCCACTATTTTCTCCAAAGTCTTTCCCTGAGGAGAATGCCAGGTCACTGCTTGAAAAGTTTTTTAATCTAAAACAACAAAAGACATAGAAAAATAGTCTGAGAAGGATTCATTGTAGCCATGAATCAGTCCCTAATGCCAGCATTCAATATACCCGTGTTAAACCTTTGCTGTACTGCAAGGCAAGAGCAAAAAAAAACCTATCCCAGCCTGTCAGATCACAGTCCTTAGTAAGCCAAAACCTTTGGCTGGCAAAGCATTTTATAACATTGGTGCAAGTTTCTCTAGCCCAAGGCAACAGTCCTAGTTCTTTCAAAAGAAATAGGATAAAGTCCAAAATCTAAAGGTTCAGCATCAAATGCACAATCAGGAGGAAGACCCAGCAGTGAAAGCACTAATTTGGGCTTAAGCATCTGTCCTCCCATAGACCTCCCCTGTGACTTTGGGCATGACACTTAGCCACTCCTTTTGCCTCAGTTTCCTACCATAAAATAGGAACAACAGTATCTGCCAGGAGCACTGTGAGGATAAATCCATCAGAGGCTGTGGGACATTCAGACCCTAGAGCAGTACAGGTTGGATGTGAGAAGAGAACATCGATCTTGCTTTACATAACCCAGGACTCACTGAAGTCAATAGGTGCACCTCTACTTACCAGCAAAAATCCCCTTAGCTTTCACACAGCAAATTTGGTTTTGGTTTTGGTGTTCCTTTTTTTTTTTTTTTCCAAATCCAGTGGATTCAGCTACTGAAGGAATAGGGGATCAGGTAGATGGGCAGGGAGAAGGAAAGGAAATTTTGTTAAGCTCCACGATTTAGATGGATCTTCACGAAGCCTTGCAAAGAATTCAGAATTTTCATCTGTCCAACAAGACCAACATCCAGCCAGTTCACCTTGTGTCTTTTTTGTATGTTTCCTTGTAAAATGTAGGGGAGGAAAATGAAGTTCCTATGAAAACATTAGCTATTATTTGCTGTTTAGCACCAAATCAGTCTCACAGGTTCTAGGAACTGAATGGTAAGTGACAGCCCCTGCACCAAAGAGTTCACGGACTTAGTAGACAAAGCAGAAGGAGAAAGGAGGGCAAATAGAGAAATTCAGGCTGTGCTTGTATTAGAAAGCTGCAGCAGCCCCGACTGCTCACAAGCATTAAAAAACCATCAGCGACACGAGACCGATTGCTCTGTTCTTCAGAAATTGTGTCTCATTCCACATTGCACTATTTTATACTCATATTCCACATTTTGGGAAATGCACAGGGGGGTTTGCATGGAAACTGGCTAGTTTCACTGCCGATTTCATGCCTGCAACAAGCAGCATTTCACATGGCTTTTCTGTTCAGCTCCAGGCCCAGAAGAAAATGAGAAAGGAGTGGGCTCTCAGCAAGATCCAGCTTTTCAGCTGTTGGTTTGTGGAGGGTGGGGTACCCAGAGAAAAACAGAACCATGGATAAGATTATATAAATAACTGTTGTTTTTCTTGGCCTGTGAAATGCAGATCAACACTTGAATGAATGTTGCCTTACATACGTTTCTGAGCACAATGGCACCTTGTTGTTGCTTTGAAACTTTGTTGAAAACTTGAAGCCAAGAAAAAGTTATCACATAACTGAGCAGAGCCCCGCGCTAGGGGAGTTTCACCGCCGACTCTGCAACAAAACACTGTCCAAGTGTCATTCTGAAATCTGAAGTGATTAATTCAAACCTTTAAAGATTACTCCAACTTCATATTCTTTCATATGGTTCACTCAGACAAAACCTTGTTACGGTTCAGTCAGGTGCGGTCAAAGTGTTTCAGAAATGGTCTATTGCTTTCCTCAAATATTTTGGGGTTGACTCGCATTCAGAAACTCTTTAACCCCAGGCCTTAAAATAATACTGCCCCTAAAAAAAAAGCTATTCAAAGAATTTTTTTAATTTCTTTTTTTAGGTAAAATGGCAGTGTGTATCGATAACGTTTTGTTAATCACAGATCTGTAGCAGGATTACTATACAAGGCATATGCATACCAGTGTACTACATTTTAATGTTAGATGTGTCAGGGATTTTTTGTTTTCTGGTGCTTTTCTCATAAGATTGTACCCTCCTAAAATTGTACTTTAACACAGAAGTCACAGGCAGAGTTAAAGTTGTTCTGTCAACCTTCATCATATCATCTATTCGCTCCAAGTACAAGTGTATGGGGGAGATCCAACACCTCAAGCTCTGGAGGTTTTTGGCCTGTGAGGTAAAGAATCAGATTCATTGCACAGTCCCACAGCTGACCTTCAATTTGAATATTATGAAAAAGACGACAGACCTCAGGATGTGATATTATATTTCTTGCTATGTACATGTTATGTATGGTATGTACATTGTATAACATAACAGTCTTAAAACACATAGGAAGAGCACTTCAGATCCATTGATAATATTCAAAACTAGCTTTCGCCCAGAACTCAAATCAAAGTTAATCTACTTCAAAATATGTTCACCTATCCTTTTTCATTTTTTTCCCCTCTCCATTTTTGTGTTCATTTGCAGGCTCTGAATAAGAGCAAACACAGTAGTCTTAATATATGCCATGGCAGACCAGGGTCACTACCAAGACCTATTTGCAAGATTCTCATGAGATTTTTAGCTCCATTTTGCAAACCCAAGTCCTGGATATCCCATCCACTAAATACTCTTCCAGCCAGTCCTTGGCTGCTAACACAGCTGTGCCAGCACTTCAGCATATGTTTATCAGGGTGGTCTCTACAGTGTACCAATTTATATTTGCAAAAGATGAGTGAAATCAGTGCCCTTACAACACTGCTGGATAATTCAGTTAAAATTAAATGCTGCATAGACCCTGCAGTAGAGAGGAACTAGAATATAGTGCTGAAGTCAATCATGAGGCCACAAATTCTTCCGAGTTTTAGAAAATGTCCCAAAACACACATGGAGAGAGAAATTGACTCTCATGGAGAATTTAGAAAGACTGATACCCATGTGTTTCTGTATTTGAGTAAAAGAAGAGTTGAAGTTGCTTGGAAAGGGGCTCCGTGCTTGGTAGTAATGTGGCCCTGGACCCAGTGCAGTATCATAGGATAACACAGGTTAGAAGGGATCGCAACATCGGTTAGAAGGGACCTTTGGTCCACTTAGTCCAGGCCCCCATTCAGAGTACAGCCAACTCTGCAGCTGGATCCAAGTTCAAAGTCAGAGCAGGTTGCACAGGGCTGTGTCCAGCTGAGTTTTGAAGACATCCAAGAATACATTGACAGATGTACAAAGAAATGCCCCATGTCTCTAACTTCCTCAGTCTGCAGCCTCATGTTGCCCAGCACACAGCATCTTTTACAGTCTGCAAACAGCCAAGAAAGCTTAGTTTTGACCCAAAGCAGATCATAGCCCAAGCACAGCAAGAGATATGTGCTCAGTTCTCCAGTGTTACCAACCAGTACAGCATGTGGCACCTGGAAGAAATTCCTTGCGCCAGAGACAAATTTCTCCCACAGCACCTCACAGTGACCGTGGCACTGCCACATGCCCAGCCCACATCCCACCAGCGGGCATCTACCTGAGGTGAGGAGGAAGCTGGAACTTGTTGCGCACGTCGTCGATGCGCCTGCCAAGGAACGGCGTGTCCACTGTCACGAAGATCCCTTTGTAGCCTGCTCTCTCTGCACGCTTCACAAGGGATTTGGTAACCTCCCGGTCCTTGTACACGTAAAGCTGCAGCCAGTGAAGGCCAGCTGGAGCTGCTTCAGCCACTTCTTCAATGGAAGATGTGGCCCAGGAGCTCAGCATCATCCCTGTCCCCATTGCATGGCAGGCTGGAGAAACACAAAGATATATTCAAGATTACGCAAAACACAGAGGCTCCTCTAAACAGGAGCACTTGGCTCACAAGAGTGTGTCGGTGCACATAATTTCACACTGCCTTTCCTCAGTGTTAATGCATTTTCAGCCTTCCAGGGAACGCTACGTTAATAGCAGTTACTAACAGTGGTGGGCTGCTGCAAGCGCTCTCTGGCTTATTCTGTGTGTTTGTAGGAAAAATTCTGGTGACTGCTGTTTGCATGCTGTTTGGGATGATCCCTGCTCCAATACTGGAAATAGAAGATATTATAATCAAACTAAGCCCAACCCATATTAATAATTCTTTATCCTATGGGGACCCTGTTTGTAAGCCCCTAGCGTCTGGCTACCACTTGTCAGAGATTTTGGCACATACATTTAAGGACATACACAAACATGCACATTTTTTAATTATTTTAAAAATGCATTTAAGGCTTCCAACTTTTTGAACACTGCCACATTGCTGCAGATCAGTGTCTCAGGTCTGTCATTCTCAACATTGCTCTTCAGTCCTCCTCACCACTGCCACACACGCTCCCTTGAGCATTCTGATCATGGCATTTTGGCTGCTTTCTCCCACCCTCAAAATGTTCACTAGCATTAAACCTACGTTTCTTGAAGTGCTCTTCTAGTAAATGCCTGTTGTCATCCCTACAGGGTATTTCGGGGCATAATAAAACAGAAGGACACAGTCCAGCAGACAACTTCATTTAAAGCCTCAAGGGGGAAGCTCCACTGTTGTTTGCTTCAACGCTTCTGCTGCCTGTCTCATGGCCTGAAGGAGAAGAACCCCACATCCATTGTGTGATCCCACTCATAAAGCTTGACACTTCTGCCAATAAAATGTAGAATTTCTGACCTCACTGAGAGTGGGAGAAACACATGCCAAGTGGCAGTCCCCAACCAGAACACCCCAAAAGTAAATACAAAGACGAGCAGGTACAACAGACAAGTGATCTCCAAAGTCTCCACTGAGGCCAAAGGGTTGGGTGCTCACACCCAGTGTGTTTTGGCCTTTCCTCCTTTACCTTCAGAAAGCTGTGGAGTGAAATCACTCCTGAGGTGTGGGCAGCCCTGAGGTTAAATGTCATTGAACAATCCCAGACGGGGTCAAGCAGCCGGAGGCTCTGTGCTGGCTGCCTCCCCGGGGCTGATTTCCAACCTGGGCTGCACTACAAACCAGCTAACCTCATACAATTATATTTTTATGAATCTATTACTTATTCTTTTTGGAGTAATCTGTCACTTAATGTAAAATAAAGGAAAACACACTGTAAAACTCAAAAATATTATATAAAGCCTTATTTTTCTTGGTCTACCGCAGTATGCATATTTTTAATGTAAATAGACCTCTGTTTCAAAATGTCATCTCCGGCCCATTAAGGAATTAAAAAGTGGTCTTTATGACAACATTTTATTAAATAAGGATTACAAGTGTCTTAGAGTGGAAACTTATGAACAGCTTATTCAAACAAATTGGTTACACCCTCCCAGGGCCACCAGGCAGCTTTCAATCATTGGAAATACGGTAGCTATGACCCAAAACTCTCTACATTGTAGCCATTTCATTCCTCCCCTTAAAATTACTGAAAATAGTTCCCTCTCACAGATTAAGTACGTAGAAATGAGTTTCTTCTAAAGAACCCACGCATACTGAATACCTAAAGTCCTGCTAAAATCAGCTGTGGTGGGTTATTGTAAATCCCGTAATAAGTGATTTGCCAAATCAAGTCCATTAAGCAATGCTAAGAAACAAGGGATCTGCATTCCTGTTGCTCTGTCAAATACAAGTTCATGAATGAGAGGGAGGGTTGCTAACCCAGCAATTGCAAAACCCTCAGATCAGATAAAGGAAAAATGTAAATGTTATGGTTCAATCTGCCTTTAAGTATCATTTATTTCCATTCTTTCTTTTATTCTCAAGTCTACCTCTACAGCCCTACGGACATAAGAATAGTTGCAAAAGCACAAATTAAAATAGAAACTGCACAGTAAAATATATTCGGTCAATAGAAGATTTAAAACACAAAATACTACCATATCCTTTCAACTTATCTGCATACATAGCAATAGAGAAAATAATGCTTTCATCTTGTTTAAGATTAGATTTAAGCAGTTTGGTTCAATCAAAGTTCAACTATCTCAGACTGGGTTATGGCATTTTCATGAAAGTATATTCACAAAATTCCTCTCATCTGTCTTGTAAAGTTAATGACTCTCTGGTAAAGCACCAGCTCAGCATGCGTATTTTGGATCTGCACAGTCAAATTCAAAGTTCACACACACAAAATTTTTCAAGTTCCAGTTTGGGTTGATCTGTGCTTTATCTTGATCATTTTAAAGCTTATTTTGACAGTTTTCTAGACTTTCAAAACATATGATACATAGTCCTGAAGTGCTGCCAGGTTTTGGGTTTTTTTCTACCTCAAATCAGGTTTTGCTAAA
Organism: Harpia harpyja; assembly: GCF_026419915.1. NCBI lineage: Eukaryota > Metazoa > Chordata > Aves > Accipitriformes > Accipitridae > Harpia > Harpia harpyja. The sequence continues at coordinate 53,230,927 of NC_068943.1, forward strand.
GATATACTCCCACTCCTTGCACATTTAGCTGCAGTTGAAGAAAACAGAGGCAATTCATTTCCTCCAACAACTATATTTTACACTTCAGCTTTGGGGTGCTGCAAATATCTCTATTTATTATTACAAATCAGTACTACTAGATCCATATTCTCACAGGATGCTCTTGCAGCAATATGTGACATTTGCCAGAGTTTAAATACCAGATTTTAGTAAACCAGCCTGTCCTCATGCCATTTCAGATTGTTTTTAGTCTTTTTTTTTCCACCCCCCCAGGTCTTCTTTTACTCCCGAGCATTGCCCAAAACACACGTTTACCTTTGTACACTCTGCAAGCTCCCACTGAGGTCAATGACAGTGCAGAGAGCATGGCAATAGCCACACACAGGAGGCAGGGGAAGTTTTCAACATCAGGACAATAAAGCTTTGAGTTATTTGTACTCTTGTTTCAGGGCCAAATGCAACTAGAATTGGGATATAGTGGGGTGCCTAGGAAAGGGAAGCTTCACAGCCTTTGCTCCCTAGCTGCCTTGAGCGGGCACAGGTTTCTCAGCCCCACTGCTGCCTGCTTGTACTTAGCCCAGGGAGGCCACGAGCACAGACATACCTTCTCACCAGGGAACATAAACCTCAGTAAAATGGGGCTTTCCTCATTCTTGGGGAACTCAGCTGAAGGATTTTACATAGCAACAAATCAAGGCTGACCACGGGACAGAACCCACTCGGGAAGTCCACAGGAAAACAGAACGATAAGGTTTTTTAGCCCTTTTTTCATCCTGAAACCTCAGAATCTCCTTCCCTCCTCTGATGGGGCATCACTTCATTAAGTGGTTTGGGAAGGGTATGGAGTTTGTCCTGTGGGCAACCCAGAGGCAACATACTCCAGGGGAGGACATTGGAGAAGAGCCCAGTTTAAGCTTGCGTATTTTGTCAGGGTTACCTTGTATGGGAATGGGAACTTGCTATTTTTCTCTAGCTGTGCAAATTCCCATAGTTTCCCTTTCAGGGGCATCTCTGAAGCATGGCAGCCAAACTGCCCCACTGTGGTCATTTCTCCCTGAATCCACCGGTGAATCCACCGTCCCCAGGTTAGGGGCCAGAGGACATTACTTGGGATCAACACGATGTCCTTTTGGCACGGTGGTATTTCTCAAGAGAAGTACCTATGTTCTTGGAGCTGCATATCCTAAGAAACAGAGTTGTTTAAAGTACTTAACATTACTCTCTTGACAAAACACACTTGGCTGAGAAATCCCCTGCCCAGCTTTACCTCACTTACCCCTTACAAAACGCTGCGTGCGAGTTGTGCCTACGATCATTTTGTTGACACAACGCATTTTGTCAGCTGCACAGGAAGGCTGGAGGCAGCAGGGAAAAATACACGTGGCCAAAATAGATCTGGCTAGTCTAGGGGGGCTGTCATGCCAGACTGCCTGTGTACACTTGCACCAGAAAGTCCCCTGGCCATGCTGGTCTCTGGAGGGAGTCAGGGCCAGGTCAGTCCAAGCCATATTGTCCCACGTGAATATCGTTCTCTCAATGACTCTGGAGTAGCCATACCTCAAAGTTAACATTTTTGGGGGGGACACCACATAGGAAACAGGTGAAAGATGGGTACAAAGTCCTGCTATTTTCACTGTGGCTGAGCACAAAGAGCGAAGGAGCACTAAATCTCTTCTTTACAGTCATGGGCATGTCAGAGGAGCACAAGGAACCTAAGTACAGATGCTCAGCAGCATCAAAGCAAACAAAAACCACGGCAGAAGTTTGTTAAGAGCTGAAGGAACAAAGGTGGTGTTCCCTCTCCAGTGGAAATGATAGAGCTGCCGGTAACTCAACTACAACAAGGTGGGGGGGGAAAGCTTTTCAGTCAGTATTCCTATTCTCTGTCTGGCAAAGCAAATGGTGCAGTCATATCGCAGGTGATGGTGAAACCCTTCTTGTGTCAGCAGTAACTCAAAGTTGTTTAAGAGCAATTGCAGAGGGTAAATATAAAATCACCAGATCTGAGCAACTAGCACTCAAAGTTTTCGAAAGATCTGGCCGAGAACAGAGTCAGGCTGTTCAGCCTGATTTTCAGCAAGTCAGAGAGGTCAGGTATTGCAATACCCTTTCTGGGCTAAAACACAAGAATATAAGGTAATCGGTCAGTAAGAAAGCATTATGTAATTAGCAGCAATATAAACAGAATAGAAATCTCAATAAAATAATGCTACATACCAGTTTAAAATAATGCTATGTATCTGTTTATTATTAATTAAAGTTTCAAAAAAATTGCTATTTATTGCTCAGCAGCTGGATGGCGCACAAGGTTTTGTTTCAGTGTACTTGAAGGTGGGACCTATTTGCAGGAGCATGAGTACTACTGCACTTGTGGGGAGTGCTGACTGAAGACAACAGGGGAACATATTGGTTTGCAAGCACAGCATGAAGTCAGGGTGGCAAATCAATGTCTTTGCGTGGAGGAATAGTGACTCTTCTGATGGACAAGCAAGAAAAAAAATCATGTAGAATCAGAAGAGTTCTGTTGAAAAGTGTTTAGAGAACAGCCCTTTGCTCTTTAATGGTGGCTAAGATTATTCATCAAATTTGGCAAATATTTTTAGTTGAAGAGGTTGAAATTGGAGTGGGAAGGATGACAAAAATTCACTTCAGTCAAAGTGTCATGTATTGATATTTTCATAATGGAAATGTTTTCTTCTGAGCTAACACTTTTGTTTCAAAACAGAACAATGGCTAAAAGCATTAGCTACTAGGAAAATGAAATAAAACATCGTGGTTTTGATTAAACATTTCAGTTAATCCAAAACAATTTTCCTCCCAGTTTTTCAGTTTCTACTGAACAGAAAATCCATTATTTGTAAAATTGCCACATACACTGACGAACTACAACTAAAATGCTAGGGAATATACTTGAAGACGGACCTGGAAAAACTGGGACAACTGCCAAGGTCCGTGTAATACTTTCAAGGACAAGACAGCTTTCTCTACAAGGAAGGACTCCAGGTCCATTCAGACATGTCAAAGAAAACTGAGGAGCAAACTTATTACAGCCTGTATGGACAACTTTTTTTCTTTTTTCTTTTTTTTTTTTTTTAAAGTCTAGCTAACGGAACGATAAGTAAATCCAACATCTGGATTTGAAGCTGTACAAGTTTTGACCATTATTGCAGTTTATTCTGCTCAGAGTGGAGTTAGTTAACCCTTGAAATAACTTACGTTGTGTTGGATGGCCTGTCACCAGCAACTTTTAAAATTGCAATTGAACATTTTTCCCCAAAAAGATCCTTTAATAATGAAGCAGAATTGTCAGTGAAGGTTTCTTTAAGGCAAGCTGCCAAACTTTGCCCTGTTTTGGGAAACATGCACGCTCCTCTCCACCAGCTTGGTCGCTGCGGGAGACCATCCCTCGAGGAGCAGCAGCAGCAACAGCAAGGGGCAGCGGCTCCCACAACCCTGACAAGCCCTAAAGCGAGGGGTTGTGAGGGCAGGGAATTTTACTTAACAAGAGACACCATGATACGCCCTTGTCCCTAGAGAGGGTATTTATGCTGCAACGTGCGGGTCTGCTAGAAAAGCAGAGCAGTTCAAAGCAAAACGCTGTTACTGAAGGAAATTCCTTGGCAGGATCAGGCATAGTTCTCAAAATACAAAAAGGTAGGGGAAGGAGTTGTTACTGCTACTTGCACCACCCTGCTCTGCAGGTAAGGATGGTGTGAACCCAAGATTATCTCTTGGGGTTTAACCCCAGCCAGGCAGCTGTGTGGCTTGTGGCACGAGAGGAAATGGCCTCAAGTTGCGGCAAGGGAGGTTTAAGTTGGATATTAGGAGAAATTTCTTTACTGGAAGGGTTGTCAGGTGTTGGAACAGGCTGCCCAGGGAAGCGGTTGAGTCACCATCCCTGGAGGTATTCAAAAAGCGCGTAGACAAGGCACTTCAGAACATGGTTTAGTGGACATGGTTGATGGTTGGACTCGATCTTGAAGGTCTTTTCCAACCTAAATGGTTCTATGACCTGCTGAGCGGTGCCTGGGCGCACACACACACATGCACGCTGTGCGTGCTGCTTTGGGCAGCTGCAATCCCCCTCGACACGAGCCAGGGCACACACCACCTACTTCCCTGGCCAGGAAGGGGCAAGATTCAGACCACATCATGCTTTTCAAAGATCATCGCAACAGCAGAGGCACCACCACATACATTGCTTCCTACACACCTGAGCCAAAAGTCAAGCTTACGAAGCACGCCAGGCTTTCCAAAAGCCACAAGACTATGGACCAGACTTTCTTGCCTTGCATAAATTGGTGCAGCTGAAGCAAAAGCTGATTTAAAGCAACCAACAATCTGCTTACTTATATTTCAGAGGTATCGCAGAATTTAAGAGAAGTTGGATGTGGCAAACCCCCAATCCCAAATGTCCCAAGTTTAAGGGAACCTTTAAGCCAAATGTGTACTTTACAGCTAATCCCTGTCACCTTATAAGGTCAAACGAAAAGCTTGGCACCGAATGCCCCACTCCAATTCTAACAGAGCACAAAACTGAAGCTGTATTTTTTCTACAAGAAGTGCTAATGCAACACAGAGGGTGTGATTTTAATTATGCTCTCCTTTGAAAGTGATGAAAAATTTAACAACTCTGTCCTGGTTTCAGCTGGGATAGAGTTAACTGTCTTCCTAGTAGCTGGTACAGTGCTATGTTTTGAGTTCAGTATGTGAAGAATGTTGATAACACTGATGTTTTCAGTTGTTGCTCAGTAGTGTTTAGACTAATGTCAAGGATTTTTCAGCTTCTCATGCCCAGCCAGTGAGAAAGCTGGAGGGGCACAAGAAGTTGGCACAGGACACAGCCAGGGCACCTGACCCAAACTGGCCAACGGTGTATTCCATACCATGTGACGTCCCATCCAGTTTAGGAACGGGGAAGTGGGAGGGGGCAGGGATTCACCGCTCAGGGACTGGCTGGGTGTCGGTCGGCGGGTGGTGAGCAATTGCACTGTGCATCATTTGTACATTCCAATCCTTTCATTATTGCTGTTGTCATTTTATTAGTGTTATCATTATCATTATTAGTTTCTTCTTTTCTGTTCTATTAAACCGTTCTTATCTCAACCCACGGGTTTTGCTTCTTTTCCCGATTTTCTCCCCCATCCCACTGAGTGGGGGGGAGTGAGTGAGCGGCTGCGTGGTGTTTAGTTGCTGGCTGGGGTTAAACCACGACAAACTCCAATAGATATGTTTACCTGAATGCACATTCAAACTGTTTCGAGTACACCAAAGTCTCCTAGCTTGAAAACCCAAGAACATTAAATACAATAATCATATGCCATAAGTTTGAAAATGTAAGAGCACAAAAGTCAGGAAATTCCAAAATTAAGTTATCTACCACAATCATAACTCAGCCCTGGTAGTCAGCCTTATTGTACCACTCGACTTTACAGGCCATTATAAATTTATGCCTTAAACTGTGGCCAGGCCATAGCACTGGTGGGAATTTTTGCTAAGGAACATCCTGAATTTTCTGTGTTTCAAATCTCGCTCTTAACATTGCATTAATATGTTTGCACTGAACAGTATAATGCTCCAGAGTTTCCTCCTAGCATAACCTGGGCCAGAAATAATCTGCAAGAGTTACCAAAGGACAGGACAGCACCAAGGCATCCCACCGGACGCTGCTTCGCAAACCAATTCAAGGTGTTCGAGCTCCATCGTGTGGAACGTGCCAGCACATACAATAGGCATAAAATCTTTGGCTTCCTAATAAATTTCTTGGGAAGGGGAAAAATATATGCTCTAAAATACTATAAATAAAATTGGAAAAATCCACTTTTTTAGAAATTGCCGCTGGAGTTGCGCTGCAGCCCATCACGGTGCACATCACAGCAATGTGGTTTTTAACGAGACTCAACGCTGCAGGGCAGATAATTAGACTCACTTCTCACTAGCATTTGCTGCATTGGTCATGGAAATGCTGTTATTTGAATAGCTCAACCACGCACAGGATTTTTTTTTTTTTTTAATATTGCCTGTTTAGGTTTTCTATCCTTTTTCATTCAGTGCTAGATCATCGACATGCACAGCCCGATGCTGTTTGTATGCAACAGGCACAGTGTGACCTCTTTCTTAGATTTTGTGTCATTCTGCAGCTTGGGTTAAAGGAGTAGGGAACAGTTTCATATCTGAATTCTGGTTAATGTCTCATTTCTCACAGCCTTTTAGGCTTCAGCCTCCATGCCGGCAACATCTTTGTGCAGCATCTAGCCCAGAGGGGCCCTTATCTCACTGGCTCCCTGGGATGCTGTCAAAGAGCTCTTTTCAAAGCAAGTATTTTTCCCAAACAAGCAAAGGCTTCTGAATTTCTAGAAGCAGTTCTGTAACAGGAAGAATGTTGCCGTGACAATATATATAGTTATATTTATAGAACGTATAGAAAGATATGTATACAGAAGTCATTTTCAATATTATATTTGTTACAAATTATTCTCCTCTTACATACTCCATTTCTCATCCCTGTTTCATAGCGAGGGAGAACCTGCACACAAAACAGGCAAAGGAAAACAGTAAAAAACAAAACTAAAAATAAACCAGATTGAGCAGCAGCTCAAGCCCATCCTGGCCACAGCATCAGGAACAAGAAAGCAAGCCAGGCTTCACAACCAGAAGGCACAGTATTACTGATGAACAATCTCTGCCTCACTCGGAGGGCACTTTGCACGGTTTACCTTTAGCAGTAGCCGTCTCTCCATCAGTGTGAGCCATGCGCTGCATAGCAGTCGCTCCAACGCAGACTGGCATGCTGATTTTCTGCCCCAAGACTGAGGTTGACAGGTCCATTACTGACACATCTCTGAGCACCCGGGGGTACAGCTTCCATCTACACAGAGACAAATAAAGAGAATAAAAAGCCTGCATCATCGGGGTTATTTACAGTTCTTAACCGCCAAGAGCAGATTTTTCTCCTGTCAGGAGAAACATGGTGAAAGCTGTTTTGGGGCTGGAGCAGAACCTCATTGTGTGACCCAGAGCTGCAGAAGGACCTACAAAATGCACAAAGCCAGGAGGGAGCGAGCCAGGAGGCACCGAAGTCCATGGAGGGTGAAAGAGGCAAAGAGCCTTTGAACATTATTGGCTGGTATCATCTGAAAGAAAAGACAGGAGCTGCAAAATAATAAGGTTCACAGTGAGTCTCAGCCTCCCCGAAAGCCTTGGGGCAGAACTGGATGACAGAGGGTTTGCAGGAATAGGAGAGGTCGTTAGCTCCCCCTCAGTTATTCCTTGTATGGACTAGGGAACCAAAAGACATGGGATTTTTTGGATAGAACTAGCCTGGCCAGCATGCTTAGCCCTCCTTGTCCCTGTGCTACAGGTCTCTGCAGTGAGACTACACAGAAACAAGCTGCTACGTGGGAAGCGGGCAGGCAGGATGGCTGCCCTGGCTTTCCTCAGCTCCGGCAGGGTGTGGAAATCCACTGCACTGCATCTCTGCTGGCACAGAGACCAAGTCACTTTGCTCAGAGAGGTCCTGTCCCCAGCAGCCACCAGCTGCTGTGCAACACGTAGCCCGTGAGACTACAGCTGCAATCCTAGGGACAGCCTGTCGTACCGCAGGGACTCCAGACTTCCAGGAAAAGACCAAACACGGCCACTGTAATTTGGTGCAGGAAAAGACCAAAGTAGCACAACTGTTTTCCCAATAGGGCAAATTATGGTCTAGCCCTTGAATGATGTGGCCCAGCATCTGCTCAACCATTCCCGACCTTGCTTTGCCTTCAACATGTCTGCCAGAAACCACATCAGCCCAGAGCTGGGCTTTATTCTCCACTGGGCTCTTCAGCTCGGGTACAAATGGAACCTGACTCCAAAACAGAGCAAACTAAACCACGCTTAATCTGAAATTACAATTTATTGCAGTCAGGCTGGGCACCACATGCTCGCACACACAGAGATGTATCTTTTTCTCCCCTCACAACAGCAGCACGACAGTATCGCAATCCCTCATGGTGGGGTCAACTAGATGACACAGCAGTATCCAAACTGATCTTAATAGGGTCGCATTCCTGGGGCTAACCTGTGAAATTGGACTTTTTCTGCCCACGCAGGCGATGCTGCAGCGCAGCCACTCTGACTACAAGCCACAAGAGGGGGTGCATTAGCAGGGGCTGTGCACTGAGCCAGGCCAAACCCTCTCTGCAAGCGGTAGGTAGTAGGATACACATTACTTCTCACTAAGGCATCCCCTCCCTCTGAAAGGACTCTGATGGCTATTGAATTTTAGTTACAGAAAATAATTAAAAGCTTAAGCTCTACTACTGCTGAACCTGACTACCAGCTCAGCACCAGAATGCCCAAGAGTGGTAATATTATTATTACTAGCATGGAGATAGCAACCAGAGCCACTGTTACCCTCAGACTATGCTCTGACAGCGAGTAGTGGTCAGTTTAAGCTCGCATATTAAGCTGACAGGTTATAAGAAAAAGAAAAGACACAATCTCTTTGTTTTACAGAAAGATGAAGAGACATTTCCATAAGAAGCCTGGGACAGAGCCAGGACGAGACCTAAATTTCTGCAGCCCTAGAGCACGGGGCCCTGCCAGCTCTCCAGGAAGCGCTCCCCAGGGAGGAGCAAGTTAGTTATGATGCTTGGAAGGAGACATGTAGTTGTGGGAGTCAGCTGTATTATTCAACGCCAAGACACACACTGCAAGTATGTCTCCTCAGACTTGTTTTCATGCTATTGTATTGGTTTGTTATTTTTCAGGGGAGGATGGGCTGAGGGTGGAACAAAGAATACATGACTTTTTTCTCCCCCTTTCTTCCTAATCAGCCTTCAGAAGGTTTTCTCCCAGCTCTGAGACATCTTTTCCCAGCAAATATAGAGAAAACAAAAATCTTTTAATAACCTTGCTCATTTTTATGGTCAAACTCAAAAGCATAAGTATGTGAAGTATCTCGCTCTTCCTCAGCCTCCTAGTTTCTCTGCTGTCCCAGACCTGTCAGATTTTTACCTCTTGCAAAGCACTGCCATCTCAAAGCACACACGTAAGCATCAGTCTTGAAGCACCAACACTTCTATAGTGCTTTTAGCTGGGAAAAGAAACAGAAAGAGCAAAAATCCTCCCAACTGCACATGCAAGAAAAAGGATGCTGCTTCAAGCAGCAATAAACAGCATCCTTCCAACTCACCTTTACGTACCATCAAATTACTCCGTCCATGAGCTTTTTGGGGTCCTCAGGCTCATTAGCCCCTGACTTTAAACATAAATGTCTATTCCAACATCTTCTGTGGCTTCACTTCCCCTTGCACCTTATCAGGTCACATCCTCTAGACCAACATCAAGTCAATACTCATAACTGAGTATTTACTAGGTCCCACGAAAGACACCAAAAGGGATCACTACCTCAAGTATTATACTCCTTAGACAAAACCTGATCTTGCTTTGGAAACATGGCTGTTTTCAGCCATTAGTTTGCCAGACACTTGAAGTGAGGCATTTTCTGGACAAGCCATAGGGAAATGCCCTTAACAACGGCAAGCAAAACCCCAGAGCAGTACTTCCCAGTATGCAGAGCATGCATTCATTAGGCTGCCACACACGAGCTGCTTCCTCCTAGTCTTTGAGTGAAAATGTTTCCTGGATATTTTGTAAATAATTGAATTTTTTTTTATTCACCATCTCATCACCCACGTTTTTTTCCAGCCAAGTCCACATTTGTGTGCTGCAACCAGCAATTGCAAGCGAGTACGTCTTTCCTCCTAGCTGGAAGTGGGGAGATGCCACAGTGGGGAAGGCGCAGGCACTCCCGATTTAGGTAACTTCAGCTAAATGCCATTTTGAAAGAAGGATGAAAGGGAAGTAGGGGGGATTAGTGGTTTGGTTTGGTTGGTTGGTTGTTTTTATTTTCCCTTCATGCTCAAAAACTTCAGAATGTAAATTATCTTGCAGTTGGGTAAGAGGGAAGCACTCACCGCTTTCCCCACTCATTTTCAGCTGTGAAAATGCTGAAATTTTCAAACTGCAACACACTTTCAAGCGGCTCTCCTCATTTCCCTTCTGAGCCTACACTGAATAATCCCTCTGTGCTGCATCGCAAGCAACACGCTTGGGAAAGGATGCACTGCTCGGGCAAAGTCTCCATTCCAACTTCAACCCATTTTGCAGCCTTAATCTCCCCTACAGCTCCACGTCCCATTGTGAGGGGCAGGTGCTAGTGCTGTGCAAGGCGAAGCAACAGCTACTTTTGCTTGAGGAAAATCAATTTTCTCTCCCAGGGTGTCTTGCTGTCCACACAGTGACTCTTTTCACAGCACTCTGTGAATTCGAGGTGAAAGACATCGCAGAAGTGTAACCAACTTATTATTACAAGCATTCCTTTCCTTTTCTCCCCCCCTACAATTTCACATGCTTGTCTGACACCATCACATTCTCAGCTTTGCTTTTTTAACCAGTATTTAAATTATTTATGTGCCCAGTCATTTTAACGTCCTTAATACCTAGCTACAAGATAATGATAGGTTTGCAAAAAATAGGCATTGATGCTGTCACTGATAAGCAAGTGACTGCTGTTCCTCGTACATGACAACAAAACGCATGTCCTCCAAAGGCCGCCAGGGAGTCAGTGGCGGAACATGTCACGACAGATTAGCAGAAACATGTTCCTACACATGCAGATGTCCCCCTTCATTACAATGCCAAAAGGGGACATTTCAGATTGATTTCTTGAACACCATCAAGCTAAAGGCGTCCCGACCTTGTCATAAAATCTATTCTTCATTCAGGCCCCTTGGTTCCTTAACAACTTGAGAGTGAATTTAACCGCCAGACAGCACGGAGTGGGAAGGACACACGGTGTTTTGGGACACAGGGCAAATGCAAGGTGAATATGGTCAGACGCCATAGGGAGTAATGTATGCTCTGACATCCCAAATCATCTTTTCCAGCCTTAATGCCTCACTTATACCAGAGCCATGTCCACATCATTTGAACACTATGAATAAAAATAATTATCTGGTCTTAGCAGGAACACACTGATGTTGATATGCGAGCTCTGGTTCTTCCCTCAGTCCCAGAAGAACTGGAAGCTAGAGGAGAGTTACTGTACCTGGTGTTAACCTAATCTTAAACACTGGCTTTTTGGAAGCATTTTGTACTCTGGTATCTGATTACAGGTCCAAAGTACTTTAAGTTCCTATGCTGTCAAAAGGCCAGGACATTAATTCTATAATCTAATGAGTATGGATTGCACTGCTCCAAAAATTGCATGGGCCATTCCAAAGGTATTGCAGCATTTATCAACACAACCATTCATTTGCTAGATTAGTCCTTAATAATAATCTATTTATTTCTCCATAAATACAACTACTCGGTTGCCAGAAAATAGAGAGCTCGCAGACAAACCCAACACTGATTTTCCTCCAAATACAATCCGTGCCAGCAGTCTTGCTCACCTGAATAATCTTGCACCACAAAAGTATGGGCTAACAATTCATGCTTCTGGTTCAGTTTTGTGCTTTCTTCTCTTCCATTTAAACATAAACATTTATACATACATCTATAAATACTTAAATAAACTGTAAACATTTTTAATCAGGCTGAACCCTGCAACTAAGCTTCTGACAGTGGATATCAACAGGAGTCCTCTGGCTGTGGGAAATGAAGCTGAACGTAGTCATTTCTTTCACAAAGTCATGCGAGTGTGTGGCACAGGGGGGTGTAAAGTCCATCTTACTTCATATTTACCCACAGGAACAGGGAGAAAACCAGTAATATGCTCAGAAACACACAAGGACTGTGTGAGAGTCAGAGTGAGAAGCAGTCCTGCATCCTTAATGGTTAGGCCACGCTTCTCCCGACAGCATCAAAGAAAAAATGAAAGATTTTAAAAGTTGCTGGTGTCAAACAGGTCTTATAAACCCAAATACTGTGAAATCTTTATACCAGGTTTCTTTCTACCTTTTCTAGGCGCGTTGCCAGGAAGCCATTGTAAACACAGTCTAATAAACTCTTAACCCTAGCATCCCCTGTGCTAAGAAAACCCACCACTGCATGCGTGGTGCCCCACAGCAGCTACAGTGGGGGACCGCTGTAGCTATCAAGATGGAGCCCCTGGAGCCTTGTGCTCAACGGGCTTCCACAAAGCTTCAACGGCCCATTAAAGGGGCTCACCTTTGCAGAGAGGAAGATCCCTCTGGCTGCAGGCAGCAAAGGCACACTGCTTACTGGAAATATTTCAGTTTGCAAATAGAGAGGTACAGGAAGGCACTAGGAAAGTTGAAAACTATTTAGCTTATGTTTTTCAGTGCTATCTAAGGGCTGATTTAACTCTGACTGCCTTTACTATCATCTCCCTCATTGCAGACAGACAAAAGGGCACGTTTTCCCATGAAGCTGTAAATCACTATATATCCCTGCTCCAGCCCTGCATCCTTTCCATATCATACAGGGAAAGCTGATAAGTGCCAGCAGATGACTTCAGGTGCAATGCCCACCCTCACAGGAAGGGCTGTGCTGGCGCTGCAGCGACCAGAAAGGAGAGGACCGCGCATGTGACCAGAGGAGCTGGCTTTCAGGCTTTGACCCCAGCTCTCCCACTGATCTGCTGGGTGACCATCAGCACATCACCACACTTCTCTGTGCTTTGGTGGACACTCTGAAAGAGACGTAGATGTAGAGCGATGGAAAGGTAACAAGCAAAGCTTTGACTTCAACATTTCTGCCCCGTGACCTCTCTCTTTGGCTGTCAACAAGTTCTGTTGTTTGACGATTTAATAGAGTAACCCCGTTGTCAAGTCTTTTAGATTTTATTAACTGCCTTTTTGGATGACGTTTAAGTGGCCTAAAGCTACTGCGGAAATTAGATCTTGTTTTCTTTAAGAGAAATATACAGAGGGAGGGGGAGCAAAGACAGAAACACAGCTTCCAGCCCCTTCATACCTTCACTGCTGAGGAGCAGAAACCCAGCATCAAGGGCCTTTTAGCCACACCAGGACCTGGGAAATTTCATTTACTTCCTTTTAAGGTCTCAGGCTGCTCAAGGCACTGCTATTTACTATCTCCTTCAGTTCCAGGCTGCCTGCAAGCTCTGCAGTTTTGAATGCCTAAAACTGGAGGCTCTTATTGAGAATGTGATGGAAGATGCCAAGAAAGAGGAGGTGAGCCTGAACCCCACAGGTGACCAGCCCAATGCAAAGAGGTCTTCTTATCAGAGGAGTCTGCCCCTGCAGTGGGAAACAGCTTCAGAGCAGAGCTGCTCTTATCTCACTGCTAACATCTAGCTCCGCTAATACCAAACCAGCAAGTGGACATACCCAGCTTTTTGCCAGCCTGTGTCTGGGCACTTTAGATCCAACTCTTGCTTAATCATGATTAGCTCTAGCAGTTAGTAGTGAAAAGTTCACTACTACTACAGTTTATTGCCCCTGAGCACTTCCTTTGAGTGTCTTTTCCTTAACATCTCATTTTGTTTGTATGAGGGCAAATAACATCCTAGCATCTGGAAGCGTTAAAAAAAATAAATAAAATAAAAAATAGGTGAGCACTACTACATCCCCTCCTGCTCCTATTTACTCCTCAGAGCCAGAGCAGTCCTTTGGCTTGTGTTTGAGCAGCCCCAAGCACAAGGGGTTTTCCAGTCTGTGATGGGGGCTTCTGCACAGAGCTAAGACGTCTGGAATAAGTGGTCACAGTGAAGCTTAGTTTTCTTCTTCTCCTGCCATTACAAAGCTTTTCTAGACACGTCACTAAAATTAAGGTTCGGAGCTGATTTCTGTGATCTGACCTTTGAGATCCCGCTAAATGAATTACCACCAAGTTTCCTACAGCCTTAAAGTTGCGTGGGATTTCCAGCTGACTTGCTCATAGCTTATGGAAAGGCAATTGGAGCAGTAAGTAGGATTGCTGCTCTACAGCAGAAAAGCAAAGTGGGGAGGGAGAAAGACTAAAAATAAATCCCCAAAATCTTGTTTTGGTTTGTTAGAGTCAAAGGGATTTAAGACAAAGCCTTTAGAGATAGCAGACAAGTGCAGTGGGTTAAACGTCTGCACCAACACAGCACCCAAAGGAAAGGGAAGCCAACAGCTCTCTAAGCAGTTTGACTGGGCTCAGCCAGGCTGAGACAATCAGCTTCCAGCTGCCTTCTTTCTTCTGCAGTGCTTGGGCTGATGGTCTGGGGACAGAGCAACAGCAGAGATTCAGGAGATGGGGAACCAACTGACTTCACATGAGTTCTGACACTCTTCCGCCAAATCTGACAGCAAATGCCAACTTACTTTGTGTTGACCTCGTACTTCTGAGACAAAGGGTGACCTGAGTCCAGGTTTTGACAACAGTTCAGTGGCCAGTTTAAGTCAAAACTGGTTTATGATCGTTCCCATCATTTACAATATTTCCCGGTGAAGTGCTGACCTTCTGCTGGAGACCCCCTGAGCATGGCTTGGCCAACCAGTACTGAGCCCTGGCTTTCACGGCTCGCACCAGAGCTAGGATATGCAACTCCTTTCTGCTAGGCTATGCAGCTCTGATCTAGCAATGCTGCACGTGCACTTACCAGGGAAGGCTGCGTAACTGATTCAATTTAGGAAGAACAAGCAAAAGGCAAAACTGACTCAGGACCTAAAAGGTACAACCCCACCACAAGAATCCCTTGCCAGCATTTAAGCCCAAGATGTAAAAATTACAGTTTCATCAGCAGATTAAATATTGAAGCTGAAGGACTCTTTAGAGAACTTAAGTTAACAAAAGAAACAAAATGAAGGTAAAGCTAAAAAGATGCTAATGGATTTTAGGGACAGCTTTCTGACAGAAAATGTTAGGTGGTGGAATGAAAGGGGAGAGGCAGTTGTTCTGAAAATGAATTATTTGAGAGTCTTTGCTAAAAAAGGAAGTTGCAGAAAAATTGAATTTTGTTCACACAGAAAAATCTAATATTGCACCACATTTACTAATAAAGAAGAATTTACACCCCCTACCTCCCACCTCAGCCTTAAATCATCTTCCTACCTTGAAAATGCTGCTACATTATCTGCTAGCGTTTCCTGGTCATCTGCTCCAGATCGGTAATAATCGTACACTGATTTGGGGAGAAATTTTTTAGCATATTCTTCAAAATCAGCAATGCAAACTGGTTTTCCAGACATATTTGCAGATCTCACAGGGTTCGTTTATTCCTACTTCCCTCTCTTTTAAGCTCTGTATTTTTGTCTGTAAATCATTAATACAGGACCTCATCAGGATTCAACTTGCCTACATACCAAAAAAAAATACACCAATTTGTGTCATATTGGACTTCAGCACGGTGTTTTATTTCATGTGGTCAAGGCCAACCTAGAACGTAATGGAAAAAAATATGGCAAAAAGAAAGAAAAATGAATTGGCAAGGAAAGAAATACGTAGGTGCAGCATGCACAACTTAAACCTGGAATAACAGGAATGTAGAGTCTCTCGTGTATGCCTTCATCATCCAAAATATCCAGGAGACTCAAACAAGAAAGATACTGTTTATGCCCAAAAAGCAAAATCTTGATTTAGATGATTTATAAAAGCAGGTCCCAGCATGGACATTAGGGCAACATCTAACACAAACGAGTTTCCAGTTATTTCCATCAAAATCCTGGATACCGAGTCAAGTTGCAGGGACCCAGCTGCCAGGCAGCTCAGGCATCTAATACATCCTCAGGCAAATGGCTCCTGATCTTAAGGTAATTCCACCTCCACAACCCAGAGAGCTCTAGTTATTCTTAAAATGTTACGAAGTCAGATGCACTTACCAGCTGGAGATAAAAGTAGCATATCAAAGAGATGACACTCATCCAAAGTGTAACAGACTCAGTTAAGATTTCTTGATGGAATCTTGACTTAAATTTTAACAAATTACATCATTTGCAACAGGTGTAGGTATTTGCTTGACAGGGAAAACTTACAAGTCTATCACGTGTATACAATTCAGTTTTCCATCTGTTTCAATTAGCAACGCCATTTTATTAAACCCAGATTTTGGGAAGAAGGGAGAAATCGATACCTTAATTGGAAACAAACCCCCAAAGCATAGCACAAGATGTGGCAGACTTTGCAGCGTGCACAGGAGCAAAGCAGCATGCACTGCACTCACTGCACACCTCTTTCTGGTGCAAGCAAACCAGAGCGCCTGTATTTTTGCTCACTGTTCATTATTTGTGGTACACCGAGACGAAGAGATGCAGTGCAGTACAAGTACAGCCATGCCTCACTCCCTCCAATAATTTGGGGCTTCAAGTGACTTGGTTTTTCATTCTTCAGCAAGGCTGAAGAATTCAGATAACATCGAGTTAACTGTACATATACCTCTGTGAAAACCACAGACATCTTCCTTGCGGCTGGTTTATAAATAACAACTAGGAACGCAATATTCTGCAAAGAGCAAGAAAAATGCTTAAGATTCAAAGGATATTGTCAAATATATTTGGAGGGATATCCCAGGGGCTGAGGCAGGAAGGATGGTGCCAGCTCAGGAATCATTTAGAAGGAACGATGGCACTGAGAGATTTGCAGCTATTTCTCTAACTGCTTTCCTAGATGAGGGCATCTCAGATTAAGTTGTATGGGGTGTGTAGGGGGTCATTTTTCTAACCAGTTAGAATATTCATGGGATGAATTACTGGAAATGAGTATCAATATACATACAATTACACCATGAGACATTTATCACACATCAGTGTCAGATACAATTTAAATACAAACTGGTTTAACATGGACATTTCTCTGCGCTCCCAGCACAAAACTGGGGACACGTCTGCTTTCACTTATTTGAAGTTTACATCGTTTGTGATAAAGACAGGTATTTATCCTCAAGTATGAGACAATAAGCATTGCACAATAGCTAAACATTTTAATACGTGCAGCTGAATTCAACCTTAATGAATTCAAAAGATTTTAATGTTGGAAAGTTCCATAAAAATTGCTGAAGGTAACGATACAGTTTCACCACTGGTCTTGCCACCCACCCCCTTTTGTAATGTCTATATTCACTTAAAAAAAGAGTTAAGCTCTTCAGAACACTTCCCACCTTGATCTTTCTCTCTCCACTTATATGTTCATTTGCCACATTCACACGAGATCAGTGATTTACTTTACTGGTCGTTACTTGCCACTCTGGCTAGAAGTTCCTCTTCCCTCCCCTACCACGAAGCTGCTCACATGCCACCCTTTGCGGATCCCCCCAAACATGCCAACCACACACCAAAGCCCAACCGGGGTCACCGACTTCTTGCTGCTGCCCAGCCAATGTGCCCTGGGAAGCTCCACAGACCTCAGGAGCCCACCAGGAGCTGGAAACTATTCTAGTCCCACAGGCCCCCCCCCCCAACTACTTCCCACTGCTGGCCAGTTTATGAGCTGGGGTGCAGTGGAGGGTGCCAGTATCAGCACAAAGGAAGCAAAACAAAGTAAAACAAGAAATTTAATTTGCTGCTAAACTAGGATGGGTGTAATCCCTAGGAGAGCACAGCCAACATCTCCCCAGCACATCTGACACCACTTCCCTCCAAATAATTGGCTCCTTGTTTTAATGAATCTCTCTGGATCAAAGGTTTCCTCAGGGCACTTAATGGGACATCGGCTGTCTGAACTTTAACCTTGAAGCAAAAGAACAGCATCTGACTTAACAGCAAAGAGTGTGCCCAAGCAGCCATGACAAACCTCACTGACAAAAGTCAATGCGCGATTCAATTGAAAGGTTCAGATGCGATTAGGGCAGAGGGAAGAGAAAAAAAAAAAAACCAGACTACACAATCAGGGTAGCATTACCATCCTCTCCTATATTTACTGCTTCTCCCTTGTTCCTTTGGCAGGTCACCGGAGAATTACCAATGGAGAACAGTGTCACTTAACTGGAGCTCAACTGAACCAGGCTCTGCAAAGGAAACTCTGCACTTTAGTGCAAAAAGGGGTATCGCAAATTCTGGAAGGAAAACCCCACAGAGGGCTGTTGAACACCGAGATACAACTTCGGGCTTAGAAAGTGCTCCAATTAAAAGCCAAAAAAGTGTTCTAAGACATATCACAACATGCTTGTCCTAATGTATGTTATTTGCTAGAGAGGGAGATCGCTACACAGCGTTTGAGTCTGAACCACTGTGTCCTACCGCAGGATCAGAGAGACAATGTCAATGGTCTCCTGTCAACATGCAAAAACCTCCATAGGTGAAGGATGAGTCAGCTGGGATTTTCTCACTTCAGTTAACTGCAGTAAAGATTAACTGGAAAAGTTAAGTGCAGTATATAATTAAAATATTTCAACATCCCAGTGATTACCTATTTCTTAAGACTGTTATGCAAAGCTGTTTTATCAAGTAACTTACATAAGTAAATGGTTATTTTGACTTCCAAATTCCCCACGAACATTTGCAAATTTCTGCAAATAAAGTCAAAAAAATACCGATTTACAGATGATGAAGGGTTTTCAGCAAATATCTCACGTAAGTTATAACTGAACCAATTTACTTTGGCCCCTCCAAGTCAGTCAGAAGAATCAACAGAAAATACTTGTGGCTTTTTTTTTTTTCCCAGCAGCCATCTGCAACTTCAGCATGAGACCAAGTCAAAAACGATGGACCTGTTGCAGGGATGAGGAGAGTTTCCTGGCCATTCAGCCAGTGGCCCTAACAAGCCCCAAAATGTTTATTTTGGGAAGTCAGCTGGGAAGGCTGGGGACCACTGGGGTGGAGGGAGACTGGAGCATCAAATGGAGGACCAGTGCTCCTGGGAGGATCTGGATGACTTTGAGTACAATGAAAACAATCCAGCGGAGATCTACAAAGAGGTTCTCAGTGCTATTTTTGGCCACCCAACCGCACAGCAATAACCAGACATAAAAAAGTGCCCTTATCAAGCATGATCTTTTCATGTCCTTGACATAGGACTGACAGTCAAACACTTTAAATGACCACTGTCATTTCTGCATGCTCCGCAAGCACGTGAGCTACTGGCACAGCCTGTGCCAAGACAATCAGCGGTGCCTAGGTTCAGCTCTCACACCCCACTGGGATCCAGATTAACAGATATAAAAGCCTAAAGTACTAGCAGGCTCCGAGAAATTCTAACGAGTCAACAAAAATGGCCTTTCCATATAAAACGGAAATTTAATGAAAATATTTGATTACTAAATCCCCATTTGTTCACTGTATGTTTAAATATGGAGCTTTCTTCTCGGTAAAGACAAAAAGAGTACACAGTTTTTAAAGTGTTTTTCTACTGGGAAAGAAATAAAGATGTTTCATTAAAAGAAGCAGTCACCACAGTCTTCATTAAAGTAAACCACAACACTTTTTATTCCCCTGTAGGGAAGGGAATGAAAGAAAGGTATCAGCAGACTTGGCTCCCTGGCAAGCAAGCTTACAAAGGAACCGCTGTTGCGTGATGGGTTAGGAGTGTGTCGTGGTTTAACCCCAGCCAGCAACTAAACACCACGCAGCCGCTCACTCACTCCCCCTCACCCAGTGGGATGGGGGAGAAAATCGGGAAAAGAAGCAAAACCCGTGGGTTGAGATAAGAACGGTTTAATAGAACAGAAAAGAAGAAACTAATAATGATAATGATAACACTAATAAAATGACAACAGCAATAATGAAAGGATTGGAATGTACAAATGATGCACAGTGCAATTGCTCACCACCCGCCGACCGACACCCCGCCAGTCCCCAAGCGGCGAATCCCTGCCCCCCCACTTCCCCGTTCCTATACTGGATGGGACGTCCCATGGTATGGAATACACCGTTGGCCAGTTTGGGTCAGGTGCCCTGGCTGTGTCCTGTGCCAACTTCTTGTGCCCCTCCAGCTTTCTCACTGGCTGGGCATGAGAAGCTGAAAAATCCTTGACATTAGTCTAAACACTACTGAGCAACAACTGAAAACATCAGTGTTATCAACATTCTTCGCATACTGAACTCAAAACATAGCACTGTACCAGCTACTAGGAAGACAGTTAACTCCATCCCAGCTGAAACCAGGACAGAGTGGAAGGATAAGCAGAAAATTGGAGAAGAGGCAGGCAGTTCCTGGGAAAAGCTGCAAAAGCATCACGAGGGACATGCACTGTTTCCTCCCAGGCAGCCCTTTGCAGCCAAGCATCCTGGTGTTTCCTCTGTGGGGGGGGTTAATACTCAGAAGAGGGAAAAGGAGGGGATCCGTTTGCTTCCCACTACCATACTGCAGCCAAAAGACCTGCTGCAAAGCCATGCAGCTTTTCATTTTCAATGTGTGATCAGCTCCTAGGAGGAAGCACATGCTACTCGGCAGCCCCGTTGCCAGAGCCGGGAGTTACCACTGGTCCAGTTCAAAATTCCAAGGTAGAAACTTAAGCTTTTTGACCGCTCCAGTACAGCCATCGGTTATCTTCATATTTCCTCTATAAAAATGGAGCTTATGTTTGTCTGATTGCTTAAACAAAGTAATTTTCAAAGCCCAATCAGATTTTGCCTGTAGTATTCCACCTGCCTGTTTTCATGGGGAAAATTTCATATTCTCCCATCATGAGACAGAACAAAAAGCAGCTGATTAAATAGTGAAACAACAAAACACTTGCAAGGGCTTCATTTGATACCATTCCCCCTTCAACTTTACATCAGGAAATCAATGCAATGGAAAAGAAGAAAACTGAAGTGAATGGCAAATCACCCAACCCATGCAGCAGTTCTGTTCACAGTGAAAGGCAGTTCAGGAAACTCACCCGAAGAGAATGAATGCGTGTACTGGATCCAGTTGTCGCTCACATCATTCAAATACATTGCAGCAATGGTTCCTGGCAGTCACTTCGCCCTCTGGCACAGCTGGCCCTAAGGCCTATTTCTTTAGCAAAGACTGCTTGCTGTGAACTACAGTGAGATGTGCTATTTAGATCCATACACTTCTTTTTGACCACATCAGTAGGGAGAAATGTACTGCTGTCCTCCTGTATTGGTTTTGTGTGGCAAGGTTTTGGTAGCTGGGGGGGGGTTACAGGGGTGGCTTCTGTAAGAAGCTGCTGGAAGCTTCCCCTGTGTTCGAGAGAGCCCATACCAGCCGGCTCTAAGACGGACCCGCCGCCGGCCAAGGCCGAGCCAATCAGTGATAGTGCTAACGCCTCTGTGATAACATTTTTAAGAAGGAAAAAAAGTTGGGACGGGGGTATTCGGCAGCCGGAGAGAGGAGTGAGAACATGTAAGAGAAACAACCCTGCGGACACCAAGGTCAGTGAAGAAGGAGGGGGAGGAGATGCTCCAGGCGCTGGAGCACAGATTCCCCTGCAGCCCGTGGTGAAGACCATGGTGAGGCAGGCTGTCCCCCTGCAGTCCATGGAGGTCCACGGTGGAGCAGACATCCACCTGCAGCCCGTGGAGGACCCCACGCCAGAGCAGGTGGGTTCCCGAAGGAGGCTGTGACCCCGTGGGAACCCCGCGCTGGAGCAGGCTCCTGGCAGGACCTGCGGATCTGTGGAGAGAGGAGCCCACGGAGCAGGTTTTCTGGCAGGACTTGTGACCCCGTGGGGGGCCCACGCTGGAGCAGTCTGTGCCTGAAGGACTGCACACCGTGGAAAGGACCCATGCTGGAGCAGTTCGTGAAGAACTGCAGCCCGTGGGAAGGACCCACGTTGGAGAAGTTCACGGAGGACTGTCTCCCGTGGGTGGGAACCCATGCTGGAGCAGGGGAAGAGTGTGATGAGTCCTCCCCCTGAGGAGGATGAAGCGGCAGAAAATAACGTGTGATGAACTGACCGTAAACCCCATCCCCATCCCCCTGTGCTGCTGGGGGGGTGGCAGAGAATCCGGGAGTGAAGTTGTGCCCGGGAAGAAGGGAGGGGTGGAGGGAAGGTGTTCTGAGATTTGGTTTTATTTCTCATTACCCTACTCCGGTTGATTTGTAATAAATCAAGTTAATTTTCCCCAAACTGAGTCTGTTTTGCCCGTGACGGTAATTGGTGAGTGATCTCTCCTATCCTTATCTCGACCCACAAGCTCTTTGTTATATTTTCTCTCCCCTGTCCAGCTGAGAAGGAGGGGGAGTGATAGAACAGCTCTGGTAGGCACCTGGCGTCCAGCCAGGGTTAACCCATCACACCTCCAAATCCCAGACAGAGTTAGCACACGATTTTCAGAGTTAGTGGACTTCTCGGGGCAGGAGGGGGGAGGGGGGAGAGCTAACCTAACCTAGAGGTACTGAGGTGAAGCCCTCAAGGATTCAGAGTTACACTATTTTGCCCGGCAGCCTGCATTTGAACCCCAGCTGCATTTTATACCTTCAAGAGTATACTGCTCAGCCCAGAGTTCCTACAGTAAAACCCTCCATCTAGGTATGCTTCTTCCAAGCATTTTTTCACTCATGTAACAAGGAAGCAATTTGTTTTAAAGAGTTTAAGGAATCTTCAGCAGTCCACAAGTCACAACCTCTATTATTAATTGGAAAATCAGTATTAAAAAAATAACCTTTCCTTAAGTACACAGATGAGCCATCTACACACTGAGAAAATGAAAACTAACTACAAGATTATCATAAATACAAAATTTATATGGAATTCCAGTAAAAATACCCATAGTATAAATTTGCAACACTTTCACAGAAAAGACAATCCTGTTCAACATTTCCCTGAAGAAAGCCCACATAACAAGTGTTGCCCAGCACGGGTGCAGCATATACAGAGTATTCCAAGATGCGCATACAAGTTTCACACAAATCTCAAGGGGACAAGAGTTTTGAAAGGCTGTATGTATTCCCGGCCTCTTTAAAAAGTAACCCACTGGATTTTTTTTAATTACTTGCTTTTAAGCATTCATGTTCAGATCCATCAGGGACTGGTTTTCAGAGTGGCATGCATCCCATTTGAAATTTAAATTGGTTCTCAAAAATCTTAAGTAACTTTTGACATACAGCTCTAGTTTACAAGCCTTGCAGCCCTATCCTTAATCAAAACATTTTTAACAGTGTTAGCAGCAGCTTCTCCAAGGACATTTTGTCTATACTGAGGTTGCAAGAACAAGTTCCATTTTTTTTAAATTAATCAGAACAGAGATAACAACACTCAGATTGCACAAAAGGTTGATACTGACTTTTTTTTTTGGAAACACACCAACTTTAATATTATCATAATAGCCTAATTAGTACTATACTTGCATGATTTTTTTAGTGGAAAAAGCCCTGATTCTGGAAAGTATATTAACATTACACTTTTACTGCATAGCTAGTGGTCTTTCTGTTAAACACAAATTTAGCCTTTACAGTGTTTGCTACTTGTTATTTGACAGATAAACATTAGTCAAAGTTGAGTATCTCCAGTATCATGCTACAATATTTTTCCTACAAATATAAAACTAAGTTGGAGGTATCAATGGTTGCACAGCATCTGTTCTTCTACAGTCTTAATCACAATTTAGTGATCTTCGTGATACTCCAATGCATGTCAAATACAGTCAAACCCAAGTTAGCATTAATATTCCCTACTTTATTAATGAAAACACAGGAGCAGTGACATACATATTATGTTCAAAAAAAACTTAGAAGCCTAGTACAGCTCATTTCCAGACTTACAAGACAGATCTATAAAGAGATGAACTGCTGTCACTTGCTGCCTGCTTACTTAATCCCTGCTCATCAGTGAGTGATCTTACAGATAGGTCTTTTATAATGGAAAATACTTAATATCTTCATTTTAAATAATCCAAACTTAACAGTGACATGGAAAAACAGAGGAAATGTAAGCAGATACTTCAGAGAATCACCACACAAAGGAGCTTCTGATCTTTCTCACAGCATCTCATAAACCATGTATCTTACAGGACAAAGTATCATTTGTGGTTTTTGTTTGGTTTTTTTTTTAAATTCAAAGACACTGTAATGAAATGCAACTCTTGTGAGAACACCTTGTTTGTCTGAACATTCAAAAAGCCCAAATACCTCATATCTTGAGCACTGAAAAGAGGTACACTTGACTTTTTAATACTTCATATTCCCAACAGCATACAACAAAGCTATTGTGAGGTATAAAGATATTCTGCATGTTTTAAAGCTAAAACCTCTTTAAACAGCTGAAGAGGAAATTAGATGACTGGCTCCATGATATTACAAAAGTAAAGAGAAATTGAATCAAAATTTAATATTGACATGCCCCCTCCTACACACTGAGTATCACAAGACCCTATGCGGTATAAAATATCCCCTTTGGTACACAATCAAAGCCATCATTGCCCTCAATCTGTGCTGGATACAGTCCCACATATTTTTCAGCGTCTGGTAGTTTTGGATCTGTGACTGAGGGGATATGTCTATTCCTGTCTTATGCAAGTTCATGTAACTGAATATACACACACTGACTCCTGCTTGTCTCATGAAATATGGTTAAAGTCTTGTTTTTCTTTTAGACTTTTATGAGCTCCTGATGCACAGATAATGAAAAAAAGCAAACACATGGTGGAAACAACAAATCTGTACTCTGAGCTTTTAGGTACACAGTTCTTCCCTCCAGACTACAGTGGCCACAAAGTTTTCTTAATTTTTGCAAATAAAAGCTTAGCTTGAGTTTGGGGTTGGTTTTTGGTTTGGTTTTGGGTTTTTTTCAGGAAAAAAAAAAAGCTGCTATGTACCTCAACTGAGTTCTGCTGTCTGTAAGCTTCTATAATTGCTCAGTTACATGGGACAACACCCAAATAACACAAGACAAACTTTTCTCATTATAGTACAATGTATATATATTATCAACTATATGTTTTCACAAATGTGAAAGCATATTTACATGTGTCCACTATATGAAATTCAAGCTCCAGACTGAGAACATTCCTTAAGAAAATTCATGTTCAATATATGCAGTGTAATTTTGTTCTTTACACAGCTGTAACAGACAAACGCAAAGTTTCTACCATATAGTTCCAAGACACAATATGCAACAAGACACAGACAGGAAAAGTTAAGCTTTCATAGTAAATATGCTCTTTATGAGCATTTATTAAAAAAAAAAAAAAAAAACAAAAAACCAAAACCACCCAAACCAAAACAACTTTCAACACAAATTGGCCCTATTAATCTCAGTCTCAAAGGAAACCAGCATTTTGCACTTGCAACTTCTCTTCTAATGAGAGATGATTTCATCTCTGATTACTCTTTATTCTTGAAGAACAAGATGAAATTCATGCATGTTAGCAAGGTTTATGCAAAATATATATATATACATAAAAAAAAATCAAGATTAAGACATCTTATGCACATGATCACACATTAACAAAGTAGGAACATACAGGATCTCACTGTAGGGATTCCTTACCAAAAAAAGCCTTATATATTAACCAAGTCAAAGGAGGGAAATACTGATATCTCTAATGACTTAAGTCTTCTAATCATACCTAATGCTGTCTAGCTGGCAAGCCATTTTCACTTTACACAGTTCAATAGACACATGTTTATCTTGATAAAAGTAGCAAAACCAAAAGCTTCTCCCCACTACCCACTCGTGCCCCTCTCTTTTCCTAACATGCCGATTCCAGTGAAAAAAAGTAGAAACGCGATCAAAGGTAAAACCTTAAGTGCCTCTTCAGTTAATATTACTAAAGAAGTTTGAGTTCTGCCAAAAGTATTCCGAGTTGGAAATGGCAGAACTGCACTGCATATGACAAGCTTGTATTGGCAAGAAATACACAACTTACTGACTGCAAACTGAATACTTCTTGCTACAATCTCTTGGCGGGGGCGGGCGGGGGGGGGGGGAAATAGAGTCATGCTGTGGCAAAAATCCCCCCTGACCAAAATAATTTCCTTTAAACCTTTTAAAAGTTCAAACATATTTTAAACATTTAGCTGCCACTCTTTCTCGGCCTGAGGTTTTCAATTACTCAAACTCCTTGGGTCAAAAAACTCAGCTGACAAGCTTGAGCTGTGCAACATGCCTCTGAATTACCAAAAACTGAAAAATCTGGGTGCGTACTGTATAATAAACTTTCAAAACAAACATTAATAAAAATGAAAGAGAAAGGTGCTTCAGTTGAAAGTGATAAAAATAAACACATCGTACACAACATTTTTAATAGAAGACTAGTAAGGTGCCTTCTTTCACTACTGTATCACTTCGCTGGTGCTTCTGTGGCATTTGGAAACAATAAACATTCAGACAGAAAAGTCACAGTCCTGCCGAGCTACTGTAAAGAATTAAAACTCCTGATCTTGCTTAGGTCAATACTTAAAGGAACACAAGCATAGATTACCATTTTACAGCTGGTGAACTGAGACTGTTACACCCTTTTCCTCTTAGAAGACTTCAAAGAGATAAAATACACTTATTTTGATTGTCATGGCTAAAGTTATGCAACTTTATGCAACACACAGCATATGTGCTTATAAAACAAAGTAAGCAAGTATTAGTTTAAAAAAAAAGAAGCCTGCTGACAGAGCAGAGGTTTTGCGTAAACACAAATGACAAATCAAGTGTAAGCTTCAGCTTCAGACCCAGGGTCTGATACTTCTTTGGTCCAAGTGTACAAAATACACCACCGAAAAAACTATAGTCCATTATCAGCCACCTGACTTTTACGCTGTCTTACTGAGCTTTCAGTCTCTGGATCAGCTAAAGGTTGTTCACTTAAGTCTTCCATTTCTTCTTCCCCTGATTCTTTTCCAAGTGCTAAATCCTCCTCTGAGTCATCAGCACTTGAATTTGCTGCATCTTCTCCATCTGAGAGATCTTTTACATCTGTAGTCTCTTCCGCATCATCTGCGGAAAGCTCTGCAGCCTCCTCCGGTTCTTCTAATGCTGCATTCTCCACATTATCCTTTGTAATTGCTTCTTCTAAACAAAAGAGGAGTTTCAAATACTGAAGTTAGACTGAATCTCAGAACGATGGCTTTTCAAGTTACATCACTGTGTATGTATTCTGAAATATTCATAAACGTTATTATTGAAAACTTGTACAGGACTGTATTTTCCTTATTTTTCAAGTATTTCAAATAAATCTTCAGTAGTATTTCTCCTCCATTTTCATTTGGTTTTCTTGTGTATCAGGCATAGATAGCTTCCATTTTGTTCCACCAAGTTACAAACTAAAGACAGATCAATTTTACCTGACTCCTTGAAGAGGTATAATTATCAAACAAATCAGTGGGAAAGTGATAAGATACCGGCAAGCTCTGTCAGGTAACAGCTGCTGTTGAGTCAACCAGCCAGTTGGATAGCATACTGCACAAGTACGCATAGGTGCATTTTTCTTTCGATAGTGATGAACATCTAAGATTTTGAAGATGGTAATTTTGCACACTTACGAATTCCAGATTTGGCTAAAGTCTTGCTGGCCAGTGTCACAAATGCACCTTCATCTTCAACAGCAAACCAATACACACAAATGTATGCAATTAAAAAATAAGTTTTTAATTACCGTCAAGTTTTGACTCCACTTAATAGCACAAACATACCAAAAGGTGTTCTGGAGCTTAACACGCATATGGTGCTGACAAGAGACTTTATTTCGTGTGCAAGTTTTTGCCTCGCATGTTTGTAGGGAGCAGAATACTATTCAGAAGCCCTTTCACTAAGGATCAGGAAGACGTATGTTTTCTTCTTTTATTTGAAGGGGATGCAACACCTTCCCCCATCTCCACAGCTGCAGTCTCTAGGGAGGGATTGATTCCCTCTATCTCCTCCTTTCCCCAACCACAAATTATGTAGAGAATTTTACAGGTTCAGAATGTTGCATCTCCTAATGAAATATACAGAGTGCATATTAGGATGTGGAAGTGTCCTGCCAAAGCAAATTCCTTTCTATATTTAAGCAACAATTCTAGTGAATATGCACCTGCACAAAATACACAAACTCCAGTATCTTTCTTCAAGACTTCCTCATTTTGAATGCATTTAGCCTCTTCACAGCTGTGGAAGCTAGAACAAATTACTGTTGGTTTGCAGTGGGTTTTTTTTGGTCTGCTTTGCTATCATTCAGGTGGATGCTTTGACATCAGGATTTTAGAGCCCAACATACCAATCTTTGTCAGTGTGACTAAAATTAATACCTGGATTATTGGCTCACATCTAAGTTCTTGACAGTGTATTGCCCTCCCTCCTACAAGTTCACATTTAAACCTACAGTATCCCACCCACTTAAGAGTTCTTACCAGATGTTTCAGCTCTGTATGTTGACTTGGATGGGCAAAGGCAGTCTGAAATCAAAACCAGTATCTGTGTAAAGGAAAAAAAAGCATTTATTAGCAAATCATCCCAGCAGCCCCTGCACTATTAAGTATTTTCCTACTCATCCTTTTTAGATAGACATACCATAAAAGTTAGAAAATTATATTTTCTTGCTCAGAGATAAGAGCTAAATAAAAAGACAGGAAAAAACTGCATTCTCAGTGTATACCAGCCAACATTCTCTGCTTTCTACTCCAAATTTTCTGCCTCCTACTTCCCTAAATTTACTCAGTTTTGAAATGGTTTACATCTTAAGAGAGGCCCAGAACACAGTTGAAGATTTTTTTATTTATTTAAAACTTATGAAACCTTCTTGGTCAAAATTTTCTGTATTTTGGGATGTTATTCAATTCCTACCCCTGACTCCCCAATCCACGATGTGTACTTCCACCATTTGTGCTTGATTTTGTCTTTTAGGTTTTTTTGTTGTTGTTATTCAAAGCAGCCTAGTGTAGAACACATACAATCAAACTGCAAGAAGATATTTATGTCTTATTGTCATGTGCTAAGAATAACGCAGCAGAAAGAGATGATACCATGTTAAAAGAAATACATTTCAATCATTGAAAAGCTTTTTAGAAAAAGCTGAAAGATTAACCTTACGGTTTTTCAGCTTTTCCATGTTTGGTTTTTTTAAGTGAAGGAGGAAGAAGGGAAGTTTTTTTTTAAATTATCATATTCATTTGTTCCTAGTTACACTAACTTGATTTGCACTCATTTGGGGATGAAAATCTACCATCTAGAAAAATGCAGCTGTTTAAATTGTATAATGAAAGACATTTGCTCATATATACCAATTCAATTAGGTATAAAAAAGTGGTTTTGCCTAAATACACACACTGCTTTGAAATCACTTCCCCATACTACTGAGAAACATACTTACACCATTTTTCTTCATTTCACTAACACTAATATTTGGGCTGAAGGGCAGAGATCCAAGTGCCAGAAACAACCTTTACACTTCCTACATGGAATAGTGACTTAGCAGGTAGTTAAACCAGTTATCAGCATAACTGTTTTAAACTGTCTTTGCAGTTGCAGAACATGCTTGTAGACCAAGCAACTAGTCTGAAAGAACTTCTATTCCCATCTATATTTCCTTTTCCAGCTCAGTTTCTCAATTAATACTGATATTTGAGAGGTCACAGAGCCACATCATTCAAATATTCTGAGAGGAAATAATCCCAACTCCACAGGTAAAGCAACTTTGAACTGTTTCCACTGATGAAACAACACAGGGCTCAGGATATAGTCCTTAACATTCACATATATAGCTAACAGGTTTGTTTTAATAACCTTCCTGATGTTTTGGAAATTGATATATCAACACACCAGTTCTAGTTAGTAACAAGAGAGGTCAGATTCTTCAATTACTAATGAGAACTCAAACCAAAAGATCACAGGGGAGAAAGAATTTAAGTCAGATTTTATTAAAACCAAGCTGTAACCACAAAGCTATGCGCTGGAATAGAGTAAATCAATTAAACCCCCAAATCTTCAAAGCCTTTAAAAAAATATTTCATCCTTTCATTTTGAATAACAGTGCAGCAGCATACTTACATTGCTAACTCCCACAAATACAATCCTATTCCAGCTAATAAAAATCTCTCCACAAAGCCTGTGTTTTTAGAAAGTTGGGAGTCTTTACACAATTCTGACCACACGCATTCATTCAGTCCTTAAGTACAAAAGTCTGGATACAAAAGGCCAATATAAAAATCACTTGTTTAGTGGATGGACTAAACAAATCTAAATTGAAGCATGAATTTCATAAAAAGGTTAACTTTTTTGAGTGAACCAGTCTTAACCTTTACCAGAAGTAGGTAACAACACTGGAGAGTGGATCTGCAGTACTGAATATTTAAGAATTTTAATAGAAGAGAATAAACTATTTTGGTTGGTAGGGACCTACAACGATCATCTAGTCCAACTGCCTGACCAATTCAGGGCTGACCAAGTCAAAGCATGTTATTACAGGCATTGTCCAAACGCCTCCTAAACACTGACAGGCTTGGGGCATCGACCACCTCTCTAGGAAGCCTGTTCTAGTGTTTGACCACTCTCTCAGTAAAGAGATGCTTCCTAATGTCCAGTCTAAACCTCCTTGGCACAGCTTTGAACCATCCCCGTGCGTCTTAGCACTGGATACCACGGAGAAGAGATATGTCATTAAAATAAGGTACTTCAGTACATCTTATCAGTGAAGTTTATTCTTTTTTTCACAAGTTAATGCAAAGCAAAAGTTCTAGGTACCTGAGAAAAATAAAGTAATATGCTTTCTTACCAAACCCAGGAACAGGCCAATCAATAAGGTAGCTAAGATGAAGATTGCATAAGAAATCCAAACATGAATTCCAAGAGTACCAGTGAGGTAGCTATGAATTTGCTGGAAATGAGAAGAAGATACTTAATAGCTTCATACCTAACACCACTTATGATACTGCTGTCGCCATTACATAAATTGATATCCAATTAAGACCTTTCATTTAACAGTATTTATACTAAAGTCTTCCCCCTCAAGCCCTAGTCATCCTTAAATGTCATACTGTAATTCTTTTGACACCATTAAACCTTGTTGTTCTTTACCGAGTTGTTCACATTAAAAGGCTTTTTAAGCAAAGGATGCACAATTCCTTCTTCCTAAGGTACTCAGCATTAGAGATGCCATACGTAATCTTACTGCGGATAAACGTATGAAGAAGCCTCAGAGCATAGTGGAAAGTATCACAACATTCTTGATCATTATATTCTGTAAGAAGGTGGCAACTGTCAGAGACAGACTATTGGGCTAGATGAACCCATGGCATGAACTTATACATTTGTTCTTGTGGCCTCTGTTGTAGGAAGGAGACAATACAGTAAACATGCCCAATAACGATAGCCACAGCACCCATAGAAGTCTACAAAGCTGATTATTTAAAAAAGGTAACTTAAACATTTCAGAAGCAAAAAAGAACCAAGTCAGGTTAAAAGCAAGTGTCCTTTTACAACCACCTCTCAAGTACACCACCAAGTGAAAAAAATTGAACTTCATGCAGAGCTTTATCCCCATAATTATATCTGGGAAGCAGAGTGGTAGACACTTAAAAACTGCACAAGATCAAAATACATACTTAAATTTGGGAATTCATTAACTAAAATTAAGCCATGTAGTTCTTACTCAAGCTCTTCAGCTCTTAAAAGAAGCCACCCATTCTAAGCAGACACTGAAAAAGCGATTTCACTTATACATTTAAAGAGAATAATCCAAATACAATATTAAGATTTCTTTGAAACTGAAGTCTGTTATTCAAACCTACAAATTCAATTGACTGAACCAAGCATCACATCGAGTCAGATTGTCTGGTAGGAAGTAAATTATGACATTAGATCTCTTCTAAGAGTATATCCATTGGAAAACAAACCACAATCAACATTTACA
This sequence comes from Harpia harpyja, assembly GCF_026419915.1. NCBI lineage: Eukaryota > Metazoa > Chordata > Aves > Accipitriformes > Accipitridae > Harpia > Harpia harpyja. Next base: position 53,262,504 of record NC_068943.1, read on the forward strand.
AAAGTTTAAATATCGAAATTCCAGGGTCTTTTTTTTTTTTTTTAATGTTAGAACAGCTTCCAACATGTATTATAGCATATACAAGGACAGCACAGCAGGAAGAGTGATGAAATGTGTAGCTGAAATATTCATCAAAGCAGAAAGCAAATTAGAGAAGGTTTCTTCCCAGAGCATTTAATCTTTCAGGAAGGAAACTAGACAGAGACAACATCATTACACAGCAACTATGGAATTGAAACGTCAGAAGGCTATAAAAAGTTAATACTATTCAGTGAAAGAAAGAATCAGACAGTTTGCAGAAGAAACCTAACAACTGAAAGTTCTGTTTGATTCTGGGTTAGTTAGATGCTTGCTGGAAACAATACCAACTCTGTTCAAACTCTCTACTACATTTATTTTTTGTAGCACATGTTACAATATTAAGACCTTTTGCTACAATCAAAGACAGCCTCTCAATCTCGGTTACACTTGATGATTTTAAGAAAGAGTACGTTTCCTGACCAAAATTGGAAAGGTCTGAAAATTCTCAGTATTTGCAGGCTACAGGAAAAACTTCGATAGCTCCCAAATGAAAGGGTTAGCTCCCAAATGAAAGGGTCTTGAGATATTTTTAAGTTAAAAACATACTTCAGTGTATGCTAAGCATTTCTCCTTTACTTCTGATAATTACTCGTCCAAATTTGTTGTGTTCCTGTGTGAATGGCATTGACAGTTTGAAATCCAGATGCAGAAATTCTTACTAAAAAATAAAACCATTACCCTCTCTTCTCCTGTACAATACCCTAGATGCAAACAAACTACAGAAGAGCGTGATTCACAATGCTGAAAATGAACCTCGATATAATCTTTAGTAATAGTATTAAGTGAGAGAACCTGGTAGATACTAAATGTATTCCTGATGTTTACAACCATTTTTGCTGCAGCTCTCAAAAAACTAATTTATCCTGTTAGCACACTTCAGTAGAACATTTTAACTATACCAAGATAACAAGAATAATAAGTATTTTCAGTATTGATGATAATCTTTACAATCAAACTGCCATTTTTGGCATAGTCTATTAGTACCACAAAATTTATAGTGCAAAGATACTATACACCCAATGTACAGTAAATATAAGGAAAATTTAACTCTGATAAAAGGTTAATAAAAATATTCAGTTAGGTTTTGACTTCTAAACAGATTATTCTAAGCATAAAAAGGGGGTATGGAAAACACTACCACATAGTTACTTACCCTGATCCATCCAGAGAGGTGAAATAGCCCTGCCATGCCATGCATCCTAAAAAACAAAGAAATGGAAGGAACAGGTTACAAGACAGACAGGAGTTGAGATACACAACAAACCGCACAGAAACCAGGAAAAGATTCTATAGACTTTCAAAGCCATTCAGGCCCTAGTAATTGTCAGAAGGAGGCTACTGCAAACAAAATTACATTAATTCAAGCCAGCTCAATGCAAAGCATTGAAACAGTGATTTGAAAGATGACATTTGAGCATAATCAAGAAATAGCAATTCCACAGCTTAACCCTGTGCAGCCGTAACCACCTTCTCCCCAACTCACAGCAGCATGCAGCCCTGTAGCTCCCGATTACTAAATATCCTACAGCTCTTCCTCATTGTCAGATGAAAAATAAGGACACTCACTGGATGTTTGACATGAATTTACACATAATAGCTTTAGCCAGAATCAAATGCAGGCCATTCACATCTTTGGTTCATCCTTTATATCACGCAAGCATTCTACGCTATTTCAAAGAAAATTCAATGCTCTGAAAACCAATTCTAATATACTGTGTAAGCACTACACTGTTTCCTATTCCAAGAGAGGACAGAAGACTTCCTTCTAACAAATAAACAAGAAATCCTTAAAGCCAAAGGCTGCCTGCCCCAAGTAGCCAGAAGTCATGAAGTAATAATCTACACAAACATGCATTTGGTTCCAGTACTTAGCAGATATTGAAAATGACACTTACATAATGCTCAGTGGCTGTACTTTTTTTCTTTATATATTTTCAAAGATTATATAAACAAGCCTTAGCAGGCACAAACAAAAGCGGATGCAGAAAATAAACTGCTTTTAAAGGTGAGAAACTGGAAAGCAGGCTGTCAATACAGATTGCTTCTGCAAAGCCTACATGTCTAGGGAATAAAGGCCTTTTGTCTTGAAGCTGTCAACATAGCACCCTTAATGAATAATGAGCTATAAAACATGTTTCTTGTTAATAAAAACAAAGTATTACACTATAGAAGATGGAGACTTCCATCCTGCTACAGGCTCCACAGCTTCCCATTTTCTCTCTAAAACATAACCTTGAAGATCTTCCAATGTCCGTGAGCCTCGGTATCTGCGAAATACTCCATCATTTGCACTAAAAAACAGAAATATACAATAACACAGATATCCCTTAAACTGTATCTATGGTAAAAAAAAACCCCAAACCAAACAAAAACCCATATACATTATAGATTTGACTTGCTCAGAAAGTTGAACGCCTAAGCATTTTCAGTATGTTTTGAAACTGTAATCCATGATGGAAGGTCTCAGTTTTTAAAATGCATGAGCTTTTGCCATTTATTAAAACCGCTATTTTTCTTAAATATTCACTCACATTACAGCAAATACAAAGCACATGAGGATAACCACCAAACCATTTTTTAGACACAACTCAGAATTAAAAGTGTGCATATATATGTGTGTGTGTATGTGTATATATGCACGACTCACAATACCATGACTTAATAAAGGTTTCAATATTTAAAGGATGACAGCTTCTTATGGGAGAAGATATACAGCAAACACCTCTTCTGATCCATTTTTAACAGTATTGATAACAGGGGAACTTAGTAAAGTCACTTAAACTAAAGAAAAGCCTCAGGTGAGGACTTTATCATACAATCAAAGCTCCAACAATAACCTGAACTGAAATCAAAAGTCAGTATTCCTTCTTTTTCCCCTGCGTTTCAGAGTTACAGTTTAAAACAAGAGGCAAGTAGGAGTCAACAGCTACATATTGGTACTAAGTCAATAGATGAAGAATTCTAAGCAGTAAACAGAAGCAGTACAACAAACAGTGGAAAATTTCTGTACTGTTTTACATGCAACCTATGCAGTCCATTATTCAAGTGAGAAAGTGTAGTGACACTTCTATACAGTCAAGTGTGTCTGCTCACATACAGTCAGGTTTCTAGAAGGCAATACTGCAAACTTGCACCAGTTTTTACAACTGCTATTAAATATTGTTTCCAGACTGAAAAAAGCATCACTTATCTAGGTACAAAACTGTTTATAGGAGAACCTTCCACCATAAGTTAAAAACACATACTTCATGTTCATTTAGTGCACTGAGCTCCTGAAAAATGTTTTAGGGATTGACAAAAGTGAAATACGGCAGTTGTTCGGTACATCTTCCATGCCACTGTTCAAACAGGACAGGAAAAAAGAATATATACTGAAACAGACAACTGTTTCTAGTATGACACACTTACTGGTAAATTGTAGGAAGTGTTGTGACAAAGAAACGACCACTCAAGCCTAGAAAGGGAAGAAAAAAACCACATCAAACGGTTAAGTAAAACTGAAATTTCTCAGCATTCTGACTTATCTATAAATACCTACAGATCTGTATTTGTAGACTAGAAAGCAGCAGACTGCATAGCTTTTACTACTGTTTTGTAAATACAGGTTTACAGTTTGTGTTCAGAAATGCTACAAACAGTAACAGAGACTAAATACTGTTGACAAATTAGGAAAAAATGCATACCTTGAAGAATGTTTACTACAAGTAATTTTTCTACACGTATTTCACTAATCAATATTTGCACACAGCTGAAGTTTTTGACCAGACCAGCAGCGTGCACCTCCAACCAAGAGAAAGAGCCACACAAATGCATCTATATTCCAGGATGCTGTGTGCTTGTGTCTGTGCGTAGTCTCATCCAGATGACCTTTGTTTCATCTAGAAAGTTGGGCCACTAACGATAGCAGTGACAACGAAGGCTTACAAACTCTGGCCCCCCCGATTTTCAGCCTCTAGCTGATTTTAAATGATTTAGAGCTGCACATTTCAGATGTCAAGTACTTTGAGTCATTAAATAAATTTATCTTTGTATTTGCTTGTTTGCTTCCTCCAAATAATACACATATACTGCACAACGAATCTGTTCTTATATTCTGTAGGAAGGCTCAATCTCTCTCAAACATGACTGTAGCAAGACAATGTTTTGAATGTTTCTAGGTTCTTTTCCTTCCTTCCCATACATTATTCCTCTCTAGGTAAATACAAGTGGTATGCCAACACATTTATAATAAAGCTTGGGATGTCTCAGTATTCTGTTCTGTAAAATATTGCAAATTTAAGCCATGAGAATCATTTTTTACACCATCCAGAAGGGTGAGTCATGTCAGCATTTTGATCATCAGACAGAAGACAGCAGAAAGGACAAAGAAAGCCTAAAGTAGGCCTTCAAGAGGCTGACTGGAATTGATCCCCACTGACTGGCAAATACATAATAATCTTTTGACAAGTATCACCCTAGACAGTGACAACATAATGCAACTCATAGGACAGAGAAATTATCCAAATCATCAAAAAGCAGCTTGTAGGAGAGAGATGTTTGAATTTCTCTGGCCTTGCACTAAGTACTGCTACAGAATAATAGATGCAAGTGCTTCCAGCTTCACTGCTGTGTTAGGTACACCAATGAAGATCTCCCAGTGTATGCCTTCACTGCAAGAGTCAGCCAAGAAGCATAAAGCTCCTGAACATCTCATAAGCAGGTTGTCTGTATGACTCAGCTAAGTTGTCAGGTGAAGATATCACTCTCTCCCTGCTCCCAAATCTGAGAAAAGTCAGGGCTACTTGACACTACCACCTCCTGAGAGTCAGAAAACCTGCAAGTGAGAGGGAGAACTCACCTTAGCACTTAGTAATATTATTTACTACTCAACACATCCAACTTAAAGACTGCAGAAATGAAAAATGTGCTACTAATGCAGTCTATTTTGGCAAAAAAAATACAGCAGACTTCAGAGATTATCAACCCCTAGATATGCAGTCTAATTCCATTAGTAAGGGCTACATTCCTCTAGCTAGCAATTGCCATTCACATAAAGTACCTACGTAAAGAGTACAAATCAGTTATTTGACTTTTGCTTTTATAAAGTTTGTGATAATCTTTTGGGGAACTAAGTCTTCATTCAGCTTTCAATGAAGTAAACAGCTTTCTGCATCAGGAAGCTAGCCATGGAAAAGTATTATAGCAAGAGTTTCTGCCATTGGAGACAGAGATGTGCCAGACTGAACTAAGCCAGGTATTTTTAAAAGTTTCAGTAGTAATGCTTTTTCTAGCGTGAATTCCCCTACAGAATAGGCAAAAAAGGGTTGTGGGTTTTTTTATTGTTTGGGTTTGGGTTTTTTGTTTGGGGTTTTTTTTGGTTTTTTTTTTTTTTAAGATGCTTAAATCAAACCAGGTGCAAGCATCTTTAAAGTTCCAAAAAGGAAGTCATCTTCTTTTCAACTTTTCAGCTTTTTGCCTTTATTGCTATGAGAAACAGGGTGGTGGAAAACTTCATAAAACAGCTAAAAGCTGTGCCAGCACAGGGAGATGTGAATTAAACAAAGCCACAAGTGTAACAGTAGAATTAATCAAGCAGAAGCACAGCTGCACAAGAAAAACTAGGTGGAGAGCCATAAAGAACACAATAAGCTTAAGAGCAGCAAAAATTATGGGAACACTGAAAGACTGTCTGAAGTTCTTACAAATGCTAGTCACGCACCCAGAAAACAAAATAGCTAGCTTAAATCTCTCTTACCAGTAGCCTATCCTAGAGCAAGTACCAACAGTCTCAGAATGAACAATGAAATCTATAAATTATAAAATATAAAATCTGTTGCCAAAATGCATCTAAGCATCCCCAAAACTTTAGCTGGAGGTTTATTGCTTACCTAAGGCACCTCCTTAGATCAGTAAAACCAGGCATGAGCCAGCTACAAAAAGCTAAGAACAGACAGTAAATTGTTTTGGTGCGTGTTTCATACAAACTTGAACTGGCTAGTAGTTTTAACTTGAAATACAGTTAAGCATCTGTTTTTGTTTGCAAATAAAAACCTGACATATATCCATTATAAAGTCAACATATAATCAAGAACAGGAAAAAAAACCTTCAGTATTTGCACCCTGCCCCCCCTCCCCAAAATACAGAGAATATAGATGCCATCTAAAAATAAAGCTGCTTTCATCAAACAAGTACTCAAAGATTACAGAAGACCCAAGAAGTCTCGTTTTAAATCACAGGTAAATGTTGTGATTGGGACCTTAAGAAGGCACCACAAATATACAGAACTTTGAGATCCAGAAGTGCCTCTATTACTTGCTCTTGAAATACTGAATGTTTCGACAGAAAAGATAAGGAAAGAATAAACACTTTAAGACTAGCACATCAAGTGACTGAAATATGCTGTAAATCCATTAAGGCTCCGGTGCATTTATTCTTTGGGCATCTGCTGTAATTAAGCACCATGAATGGCTACCTTCTCCTGAAGGTTTTGGAGTGCAATTTTACGCAACTCTGCACTCATCTAGTGGTTTTCCCCTAATTTAATGCATTTTGACTACTTTCAATTTGATGAAGGGGTTATATAACTAAAGCTAATTAAGGTACCATTTAGCAAGCAAAAACAGGAGCTAGAGCACTTAAGCACACCAAGAAAGGCTGAAGCATAAGCCTATAGTAAAAATACCTCAATAACTTTGGAGAGCTTCCAAAGGAGCTCATATACATTCAACATTACATCAGCACCAAAGGTTAAATCTGTAATAAGCCTTTGTTTTCCAGTTTGAGTATTCATTAGTTTCAGAAGTGGCTATGGTTTTCATGCTTTGTGCTGAACTGGATATTGTAGATATATTATGCATGCTCTAGTACAAATTCATCATTTTGGGTCAGTGCTTTGACATGCAGAAGTCAAGCATCCTCAGAGGTCAAGACTCTCAGCAACATTAGAAATTCAAATATTTAAGGAATCTCTGGCTAAAAGTCACATCTAAGGTCTTAAGAATCTGCCATCACTCAGCAGTCAGAAAAATTTAGACCAAAAGAAAGTATCAAGTACCTGTCCCCTTCAGGTCCCAATACTTCCGTTCAAGTTCTTTACCAGGAAGAATAATTCAAGATCTCGAGTATTTCATTTTTACAGCCTTCTGAAAGTGCATTTTTAAGTTACAGTCACATCCAAATGCCACAATGAAGACTGAAATCCTTTTTTTTGAACACTGCATAGGCAAAAAAATCCCTAATTGGGAGAAAATAACAAGATAGGATTATAACGGATCCCCATTCGCAGCCTTAACTCCAGAGTAACCACTACTTTGTTTATGTGCAGAAGCTGACTTTAAGTTTATATCTATGCAAAAATTTTTAATATTCATACTCATCTGTTTAATAAACTGTTAATGATTAATATATGCACTAAAGGAGGGCCCCACATCAACAGCTTTTTGGCATCAGAGTTTTTGTATACTTCTAAACTTTTAACAAAACATTAGCCTACAACAGGTCTAGAACAAGCTGGCATTTTCTTGTGAACTTAAATTGCTCTGAGACCAGAGTTTAAGTCATTTCCCTGTTGTTAACTTGATAAAGCTAACTTCTTCAGCATGTTTTCAAATAATAAAATGGACAATCAGTAAAGCTTAGCCTTTTTATTTTAGTAACATCTTCCTAACTCTGTCAGTCTTTTGATATTGCTGATAAAATCTTTTATCCCTTTGAAGCCAAAACAAGCATGAAGCATTCCCAAGAGATGCAGAGGTTTAAACAATATTGGTACTTGCTTACACAAACACAGATCCAAAACTTTGAAGGGAGTCACTAAAGGAATAAATAAGATTGTGTTCATGCTTCTGTGGATAGTTAGGAAACCCTTTTTGTAAACACATTTGCATATGTGCATCACCAACAGAAAACAACAATAACATCTACATTTTAAAGCACCACTACAATTAAACAAGACAAGAAAACAGCACCATCATGGAAGCAGTTAAGAACTTATTAAAGCAGGCTCACACTGCGGTAATGTTACCACACCCTGAAACTCTCGGTAACTGGAGGCTACAGAACTGGATTCTTCTGCAGACAGTTTGGAGCAGAGAGGAATGAGACAGGCAACAGCTTTCAGCGAAGTAGATTAAAATAGAGAATAAGCCCTTTTTAATACAGTATTAAGCCAGATCACTCCCCCAATTCTTTAATCCTTCAAACGGAGTTTATAAACTCAGGCTCACAGATATGAACTATATGGACAAACAAAATGTGGATAACATCATTTTTATTTAGAAACCTCTTATCTGACTTGGCTGGTATCCCAGGTACTCCAGTAAAATAAAGCACACTCCCAGATACTAAGTGGTACTTATATTGAATAATTCCTTTTATTAAAACAGTCTATTTCATACTATACCTGGTTCTTGAGTGACATCCACCTTTCCCACAGTGATATCTAGACGTTCACTTTCCTTTGCAAAACTCTCCCATGTCAATTCAATCTGTTGACAAGCTGGACACCAAGGAGCATAGCTAAAGAGGGAAGACAGGTTAAATATTTTAATATCCTTACACTTACAGACATTCAAGTGTATTTACTATACAGAGAAAATACAAACACATCAATCACAAAGGAAAAAACCTACAGTTTTTCTTAATCAAGTGTACTGAATAAGATGATCAAGTAGCTTTGTATCAACCCCTACATTCCTCCTCACATTATTAAAACAAACACAAATCTCCACAGATTTGAGAAATTCCTGTCCAAACCCCTTACCACCCATGATTTATTCTATTTACATATGAAATAAATCCATTTCCACTGCAGCTATCTGAATTATTGAAGCCAGGCTGTCCTCTGAAGCGGTATCCTTCAATGTAACATTTTGTATTGATTTCCCACATCTCAGAACTTCCAGAAATTACATTTGCCTTAGCCCACTACTCAATACATCAAAGCATGCCCTTTTTGATAGCACTCTTTAGAGATTTAAAAAGAGTGCACATCAAATTCCTACTGCTCATACTGCCTGTCTTTCTCCTGTTTTTTCTCAGAATTAATTTCAGCAAAGTAAGAAAGAATGCTTCAAAAGCCGAGTTTTCAATACTGCCAATTGGGATAAGCAAACCAAGTTTGCAGTTGTTATTGATAACATCAACACGGAGACAGAACAGCTAACACAAAAGGATAATATCAGATAATGCTTAAATGCTGATAAAACCCCATTTGCCATCTTTATGTATTTTACCCTAACTTGGTTTACAAAGTCTGTGTCAAACTTGTGCAGCTTTCAATGGTCTGTCATATACGCAATTAAGGTAACACGGAACAGCTAGGTATAGCATGTAACTAAGCCATGGCAATTGCCCATACACAGACTTACCCTTTTACAAATGAAAAGAGACCTTTACATGGTTTAACCTAATTTACTGGGGGGGTAGAGGTGGAAATGTATATGTACAAGTTTCTGATATTTTAAAATGAAAGGGAGCAAAAATAGTAGTCTAGAGACACACTACTTCTCACATTACTCCATATATGCTACCACGCTCCTCATCCACTGCTAACAATAGAAACAGATTTCTTCATGGGCAAAGACTGATATCCTTAACAGACCACATAACCACTACACTCTAACTGGGAACCTCTACAAGGAACTCCCTTACTCCTTCGGCTTGTCTGCCAGTACTATTATCTGACTTAAAGAGTGGCACTTCCTATTCTCTGGCTGTCTTCTGATCAGGAATGCTTACTTAGTGGCTGCAGACGGAGATCTCTCCAGCCACCCACGGATGTTTCATGTAAATAAGACTGAACCTAAACCAGGTAATTTCTCACAGAAGAGGTGGAATCAAATTTACTTGGAATGCTTTATGGTAGTTTTGAAACCTAAGTATTTAAAAAAGGAAAGCTTGTCATTTGGAAGTTAAAGATACAATTTAAAAATATGTGTTGTATTTTACTGTACTAGGAATTTGTGATTTTAAGTATGAAAGCTAATACTGTGGTTTTTTGAATCAACATCACTTTACATCAGTGTATCTGAAAACAGTCCATAAATCTTACCCTGCCAAGAAATAGCCCCTCAGCATCTTTTAAAAAGATGCTGGAAACAAGTCTCGCATGCAGAGTTGTTTCCCATTGTGCGGCTGGCCTACAGAAGGCTTTTAATAATATTTTGACAGATACTGTACTTGAGTATTATTTTATGACAGTAGCTTGACTGGTAGGTAGGAAACTGCACACATCCATCACATGCTGCTGCTGATGTTGCTCTAAAATTAAAGACAGAAGTCAGAATGTTTTCTAAATCCAGCTTCTCTAGATGTGTCAAACTCACGCCATGAGATTTTCAAGATTAATGCACCCTTTAGCCTGTTCAAGGTACTATCTGATCTTGAAATAGAAATTTGGCCCATATCAACATTTATGCTTAAGTTTCACATTCATAAGCCTTTCTTCTAAATGAAATTAAGTGAAATATTCAATACACATGGCTAACATTTATATGATTATAAACATTTTCTTTAGCTCAAAGCAGCATTAAAATCCACCCATATCAAAGTTTGGCAGTGACAGAACATAACAATGAACTTCACAAAAAGCCTTAGTTGTTGGCTTCCTAGTTTTTTTACCAATATTGGATGTGGGATGGCAACAGCCACATGTGATGCTACAAGATCCAGCCACTCAAGCTGAACATCAGCACAATCAGCTTTAAAATATTTGCTTTACATTCCTGAAATTACACGTTCAATTTTTGCCAGCCAGGATACAGCCTGTCCCCACATATACAAGAATGAACTTGCAATAGACATCAGATTTTTCCAAGAGTTTTCACTGCTGTTTACTTCGACATCCTCACTTTTCTGAAGCTTTACTGTCTTCATTTGTTAAGCAGCATTTGAAGCACTAAGGAATTCAGGAGTGCCTCCTGGAAATAACAAAAACATTCTATTACCAAAGCCTTATTGTGCTTCCCTCTCAGTCTTAAAATACCTCCCCTTACACTTTCTGTTTCAATGATACAGAAGTGTAAAATACTTCACACTTCTGTCACCTTTATCAAAAGTTTCAAAAAACTTTTTGCACCCTGAAGAACTGAAGCTTAAGGACTTACTTTATTTCAATGCAGGCTTCTAATGAATCTTTTTAGAACTGTGGCTGATTTGTATTTCTACAGGAGTCACAGTACAGCTACCATTCTTATATTCCCCAGGAAAAAGTAAATAAATAAATAAATCTGTCAGAGCAGGAAAGTAGATCCATGTGTGTGCTGTGAAACCAGTCTCCATTACTTTTCATCAAGTCATAAGATGCAAGACCAGGTCACTCACAAAAGCAGATGTAACCAAATTTCTTCTGCCATACTCTATGATTCTATTCTACTCCACAGACAGATCAGGAAATAATTAGCACCTTGTCAACACCACCAAATTTAGCGCTGTTACTCCTCTAGCTTCTCCCTTTGCACAAGGGGGTACCTTTAGCTGTTAACTTGTTGTTTGTGCTGTGCCCTATGCCCTACAAGCACGCCAAGAATACAGCACTCAGGTCTTTCCAATTTAAAAATCAAAGTCCACTGGAATTTAAATCAAGACCTGGGCACTTCATTAAGGAAAGTTTTCAGTAGCCTGTTACACATTAAAAAGCAATTTACTGATCTCCACCATTTAAAAGTCAGATTGAAAACAGCACATACCTATAAATTATACACTGCCAAGTTAGTCACTGCAAGCAGGTATCACACATTTCTCAACATACACCTCATTTCTGACATTACCAGTCCTCCTACATAGCACAAAGTTTTACAACTGAAATATCCTCACACATTGTCTACCCTCTATATATAAGGAAACTAACATCTATCTTCTGGTCAGGTCCATTGAAAGAACAATTGACTTAAGTGGATTAAAATCACTATTTCAAAGTAGCCAGGTGTTTTCCAGTTCCTACTCCAATCCAATACCTGAAACTTTTCCAGAAGGCATAAAGCAAGCAATCCAAAAGCAAAATTTTAAACTCTTAAAAAGTCAAAGCAAAGTGTGTGTCTATCTCTGATCTAAAGCATAAAAGACCAAGCTTTGGCTTTCAAATACCAGTAACTTCACTGATGGCTGCAATACAAAAAAAAAAAAAACCAAAACCTAAAACCAGTAAAAGCAAACATTCCATTCAGTCATAGCACTACAGAGTTGATCAGTAAACACAGAATGACTTTACTAAGATTTACTGATACACAGTTTCCAACTCCAAGCCACTCATCTCTCTTCTTGTAACTGCTTGGCTAGGGAATTCACCAATTCACTCATTTTCAAATGAGTGTAACTGACTCCTTTTATCTGCTTTTTCACTATTATCAGTAACTATCAGTGTTGAACAGATGTAACCTCAAATACCATTCTACACTTTGCTCTGATGGCAATTTCACGAAGTTGCAAGGATCTAGGAACAAAGGAGAAACAGCTTATAGATACAGGCATCAGACAATTTGCTGAAGAGAAAACAGCAAAATAGGCAAGATGAAAGTTTCCCCTTTCAGTCTACTTTTTCTTGATTCAAGACACACAACTTCTATAAAAGGTACTGCTTACAGTAAACCAAGATATTTGCTGGATTTCAGATTGGGAGTACTATTAAGATTAGAGGTGCATATGTTGAAACAGTACCTAATAGAATGGTAAAAACAGTATCAGAATTAAATAATTATTACTTTTATTCTTTTAGGTAGTTTTGCCTTATTACTACAGATTCCATAAACATACCTAAAAAAACCCAAAAAAGACCATGCTTGATGTGTTTGGCTGTTACCTTAAGACTATCATTTAATTCGTTCTTGTTCCTAAATACAGATAGGTTTTGAGGCAGGATAGGTGGCTTTGTCATTTCAACAAAAGATAAGCTTCAGAAGGTCAACTATATGGTTTTAGTCTACTTTTCAAGTAAGCAGGTAGTAGCCAAAGATACAGAAGTTAGTCCCTGTAATCTACCAAGATCTATCTCATAATAATGCATGCTCCAGAAGCTGACAGGAAGTTTCCTCCAGTGTGCCAAAACCCCTCCAAAACAGACAGGCAAGACCTCCCAACCCAAAACCAGTTGCTCCACAAAAGTTAAACAAGTTTTTTTTTACAAATTGTCAAAGCCCTACCTACCTCAAAGAGCAAAGGAGGTTTCTTCCCTGCATTCTCCTGCCAAGTTTCACTTAAATGCCTTAAATCACAGATGGGCCTGCTGAAGTGACATACACCGAGGCACTGTTCTGGGGAATTTGTTTCAGTGTGCAAGCTCAACCTTATGAATTCCCATTCTGCTGTTATTTACTTTAGTAACCTGACATGCATCTCTTTTCCAATAATACCTGAATAAAGGGGAAAAGTAACTGTATACCATTGTGGTGTGATGCACTACAAGCCAAACAAATTGTATTCTGTAAGATAACATTTTAAACTTCCAAGAACAAGATGAGAAGCAAAGCAGGGTATATCATAGTTACTCAGCTCTCTAGTTTCAAAAACAAGAAAAGGATAACAGTACCATCTGCAATAAAAAAAAAAAAGACCCCAACAACTTTCCATCTCAAGCATTTTTTTTAAAGATGGAGAAATTATTTTTAAAATAGAAAGCCAATCACTGAAAGATTATGTGAAATCCTCTAGAACTTCAGCAGATTAAGTTCCATCATTCTACATGGTTTTGTCCCCTTCTATAATAGTAAAGCATCCGCTAACCAAGGATATTTCAGTTTCACATTTTCTCAGTTTCTGTTCAGCCAATGCACAGCACAGTAATCTGCCGCGTGTTTGGTTATTAAATAAGAGTCCATAGATAATTTGGTCACTTCCTCAGAACTCAGTCAGGAGGGCTGTAGAAGCTTCAGAACCAAAGCAGAGTTGTGGTAACTTGTTTTTCATTCCCCCCCTGCTTTTTTTTTTTTTAGGAATATGACAAAGAAAAGCCTGGATACTAACAAATCAAGAAGAAGTAACAGAAAATTCCCAATCTTATTGATCTCTCAATCTAAGTTACAGTAATTGTTAAATAATTCATGGAACTCTTCAGGAGTTTATTTACACAAAGTGTTTCAAGCCAACTATTTAAAAGCATTAAACTATGCAAATACCAAAACATTCAGCTACATTTTTAGCACACTCCCTTGAAACTACAGACAAAAGTGCTAGTGGGAGGACTGAACCCTTGTGATAATCTGGCCTGCTAGATAGCAGGACAACGTTTAACAATAAATGACAATGTGTGTGTGTGTTGTTTGTTTGTTTTAATCTACTTCAGAAAGAAGAGGATGTTAAATTAAGATCAATCAAGCTTGGAACAAGCTATGTTTACGAATGCAAAATGCACTTTTAAATAGACAGACCCGAAATTAGTTTTCTATATTCTTAACAGACAGAATACTAAACATAAAGACAAAAAAAGAAAACTCCTCATCTTAACAAATCATTATATTGCAGCTACAGAGTAGATATAAGTCCATAGGGAAACCTTTAAAAACAGTTAATTCCAGCATCACACTCACAGCACGTCAGCACAGATCTGTATGCTGCAATAGTAACAGTAAGCAAAGTGTTGCAATGTCTTTCAGAGACACAAAATTATCCAGAACATTTTTATCAATGAAATGCAGCAGTGCTTCCAGTGGCTGCAATTTTGCCAGCTATGAAAAACTGAATATTTACAAAAAGTCAGCCAAGTACACACTCTTCAGCTAGGAGGAATGAAGGAAGAAAAATCTTATTTCCACTACAAACCCCGCACACAAGTAATTTCTGACTTAAGTTTGTGCACCTGAGAACAACAAAAAAGTGGTAGCATGCAATAATTTGCCTACACTACTTTCACAAACAGAAAAACTGACATTAAACAGAAGTACTAGTACCCGTTCCTACCAGGGCAGAAGGCTTCAAGCCAGTAATCCAAAGCAGGTGACAGAATTTTTTTTTTTTTTTTAGAGATCCTATAATAACATGTGCATTAAGAAAACCCATAACAATAAGTACTGCTTGGAAAACAAAGGTCTTATAAACAAACAGGAGGTTCTCTGAGCAAATGAGGTTTTGACGAATGATACTGCAGTCTTGCCAACTGACCTATCACACAGCATGGAAGGAATCAATGAACTGACATGCAGGACTCCTGTCAGGATCACCAGCTCTGAACCAGATAAAAATCAGAAGTCAAAATCCATCAGCATGAAAACAGCTGCAAGAATCGTAAGAATCAATACTAGATCTCAAACTCCTGTTTAAACACGACTGGGAATCTCAAACTCTCACTAATTCAAGAACGGCAGCATTGAGTTAGCATCGTGAATAAAGACAGGTTCCTTCTCAGTTAGGAGAAAAGCAGAAAGTGCTAGAAACGTACCACAGAAAGTAGCATGGAGGACCAAGGATCTTTCACACATCAAACACTGTACATAAAACAAAAATAAGTCTAATTTAAGCAATGAAGCAACATGTACTGTATAACGCTAGCACTAAAGCTAACTTTGCCACCATTGCTATTGTCAGCTACCTGTCACTCCAATCCAGAGTGCAGTGTTTCAAGTGGAGTAAAGACTCCCAAAGGATTTTAACTGTTCGCTATCCCAGCCACTTCCGGTTTCAGTCAGTTGTTCTTTCTTCCTCAGGGGCATGCACCACTAATTATTTAAATATTTTCTCTTAGAAATAAAAACTTTGAGTCACCATAAATAACCTTTCTGCTCCTTAAGATTCACCAACTCATGTATGCATCAGTAACTTTCATACAATAGCGTCCACATAGGACTAGGATGTCAGAAGTGGAAAAATTTCAATTAAAAAAATAAATTTATTTTCTCCCACTCCAAGATCATCTCTTCCTCCACCTTGTAGAACACAATAAATTAAAAGGGGGAAAAAAGAGACTTAAAGTCAAACCCAAATCCTTAGCCACACCAGTGGGCCTTCCTGGGTCTCTCAATCAGCTATTTCAGGATTGTTCCCATCTATTCACTGATTAATACCAGGTGTCCAGTAGGATCCTGAGCAGTAAAGCCCTAGGGGAAGTGATAGTCCCGCCCCCTAATAAGAGACTGAAGATAACTCAAATTCAGTACTAAAACAAAACCTAAAGCAGCTGGGTAAGTATTTATAAGGGAACACAAGTTCAGATGTTGGTGGGCAACCTAGTCTGTTTCAGAGGCTACCCAGTCTGTTTCAAACTGTTCAAACTCAAGCACTTCCACAGAGTAGCAGCACATATGCCACAATAAAATCCTGTTTCATAGCTGCACAGCACACAGATATCATGTGAGCATACAGCCTACTTATACTACTTTTTTTTTAACTGTTGTCTTAAAAAAAACCCTCAAGTTCCTTTTCCCCCTTCTAAATACAAGCAGGTGAGTTAGACTCCAAGAGCAAAACGTCATGCGCATTTCAAGAACAGTATCATGTCACAAGTGAAGCCATAACACTACAGTTTGTTGGAAGCACTTAAAACCCCAGCCGGCAATAGGCAAACCTCTCTAGCTGTCACCAGGATAAAGCAACAGCAGCACTGAAAAGTTAATGAAATCTGATGCACCTTCTTGAACAAGAACTCTAGAGCAAGGCAGCTGCAAGTGAGAGCGTACCGGCATATTATGTAACACCACTTTGGAGACCCACTCCTGCTAAATATTACCTACCAAACTCAGCCTTCCTAGCTTGCACAGAATCCACTGAAAGTCCCGAACGGGTAAGCGGTGCAAGGTGCAGTGCCTGACACTACTCCCCAGCAGGTAGTTCTCTCAAATAACACCGCTAACAGGCTCACTGAAACGTGCCCGGTTTAACCTTAGGGCGCTCGGGCCCTCTGTACCCGCACAGGACGAGAACCTGAAGGAAAGCTACTTTTATCAGATCCTCTCAAATAAGTTGAGCATGTACCTGGAAGCTCAGGGCTGACAACGCTCGGTGGAAGAGGGGATCATAGGCCTTAGGTATCCCTGCGTGGTCACCCCCCGGCCGCCTCCGCCAGTGCTCCCCCCTCCCCGGGCCAGCCATTGCAAGCTCCCGCACTTCCCTTCGCGGGGTGGGAAGGCCGGCACCGCCCGGCCCCTCTCTCCCCGCGCTGGAGCAGGCGTTACCGGCCATGCCCGCTCCCCGGGACAGGCGCCGAGCTGAGGCGGGAGACGCCGGACACCGCACACAGGAAAGCCCCCCCCCCTCCCCCGGCACCAGCTGCCTCTGAGGCGGGCGGGAAAGCGGCCATTACTCACAACTCCAACATCCATTGGCCCTGCAACACCAGGCTCCAGTTGGAGCCGCCCAGCACTTGCACGCGGCTCCGCAGCTCGCCCGGGCTGCCTGCCCGGGAGGAGGAGGAGGAGGAGGAGGAGACGGCGGCGGCGGCGGAACCCAGCACCGCTACAAGGAGCAGAGCGGACGCGGCGCAAAGGAACCGCCGCCCGCCCCTGCAGCCCGCCGCCATGTTCAACCCGCCCGCCCCAGGAAGTGAGGGCGCGAGCGGCCGCCGCGGGGGCGGTGCGCGCGGAGGAGGTGTTGGGCGCGAGGCGTCAGGCGGCTGCCGAAGCGGGCTGTGCTGCGGTCAGCTGCCGGAGACTCTCCCTCCCCTCACGGGGAAAGGCCCCGCTGAAGACTCAAGACCGAGCTCCTGCTCCAAGCAGGGCCACAGATCAAGTGCTCCGGCCCCACCATCGCCGTGGCTTCAGTGCACTCGATCAGGTTAACGAGTCTTTCTTGTATTGGGGCACCCATAACGGGATGCCTTATTCAAGGTGCCACGTTACGAGTGCTGAGTAAAAAGCGATATTCACTTCACTAGGATGCTGTTAGCCACCAGCCCTGTCGGGCTGCACTGCGGGATCACGTTTCAAGCGTCCACTAGGGCCCCAAGGGACGGTGTGCCCCAGGCTGGCAGCCTGTTTATCGTAATGCACTGTTTAACCCATCCCAGACACAGGACTTTGTGTTTTTCCTTGACTTCAATGAGATTTCTGTCAGCCCCTTTCCTTTGGCTTGTCCAGGTCCCTCTGAACAGCAGCCCTGCCCTTGAGTGGAATGACTGCACTCTCAATGGTAATTAAAACAGTCAACTTCCTTAGCCTAGTAAATTGACCAGAATAAATAAGAGATCACTGAACAGGCCTGAGCTGCCTTCCTGTCTGATAGGGAAATTAGTACTTGTTTGGCTGGAGACTATCTTGGCTTGGAAGTAACTTGTGATGAAGAAGTTTCTAACAGTTACTCCAAAAGTTTATAAGCTCTCTTGTTAAAACACTTACACACTTTTTTTCCCCCAGTAGAGGAAACAGTAGGACTTACCACCTCCGGATTTTGTGACACTTTGCCAGTTTGTCTTATGAGGCTCCTTTACATTACTCCCATATTTCTCTGTAGGAATCTGGGCTTTGTTCAAACCATTCCTTAAAGCCTGAGTGTAGGCCTGGCCTTTATTTATTGACACTGAAGTGGACTCAGCATTAGCATCTGGAGACAAAAGCAAAAGTCAGGAGTCAGGAGGAGTTTAGCAGCAACTATGGGCTTCCACTGTTCCTCCAACACTGAGCGAGCGGGGAGACAGACCTGCCCATAGGACTACTCACACTGTGCAGACATGAAACAGTGACAGCAATTTTCCTCATTTGCTACTTCTCAAGAGTAGGTCACCTCTCCCAATGACGTCGTGATATTCTCTCCTCACTAGGTATTCAAATAGTACCTGCCATTACCAAAGAAGATTTTTGTCGACAGCTTCCCAGCATTGTAGATTTCCCTGCCTCTCTGAGCCGTAAGCTTCTTGCCACCACAATTAATGCCAGCTGAGGATTAGGTAAGTAAGAGCCTCACAGAACACATATATCTTCTAATATCTTCCATGTGATACACATAGACTGAACTCAAAAATCTCTATATTACAATTTTTCTAATCCTTTAGATATTCTTGTGGTTTGTAAAACAAACAGACAAACAAACAAACCTTGTCTAACTTAACAGTGCCCTTCCTGCATGGATAGTTTGAAAATTGGATGTGGTATTTTAGCAGCGTTTAGACCTGAGATACATAGCAAACAGAAGGAAATACAGCAGTAGAAGTTATTTGAGAAGACACACACTTGGCTGAAGTTGCCTTGTGAGGCAATAGTACAGAAAGGACTTTTTTCTGCTGCTCAGTAAGAACTTGGGAAACCTGAGGGAAACATGCTAGTTTTTTTATAGATTCTCAGGGGGGGCCAGGAAGTGATTGGCCAAAACCAAGAGAGGTTTGAGATCTGGTGGAACCAAATTAGGAGAATTTATGTGACAAAGAGCTGATGTGCAAGAGGGAAGGTTGAGGAACATTTTATTGTTTAGTACAAGATGCCAAATAGTTATATTTGTGTCCTCAAAGAACATGCAAATGAAGGGGATGGCAAAACAGATTTCCATGAAGTGGCTACGAAGGAACATGTAAAATGATGGTTCCAAATATATGGGAGTGTTCCTGCAAATTCAAAAGGACCAGGGAAAAAAGACCAGGATGAAAAGTGCAAAAGACTTACTTTATAAGTAATTTATAAGTAACTTCTAGCCACATTCAACACAGAGGAGGTTTGCAGTTCAGGCAAAGGCTGCTCAGGAACAATACAGAGTTGCTTTCATCCCTAAAACAGAACAGGGTGTTCCTAAAACAGGGGAGACATGTCACTGTGCTGCTAATCCCTCTGAAGTAGGTCAGGCTTGCAAAGATGGAGAAGCTACACCTCATTTGAACCTGATTAGGAGCATGAAACAGGAAATGGATAAAAAGAGAAAACAAGGAGGGCCACTTAGAGAAGACAGCTGTCTGGGCCAGACCATTTATTGCTTTCATGATTACATCAATTACTCTGTCCCTTACAAAACTTACTCTCCTTTAGCTTCATTGGGCTTCTGTTAAATCTGTACATCTTCAACTTTCACCCTATATGTGTGTGTTGCTCTGCTGGCTTTGCACAGATCTTGAGAGTTAGAGTTTTCCAACTTCCATAGTCCCACTGCTGTTAGAGAAAAGGTTTAGGAATCAAGCAGTCAGTTTAGGTTTTGACAGCTGTTGATGGAAGTGTATCCATTAGCCATGGTTAAGTTTTGGACAGAATTTGGCAAAAAAAGGTTTATGAGTTCACTTCTGTAGCTGTTTTAGTCTTGGTTATAAAATGGAAAGTTCAACTATAGTATGGAAAGAACAAGTAAGTGTGGTAGACCTGAATGAAGGGCGAGACACCAATAACTTGTCTTTCTCCTGTTCTCTGATACTGCAGGCACTCAGGTCACAAATATTTCTACACTGGAATGACAATTTACCTTGGTGACCAGTCCCTGCTCTGCACAGAGGACACCACCAAAATACATTGTTTCCTAGAATTCCCTAGCAGTAATTTCAGTGTTTCTCTTGAAGGACATGCACAAGACTGTGCTTTGTGCTCCATAAGTATTTTCTCTCTGTCAAGTCTTTATGTTCACGGAAATAAAATTTCGCCTCTTGTGATAGTGTGGCTTTCCACTGGAAAAAGAAGGGAATTAAAAACTCATTGATTTTAGGTGTGTGGTATAGAGGGTATAGTTAGAAAACTTTTTCTGTAAGTTTGTTTCTATTAGGTTTATTTTGTACTTTATTGAATGTTGTCCTATTATTAGTTTGTGTGGGTGTCTCGTGGTAAAGAAAGGTATTCCAGAATTCTTGACATGTTTTCTTTCACTGTGGGCCATGATGGATTCATAACACTGCCTAGAGCAGAATAAATTATTGTAACACTCATTTTCCTAAAATATGCCTAATATCACCATCTATGTATTTTTTTCAGTTCTATACTGGATTTCTAGAACTACCCTCCTAAAAACTTTTGGAATTTGTATTTGATGGATTGTTTGTAAAACCAGAAAATAAGAGGTTATTAACACACAGACAATAGCAATTTTGATACTTCCAATTTTCATTTAATCTGTACATGCGCCTAACAAAATAATAGTTGCAAATATTTTTTACTATGAGAATGGCAAAAGCATTTGAAACTTGGTTTATAATTTAAGACAAATAATGTAGTAGAGAATAAACAATATATGGCCAGAAATAAGTATTCCATGCATGTTCTAACATGGATTTATTAACCTTAAAGCTTGTTCTATTTAAGGAGAATGGTGTAGTTTCAAATAGGTAGATTAGTAAATACACAGTACTGTAACTAACTTGGAAACTCACCACTGCTCTGCCTTTGATATCTATTTCAAATGAACAAAACCCTTTATACAACAGTTTGACTTTTGACCAGGAATGTTTATATCTGTCCTTCATAAATAAGACTACAAAATTCATTGGAATGTTAAAAGAACTATATAAAGAGCTTTCTTGTTCATATAAAGCAAGTTCACATGAATCTAATGACTACCTACCAACAGATAGGTATAAAATGACAGGAGGAAATCATACTTTGCACCTTCATAAAGAAAGCCAGTGAGGGTACTGCAACCATAATGCTTCTAGTTAAATGTAGTTTTCAAGAACATCTCTGACTAACTTTGAGTTTTGCTGTCTTGCATAAGTGTGAAGAACTAGAGTTGTCCTGTCAAGCACTCCAATTTGAAGATAAGTTATCAAAGGTATTCAGCATCGAAAAATGTATCTTATTATCAAAAAACCTCACTGCTCATTTGTTGTTTATGCTTCTTACACAGGGAAATTAACGTGCATCACTATAGGCACGTTAGTGTGCACTAACAGTTCTACCCTACCTTCCTGTGTGGCTGCTCTTGTGATCTTGTAGTACTAAATAATATAACAGGAAAAATATGCTTTTTCATCTTGCCTGCATGTCCAACCACAGAAGACACTTGGCTATCGAGGTGAAGTTTGTCATACAGAGACTGGAGTGCACCAGAGTACAACAGTGCTCCGTGTACTTCCTGCAGCCAGAGGCATCCCTAACCTCCAGGGAGCAGAGATGCCGGAGAGAACCTGGTTCCGGAAGCATACGATGACTACATGGGAGCTAGAGGAACAGCTTGCTTGCTGGCTTTGAAAAGAAGACTGCTCAGCAGGGAAACTGGGACAGAAAGAATGAGATTTTGAACCTGAAGGGCAGCCTGTTTCTGGTGAAACGTCTCTGTATTGGTATCTTTACGTATCTTCCAAGGTACAAAATGGAGGGACAGGAAGTAATTTACAAACCTTATGTAATATCCAGTCCTGTAAAGAGGTGCATGCTGGGCAATTCCTCTACCCACACAGTGCTCCACCATGCAGGCATGCCTCCGCATCATCATCTTTGCATAACTCAAGCACAGACCTCCTACAAGATCATCTCCCACCTCTAATGTGCATCTGTTCATTTTCTGCCTGTCAAGCCTCTTCAGAATTTAAAAGAAAGAAGTTGCAAGAGATAGAAGCAGCTTTCAAGTTTGAGTGCATCCAATCAGGACAGATCTGATAGGAAATGGGAATTTTTATTGCCTGACTTTTTTATTTTCCAAAGTGGAATTCTCCTGCTGTGAAAGGAACTGTTTCTTGCAATATATTTTTTCCTCAGCAATAAAAATATCTCCAAGGCAGAAGTACAATTCTCTTTTTTAGACTTGACACCTCCAAAGCCCGATAGATGTGGCTAAGTTAGATGAAAAGGTATTATTAGGTTTTTATTAGATTATGATGCAAGCTCAAGCTGGCTAGGCTTGTCAGCCAGTAAATCTAGTGCAAACATCTGTGGCCAAATTCTGCTCTCATACATGTTTCTGTTTGTGGTCAGTATTCTTCTCTACTGTGATACTGGTTCCTTTCTATCAGTTGTGAGAAGGGCATGGGTGTACATAGGGCATGATTTACAGCATAAACAGTCATTGACATAGAATAATTCTGACTGTGCTCCCAAATTAAATCAGAAATAATGCTATTAAAGGCAAAGGCATTATTCTTCCTTATACAATACATGAATCCAAAATTCAGGCCTTTATCACAAGACTAAGATTTGTTAGATATGGCACGGATATTTATTTATACATGGCTTTTTACCATCAGTGACTTCTTGTTTCAAAAATAACCCTTTTTTGGCTCCTTTCCGGCAGCTGCATATTGTGTTAAAAAAGTGAAGCATGTTGTATTACAAAAGTGGATCAAACTGTGTTAAAGTCAGGTAGACATGAAGCTCTCCTACTGACTTCAGCAGGGACTGCACAAGAATTGGGTATCTGAAAGCTGCACTGGGTACTGCGAACACAGCAAGTGCTCCTTCCATTCCAGGCAGAGTGGTAGTCTCACTAACAGTAGGCAGCTCTCTTCACAGCATGTCACACTCATTTTAAACCTGCTCCAAATGCTGCAGGAGCTCAGCAGTGAAGCAGGCTGCCCAAAGGCACAGATGTAAACCCAGGCTAAGCTCACAGATGTTCTATGGCAGAGTATCTACTGTGCAGTCTATAACACACAAAATATATGCTGTAATTTTTTTTAAAGGTTGCAATACTTCAATACTTCCTGCAAAAAGAATAAAAGCTCACCTGAAAAGATGGTATGTTTGAGAATATGAAAAGTGTCATGTCATAAGCTAAGTTCTTGCTTGTAGTCAATTTTTGGATAAGCATCTCAAGGACATACTGCAGCGGAGCCATAAATCCAGATGCCATTGCATGTAGTTCTCAAGCCAAGCTTCCAAAAATTCCAACCTTTGCAAATATCTTTATATATTAATCTGAATTTAGTGCTGAGATAAGCAACTTCTGATGAAAGCAGCAGGATATACATGAAACAAATATTTTCCAAAGTATTGCTGTATCTGCAGTACCTTTTCAGAGTTTCTAGTCATTCTCTCCCACACTAAGAAAATGTCTTCATCTAAATGCAGAGAAAAATAATATTTCTGGCCCCATCGGAATAATTAATGGGTATGCCGGCTTGATATGTATGCTGAGGCTTTGGGGGTAGTCTCTAATAATTTCCAAGTTTTAGTAAAGTAATGTTTATCTCTCTCCTTTAGTATTACAAAACAGGTATAAAATCCTTATCCTGGACCTCATGTTTAACCAGTGATTACCTACAACCCTGGGCATGTTTCTCCTGTTCCTTTCCCATTGATCCGTGCATTATGTCGACCAAGGACAATGGACAAGTAATGCTCAGTATTTTTTTTTTTTTTTCCTGGCAACCATTTAAAGAAGGTAAACAACTACACAAGACACTGCAAGACACTGGAAAAATCTATCTATACGAAGAAACTTCCTGAAATGCACAATGAATGTAAGAAATGTAATAATGTAACTATATTCTGCCATAGCTTTGCCAGTGTAATTCTCCTTGCTCTCCCTTTCCCAGGGACAGTTTAAAATAAGTTACTTGAAAGAAGAATTACATTGCAATATCATCTGAGTTTATCTCATCACTTATCTTGCTTCACTAGTGTCCAACAGACATTTCAGGCCATTTATCCTTTGTACAATAATCTCAAATTGTTCCCAGAGTAGTAGGAACAAGATCACTTTCAGTTATAGTCATAAAATCACCCCACTGATTTTACAGAGGTTAGTTACTTGAATGAAAATTGGATTCAATCCAAAAAGTTTTCTGTATTGAAATGTAAAGCAGGCTGAGTTCAAAATTCTTGGTCCTGACAATGTCTTTTTCATAACCAAAAATCCAGATGAATGAAGAGCCAGCCGAACAAAGGTGATTTGCAGCATTGCTACGAAATGGAATGAGAAGATTGCTTACATTTCATAGTCATTTACGTGGCTATAGAAGTACTTCTCTCTGCTCCAAAAAGAGGTGGCATATAGATCAATAAGCCTCTGCAAAGACATATTTATGAATGGGCCTCTGCTGTTGGTGACTAAATGCTCTTACAGGTGCCAAAGAAAATGGGCCACCCACATAATTCTGCTTTCAGCCTAGTCTCCATCTGGTACAGAACATCCCCATAGCTCACTGCAGCTGCTTGCGTGTGACAGTTGCCAGAGGCCCATATGCTGGTGCTGTCGAAAGGCCCTTTTAGGCAGTTTGTCATCTGGGGGTTGCAATTGCCTTTCAGGTAGTGGGACAGTGATCACGGGCCTGCTGTGGTAGTCCCTGTTCAGGCAAAACTCTGTTAGATTTGGCAGGAGTTTTGCTTGAAGAGTTACTGCTGGATTAGGCTACAGATTGTTAGATTGAGAAATTGTATCTTGTTGCTGGGACATATGAAAGCAGAAGTCTTTTTAAATGCAAATTGTCTGAGAAAAAGACTACTCAAGCTTCCAGGAAGCTGAAATTCTAGTCTTTTATTTGCCAAGGCTACAAAAATCTTCAAATATACAATCAGCAACCAGTTATCATCCTGTGATTAAATGCAACTTCCAAAGTGTCCATAAATATTTAAGTCTATTACAACTTTCAGACATGTGGTTTGATAATTAAGGTGATCAGTGTAAAGAAAATTATTGATTTTTCTCTGGGGGGCTCCTGTGCAGAGCACTTGTGTGATCCAGCCCTAGAATACGAGGGTGTCAGGCACAAAGTCAAGATAATATTTTTCTTTTGAAAAAAAAGAAGAAAAACTGTAGGGGGTCCACATTTATTTGAAGTGTGGGCTGATGATAGGGCTTATTTAAAAGTTTCTTTCAGAGCTACCCTTTTGCCAAAGAATGCACTAGCAGATATCTAGAAATAGCATGTTTTGTATGAAATATGAATGTTGAAGTTGGTAAGTGCTCAGAACCTTATTTGCCAGCCTTTTCCTGTTAAGTACTGTTCAGGTCCACAAGTAGACAATGAAAAACGGATATGATCAATAAGTGGATTATGTATGGTAACAACCTAAAGGATGCGTTAAGTATATAAATATGTAGTCTTAAATGGCTCATTCCAGAAGAGCCCTGTACTGAAAGTACAGCAATTATTATTGCTGAAATATTCCTAGCCATGGTGCAGCTTTCTACATGGCAACCATTTCATGAAAAGTGCTCCTGGTCTTTCAGCTTCATCCATAAGCTCTTAAGCCTGACTTTCCTGGATGGCTTTTCCCTTGAGAGAAACCTGAAACATATTGTGCACTTATAAAGGTTTACATATCCTGAAACATCTCTTTTCCAGCCGTATCAGCTGACTAAGAAACAAGTTACCTTGCTTTGCAAATGGCATGTAGTTTATTATATCAAAATTACTGAAGAGTAGTTTTCAGGGACCCAGACCTGACTCTGTAATAAACTGCTGTTGGCATACACTTAAGCACAGAAAGGAGGCAGTTTGCCAAGTAGGGACCTTCTAAGTAGCAACTGCCAAAGCGAGTCCTCTTGGGTTTTAGACCCTCCTGTCTCTGACAAGATGACTGTAGATCTAAGTCTTGCATTCTAGTCCTGTGACTCTCTGGTCACTCCCACAGAGCCCTGTCTGTGAAGCAAGTATACCATTTGGCATACTTGACCCTAATTATAGCTTATATCACAACTCTCTTACCCAGTGGGAATGTAACTGTCTCACTGCTCAAAACGCTGGGAAGGGGTGGAATTCATATTTCTGTGCCTCACCCAGCAGAACAGCTTTTGATCCAACTGCTTCTGTAGCACAAGTGACGGATATTCTTTAAGCTGATATTTTATGTTTTGTTCTCCCATTTCTGTGAATTTTTCCATGATAAATGAATAGGTAAAAATGGAAAAGCATAAGACAGAGATGACCTCCTAATGTGTCGTCTCAGTTTATAACTAAACCCCACAGGCAGACATTTTTCTTCTGTCTCAGAGATGCATTAATGTAAGAAAACACCAAGACACTAAACCTGAAGGCCACTGAAGCCAAAGTTGTCTTGGAACAGCCATGTTAAATGGCTGAGCAGACATTTATACTTGTAACACTAACAAAGCCTTGGCCATAATAATAGAAAGATTACTTTCTGATTTGGCTTCATAGAGAGTTGCACTTTTGGCAAACTGTTAGGATATAGCTATAAGTTACCTATTTCATTTTGATCTAAATACAGATCCATACATATAGAACATGTCCTGCTAAATCACAACTTCTAACACGACAGCACTCTTGTTCTTCCTTTCACACATCTTTGTGAAGAAGCATGTAATTCATACATGCCTCGTTGAGGTAGAAGAAAAAAAATACTTTATTGCAGTTTAGAAAACAGTAAAAATGATTTTAAATGATTAAGCCCTCCAAGTAATTTCTTAAATGCAACCCTATGATTTCTGTTGCAGAAGGCAGAAAAAAGCCATAAGAATGGCAGGGAGTCACCCAAGTTCCACCACACCCTAAGAAACTAACTCTGTTGTCATTTTCTAAAACAGAGGGCTGCCATTCGGAAATGTAACAGACATTTTTTAAGTCCTCTTAACTCTCTGCCCACCATTTGCTGTTACTTGTGGTTCAGTAATTTCCCAATAAAATCTGTACTGTGAACAAAAGGCCAGACAATTAGAACAACTTTTTGGCTGTTAAGAGGTGCTGACTGCTTTCTCCACCCAAGGATTGTGGGTTTTATGTCTAAAATTTCTTTTGAGGCTCAGTACTATCCCTTAACATAAATATCAAACAAAATATCAAATCTCAGTGATGCTCAAGGACTGCAGGGAAGGTGTAGCCCCTCCCTTGAGATTACCACAGCACTAATCTTCTACTGTTTTTACATTCTATTCTTATTTTCCAAGGGTCTCTAGTAGAAGTATAGATGGCTTGTAAATGGCCAGTCCTCATGTTGTAGGCTGTATTTGCTTATCAGCAAAGTAACCACCAGAACCTTCTATAGATAAAAAAAAAAGTATGTTACAGAAGGGGCTTAAGAACAAACAAATCCAACCACTACTTTTAGCTTCCTAAAGTCTATTTGACTAGGTAGAGAACCTTAGAATTACAGGCTCCAAATATGCAGAGCATTATCTGCTAATCCAGGCTCCATGGAAAGGCAGAGACCACTATAGATAGGTGGACAAGCTAAAAAAACCCTACAGTTAAAACTATTGCAAGAGATATAGTGAAGAACCATAGCAGTTAGAAAATAACTTTTTCCTACCCAGAGCTATAAAATTAATTAGACATTTGTACAACTGACAGTGAGAACCAAGATTGTTGGCAAGAGCTCATCACTACTGACATAGGTGAAAGTTCACAGGATGCAGTAGTGAACACAGCTACGAAAAAAGCAAACCTCAATTACACTTCAATAAAACACATCAAAAACCTGTTGTGAGCTACAGCCCACCATACACTGAATTGCTCCCTACATGCCTGAATTCTGTCTCCCTAGATAAAAAAAAGACCTTTCAGGTTTACATACTTACAAACTTAAATGATAACCAACTATTCCAGAGAGTTTTCCTCTTGCAAACAGCTATATCAGGGCCCTGAGGGCACTAATAAGCTCTGTTGGCCCTGATCAGCCTCACCTGGGATCTCTGTCCATAGGCCCTTGGGCCTCATTTAAGCTCAGGCCTGGGCACTAGGTGTTGGTTTGGGCTGTGCTGTAGGAGCACTAGTCTTTAGTTTTGTTTTATGGCTGCCTTCAGTATTTATATTGTAGTTTTGTCTTGTATTGCTCTTGCCTGGGCTGCCTGGATGGCTTACAGGTTTGGTTCATTCTCTTGCTGTGTCCAGGGCTGTTGATGGATCTTGTTGTCTACAGCTGGTACTGTATGCTGTGTTCAAATCCTGCAGGCTAGTGTTCTGGTTAGGTCTGTGCTGGGATCATCCTCAGGTCCTGGCTTAGCCCTACCAATGGGGTTGCACTGGTTTTGCTGTTACCTGATGGGCTAAGTGGGAAGATGGGTAGACTAGGGCTGGAATGAAACTGCAGAGAGCAAAAGTTAGTGTCGTTCTTAAAAGTTAGTTTTTCTCATTAAATTTTTTAGTGGTTAATTGGCCTAAGAAGCAAGGGAAGAAAGTAGTATTTCTCAAATGGCAAATGTTGCATGGTATTTTGTTACAATAGGATGTATGCTTGTTACAGGCTCCTGTCAATGAAACCAACAGGATTATAGAGAGTGGGATTTGCTTCTGTAGTTCAGAATAGGCTGTTTAGAGAAACAGATTACTGGATGCTAAACTAATCTGAAAGAACCCACTTACTTTCAGCCTGGAGAGGAATGGAGGTTACTGATAGTTCCTCATGACAAGAGAGCTGAGAAGTGAGGTGTTTAATGCTGTCTATAGCAAGAGCTTTTTGTATATCTTGTATGCTTGATCAGACAGTATGAATACAAGTGTCATATTCAGACCCAACACCCATTTGTGGAATATCTAGTTTCCATGAATGGCCAGCAGCAGGTTCCTGGAGAAATCAGATAAGGAATGTGTATATATTGCTATCCCTAGCCAGATGCAGTTAAAGCTTTTGAAAGTGTTGCAGTTTCAGTATGCATTGAATTGGATTCACCCAGCTACTTGTGGTTGAAATCTAATTAGCATCACTGTATTTTTCTGCAGGGTAGCATAGCAAACCTGGCATGCTTAATAAGATTGCCATGCTGCTTTCATAGCTTTAACTGTCAACCTACTTTTGTTCTGAAGAAATGCAAAAACTGTTAAAATACAAGCTGGAAGGAGGAAAAAAAGTTAGAGGGGATGTTTGGACTTCTGAGCTTTCCTGATGCATGAGAAAACAATGGGACCGTGTAAGTTGCCTTTACTTTCTAAGGGTGACTGCCTAGTAAAAACATCTCTTCAGATCAAAATTTCCTTCCTCTCTGACTTGAAACAAGTATCTTTCCCTCTTGCCAGCACATTTTACAGCACATCTTGCTGTTTTGTAGCAGTTAGCAGTATGTCTTGCTATCTTTGAGTTGCTTTGCAGTTTCTGTTCAGTTGTCTGTTTCTCAAGCATCCAGGTGAGAGTAGCATTGTGAGGGGTTTAATGTTAATGAAGATACAGGAGCAAATCAAACAGTCTCCTTTGTAGCTTCTGGTTCTAAGAGTCTTGCAAAGGTCTGTGTAAGCCCTCTTACCCATAATACTGTGTGCACGCCCTAAATATACTTTTAACCTGAACATCTCAGTAAGGTTAGTGAAGCTGATGTAGATAGAGAATGACTGATGTAGGCCAAGGTCACCAAGCTCATGTCAGTAGAACTGAGTTAAATGTTCTTCCTTCATTGTATTGTTCTAAGAACCCAGTAGTGTTTTCTGCATGTCTTCTCAGTACTTTATTTATTTGGACAAAACAAATACCTACTGCTCTTCAGTTTCCAAATAGCTATTCTTTATGTAAGGACAAATGCTGTATTGTTGTGTTTGCTAATAGGATTTTTGCAGCCTATTTTTTTATTTTGTCCTCAGGAAAGGTTTTCCTGGCAGATGTAGGAGTTTGGTTTGAAAAACACTGGCTTTTTTGGGGGGTGTTCTACCTCTATGTTCAGATGTACTTGACAAGCTGTATGATACTACAGGTGAGCTAAAGGGGTTTTTTCCAATTCCTCCCCTTAATTCCTACTGGTCATTAATGCTGTACACATCACTAACACTTTGTACAGCTGAGTGCATTTAAAAACAGTTGTGTACCAAAATACCCTAGTGAGAGATGTTAATATTATTGCTGTACTTGCTTACAAACTGTAAATTATAGCAAATACCATGTGACAACTCATCCTGAATGTATGGAGTTGAAAAAAGTTGCTAAGATTAAGTGAATTTGTGGGATTTCCCTCAGTTACCTGTTTATGGGCTCTGAGACTGGGCTCCTGGCTAAACCTAAATATAAGAATTGCAAGTCTGGATCAGACAGATTTCTTTCAAACCAAGGGTCCTGTCTTAATGCTGTGTAACAACAAATTCCTAGGGAAAGAGTACAAGCTCAGGCTGTGCATACCATCTTTTTCTGTCTTGGAAACACCTGGTACCAATAAGGGTTTCTGAAGCATTTAATTTACCTTTAATTGTCAGCAATGGACTTCTGTGAATTTGCTTATCTGCTCTTTGAACTTGTCCATAGTTCTTTCATGCTTTAGCAGCAAGTTCCACAAAATAATTACGCTTTGTAGCACAAAAATAGTTCCTTTGCTTAAGACATGTGGCCTCATAACCAGTGAGTTGCCTCTTAGATCTAGTACTGTAAGAAACAGATAACAATTATTTCCTTCCCCCTCCTTCTTAGCATTCTGTAGACTAAGTGCTGCTTCACTGACTGTGGTGGAATCTGGGTTGCTGATTTATGAAGTGGAAGCAAATGCCTGCTCTAGATGTAAATGCAACTTGCATTTCCTATGTCTCTCCCAGTTACTTGGCATTGTAGTATGTTAATGACAGCTTGGAGCAGGTGTGATTTCCATTTCTGTGTGATGAACCAGTTGTGTGCTTATCTTTTGAAAATGTGATGACAGATTGGGAATGCATCCAGTTAGACAACCCATGTCCTCCTCAATGCTTGCTTGTGTTAGAGGATGCTGTGCTCAGTCAATTAACAGTTTGTCAACAGCTGATTACAGGATAGCAGAATTAAGATAGCACCTCCTGCTAAGTAGATTTTGCTTCTCTTAGGTTATTGGCACCTTGGTAATGACATTCTGTTTTAGGCTGAGCTTGGTTTCCTTGCTGGTACTGCTAGCCTCTCTTGTTGTGCAGAGCCTCAGTCTGAACAGCAGCTTTGTTGCAGTTCCTGAGACTCTGAAGGTTTTCTCAATTTTCCTTCACAATGACAAGGAATTAACACTGGCCCTGAACTGTGACAAATCAAGCCCTAAGTCACTGTAAGACTGTGGGAAAATACTCTCCTTCACAGAAGGTGAAGGGGCTATTTTAATCATGGAATTGTAGAACAGCCCAGGTTGGAAAGGACCTCAAAAGATCATCTGGTCCAGCCTTTCATGGAAAAGGGAACATAGATGAGATTATCTAGCACCCTGTCCAGTTGCATCTTGAAAACCTCCAGTTGTGGTGACTACCACATCCCTGGGGAGGTTTGATCTTGACTGAGCTTTCCTGTGTGGTGTGAGCTTATATGTGAATGGCATATGTGCTTTCTCTTTAGCAGAACTGTAGGTTTTTGAGTACTTTTACTTGTCTTTGTCTCCACAAGATTTTACTCCCAAGTGTTCAGCTGTCTCTTTAAGATGCACATAAGGCATGTCTACAGCAGCAAGTAGGATGACTGGCTCTTTCTCCCTTCATTGTGAATGCTTGCTTCCAAATCTATGTGAAGAAATATCCATGTTTCTAGAGACCATTTACATTTTTCTTTAGTTGTTTTCTGGTGTTAAGCTGATGCTTGTTTTTTCCAGTCTGTGCTCTAATGTGTCCAATCTAGCATCTTCTATTTATTTGTAGCATTTTAAAGTGTATACTTACAGATGCAATTCTCTGCAAGGTACAGGTACCAGGCAACTGATTATGCATTTCCTTAGCTTATAATAAGAGACAAATAAAAGCATGGAGTGCTTTAAGGATAAATGGTAATAAAGTCTCTTGGAATTTCATTTCTGCACTTAGTGCAAGGCAATGAGAGCTGTATGGGCTAATGCTATGGCCAATATTTCCATCAATGTAGAGTGGGGAAAAAAACACTACCAAAATGGAAAGGCAGCATTTAATGTTCACTTTTTCCAGGTATGTACAAGTGCCCAGGCCTCCTGGGAGGATAATCAGTCCCTGTGAGAACATCATTATCTGATTGTGTGTACAAAGTAAAGATCGTTTTCTCAACTTCCTTTGTCTAGAAATTGTAGGTCACGAGCGTAGACTGAGTGCATGGACTCAAGACAAGACCACTGCCCTTCTGCTCTGTCTCTTCCATGTTGCCAGAGTAGAGGTGGGAGTAGGCAAATTTTCTCAAGCGTGGAACTGGGGTGGAAGCTGGAAGGCTGCCCATGGAGACTCCTCATGCTGCACTGTAAAAAGCATCATAGGTTGGAGGCAGAACACTGAACTTTGGTAACTCTAAGCATCACTGCAACCCGTACCCTGGTTTGGAGATACTGCTGGAGTTCAGGCAGGCTCTCAAGGCCAAGTTGCCTAGAGAGCTTTTTCACATCCATCCTTCCATCTCTACATATGCACACAGCTTTTGCTTGAAGGGCTCAAGCTCTTGGAGGCAGAAGTAGGAGTTATCATCTGTGTGAGGGTTTTTTTTGGTTGGTTTTTTTTCCCCCACTATTGATGCTGCTTATCTCCTTTACCTGGCTTGCTATGTACAATTTGCATTCCACTTTTGTTAGGGAATAGTATGGGGAAGAGAGTCTGGAAAGAATGTTGCAGGGAAATATGCTAAGAGTTCATTTATAATAGTTCATATAATCTGACCCAAAATGTTTTAAGACTTATTCAGAAGGCTTAGCTTGAAGCAATTAGAAGTGTAAAATCAGTATGCCCACATGAAAGCATATTGAACAGATGTTAGTGTACTCTCCTTCAGGGATAAAATAACCTCTAATATAGCCCTAAATCTCTTGCAAGATCCATCAATTCTGGAAAATACAATATCATTCCAAGCATTCAGAGATCTGACTTGAGTTTTTTAATGTTTTGAAATTTTCTGTCTTGAATTTGCTTTTGTAAGAGAAATGTGGTGGTGAACATCATTTCAAGTCACTTTAGAAGTATGTAACACAATGAAATCCTTATTGAGTACTTTACTGATGTCTTCTCTTCTCCCTCTCTTCCCCAGTTCTTCATGGCAGAAATCACTTCTGCAATTTACTTTAATGAGACTTTTCCGGTCCAGGGAGAATTGCTATAGGACAGGTATAAACTTGAATGATCTTTGTGTCATGCAGAGTGCTTGATGAACTCCATGTTCAGATACATTTTACCTTGATAGAGCTCCACTGATTGCAGTGGACTGGTTTCTAACATTCCCATTTTTTAATGGCATCAAAGCAATGGGGTCACTATCATTAGAACATTAGACCTGAATTTTCATATGGACTAGAAATGTTTTTCTTGGCTTTTTTCCAGTTTACCTACTTGTGTGTTCTGGAGAATAGCAACTGTAGGGGACAATTCCATGTAGGTCTTGCATTGCAGTTAAACTTCATTGACTTCAATTACAAAAATAGATGTAAGAAAATATTACTAAAACTAAATGTGTTAATAACCTGCTGTTTTCTTCTTGGGACATATGTGAAGTTTAACACGGCCAAGTGCCGGGTCCTGCACTTCGGTCACGGCAACCCCATGCAGCGCTACAGGCTTGGGGAAGAGTGGCTGGAAAGCTGCCCGGCAGAGAAAGACCTGGGGGTGCTGGTTGACAGCCGGCTGAATATGAGCCAGCAGTGTGCCCAGGTGGCCAAGAAGGCCAGTCGCATCCTAGCCTGTATCAGGAACAGGGAGGTGGTTGTTCCCCTGTACTCGGCACTGGTGAGGCCGCACCTCGAGTACTGTGTTCAGTTTTGGGCCCCTCACTACAGGAAAGACATTGAGCTGCTGGAGCGTGTCCAGAGAAGGGCAACCAAGTTGGTGAGGGGCCTTGAGCACAAGTCTTATGAGGAGCGGCTGAGGGATCTGGGGTTGTTCAGTCTAGAAAAGAGGCGGCTGAGGGGAGACCTTATCGCTCTCTACAACTACCTGAAAGGGGGTTGTAGTGAGGTGGGTGTTGGTCTCTTCTGTCAGGTGGCTGGAGATAGGACAAGAGGAAATGGCCTCAAGTTGAGGCAAGGGAGATTTAGGTTAGATATTAGGAGAAATTTTTTTACTGAGAGGGTTGTCAAACATTGGAATGGGCTGCCCAGGGAAGCGGTTGAGTCACCATCCCTGGAGGTATTCAAAAAGCGAGTGGACAGGGTAATCCAGGGCATGGTTTAGGGGGCATGGTTAATGGTTGGACTTGATGATCTTGAAGGTCTTTTCCAACCAAAATGATTCTATGATTCTATGATTATGTGACTCTTGATGGCTGTTGCTCTAATGTATATTTAGAAAATTCTTTTGCTGACTCTATAGAAGTAACAAACTTGTTTCACCTTGTGATCTTGTACACATTTATAACTGACAATCCCAACTAAAAGTGAAACTAATAAAATAACACAAACTAAATTATCTGCCTGCACCTTCAGCAACATTTTTTTTTTCTTGTTTTAAAAACAGGGTTATAAATCGAATACAGCAAAATGTGCTGTGTCTGGATTTTGCAGCTCCCAGCTTTTGACAGAGTCTGTCTGCATTCTCTGCCCTGGAGAAAATTCAGCTGCATGTAAAGATAGGAAATAAAATTACTACTTAGAAGCCTTGGTGTTAAACAGTCTGTTGGCTGAAACCTGGAAGAATGCTCACAAGCTTTCTCAACTTTTTTATGGAAAACAAGATCTGTCATTATACTATGTGAAAAATGAGTCCTCTTTCTGGAATCATCTCCATTAATTACCAGGTTAAAACTCAGATTTCCTTGCTGAAATGAATTTGGACTTTGATAATTACTTTAAAAGGAACAGTTCCATAGTCTTGTCTTGATTTTTCTTGTCAAAATATTGCTTAATGCATTACTTCCATTACAATAAATTGAAGGGGGGGGGAAGATGCTAAAAAAGCAACATTAAAACTGTGCAAGGCATGGTGACAGATTGAGACTGGAATTATTGGACATTCTTGGAAGGAGTGAAGATGCCCCCTTCACTCTCTGCCACCAGCTTCTTCCACTATGTGCCTGGAAGCATACTTGCCTGTTTCTTTTCCTTTCAGGTGACCAGCCAGGAGCATGAAGATAATAGTAATAGGCAGACCTTCAAATTTCTCTCCCACCCTCTGTCCCAAGAGTGGGTGAGCAACCAGGAAGCTCTTATGGATATAATCTGTGTCTTTAAAAAGCCTGGTGAATACTGAGCACTCTGTATGCTGCATCTTATTGAAACCCAAGAGAATTAGGCTCTTTGCCAGGTTTAAAAAGGTACTCAGGCTGAGCATTAGAAATGAAGCTTTTCCCTGTGTGAATTTAGATTCTTAATTTTAATTTTTTTTTTTAAATCAAACACAGTTGACTTTGAATATGTTACACAAGGACATAAAGGGTAAGAAGGAGCCAAAAAAATATGGGGGACTACAGTAAGGTCTGAGCTGAAAAGCTTTTGCAGGCTATTTGTGAGGCATGTTCCAGCTGTAAAATAACTGTTACTAAAAATATCTTAAGATCACTGTATAATTTAGTCAGCTTTGAATGTCAGTTCATACAATGGAACATATGTACATATTTTAAAAGAAGAGAACTGATAAAATTAGCCCACTTCTGCTAAGATATTACTGGAACAGATGCTTGCTTTGAGCTGGCATCATCTAAAGTGTGTAGTGGGGGGATCAAGCTACCAGCTGGGTGAGGAGAATGGGCTCTTGTCCTTTCTCTGCCACTGAACAATTCACCTCACCTCCTGGTGCATTTGCTTCCCTGTCTGCAAATGGACTGAGGAGCACAGATAAAAAGCTCTCTGTAAAAGATACATAAGAGAACAATGATATACTCCTGAAGGTTTTACTGCCGTTATACTCAGAACTTGTATTTTTCATTTAGGAAAGAGTATAGTTAACTAGCAATGACCCAGTCACTTGGCATTTTTGATGTAGATACACAGTGTATTCTTTAAGTAGGGTGATTGTCTGTGGACAGCATCCTAATTAAACTCTCATTGTTCTTGAAATACCTTAATAAGAAGTTATTTTAAAAAGCCTCAGTACAGCATAACTTCAAATACTAAGAAAATTATGTATTCCTTTTTTGTTTCATTGACATACAAATGCTCAAAGTATCCTATAGAAATTCATAATTTCTTAGAAACAGCTTTCTCTGAACATTTTTGGATAAATGTAAAAGTGTACCTACTGAATGACAGTGTGTTAGGCCCTTCATCTTCTGAAAACCAGAAACTCTTTGTAAGAAGTAATGAGTTCTGCTGCTTCTCTCCTGGAAATGGATGGCACAATTCATCCCCTGTTGCTCTATGCTCTCCAATTTTCATTGTTATTAAATGAAGACAAATAGTCACTAGTTGCCTTAATGGTATGTTCTTACACAAGCAATCTGGGACTGATAGTCATGGCAAAATGCTGGGTTCGTGGTAGAAAAATAAAGAAATATCCACTCTAGTGAAATGCTGTATGCAGATGTTGAAATGAAAGGAAAGCAGTACTGAAAAATGCTAATCTTTTTGTCTACTTTTTTGCATATTCACTATTATTTCTACTTGATTTGCTGATGTACACAAGTTCCTGGATTACAAACTGTTGAGATGTACTTAAAAATGAATAAGAGGTGGAAAGAAGAGGGTGTTGCCTTTGAACATCCAGGAGAAATGAAAGCCAGCAATGAAAGTCTGTCCTGTCATAGGACTTCCTGTAGAAACAATAGTTCTTTTTAGTAGATCACATTATCTTTGGAGAAGGGCAGCAGAACATAGGATAGTATTTTAACTTTGAGTATATTAATTTATGTGCACAAAGCAATTATTTAGCCCATACAAATGAGAATATGAAAGTATTAATTGTTGCCAAACTTCAGTGAATAAATGCTTGTTTTTAATTAAAGGATTTGATCCCAACCCTACTCTGGCAAGACTGCTGATTATTTTAGGAAAAGGAGAAATGGACTCAAATTGTGTAGGAAAAATTAAAGCTCTAACACATGGGTAATACAGTTTTTTTAATTCTTTGGATATTGGATACTTTTGAAGGTTTGGGTGGGAGAAATGCATTTGAGGGGAAGAAATAGAAGAATTAATTTAAAATGTGTTTTACAAATATACTCTTGAGAGCTAATACAGTCTACAGTGCAGTAGCATGGGCAAGTTTACAACTCGACTTACAAGGCTTTACCTCTTAAACTAGATTTTTTTTTTCCTTCTTGCAGCAGGCATCTTCAATTTCTTGTGTATTGGGAGTACATTAGCAGTGTAGGCATAAAGAGTGGCCTAAGATGATTTCCAGTAGGAAAAATAGAAGAGGAGTCTAAAAACCATGAATGGCTTATACTTTTATGAGTTTTAAAGTTTAAGCATGTTATAAACCTCCCATTCCAAGCTGGTGTGAGGGAGCAGCAAGAACTGGCTGCTCTGCAGGGCGAGAGGAGACAGGAGTGGAGCATGATGATAATGCAAGTAGGAGGGGTGACCAGGAGGGATCAGGGTCAGGTGTAGACCAGTAACTGTCAGCAGTGATGAGGCAGGTCTGAGGCCAAGCCAAGAAACCTGGGCTGAGTCAGAGACATGGAGATATGAGTCTGGGCAGAGCTGCACAACTGGGATGGAGCAGAGGCAGGGGCCAGCGGTAAAGCCTCTGCTTAAAATCACTTCCCAAGGAAAGGACAGGCAGGCCCACATTTCTAGCTTTCTTCACAACAGCTCTGATCAGCGAAGGAACTGACCTTGGACTCAGCCAGCTAAACTACTTAATTCCCTCAATTTGCACTCCTAGAAGGGGAATGTGCTCTGGGCTGACAGCTGGGTCTTTCACTTCTAAATTATGTTAACTAGGAAGCTGTTTCATGTCCTTTGCCACAAGCTCAGAATGCAGGTGACTACAGTAGAATCAGATTAACACAGCATTTTGCTTACTGCCTTCTGCCTATGTTTTTAATATTATTTGCTGTTGACAGTACTTGGGATCCAGTTCAGAGTCAATTGAAACCAGTGGAACTGATTTAATCAACTTTTCTGAACATTGGATAAATACTGTAGGCGTGATAATATTAAAAAAGTTCAGAATTGTATTTTTTAGAACTGAAATATATTCTGGCTGCTTTTATTCCTGCCTTTTGTTTTGTGTCCACAAACAGCAGTTTAAATTCTTAGCAATTGCTACATTAAGATGAGTTTTCAAATATTTTAATATTTTGGACATCACTAGCAGAAACTGTGGGCAACAATTGCAGCTCAGTTAAATTAGCCATTGCCCTGCCAGTGTTTTAGATTACGATTCTTCTAAATTTTCCCAATCTCTGAAAGGATTAAAAACTAGCATTTAAGACTGCTGTTTTCCAAAGCTTTGAGCTTGTAATCAATTAGAC
Source organism: Harpia harpyja (assembly GCF_026419915.1). Classification (NCBI taxonomy): domain Eukaryota; kingdom Metazoa; phylum Chordata; class Aves; order Accipitriformes; family Accipitridae; genus Harpia; species Harpia harpyja. The sequence goes on from NC_068943.1 coordinate 53,301,420, forward strand.
CTAAAAAAAAAAAAAAAAGATTCTGGCAATTAATATAAAGTTGTGTGGGGCTTGGGGGAGTGAGCTTTATTGGTTTTTTTGGTTCATGCAGAGATGATTATGAACTTTTTAAAGTTTAAAAATGACTTCATAGAAAATGTAGAAGCCCAAACTATAATGATTTAAATTAGTGCTTTGAAGGTCAGTAAATTAGGCCTATCTTCACAAGGGAAGTTGAGATTTGGTAAAAACATTTCATCCCTAAATGACGTATTTCAGCTATGAATTATCATCAAAGTGCCTCAAAGTCATTCTCCCATGTCTTTTATATAATTGAAGCTGTGTAGTGGAACTTTCTCTTGTATTTTCGTTTCAGGCTAATATTTACCATGTTTCAGGCAGTCAGTGTTTATTCAGAAACTGACATTTCTGCAAAAAAAAGACTCTGTGAAAGATTTTATTTAAAATCTGGCTTTCCTTTGAAAAATTTACCTTCTGATAAATTTTCTGCCAACTCATGAATCATAGCAGATCTATTCCTTCTGAATAGTGTGACTATTCAATGTTGTATATTTTTTATGATACAGTGTGGATTTTTTTAACTACTTAAGCCACTGCAGTTGTAGTTCTAGTTGAAGGACAGTCTTGCCTAGAAATAGGAGAAATTTGATTCCATATGTACGATTAACAATTGAAGTGTTTTTTTCCAGAGCCTCATACACCTCACAAGTTATCTTTTCACAGCTACACATGGAGAAATGCAGTACGGAATTGGATCTAAATGCCTAGAATACCTGAAATTGAAAATACTGCAGGCAAGGCAGTTATGTGTCAATTAAAGGTAGAAGAGGGGCCACTGAAGAATGTCTTTTCATGGGGGATTCCCCAAGAGGAAAGCCTGTTGTCATTGGCATGTATGTAACAACTCCAAAGGAAAACGAGTGGTTCAGTCAGGCCAAGAAAAAGACAAAGGGAATTAGAACTGGAAGCAGGCCGACAGAATGGTAGATAGCTAGTGGATTAGTCAGCACATGGGAACTTTATTTGGCACTCATGTAGTCTTCAGTCTCAAAGAAGAACCACAATGTTCCCTTGGGAGATTATTTTAAGATCCCAAAGAATGTATGTGCTGTTCTTAAGTGTCAAGCAATTTTATCACATGCTCATCTAGCCTAGTTTTTTTAATTCAGATGTAAAAGTGCAGAGCATCCCCTGGATGCATAGTTACTGCTGTTCTATGGGGAAAAAAGGAGGGGGGGGAAAGAAAAACAAGTATTCTAGTTTCCAGTTCCACAGTAAGTTATTAGTTTCCCCCAGGATCCATTTTGCAGCACACTACAGCCTTTGATTCTCTCGCTTATTTTATAGTCATGAATTCTCTGCCACTAGAAAGGCAGTAGAGAACACATTTGGCATAATGCCATTTATGGGAAATTATTTTGGCTGCTAAATAGAAAACGAATTCAAATTAATTGTAAAACTGTTTTCAAGGTTAACTTTCAACCAGAATTCTTGAGGCTTACTCTTAAAGAGTGGGGATTTTGCTGGTTTTGTTGTTTTAGGATTAAATCCTTTGAGTAATCAAACCAAAATGGGTTTGAAGTGCAGCTGTGCATAATATTGGCATTTGGACTTGAATATCCAAATAGTTATGATATCTGAAATGTCACTTGTGAAATACACTTTCACCAACAATATTGCAGCTAAATTACAGTTATGCCACAATATTAGTTTGCTCTTAGAATGTCAAAACTATAGGTCATTGTGGAGGTCATGCACAAAAATAAATAAAAGGTTCACCAAGGAACATCAAGCCTAAAAAGTCTTGTCCTTATGTCTGATCAGATGTTAAAATGAAGCACTATTTACTACTAAAAGCTGGGTGACAGATATGTGCTGATTCAAGTAGATTAAAAGAGAAAAGGGCTTTTTTTTGAATGCTGGCACAAGGAAGAGAGACTTAATGATAACACATACTCATCTGCTTGCACTTGTTAGCTGATCTTTATAATCAGATTACCTATAAAGTCACGTTCACCAGGGCAAAGTTGACTGTACTGTCATAGAACATTCCTGTTTGTTTCTCCTTATAAACATTGAGTAAAGCTGAATATATACATGAGTCTGAAAAACAATTTGGAATGTGTTGTAAAGAACTTTGGCAAGTATTGATTTGTCAAAATAAGATATTAGCTCAAAGTTTTACTAAAATGAACAATTCCAGTTCACTCTCCAGTCAATCTTGACTACTGTCAGTGGCTGAGGGGTAAGGATAGGCAGGAGAAAAGATTCAATATATGTCTCATTCTGCCAGAGAAACTTCATTAAGATCCAAAATACAATTCCATTAAAATTAACTGCTTGATGTTGGATAGTAGATGCAACCTTGAGGTTAGTAATGCCACAAGAGATCACCTTTTCTTCTCCTTTCCTCTATCCTCGTCATGTACATATGCATCAGAGCCCAGACCTGAAAGGAACAGAATTGCTTGGGACCTGAGCTCTGGCCTTCTCTCCCACTGATCTGGAAGGATTAAAACTGTGCTTAGGGTAGGCCTGAAAAATAAATGTTATTGCAGTTTTGTCAATGGTGTAATATGGAATGTGAGAGTACAGCTGAGAGCAGCTGGATAATAAACTAGAATGTAGTCTGTTGAAAAAAAAGACAAGAGGTCCATGCAAGCTACCTGTAATATTGTGGGATGAGGAGATGCAGGCTAGGAATGGTCAAGGTATAGTGCTTAAAAATATACAGCATAATTAAACACATGGTTGTACTAGTGCTACTGCTAATGACCAGTGATTGAGAGTAGGCTTACTGTTTGGGTGGCGTAACTGAACTACTAGGAAATATGTGACAGTAGCTGGTAGAAGACTATGAAGAGAGAAAGTGTAAAAAAAAAAAAAGTGGCTGACTGTGTACATAAGGGAGAGAACTTGGATTTTTTTTGATTTGGCTTTCCAACAACAGGACCCCATTGTGTCTGCTGTTTGGCTATTGTGCATAGTGTTATGCTTGGGGGGGATTATGGTCCATGGGATGTTGACAGTGCCTAGTGGGACAGAGTAGCCAGTAAGTGTGACAGACCCAGTGGCAACAGCCATGAAGGGCCAGTTATGGAGACAGCAGGACTTTCTTAGTCTGCCACAGCCCAGGAAAGGGCTTTTTCCTTCTTTTCTGTCATTGCAATAATGGCTAAAGCCAGCCGAGTTTGCCCTGTGACAGAAGATGCTGGAAAGGCTCGACATTCCTTTATCTCTCATACCTTTAAATTCACATCTCTAATAGATTGCTGGAAAAGCAAGGTATGTGTCAGAAACTTGGCAGGAGTGTGCAGCATGTTCCTCTGTTGCCTGATGTAAAGGGAGAATGCTATAAATAGATGATCCGGTCACTAGAGGACATGCTGGGGAGAGCAGTATAAAGGGACTGAGTGGCTTCTTCCAGAACCCATGCAAGACCAGTGGAATTGGTTAAAACTGGAGTAAACAAACCCTGCTAGATCCAAGTTGGGGCCATGACTGGCACCCTGCTTCAAAGCCCATGCCAGCTTTGGAAGTGAAGTACTTGGTTTGCACAGCACTGCACCTGTACTAAAGGATTATGCTGAACCTGAGCTTGCCCTATCCAGAGATAAATCTCATGTCAGCGTTAGAACCTATGTGCAATAGGTGGCACTGTTAGTTTATAACTTGGGCAAACCACCCACAGACAAGTGGGAGTTGATGGTAGCTGCAGTCCAAAAATAAATTTATGTACATTGGGCTGAACAACAAGTGAAAACTGCCATTGCAGGCCAGGGAATAGATTGACAAGCATGTTCAGCTTCTTGCAGAAGTCAAATGAGATGTGTAGAAGCAAGCATCAAGTGATCCTCTGAGCCATGGATGTTATAAACCTAGTTCTACCTTCCAATACACCTGTGTGATTCCCCCAGAAAGATTAGCAAAACTTTCAGTGCCTGACATAATGCAGAACTTCAGGTTTGGGTTTTTGCTTTTAAGTTCAAATCTGGCAAATGTTCACACTTTGTTCCCTCTCCTTCCTCCACTATTTTCTTCTGCAGCTTTAATAACTGCTTATGCACCCTGTTCTTCTCACCAGAAAGGGAGGTTTTTGAACTGTGCTGTGATTCTCTGTTTCTAAGTGACTGTATTTTAAATTTTCCACTGCTGTGAATGATGTAAATGACTTGAGCAGAGGAATTGTGTTGCTCTAGGTAGCCAGTATACTCATCAAATGCCATGTGTGACTGAGATACTTAGATATTATGACTTCAGGACAGCTGTGCTAAGTTCCAGGTGCTGAATAAACTTCACACTCTACATTTCAGTAGGTGAAAGCTCTCTGTGCAGGATGGATAACCAGTGGAGACAGACTGTTCTAATTTTTAAAATCATGAAAGGCTTTTGACACTTGCTCTATTAATTTTCCACTAAGGACAATGAGTCCTTAAAATAACTGTTTAGCTAACCTCTGTATGAATGGGCTCTGCTTGTTACTACTAAAATTGGAAGTACTCATTGTACTAATGGATTTTGACTCTTCTCTGCTGCTTTACCTTTATCTTTTAAGCATAGATGTTATTATTTGAACATTGGTTTTCTAAGTAAAAAGATAAAATGTGCATTTTAAATTAATCCTCCTTATCCTCTTTGCTGCCCTCTCCCCTTAGAATTTCCTCTCAGAAAATCAGAACTGCTGAACAACAGTGCAATTGCTAATGTGCAGTCTTGTCAGCTAAACCAACACCACTGAGACTTTGCCTAGCTTTTCTAGCATAACTGTTCCTAGGTACTGGCATTTTTTAGCTTGGCTTCTGTAAGTCTTCACTCTCAGGGCATGACTTTACTGACCCACTTTATTAAGTCCTCTGTTGTGACTTATGGAAAGGTATGTTGACTCAAAGTTTTGTGCTGTCAGTGTATTACCAATTATTTCTGTGTTAAGTATTTTATCCTATTTTGATTCTCCATTCCACAAGTTTAAAAGCTCAGTGTGAAAGCTTAGGGCTGTTTTGATGGACAAAGTTAATCACTTCAGTGATTCAAGCCCCCTGCCTGATATATCAAGCCTCAAAGATCTATTCACTTGCTACCCTCATATCCTAAAATCCCAACTGAAGTATTAGTAGCAGGCTTCGAACTAATTTCCTGACTACCTAGAAGGGGACAAAATTCAGCTGCAACTGTATAGAAGGGGACTGAACTGAATCTTGGAGTTGCATCACATATTTGCATGCAATTAATTTTCATCTGATTTAAGATCTCAAATTCTTTGAAAAGAAAAAAGATTGCTTTTCAGAGACTTTCTATAAAATTGCTTATCTTCCCTATGTCTTTTCAGGAGGGCAAGAAAGCTTGTTCTAGAACAACTTGAAGTATATTCTGTGAAAAATGTATATGTAGCCATCCTAACGTAAGATTATCCATTGACTACATTCAAGAAAAGTTAAATAAAAATATAGAGTATGAATCTGCAGTATTTGAATTAATGGTTGTCTAAATTTTGCTTGAACATCACCCATTTGGAATCAAAAGAATCCTCAAGATGTAGCACATTTAGCAACTAATAAAAATTCTGAAATGAAGTTATCTCTATGGTTCCTGGTGCATGCTCTGAGGACTGTCTCAAATACTTTTCATGCTTTTTTCTCAAAGATATCCAATCTGAAGGTGTTCCCAGATTACCATTAGGTCTGACAAACATTTTTTTCTCCCTTTTTAATGAGCCTTTAGTGCAAATGGTGCCTTGAAAAATATTGCTGTCTTTGCTTGTGTTGAGGGCTCATTTTTTTCATTTCTGTCATGTCACTATTGAATTGCTGTGATGTCTTCTACACAAGTCAGACATTCTCAGTACTTACACAATCAACCCATGACTGCTGCCTGATGTATTTCAAAGTGTTGATACTAATCTCTTAGGGTCTTCTTGGCCTGTTTCTAGCAGCACTGGTTGGTCCTGACCCAGTGCTTAGTTAGTGCACCCAGGACATCCCCAGGCTTGTGTGTGGATGGTGTGGTGAAGGCCCAGTAACTGAGAAAATTGCATTCCTCTTCTGGCATCCATGGTGACTTCCACAGCACAGCTCTCACACCTGTGTTTGTTCAGATCTGTCTAACAGACTGAGTGTGGAGGTGACAGAAGCGTAGATTTAGTACTTGTTGAAACTCATCAAGACCTTTCCATGAGCTTCAGTGGATGTTACATTAGAATTTAACTTTATCCTTTCACTGAAATTCAGGCTACCTGTTCAGATGCCTGTATATCCTCTGTGATTTCAAGAGGATCAGTGCTATAAAACAGGGCTTGCCAAGCTGAGTTTGACAGAATTGCCTCTGATAAAAATGTCCAATATACCATTCAGCAGTTGCTGTGGCAATAGGCCCTCATTAACCCTCTACATGGAGAAGCAACTCCCCTCAGTCTAGCAGCCATCACCATTCAGACACTGGTGGGTGGCTGCGGATATTTAATTTTGATATGTGTGGCTGCCAGTGATCGGAGCCTGCTGCTGGGTAGGTGCTAACCAGAGCCATGGGGTGCGTGTCTGTAAGAGGCAAAGACTCGTGAATGACAAGTGCCTGTGTGCAGACACTAACATTGACTCAAACAATGCCTGCATAGAGGCAGCAGGGAACAGTTTCAGTATAGCTTGACTACTCTCTATGGTATGGGTGCCTTGGCCATCAATTGTGTAAACGTCATTAGGAAGCAAAGAATTGAAAAAGCAGGTCTCTTGAGCAAACTGCTACACTGACTGTTGCAAGGTGGTTGTCATTAGCCCTGCACTGAGTGTGAACAGAACAAATACATGAATAGGAATTCAGCTTGTGTTCTCTGAAGGGCTATGAGGATATTGACTATTTTAGATGTGGAATACGCACTTCAGTTTCCAAAGTGAGTTAAAGTGTCTTCCAGCAGTGATAGGCAGTCCCTTAGACACTATTTATAAAGCCTGCAGCTTCTGTGATACTCTCTACTGTTGATCCTTCCTTTTTATTGTGCTTTCCCAGCTAGTCTGTGGGAGAGATCTGAATGACCACTATTCTTTCCAGGAGTAGAAATCATTTGAGAAGGTTGCAAGCTACCTGCCTAAATCTGTGAGCCGGAGAAAAAATACTATTGGCATTAGGTAAAGAACTGCTTGATTTTTTTCTTGTGCAGAACATGCCTTGAGTAACTGTTTTTCTGTTAGGAAGGCAAACAGAAATGGCCCCATTAATGTCTTGCACATTCTGAAAACTCTGCTGTGACCCTGTTGCAACCAGAAAGAGCATGCTATTTTAGAGTCTCTTGGCCATTCACAACTAAAGTTGATGTAAAGATGATTTCCTCTAGAATAGAACTGCTTCTGCCTGCAGTTAGGGTGGTTGATGGAATGGATGTTATTTTTTGACTGCAAGTCACAACAGGTTTCAACTGGAAACAATAAATCCCAACCTCCATACTTCTGTTAGTGATAGGAAATAATTTTGAATTCTTCAGATGAAAGTATTAAGATGCTAAGAATTGTAATTGGGTTAATAATTAATTCCTTAAGTTTAAAATATCAATTAAAAAAGATACATGCTGGTGCCCCGTAGGAAACTATGTATGTCTCTATTGGGTGCTTTTTAGTTTTCTTGCTTTCAGCTTGGTTTTTGAGAGATTTAAGAAATGTGTATTTTCTAGTACTTAAAAGAAGTTGACAAACAGTTGTTAAATACTAAATATCAGGGTGCGGCATGGGCTGATAGCTGGCTGGGGAACCAGGAGCTGCAGGGGATTCCTGGGCATTCTGTGCCAGCCATTGCCTGTCCCACTGCCCCCAGGGAGGAAGCAGGGCAGACCAGGGGGAGAGCCCCTGGCCCAGGACATCAGGCACCTCAGGGGACAGGCCAAGGTCAGCTGGGAAGTCAATCCATGGATTAGTGTCTGGGTCAAGGGGATCCATGGCCAAGCATGGGCATGGCTGTGTGACACAGCTGAGACAGCTCAGCCAAGGAACAAGGGTGAGAGCTTCAGCTTAGAAGGGAGGAAGGGGGGAACCCCTCCCCGAGATATCTTAGCAGAGCTATTGAGGCAGCTCCTAGCTTTCTTCACAGAGCTTACCAGCTCACTAGCTTTTAGAAGTCTAGGGAGGAGAGAGATGCTCTAGGCCCTGGCATCAAAAGCCTGTATAAATAGGCAGAAAATAAAAAGGAAGAAAATCCCTGGGATTCCACTGTGCTTCTAACTTGCTGCACACTTGCTTCTTGCACATTGTGCAGAGCAGTCATCAATCCAGTAGTATATGCACTAGGTCTGCAGAATTTTGCTTTGCTAATATTTAATGTATACAAATCATTGTTTTAGTTGCACTAATGAAAACTTAGCACGGTTGAAGAAAGCTTTTAGATAGAATTTTCTATGTCTTATGGTACTAAATAAACTTTATTAGAAGGAAAAAAGTATCGGGGGGAAAGGAAGGTTCACGCTGCTTCTGTGGTGTGAATAGAATTCTTCTCTTGCTAATTTCTTTTGGTGGTTGTTAGTACCCCTTTCAGACTGTGCATATGACATTTGTAAAAAGACATATCCCTTAGTTGAGAAATTTTAACTGAAATATTGTCATTAGAACATTCATCACTGCTGAGAGCTCTGAGTGGGTCCCAGTCAATGGCGGCAGCTCACATGGCCCAGGCAGCACACTGGCTTCCAAGATAACAATCCCATTTCCTTCAGGAATTGTCATAATTAGGGAAGTCAGAGTGGAGCTAAGAATGGCAGTGACTCATAACTGATACCAGTAGGTATGACCAGGGTGAGTGGATTAAGATGGTTTATGCTGTCATACCCTAATTAGCACACTTGACAACTGGCTGGTGATACAGTTATTGGGTATGCTGAATAGCTGATTTCAGTGGGACTGTGGTGGAGTAAGGTACTTGGAACCAGCAAGGGTACTGGAGTCTGGATGCATTTTATCTACACTTCCCACCATATTAAGACTATTGTGTGTTTGCAGACCACACAATTGTTTGACAAGCTTGTTCTCAGGCAGTACATTTGAAAGTACACTACTTTATAAATAAATCAGCCATATGGCTTGTCAGGTAGGTCTTTGACACCTTTCACACTTGCTTAGTCAGAAGTGTATTGTAGACAACCCTTTGCACATGACAGAAGAAGCATCTGTTTTGTGACATGAAGACATGTGAAACTTAAGTAAATCACTTATAGTTTGCATTACCCCTGTTTGTGTATGGGAACTGTACTCTGCTAGGCGCTGCACAAACAGAACAAAGACAGTCCCAGCTCCAAAAGCTTAAAAGTCTTAACCTGCTGGATTTGAAAATGTACAAATATGAAAGTCTGTATGTAAGGAAGAGCCTCTCGCATTATTACATTGAGATCAGCTCAGAGTACTTCAAAATATTCAAATATTCTGATCTGCTGCAAACCTGATGTAACTCAATTGAAATAAAAGTTATTACGGCAAGGTTGATCTCACTAAGATAAATGCTTCATTCTGCTATAAAAGCTCAGTCCAACCTCCTCTATGTTGCAGCCAGAGAGACTGCAAAAAATATAATTTTAAGAATCAGCCTTTCCTTGGTAAGCCTTAAGATAGCAGCTCAGTTGTTTTAGATGTTATTTGTTAAATATTGTTTAATTAAAAACTGGTTTAACTGATTTGGAGCCTGAAACAATTCCCATTAATGCCTTTGAGAATATTTCATTCAACTTTATTAGCAATTAGATCTAGCCCTTAACCCTTTGGAAACTGCCAACCAACGCATATTCAGGAAAAGCAGCTAAGTATTCATTTGGTCGGCTGTCTGGAGACTGCAAATGTTCCAAGGATTAAATAGATTGATTTTTTTTTTTTTTTTTTTTTGGCCACTGGGCAAAGTTGTCTGCCAAGTTCTCACCAGATGCATGTTAATAAAGCTGGGTTTTATAAACAGTTCTGATGCAGGGTTCAGAGCAATCTGAGTGACTCAGAGCTGCTAATAGAGTAAGAAGAGTTCTCCAATGACTTCTCTTAGCTCTGGTTTGAACTGAGATGCAAGCTGTAAGCAAATTAAAGTATTATTTGATAGTCTTGCCTGAAAATAGTGAGAATCAAGTCCATTCTCTTAGCTGGCAAATGGCATATCTCAGAAGAGCTGTGTAGTTGGCATTACCTGATGTTTTGGAGAATCCTCAGAGGTGCCAAAGACCAAATAGTCATGAAAGATTAATTGCCTTCATGGCAAGCAGCAGTGTCCAGGTCAGGGTGCAATGCGTTGCCAGAAGGAGGTGGGAAAGGTGGTATTCCTGTCTACAGAAGGTGTTCTGGGCAGTTGGTGTGACACCAACAGGATGACTGTTCTTTTCTGAGCATAGGAGTCAGGTTGGAGTGATGCTTATTTTGCCAAATGCATTGACAGCCTAGGCAAAGGTTTAGAGCTGCAGACAGACTGAGGACAGCTTGCATGTTGCACCAGTCCAGCTGTAATTTAGAAAGGGCCCGAGATAGATATGCCTAAATCAATTACTTCCTGCTCTTAAGGTTTAACACCATCAGTCTAAGTGCATAGCAGCTGTTAATTACAGTAACAAACTCAGAGGTGGGGACTAAGGAGCAGAGAAATGTAGGAGGCATGCAGTTCCATTTCTAACACATTTCTGCTAACAGGACAGCAAACGGGCAAGCAGGTTTTTGCTGTTCTATGTTTACAAGCTCAGGCACTGTGCGTGGGGGTATGGGAGTGTAAGGTTGGGAGGAGGATTCCTGTGTCCTGTTCTTCCTTTTCAGGGACTCAGAATGACTTGCTCCCTGAAATTCATAAGATGTTGAGTTGCAGTGGCAAAGATGACAAGAGCCTTCTGTCACCTTGTGCTCTTTGTTACAACTAGTGAGGATGAGAGTCCTAAAGAGCTACCACTCATTGAAGCAAGCCCAGAGCTGGAGCTGAGTCAGGAAAATCTCCAGCAAAATTTACTAGCAGCGCTAGCTGCCCAAGAAAGGAAATTTAAGTTGGCCGAGGAAATATACCTGCTGTGTGGCTCCCCAAATCTCTAGGGTCTTATTTTAGAAACTAAGAGTCTCTCACAGAAGCCAGAGTCCTTATTTTCTGCAATTATAAACACAAAAGTTACTGTGCATGATTGAGGCACCAGATTTTCTTGTGTTATTATGCAAGTGAAATAAAATCAGGGCTTCCAAGACTATGCTTCCTCTCTTCCAGGACTGCATTTTTGATTGGTCTTGACAATCCAGGGAGCTTACTGTTAGGGACTTCTTCCCACAAACATTTATGTTTCTGTTGCAAATTCAGTCTGGTGTGTTTTGTCTCCTTTACCTCTCTCCTACTATGTTGTCTGCTTTTTTAAATACTAATAGCTACTTTCTTCAGAGTTATGTATCTCCATGTGACCATTCTGGAGATTTTCATTCTTGATAAATAACAAGATAAAACAATACCTATATCAGAAAGGAGATCCTTCGATTGGACAGAGCTGGAGGTGTGACTGCTAACCAGCAAATTAGGAGACTGACCAAGTTTTCTAGCTCAGTCTGGCCCTTATTTCATCTTGGGCAATTCATTTAATTCACTTCATACTTTTCTTTTGCTCATTGTAAACATGGAGATGATACCCTTTTATAAGGATGTTGTAATCCATTAACTCCTACCAGAGTCTCAAGCTGCATTGCTATATAGTATCTAAGTACAACTTATATAATCAGACCAGCATTATTACTCCTTAACTATTTTTGTATTTTGTTCAAACTGAATGCCAATTTAATTTTGTTGCATGTGAACCTTTCATAATTCATACTGTATTAAAGAAACAGCTTTTATTACCATACTAACTGCAAGCAAAGATGGGGGAGAATAAAGATACATATTTTATGATCTATTAATTCTGGACCATTTTAGAGAGAGTAAAATACTTATTGGATTACTTAGGCTAATATCTTTCTCTAGGCTGCTCAAGGTCATATATAATGGATGATGTACCTTTTTGTGTACATATGCATTATGCGTCATTTTTTGGAGAAGTTGTAATCAGGTCTAGGAATTATGCCAATTTATTATTGGAAAAATTTATGGTATTTAGCTCTTATGTAGCACTTTACATTTTTCAAGGGGAATTTTAACTAATTAACCCTTGCACATCTATAGAGCATAATTGTTATCACAGATGTGAAATACAGTTACAAGAAGAGGTTTTTTCAAGGTTAATACCAAAGCCAGAATTAAATGCCAAATTGCTTACTATTTGTCTTGTGATCAATTTAATAGGCCTTCCTTTATCTCCAATAAAGTGTTGCTAAAACAAGGACTAGGTTAGCAGAATCCAAGAGTATGCTGGCTTATTTGAGGGCTTGACTCCCTGGATATTACAGTTTGATGACAGAGGTGAGCAAGTAGATATCAAATGGAAGCATCCTGTCATCAAGTCTTTCTTACACTGAGAACATCCTGCTGTTGCTTAGCAAGGACCCACAGCTGCCAGCGGAGTGGGGTTTTATTTTATCTTTATAAATTTACCCCACTCGTTTGACTTTTGTACTATCCAAACACACATGAGACAAGCAACTGAAGGTGACCAAGCATAAAGTTGAAAGCTACACTGAATGTAACAGAAAGGAAGGAGTGAAGAGGTATAGAAAAAGTTTCTTGGCTAAAAAACTTGTTGTTGTGAGTCATTATTGCCTGGGCTTGCCAAAATATTCTGACGGTTTTCTGTTTGCTAATTGCCTATGACTGTAGGAATGCACCTCTTATAAAGCCAGTTTCTCTTCTCTTTCTTGGGAAAAGAAGTTAAGGCTTTAATGAACAAATTATACTACAGAAGTGAGAAAGAACAGCTTTAGATGAAGATCCTAGGTGGCTCTATTTTCTTTGTGCTTGCCACCAGCACACCTGCCTTTTTCAGGGAGTGGGTAGAGTGCCCTTTTTGAAAACTCTCTGAAGCTTTTTACTTAAAAATAATGCATTTCTCAAAACTGCCATGCTGTAGGCTCTAGACTGGCATAGGTATAAAAAAATCTCTGACTTCTTTTTCCTCTGTGTGATTCCACTGGTTGATTGCACTTCCAACTGGTACTCTCATTTGCTATTTCAGTGTTGCAGGGTGTATTTTCAGTGTAAGGCATAATTGAATGAATGCAATTAGACCTGATGGCACAGATATTTCTGATCTAACCCATATCCCAGTGTTTCCCAAGCTCCTGTGAAGTGCTAGAGCCAACTAGTAAGAAACACTGGACACAATAAATTAAGCCCTTAGTTATGTTCTCTACATTACACATACAACCTGAATTACTTTGTGGCTTCTGTTAATCAGGCTGGAACACTGTTAAATGCTAGGATTTGCATCCTTCTTATGAAGGACTTCAATATGCTAGTATGTATATGATAGATAAACATACTCTTTTGTTGTTGTTTTTCCATGGCTTGCAAATCTGAGTATTGAAAGGGGCTCTTTCCTGAATGTTCCTAACTCAATCAAACCTTCTCCCCATTGGCATGTATTGATCTGTAACATTTGTGTATCAGCTTGTAGGGGTTCTCTCCACGTTCAAACGAATTAGCTGCCAAATGCCATCCTGGTAAGGTTCTGCTGCTGTGTGCCACAAATTGTCACAGGTTCCTTTCTCAGCACTTGTGCATTTCAGACTTTGCACATACGCACCTATCTCTGATCCATCTATTCTTTGCATGTCCAGGCTTGCAGGAATAGAGGTAATCACTTGCCTGTCCTCTGTACACTGTTGTATCTGCTTCTTTGCTGAGCTTTCTGTAACTGCCTGAATGTTTTTTTTCACGAGTATCTTTCTGCCTTCAGGAAGCAGAAAGTTTGTTTTCCCTCAGGGGTTTAGTTTGGTTTGATTTTTAATTTAAAAATCTCTGGCTAGGAGATCTTGATTCGCATGGATTCTTCTGACCTTATTATTGCTTTTTAAGAGATTATATACATTGTCATTTTCTGTTTCTCTCATGGTTTCTACTTATTTGTAAACATTAGTAAGTGTTATGATAACATTTGTGCCTGCTGATCTAAACTTTCCTCCTCTTTTTCATCTATGAAATTGTGAAGGAAAAGAGCTTCTCAGGACGTCACTCTTGGAGTCTGTATTTCACTTTTAATTCAATGTATTTTTGGAAAATTGGGATGTTCTTATCTTATCCCCCCATACCAAGCAACAGGCAGATACTCCAGAGGAAGATGCAAAAAAACCCCCACCCTAAAATAAACCCAAACTAGAGCAAATCTTGTCCCCAACTTCTGCAATAAAAAAAAAAAAAAAATCAGTGAAGAAAGGCAGAAATACTAGCCCAAGTGGATAAACTGTGCTTTGTTTAGCTTGCCAGCCAATTTGCTCTGGCCTGGTATGGTCCTAGGTAAGTTGAAGTCGTCATCTCTGTGTAGCTGTTGCTTGGCCCTTGCTCAGAGACCCAAAGTAAGTTGAAAGTCCTGGCCAGACTCCAGCATAGCCTTGCAGGAGTGCAGTTTGGATCTGTTGTCTTTGCCTTTACTGATGTGCTGCTTTGTGCATTTTAAGAATCTTACAAAGGGGTAGTTCTTCTCTTCTTAAAGCATGGGGCAGCCTAAGCCAACCATATTGGGATCTATCTAAACATTTTATTGAGACAGTCTCTTCTTCACCCTGGGAGGACACTGGCTGTTCTAAAGAATGAATGTCTTTTCATGAATGCTATTTATTCTAGTCAGCACTGCTGTGGCTGTTCATATTCACATTGAAGTCCACTTCCCGTTTCCTTACAGATTAGATTTTAGAGTAAGTTGTGTCTGCAGAATAAACCAAGTTATAATGAAAGCTAAAAGGATCTTAAAATGGCTTAGGATCTGATGTGCATTTGAGGTCACTCTAACCCTAATTACTGTTTTAAAGTTTTAACAATGAGAGAATGACAGTATAATGTTACTGTGAAAGCATAATTCATCTGGATGTCTTTCGGTTCCCTACACTATTAGACCTATTAAGAATCTGAAACACTCTGAAGAGGCATTAAAAATTGTTGATGAGAGAAGTTCCCATCAAAGTCCATTAGCATAAACGAGTGGTCACAGTAGCTGGGGCTGACACATTTCTTATTCTTTTCCTATAAGAGTAAGTCTGAACTTCTGAAGAGCTTTCAGGCTCAATCTTATTCAAAGATGATCTCACATGCCACTTAGCATTCCCATCATTTTTCATGTGTTTTTGTGTGAGGAGCAAGCGTTCTGAGAACAAGGCGTACATTCATTTTAGTAGATAAAATAAAGGTGGGAGGAGGGGAAAGAATTGAAGCGTTGCTGCAAGGAAAGACGGTTTCCTGGATTCTCAGCTTTGCATACCTGTGGTACAAAAGGACTGTCAAACCTCAAAATGGCCAATAGATATTCTATAGAAAAGAAATAAAAGCTCCAATTCTCCTGTCAGAATCAATAATAGATCCTTGGATATTGAAACACCATGTGGATGCAGGAGGCATTGTAACTTTGTGGTGTAATAAACCTGATATTAAGTATGGTGATACTTAGCAGTTCAAAACAGGCTGAGCTACGCAGAAATGTCACTGAGCAAAATCTGTAGTGTTTTATCAAAAAATTAAACTAATCAGTCATAGTTTCCCTCATTCTTGCCTGTAGTATAAGTCACCTCAACTAATTCAGATTTGTTTGTAAATGTCCGTATCCACAAAAATTAAAAGAACACAGTGTGCTGGCTCATCCTACCTATGGCAAACAGCCTGGAAAACACCACCTGCCAAGGTAGGAGCAGCAGTGTAAATGGGGTGTGTAGCTGGGCTTCACAAAAGGGCTGTGAGCACATTTGTCCAAAACTGCTCATATGAAAGTGGAAGACAACTGTAAGTCAGAATTACCAAGAGACTTCCGAAATAAAGTAGGCATCAGCTTAAAAAGTAGTGTTAAAAAAAAGCATAAAAACTTGCAGCAATGGGAAGGAGACCTTGAAGCAGAAACAGCAGCTGCCAGAACTGAGTTTAGTACTGCCAGAAGTTTTCCTGTGGCATCAAGACCTCCACATCTGGGCTTGGCGGAGCATCCTCTGTGGTGGACACCAGGAGTAGCCTGCATCAAGGTAGGGCACTGTCAGTACAGAGTGCAGCAAGTAGGGGACCCCCCCCTCCTTGGGGTTGTGTGTGCATGTTGGCATGTGTGTGAGTACTGTATTGTAGTTTTCTGTTGTATTACTAATGAAAACACAGCCACTGGAATGTAAAAGTCAGGAAAAGTATTCTAGAACCCAGGGAGCTTTAAAGCAAATTTAAGTTGAATTATAGCTACTTGCTCCTATCCTTGAGGCAGATAGGATGTTAAATCAGAGCTGTTGAATCGTTTACTGAGCTCCATTTTCAAAGAACAGCTCAGCATCCAAATCAGAGCCAGATTTCTCCATACAATCTAGGCAGTTAAATACGTGTCCATAATTTCCCATGGACATTTCAGCACTGAGCGTTCATGAAGTTATGGAACTCTTAGCGAATCCCTAATTGGGTGTCAGAGGTCTTGTGAAAGTCTTGATCCAATTACAAGCACAGAGCATGTGCACATCTGGTCCAGTGCTTACTTAATCCCACTTAGCTACACACAGGCAGGTAATTATTTTTAGCTGTCTTACAGTAATTACAGCAGGTTTTGTGCTTATTTAAACCATGCCATGTGAACAAATTTTAGAGGAAAATTTTCTGTGTCTCCTTAAATAACATTGAAATGGATTAGGAAATTGAATTTTGTTTTACTTTTTGTGATATAGTAAGTTAAGAAGTATCTAATGTAAAGAAACATTAAACATTTTAATTGTGTATTTATACATTTAAACTCTGTTTATACTCTAGGCAAATTTTAAATGTTTATTTGTAATTATGTCTCAAAATTATTTGCTTAAGAAGGAGAGAGGTTAAATCACTGGTATATTAGAATGCATTGCTTATTCATGTCAGCATAAACATGTAAAGTAGGGAATAAAATTAGTATCCTCAATAGCTGACAGTAGAACAGGAATATCTGTAATCATGCTTACATTCCTTTTTGGTTGTATTGTTCTGATAAATGGCATTAAACAGAAACAGTATTTTATAGGATTAGCCACTGACTAATGTCTTGATATTCCATGCAAGCATGGATCCTTGAGAGGCATATCCTGTGGTTTTTATTTGTCATCTTTATGACATCTCTTTGAAAAAGCAATACCAGTTACCAAATGTTGTTCCAAATAAGATTGTTTATCACTATAGATATCTTCCTTTCTCTCTGTTCACATATAAGTCTATAGCTTTAGGATATCGTACAAATTATCCCTGAGATAATTATATACCCTTTAGTGTGTGTTGTTCTTCCAAATGTAATACATGAGTAAAAGATGGGCTAGAATTTTTCATAGTAGCATTTTGGTCCTTCTACTGTTCTTGTCCCAATAACAGATGGTGTTTCTATTTATATGATTTGTATCTTGATCACGATTGTTTAATCATTTTTCCAAATTATTGCCATGTATGTTAAGTCTTGGGTTCTGCCTCTTTTAACTGTCATGTTTTGTCTTAGAGGTTGGTTTTGTGTAATCATTGGGACTAGCCTGTTTGTAAGAATACTAGCTTTTATTGACTGAAATGAGCTGCATTATTTCTGGATCTCTGGGGGTTATGAATCAGTGTTGCTCTGTTGCTTTGTACCAGTTCATATCACTTGAGGCTCTTGGTTTACTTCTAAGTAGCAAATTAATTTTAATGGTGAAAGATCTAAAATATTACTGGGAAAAGACTTGCGGTAAATGCTCATATTCCCACCTCTTGCTTTCCTCTCTGTATGAAATTTTGAAGGCTGTGTGTGCTTTACATATGTCAGCAGGCCTTTACTATACATGCTTTTACTATACATTTTTATAGCCGGTTCTTTCACTATCCCTTTGCGTTTTTGCTCTTGCCATCTTCTCATAATCTTTCAAATTGTGGAAGCTACCATTCTGAAGTTGGTCCTTTTGCACAAGTTCTGGCTTTATAAACACCGTTTTTGCACTCTTCCTGTGCTTCTCAAAATAATATATTTGTCAGGAGTTTCAGTCATGTGAAGCCACAAAACTTGGGGTACAGCCTGATTAAACAGTTGGGAAACTTGTCCTGTTAATGGAAACAAGCTCTGGTTATCCATCTTTTATTTCACACTTTACAGTTGTCCTATGTAAAAGACTTGTCTACTGTAAATGCCTGTTGACTGGCAAGTTATCCACAGAAAATATGCATTAGCTTTTGATTTTATTGTCATTAAGGAAGCTTTCATCTGAAAGACTACTGATTTATGAAAAATCATCAAGGCTAAACCTGGAGTAAAGCAAACACGTATTATAAGTGCAACCTAAAATCAATATATATGCCAGAATTACACTACAAAAACTTTGATCATTTGAGAATAAGTTTGATTTAAAACCAAGTGCCAGTGCTAGCAGCCTTATTTCTGAAATATAGAAGGAATTATTATTGCTGTATTTTAGAGGTATGCTGTAATGAGTTAAGGATCTTTCTCTTTTAATCTGATATATTATACTCCACCAGTTATATTTGTGATGCAATACTTCTTGAATATTCATATGCAACTCCTCATAAAGTTCTCTTAAAATTGATACTGAAAGGCTAGAATTATTTGAGATGTGGCAATTACTGACTGCAAGAAAATTGTCCTCTACTGAACACTTACAACAAGCAAATCACTGCCAAAATACTGCTGTTAGAAAGACTGTTAAATAGTGAGTGTAAATCACAAAGCTGTTATGGTGTTTTATATAAAATAGTTCACTAATGGATCACAAACCATGGCAGTTACATTTATAACAAGCAGATTCCTGAATTTAGACAAATACTAGGGTGTTTTATTGCATGAGGATTTGAAGATCACTGTGTTCCTTAATCATTGGGCTATTTAACAGTTTACAAGTAAGCCTGTGAATTGTCTTCATTGGGTGACTATTCCCTTGCTTCAGAGTGTATGTTTGACTATGTTGCTAAATCAGGCACATCTTTAAGGCCTAGCTCTTTAGGTTTTGATGCAGCAGCGTCAGCTTGGATGTATTTTAGGAGTACACCAGAGCTGTTTCGGCACAGCCAGCCAGGATGGTTTAGAGGGCCTTTGGGGCAGTTTAAGCTTAGCTTGTAAGAGGGTAAGGACTTCAAAATGCAACCTCCCCTTTATCTGTGAGTATCTAAACCAGTTTCTATGTACTGTGGTGGGTTATACTGGTTGCCACAGAACATCATCAAGTTTTTTCTTGCTTATTGATGTGGGGACGAGCAGATGGAGGTGTAGAGGTACTGTACAATTTCCTTTAGAGGTTCTGGCAGTACTCCATGTGTACTTTGCTTGGTAGCCTCTTTTTGTTCCATGTGGGCCATAACTGTGCCAGAAGGGTTGGCTTTTAAATTACAAATGGAGGGGGAATATGAGTATATTTTGCGGACACCTCACTAATATTTATCTATCCACAAAATTTCTTACCTGAAATATGAAACAAATTTTTGACTCAAATATGTGATACAGGTAAAGCAAGTGAGCTAATCAAGAATGAATAGTAATGCCAGGGGAAATGATCATGAATGCAATGTAGCAATTTCATAGTGTATCTGGGGAAACTCATTTGTATGCCATGGCACAGACAAAGCACCCCTGTTTGCCACTGTGTCAAACCTAGTTAGCCCTAGAGAGTCTTCACAGATTAAATAATGCAGTATAACAAATCCACTAGAGAGCAAACCAGTCTCTATGCATGTAGCATGCCCATTTCTGAAAGTCTAACTTCAGGAAAGGCAGAGAAATGTCATGCCAAAGGGTGTTTATTGCAGACAACTAAACACCCAAGATCAGTAAGTTAGAATGCAAATAACTCCAAAGACACAAGTGCAGCAACTCTATTCCAGTTACACAGTATCTTCAGTAGATACAGTTCACTTTAATGTCATTATTTTTCATGCACAGCTGATCTTGCATCATTTGGTATTAAGGGACACCCATAATATTCCTTTAAATATTTAATAGTATTTTCATATACTGAAATCTGTCAGTGGTATTATATATTGTACATAAAACAACCATTCCCTTTTCATTTTCTACCTATAAAGAGGTGTTGTACATGTTTCCTTCTCTCAAATTTATAACAGAGGTGACAGGTTTCTTTCTGAGTAGCTGTAGATATAAAATACCTAGCAGTAAAATGGCTTTTAACTCATTTTTATAGCACTGTAAGGCAGTATCTTCCTAATATCCTTTTCTCAGACCGTAGAAATGCTACCATTAGAGGTGGGCTGTGGCTGTCTATCTCTTAGAAAGAAGGAAGTCTTCCACAGAGGTTAAGACTCTTCATTAGAGTATACAACTTTATATATTCAAGCAAAAATCTAACTCTTATCTGTTTCTTAAGCTTTGAGATGTTTAAAAAAAAAGTTATGCAGAAAAGCCTCTTGAAGCTAAACTGTTGGAAGCAGTATGGGCCAAATTCAAATAGCTATTATATGTAGTATGTGCTACCCAAGTATTAATCTTCCCCTTTTGTGAAAATGTCAAGTATTTGCAAATACATTCCCCAGATATCTTAACAGTCATCCTCTCACTCAAACTTTAACTTATTTGTGAAACAAGAAAACCTTTATTTGGGAATACAGCCAAAACTTTGAAAACAGTTGTGCATAGGTATGATTAAAACACTACCTCCTGGTGACTTTGAGAGTAGCCTTCTCTTCCATCTCTCAGCTTGAAGTACCAAAAGGCAAGGCAAATTCATTTCTCCTGTCACCAAACCTCATATTTTGGGGCCAAACTCACATTTTGGCAGCAGCATCCAGAATCCTGAAGAAGATGCATCTTCTGTCCTTTGCAGATTTGCCGTGTACTTCAGCCAGACACGCCTTCTGATTGTCAGGCTAATATCTGACATACATGAATAGTCAGCCTGCTGCATGCATGGTTTCAGATCAATTGCTTTTTTTAGCCACAAGCTCACAGGTGAAGTGGAGCGGAACTGAGCTGAATGCAGCACACTGTTGCACTGTCAGAAGGCAACTAATCCCAGCACGTCCCCACTATGCCTAGAGCATGGCCACATATAAATTCAATTTTTTTCCGCTAGGTCCTGAGAAGTGATAGGTGCAGGCCACAGGTAAGAGGTGGCTGTGGCAAGGGTTAGTTGCTGCCTCCTAAAGAAAGGAGGGAAATTAAGAACTGGTGGATTTTGTTTCATTTGCGAAGTGGTGGCTAGTGGTTTCCTAAACTAACAGCCTCATAAACTGCTCTCAGCTCTGATTTATTTATTGGTCCATGCTGCAGTATAGCAGGCTAGTTCTTTAAGGGCAGAAATGAGTTTTAAGAGGCTGGCAAAAGGAGCTGTAATTGGGCTTGAGGATTTAAGTGTTGCAGAGAGGAAAATGACTATTCCTTCTGTTGAAAATTTATGTTTCAAATAATTTGATTTAGAAAATGAAGAAAAAAATTGCAGCAAGAGGTCTAGTTCTCCCTGAAGCTATACATGTATGCCATGTTCCAAGCATAACATTTTTATGGTTTAATAAAAGTAGGAATGTGTGCATGCATAGACAACATACCTATATCACTTATTTTATCTGCATAAAGGGAAAAAGGCTTATCAATTCCCTTTCTCATACCTCAGAAAATACCTAAAAATGTGCTCATGTTCAATGTTCTTATTAAAAAAAAAATCCAGTATGCTGGGAAAATACTATCCCAAAATGCTAATTCTTATAAAAGATCTATGTATGAGAACAGAGGGTTGAAAAAAAAATTGTTCAGCAACCTAAACAGGAGCACAGTCTAATCTTATTTGAAATGTTCTTTTTCTGTAGAGGAATAAACTGTATTTCTCAGATAATTACACTTTTAGCTTTGGTGGAAACCATTCAGAAACACACAAAGGTATTTGAAAGTACACAATACACTGTCTTGCCAGAAACAAGCAAGGGATCACACTGGCAATTTGCTGCCCAGCCCTCCTAGGCCACTGTACGCAGTGCCTGCAAACCAGTGTTTCCTGAAGCTTCTCAAACACAACGCTTGTCCACCCAGGGACACAAAATCCCAACCAGCAGGAAATGTGAATAAGAAGTTGCTCAGGCTGGTACAGCACTGAGGAACAGTGATTTGCCCACCAAATGAGAATGGAAGTTTTCAAAGCCCATCAGCTCTTCTGACCTTATCTCAGTCTGTGAAGATCCATTATCTTCCAAAGCAGTTCAGGAAGGAAAGCGAGATGACTATGGCACCTCCATGGCGTATCAGAAGTCAGCCATTTCCTCCTACCAGTGAGTGGTAGTATGTTAGAGCACTTTTGGAGTATCCTGCTGGGGGCTATATAGAGATCAGTCATTCTTGTATCCTTGCAGTTTGGTTAGAACTTGCTAGTCTTTCAGTGATCATAAATATTTCAGGGCTCTCTGTGAAACTGTTTCTACAGATATTTGTTCTGTTTTTTTCCAGATTTTTCATGCATGCTACAAGTTTTATTATTTTATTGCTTCCATTTAGTGAAACCCCTTCCCTTCTGCATGTCTTGCCACAACATTAAACTCTGATCATGTTTTGTATTATCTGTTAATGTAACTGTAACTTTTATATACAGCAATCTAAGATGCATGTTAAAATACACTACAAAAAAGAAATCTTTATCTATCCATGAACTTTTCTCTACAATCAATCACCACAATAATATTTTGAGATTCACAGTTTTGTTGTCTTTGCAAGTTGCATTGCATTTTCTGTTGACTACAAAGTTCTTCCATGCTCATATATACATAACTGGAATTCTTCACCTGTATTAACAGTCTGATATTAAAACATTTCTAGTACAAAATGAATTGATCTTATGTGAAATATTGGAGCGTGGGGATGGGTTCTTCCCTGGTGTAGGAAGATGCTGAAAAAATAAGTGGAGAGGTCTTAGGTGCAGAGAATTTCCCCACAGTAGAGACAAAGACAGAGCTGATACTGAGGGCATAGAATCTGGGGACTGGGTGCCTCACCTTCCTACTCTACTTTGTTACATAAGTAAAAGGCCCCACTATTTCCACAAAATGATTAGAGGGAAACAGTTTTCTGCTGAGGAAGCAAACTAGCCCCAAACCAGTGCCTGTGTCTCCACTGCCAAAATTTACTGTGCTTTATATTTTTCTACAATAAAGCTAGTAATTTTTTAGCAACATTCTATGGTTCAATTAGATATTAATTACAGCTTGCAAGATGCTTATCAGGTAACACCCCTGTCCATTTTTTAGATCAGTAATTTAAGGTAGGAGGTTTTCACTGATGAGTAGTGGTAGAGAAAGGAAAGAAGCAAGGAGCTCTGACTCTGAAATGCCTGCTTCACAGAATATAAAGCCTACCTTTGTGCAAATACAGTCATATGTTAGCATTTTGCATCTGCTATCAAAAATACATGCTGATCATTAATTTGCATATAAAATTCTGGATTTTTAAATAGATGCAGCCTCCATGCTAAGGGCCTCTTCATTTCCCATGTCCTATTTCTGTCTGTGAAAAATCACCTTTTATGAACTGATCCCAAGAAGAAATCAGTACCTATATCTCAATAGAAATCAGTGAAATGCCAAGGAAGATGAGTGCTGCATATGATCAAGCACTTGGATTTGAAGCTCTCTGGAAGGAGGACTCACACTGCTCTGGCTTTGTAGTGATGAGCTCACATTATTGAATTTTTGGTGACTTTGTTTGAAATGCCAAGCTGAATTCACATTTCTGTGTTTCTCCTTTGCTTTCTTTTATGCACTTTTCCTGAACTAGTCTGCAAGGCAGCTATGCTTTAATTCAAATACTTCTTCAAGAATAATACCTATTATGTTAGCTTTGAGATAGTATCAATGGTTAGAATTTTATTGACAAACATGGTACCAAATAATATTAAATGCTAACCATCAATTGATATTTATATAATGTTAATCACAAGATCCTTTCCCCTACCCTATACTGCTCTGTTAATTCTTGCTATAGCATCATATCTAAAATATCTGTGGGTTTTTTTATCAGTGCTGTGAGGCGTGTAAGAGAACAGAGAAACAGTATTTGATTAGGTTTCTTGGAAATCTGGACTCAGTTCTCAGCTTGTCTAAGACTTGTACGATTGTGGTCTCTTAGGGGAGTGATAAGACTCACTCTGAGCACACTTCCTCTCTTTGTCTGTGTTGCTGCTGTAATAAACAGCCCTCATCCAAACAGCTAACAATGTGTATGTGCAAAATGAGGCTATAGTCATGGTTGAATTCTTGGTATACTACAAGATTATAAATATGTTAACATAATCTTGGCACTGTAAAAGCAAATAATGTCTATAGTTCTTGGTTCTTCTGTTGAATAAATAAAAAATATACTTTCTTTAACTGGCATTTACATTCAGATTAATTTTGCAAGCAGTGTGCTTGCAGATGATCTGTAAAATATTGGCAACACTGATGGTGGGAATATTAATTCAAATCAGTGCATGTGCCAGATATTCCCTATGACTACTGCAAATCTCACTGTTTTTAGAGAAGTCAAGAGGTATTCTTTATTATAGTCTGTGATGTTCACTTTTAGCTTTGTTTTGCTCGCAGTTCTGTATCTGCTGGCTGCTCTGAAACATGAGATTTCTTTACAATAATTGCTCTTCCTTATTTGAAATTATATGTTATGATCTTTTATATATTTACAAGTCTCCTGGGAAAATGAATGTTGAATCCTAAATTAATCATCAGCTGTTTCATCAAAACTGTTGCATAATCTCATAAAAAGATAATTGCAAGATAATTTATGTTATTTGCCTTCAAAGGGCCTGTTTGAACTCCCATCAAAGCTGATGGAATGACTTCAACCAAAATTTGTTTGGGCCCTTTCAGTTTGACCTATTCTCTTCATCTCTTTTCCTGGAACAAGAGGACTTTGGGTATTGTGGAGCTTAATGTCTGATAGAAAATGGGAGTAAGGCAACCAGCACTATTGGTGATCTTGTAGTGCTATGGAATAGACAGACATTGGCTGTTTCTTCCTCTCCTCCTCCTGCTGGCTATGTTTTGCTCATAAATATCAAGACGTAGCTTGTGGTCTTCTTTAAAAAAGGCATATTTCCTCATCTGTTTAACCTCCTACCTTTCTCTGACAATGCTTTATGCTTCTAACAATGTCTTCTGGTTGGGAGGTTGGTAAATGTTGTTTCTGATTGCTCAGCAGGCATCCTGTTAGAGCAGATTGCTTCCCAGACAGCCGAGTGCTTTACCTGTTAGTGCTTTTCCTGGCCACAGAGTGACAGTACCATCAACTGAACCATTCATTGAACCTGTATTTCTAGCTTCATAGCTTCTACCTAAATCCTAGACTACTGCAGCAGCTACTGGTAGTTCCTGGTGAATGGTGCTCTATTTTTTTCAAGAGGATGAACTAAATCTTGAAACCTCCTTACTGAAATTATTAGTGATTAGGCAGCAGAAGAGTTTGGATAGGCCATAATAGCTTTTAGCTTATTTGGTTCAGCTTGAGCTTTATGGTTGTCGTGGTTTAACCCCAGCCAGCAACTAAACACCACACAGCCGCTCACTCACTCCCCCCCACCCAGTGGGATGGGGGAGAAAATCAGGAAAAGAAGCAAAACCCGTGGGTTGAGATAAGAACGGTTTAATAGAACAGAAAAGAAGAAACTAATAATGATAATGATAACACTAATAAAATGACAACAGCAATAATGAAAGGATTGGAATGTACAAATGATGCTCAGTGCAATGGCTCACCACCCGCCGACTGACACCCAGCCAGTCCCCGAGCGGCGAATCCCTGCCCCCACTTCCCCGTTCCTGTACTGGATGGGACGTCACATGGTATGGAATACACCGTTGGCCAGTTTGGGTCAGGTGCCCTGGCTGTGTCCTGTGCCAACTTCTTGTGCCCCTCCAGCTTTCTCACTGGCTGGGCATGAGAAGCTGAAAAATCCTTGACATTAGTCTAAACACTACTGAGCAACAACTGAAAACATCAGTGTTATCAACATTCTTCACATACTGAACTCAAAACACAGCACTGTACCAGCTACTAGGAAGACAGTTAACTCTATCCCAGCTGAAACCAGGACAGTATCCACCCCTTATTCTATACCATTGACGTCATGCACAGTTCCCATACCTTTAGTTACATCCTGATCAATCATCACCTTTCCATCCCTTTAAGACATATGAGCAATGATATATATATATATGTATACACACACAGAGATATCATTCCTTTAGTTCATGGGTCATGTTCATAAAATGTTCATTGAGTTCATTTAGTTTCCGACTCTGGGCTCCATCTGTCATACCAGTCTTTCTGGGCAGGAGGGATGGTGCAAAGTCCTCTCAGTCGGTAGAGCAGAATTGGGCTTCAGTGCAGTGTGACAAGCAGGTGACATTTGGCGCAGCAGGAGGATGGTGTGCACCATTGGATTGTTGCATGCTGGAGTCAGTTCTGGTTCCATCACTACTGCGCTTTGCTCAGTTTTATCACAGTTCTTTTCTTGCTTGATCTAAGTGATTCTTACTATAGTACTATGGATATAGCACATAATTATAGTAAGGATAACATACAGTAGCAGGGTTATATAGCAACTAATATACAGTTTAATTCTGGCTGTTCTCACCTAAAATTAAATCCCCTTGAGGCACACATTGGACTTCCCCATCTTTTCGCATCACCCACCAAGTGCACCCAGGCCCTTGAGCAAAAGCAATCCCACGAATGGGTTTACCTTTGCCTGAGGCAGGAGTAACCCAGACTGTCTTCCCTAACATATTTTTTATGTGCACTACAGGGACTTTATCCCCTTCTACAGTATGTAAAAATTCTGACTGGGCAGGGCCATCCCATTGGCAGATCCTCTGGTGTTGACTAACCAGGTGGCTTTTGCTAAATGTGTATCCCAATGTTTGAAAGTTCCACCCCCCATTGCTCTCAATGTAGTCTTTAACAGTCCATTGTATCGCTCAATTTTCCCAGAGGCTGGTGCATGATAGGGGATATGATACACCCACTCAATGCCATGCTCTTTGGCCCAGGTGTCTATGAGGTTGTTTCGGAAATGAGTCCCGTTGTCTGACTCAATTCGTTCTGGGGTGCCATGTCACCACAAGACTTGCTTTTCTAGGCCCAGGATAGTGTTCCGGGCGGTGGCATGGGGCACAGAATATGTTTCCAGCCACCCAGTGGTTGCTTCCACCATCGTGAGCACATAGCGCTTGCCTTGGCGAGTTTGTGGGAGTGTGATATAGTCAATCTGCCAGGCTTCTCCATATTTATATTTCAGCCATCGCCCTCCATACCACAGGGGCTTTAACCGCTTGGCTTGCTTAATTGCAGCACATGTTTCACATTCATGGATAACCTGTGCAATAGTGTCCATGGTCAAGTCCACCCCTCGGTCACGAGCCCATCTATATGTTGCATCTCTTCCCTGATGGCCTGAAGCATCATGGGCCCACTGAGCCATAAATAGCTCACCCTTATGTTGCCAGTCCAGGTCCACCTGAGCCACTTCAATCTTGGCAGCCTGATCCACCCGTTGGTTGTTTTGATGTTCTTCAGTGGCCCGACTCTTGGGTATGTGAGCATCTACATGACGTACTTTTACAATCAGTTTCTCTAGCCGGGATGCAATATCTTGCCACAGTGCGGCAGCCCAGATGGGTTTACCTCTGCGCTGCCAGTTGCTCTGCTTCCATTGCTGTAGCCACCCCCACAGGGCATTTGCCACCATCCATGAGTCAGTATAGAGATAGAGCACTGGCCACTTCTCTCTTTCAGCAATATCTAATGCTAGCTGGATGGCTTTCACCTCTGCAAACTGACTCGATTCACCTTCTCCTTCAGCAGTTTCTGCAACTTGTCGTGTAGGACTCCATACGGCAGCTTTCCACCTCCGATGCTTTCCCACGATGCGACAGGATCCGTCAGTGAACAGGGCATATTGCCTCTCATTTTCTGGCAGTTTATTATACAGCGGGGCCTCTTCAGCACGTGCCACCTCCTCCTCTGGCGACATTCCAAAATCTTTGCCTTCTGGCCAGTCCGTGATCACTTCCAAAATTCCTGGGCAACTGGGGTTTCCTATGTGAGCCCGTTGCGTGATCAGTGCAATCCACTTACTCCACGTGGCATCAGTTGTGTGATGTGTAGAGGAGACCCTCCCTTTGAACATCCAGCCCAGCACTGGCAGTCGGGGTGCTAAGAGGAGCTGTGTTTCAGTACCAACCACTTCTGAGGCAGCTTGAACTCCTTCATATGCTGCCAATATCTCTTTTTCAGTTGGAGTATAGCGAGCTTCGGATCCCCGATATCCTCGACTCCAAAACCGCAGGGGTCGGCCTCGGGTCTCCCCAGGTGCTTTCTGCCAGAGGCTCCAGGTAGGGCCATTCTCCCCAGCTGCAGTATAGAGCACATTTTTAACATCTTGTCCTGTCCAGACTGGTCCAAGGGCTACTGCGTGAACAATCTCCCGTTTAATTTGTTCAAAGGCTTGTTGTTGCTCAGGGCCCCATTTAAAATCATTCTTCTTTCGGGTCACTTGATAGAGAGGGCTTACAATCAGACTGTAATTTGGAATATGCATTCTCCAAAACCCCACGACACCTAAGAAGGCCTGTGTTTCCTTTTTATTAGTTGGTGGAGACATAGCTGCTATTTTGTTAATCACATCCATTGGGATCTGACGACGCCCATCTTGCCATTTTATTCCTAAAAACTGGATCTCCCGTGCAGGTCCCTTGACCTTACTTTCTTTTATGGCAAAACCGGCTTTCAGAAGGATTTGGATTATTTTCTTCCCTTTCTCAAAGACTTCTTCTGCCGTGTTGCCCCATACGATGATGTCATCAATGTATTGCAGGTGTTCCGGAGCTTCACCTTTTTCCAGTGCAGTCTGGATTAGTCCATGGCAAATGGTGGGGCTGTGTTTCCACCCCTGGGGCAATCGATTCCAAGTGTACTGGACACCCCTCCAAGTAAAGGCAAATTGTGGATGACACTCTGCTGCCAGAGGGATCGAGAAAAACGCATTAGCAATGTCAATTGTAGCATACCACTTGGCTGCCTTTGACTCTAGTTCGTATTGAAGTTCTAGCATATCTGGAACGGCAGCACTCAGCGGTGGCGTAACTTCATTCAGGCCGTGATAGTCAACTGTTAGTCTCCACTCCCCATTAGACTTTCGCACGGGCCATATGGGACTATTAAAAGGTGAGCGAGTTTTGCTGATCACTCCTTGGCTCTCCAGTTGGCGAATCAACTTGTGGATGGGAATCAGAGAGTCTCGGTTGGTGCGATATTGGCGCCGGTGCACCGTCGTGGTAGCAATTGGTACTTGTTGTTCTTCAACCCTCAGCAACCCCACAATCGAAGGGTCTTGAGAGAGACCAGGCAGGGTAGACAGCTGTTCCGTGCCCTCCGTCTCCAAGGCAGCTATACCAAAAGCCCATCGATACCCCTTTGGGTCCTTAAAATACCCTCTCCTGAGATAGTCTATGCCAAGGATGCACGGAGCCTCTGGACCAGTCACAATGGGGTGTTTCTGCCATTCATTCCCAGTTAGGCTTACTTCAGCTTCCAATACAGTTAACTCTTGGGATCCCCCTGTCACACCAGAAATAGAAATGGGTTCTGCCCCTTCATAACTTGATGGCATTAAAGTACACTGTGCGCTGGTGTCTACTAGAGCCTTATACTCCTGTGGGTCTAACGTGCCAGGCCATCGAATCCACACAGTCCAATAGACCCGGTTATCCCTTTCCTCCACCTGGCTGGAGGCAGGGCCCCTCTAATTCTGGTCAGAGTATCCAGTATTCACTTCTCGTAAAATTGGCTCAGAAGTCCCTTCAAGAGGATCAGAAATAAGATCAGCCCTTCTACTCTGTTTGGAAACCGGAGCGGCATTTTTCCTGGTAGAATCCCCTTTTGTGGTGTTTTTTCCTCGCAGCTCACGTACCCGTGCATTTAGGACCGAGGTAGGTTTTCCATCCCATTTCCTCATGTCCTCTCCATGATCACATAAGTAAAACCACAGGGCACCTCGCGGTGTGTACCTTCTATATTCTCTCTCTTGGGCAGAGGAGCGCTCACTCCTAATAGCTGAGACATTGGTCCTTACAGGTGGGCAACAGGACATCTCCTCTTTGAATTGCTGGAAATCCTCGGACAGCTTCTCCACAGCCGAAATGCAGGCTTGTAGGGAGGAGGAGAGATTTTCTTCGTATTGACGGAGTTGGCGAGCCACTTCATCCACTGTCGGTGCCTCTTCGTCTTTCCAGGTCATTATTGCCAGTGAGTTGGCATAGGACGATGGTGCGCTCCGTACAAACTTCTGCCACATGGGTCGTGTGCATTGGACTTCGTCTGGATCTTTGGGTAATTGTGGGTTGTCCGGATCATGATGAATTGTCTCTAGCACAGCTAATTCCCTCAGGTATTGGATACCTTTTTCCATGGTTGTCCACTTGCTTGATTGACATATAACATCTTCCTTAAAGGGGTACCTTTCCTTCACACTTGACAGGAGTCGCCTCCAGAGGCTGATGGCTTGTGTCCCTCTTCCAATTGCCTTGTCAATGCCACCTTCCCTGGCAAGCGATCCCAGCTGCTTGGCTTCCCTACCTTCTAATTCCAAGCTATTAGCCCCATTGTCCCAGCATCGGAGGAGCCAGGTGATAATATGCTCACCTATACGGCAGCCAAAATCTTTTCGCATATCCCGCAGCTCACTCAAGGATAGGGACCGGGTTGTTACCTCTGGTTCTGCCTCTTCTTCCTGTTCCCGTGATGACCCTGGTTCGCCTTCATCCTTCGCTAAGCGAACTGATTTTTTTGTATATTTCTTTTTCTGTACGGGGGCAACTGATACTGGTGCAGGTTGGTCCACTGGTTCAGTTGCAGTACCGCTCGCCGGGTCTTGGATAACCGCAGTGTCTGTTGCCACGGTTTGGGTAGCTGCTGTGCTCATTGCTGGGGCTGGAGGGACCTCAGTGCCCGTTGCCGAGGTTTGAGTGACCGCAGTGCTCATCGTTTTGTTGTTAGGTCCAGAGACCTTCTCTTCCCCTTGAGGGTACTGAGTGGTGTCGAACAGGGCTCGATAGGCATGGGCCAGGCCCCAGCACGTTGCAGTAATTTGTATCTCTCTGGAGCTGCCGGGGTGACAGCATACCTTTTCCAAATATTTTACTAGTTCTTCTGGATTCTGCACTTGTTCAGGGGTGAATTTCCAAAACACTGGAGGTGCCCACTTTTCTAGGTACTTGCCCATACTACCCCACACACCCTGCCACTCATAATTATCCAGCCTTGGGGCAGATCTCTGGGTGATTTTCTTAAATAGTTGTTTAACCTTAAACGAGAGCTGAACCACATTCAGAAGCATGCTAATTCCTAGCAGTAGGGCTAGGACCGTGCTGGTCCCAACATCCCAAGAGTATTCAAATTTTTCAAAATTCTCAAACACCATTGTAACTGGACTGAAGGAGAAAGGAGAGGGGAAGAAATGTATCCCACCCATAGACTGGTTTTCCAAGGAGGAAAGGTAAATGGTATAATTATTAACAGTTTCCCACAGATGGCTTCCACAGTATAAAGGTGACAATGCTGAGTGCAAGTACCGGATTAATCCCACAGCCGACGACTTTATCATACCATAAACCAGTGTTGTACAATACATCAAAGCGAAAACCTTAATCCACCTCCCACGGATGATAAGCAGCAGAAGAGGGACTACATACAGCAAGCGAGGTGATACATAACAGAACTTTAAAAACCAGAGCAACAACTCTAAGAACACATAAATCAACATAATGACCAGCGACTATTAGACTGATATAATGAATGCTTATAACAAATTTGTTTTAACAAGCTCTGGTCAGGTTTGTCGTTATCTCAACCCTTCGAGCCCCATGTTGGGCGCCAAAAAGGACTGTCGTGGTTTAACCCCAGCCAGCAACTAAACACCACGCAGCCGCTCACTCACTCCCCCCCACCCAGTGGGATGGGGGAGAAAATCGGGAAAAGAAGCAAAACCCGTGGGTTGAGATAAGAACGGTTTAATAGAACAGAAAAGAAGAAACTAATAATGATAATGATAACACTAGTAAAATGACAACAGCAATAATGAAAGGATTGGAATGTACAAATGATGCGCAGTGCAATTGCTCACCACCCGCCGACCGACACCCAGCCAGTCCCCGAGCGGTGAATCCCTGCCCCCACTTTCCCGTTCCTATACTAGATGGGACGTCACATGGTATGGAATACACCGTTGGCCAGTTTGGGTCAGGTGCCCTGGCTGTGTCCTGTGCCAACTTCTTGTGCCCCTCCAGCTTTCTCACTGGCTGGGCATGAGAAGCTGAAAAATCCTTGACATTAGTCTAAACACTACTGAGCAACAACTGAAAACATCAGTGTTATCAACATTCTTCACATACTGAACTCAAAACACAGCACTGTACCAGCTACTAGGAAGACAGTTAACTCTATCCCAGCTGAAACCAGGACAATGGTCATGGAGGACATTGTCATCCTTAGTTAGTCTGAGTTTGGAAGTTGTGCTTAGGCTGGTAGTAGATTGTAGGAGATTAACTAGTCCTTTCTTCCATTAGACATGTTATTAGTGACCAGAGCTTTTTTTAGATTAGCAACGTTAAGAACTGAATTAAATTTAATTCAACTTCTCTGCAATGTAATTGGGAGTTGTTTTTTTGCCGTTAAGAGTTACAGTTCATTCTGAGAGATATTGTGGCTCCAGATTTACATCACAACACAATTGCTCCAAGTCTTAGAAATATAGTTTAGAGCAACTGTTTTCAACTACGTAAATGGTGTTCTGTTGCTTTGTGACTAATGTTTTGTCAGTTGTGGAATTTGACCCTTTACAACTGCAAGTTCTGTAAAATAGCCAGAATGGGAATGAGAGTCTGTGATGATTCAGGAGTGTATTATAAGAATACTTCTGAAAAGAGAATAGAGAAAAATGTTAGTGGATTATAGCAAGACATAAAATTTTAAATGAGCTACTTTACTTCAAGATAAGGTATACCATCAAAATCTTTTTGTCTTAATTTGTGAGCAGTATCAAAAGACACAACAGCACATGGGAAATCTAAAAAAAAAAATAAAAATTGGAAATATGTCAAACTTCCAATGCAAGAAACTCAACACAAAATTTCTCCTTTACTTTTTATCATCTGAAAGAATTATAAAGCCCTTTCTATAAATGAAGTACACCTGCTAGTGTACAGACCCTTAATTTTTAAGCTACTTAAACCAAGCCCTTGTGCTATGGTGGTCTCTAGAAATCCAGGGCATGTATATGCTGGGCTGCTTGCGTTTAGGAACTAAATGGGCAACGGAGTCATGTAGAGGGACCTGAAAGATTAAGTAATCCATCTGAATTTAAGGAAAGAAGATTGGGGCAGATCTAAGAACAGAATTCACTTTTTCAGACTCATGATCTCACATCCTTTCTAAAGACAAAGCATCCTGCCTCCAGCTTTAATATATTAATTTTTCTAAAACTGTACCAAACTTGTTACCTAGGCCTAAATTCGTTAGCTTCCATGGGACATGACTCCACTGTGGAAATGGGAAATACAGCTGAGGGCTATCCTCCTTTTTCCTAGAAACAGAATATTGCTCTGTCATAGTGATACATATAATAGTTTTGTGGGAATTATGGAGGGGAATCCAGAGAAAGTGTACGCTGTCTCGTTATGTCTCCAAAAGATACCATGAGAGGATTTCTGTAATTTTAAGGTACTGCAGGAAAAGCATAAACCGGGCAGTCTCCTCTTTGCAGGAAGCACAGAGGTCCCTTTCATTTGGCAGCTACAGAGTCCAGAGCACAATAATTTTTGGTTTCCAAAAGGGTTGGGGATTTTTTCAAGGCAATTTCTGCTTTGCAACCCATTTAATGTTTTTGTCTCTTAGTTCAACTCACAGCTAAACTTGGATGTAAATAAAAGCAGGTGAGAGTCTGCTTTCCAATTGGTTCTAATCTGCGTATACAGCTGGGACAATAGTTAAGAGCTAGCAGAAAAAAAAAGGCAAAGGTGCAGACACTACAGTGGTATAAACAAATAAACAAATGCACAGCTTTGAATTCAGTGGACCTTTAACAGTTTACACCAGCTGTGATTTAACAAATCTGGTAGGCCGTGAAGTCTTTCACAGTTAACTTCAGCATTCTTAAATGTGTTGTATGTTTTATGGACTGGCTTTAACAATCTACAAAAATGTATTATGCTATAAACTTAACAGGGAAGCAAGAACAGGTTATATTACATAAAAAAAGGTGAATTAACACTTTCTAGGAAACGCACCTACTGACTTTTTGACTTGTAATGCTAACTGTGCAAGTATTGCATTAATTTAGCGTTCTTCTGGTAATAGCTTTTTTTAATGTAGAGGTTAGTTAGGTAGGGAGTGTCAGGGCAGCACAAGGGCCAGTGGCTCCCTGGTGGCCAGGATGCTGGGCTCCATCCCACCATCCCCAGTGAAAGAGCAGGGGAGATCAAGGGGACAGTCCCCAGCCCAGGGCATCAGGCACCTCTGCGGGGCTGGGGCAAAATGTTAGTCTGTGGGTAGGGGTCAGGATCAGCCCCAGCAAGGGGAAGCAGGGTCAGACACTGCCCCAGGATGGCAGGGCCATGGGGATGGGGATGGGCCGACGCCAAGCTAGGATGTAAGTCCACAGGTTGGGCCTGGGTCAGTGGGCCCCTGGGCTGGGCAGGGCTGTGGCGGAGCTGGAGACTGGCATCCTGCAACATCACTGGGGCAGGGACTGATGGCCCCAGGCTGAGATGAAATGGGGTCCTGGGCCATGGGCAGGGGTGGGGACAGCCCCCGGGGAGGAACTGATCAGGGCCATTATAGCCTGTTAGTGCCCTCAGAGCTGTGACAGGTTGAGGGGGAGAAAAGTTTCTTAGTAAAAGGTAAGTATTTCCATCCAGATCAGTTTCAGCTTCTGATTCTGCATATGAAAGGCACCTGTGAAAAGCATGTGCACAGAGCTCTGCTAGTTGCCACAGTAATGAATTCATCCTACCATGACATGAAAAGAGTCATGGTGGAGGTCTCAGGTGCCAGTGGGTGAGGAATTCTGTTTGGCAGCATCTTCCGTCCAAACCATCAGGGGTTTGTTCTTCCTCATATAGGGCATTGTACAGAGAAACGTGGACTGTTTCCTGTGGCACAGAGATCCGTAGGTGCTAGCTGTGTAGCAGGTCAGTCTGTCCAGAGTAAAATATGGTCCTAGTGAGTGTAGCTTTAACTGGGTCATTTCGTACACACAAAGACACTATTTGTGTCGTAATTTCAAACATTGTGCATTAGTCTTTTTTCTCCCAGTATTTTAAAGACATCTGTCACGCTGATATGAAGGAAAAAGAATTAAAATGATTTCAACAGGAAATGGACTTTTGTACAAGATTCCCCCTCCCCTTCCAACTTCTTCTCGTGCAGCAGCTGCTGTTGCCAGGCTTTGTTGCTATGGTGGTGTTTTGTGTGGCAGAATTTTATATTCACTCTTGAAGAGTCACCTGATTGAGTGGCTGTGCCACGTAAGTTATCAGTCTCACTCACAAAGGATATATCTGACTGCTGTCATTACATACATATGACATCTAGTAAATGGATCAAATTAAGTACAAACATATTCCATTGGCCATGAGTTTATGTAAGTATTAATTTAGCAGGTGAACTCTTTTAGTAAATGAGTGACAAAAAATTATGATCTCTTTTGGGACTACTGCATTTGGTAGGTTTCATTTCTTAACACAACAGTCACACACAAGGCAGTTTCACTACACCTTGTGGCACTCATCTCTCATTGGTAAGATTTGAGTTCTACTGTCTGCATTATTGGAAAGGTGCTTTTCTCAGAACGACTGAGCTTTTATCAGAAAGATAGTGTCAAATTTTCTATATTTCTTTGCTGGACAGTTGTTCTGTAGAACTTAATGATCTTGCTCCCACTGATAATTAAAGCATAATTTGGCCCAATTTAAAATGGAATTAGGATGATATACTTCTGGTGAAGCTGAGTTTATCTTTAATCCCAAATCCTGCAAACACTGCCACTTGTGCTTAACTCTTAGTATGTTAAGTGCATCATTGCACTGAAGCATTTTCAAGGCTGAGGCCACTGCTGCTTTTCAAAATGTAGACTTACACCAATAAACTCAGGATAGCAAGTGACATTGAGATATTTCATATATATTTCTCTGAAATAAAATTTTAAAAAGTAAATTTTATTTTTAATGCATTTGTCATGTCACCTCATGATATAGTCTTTCAGTATAGCTTTTGCCATATCTTCATTTGACCTGACTTTGATCAACACCATCTGTTATTTAAATCAGTTACTGCTCCTTTCTGCTATTTGTCTACATAGATCTCCACACGTGTATCTAAAACATACTGTGTATTCAGTTTATTCCCCTGGAAACGAAATACTGGTACCTAAGCACGTTATATAAAATTTATGCTTTACAGGTATATTTGCATTCAAATAACTTGTATTATTTACACAAGGCAATCATTTTACTGTCCAGGCTGAGAATTTTGAACCTACAAAAATGAAAACACCCAGAAATCAGTTCCTGCAGCAATATAAGACCAGCATGTATCACATCTGATATGTACAATTTTGAATAACTACCTGAACAAGCCCACTGCTGAGTTTATTTCTAACGGTACATCCTTCTTTTAATTTCTTGGAACTAAAAGGGGCTGAGTCAAGAAGAAACAGAAGATATGTGTCCTGGTTTCAGCTGGGATAGAGTTAACTGTCTTCCTAGTAGCTGGTACAGTGCTATGTTTTGAGTTCAGTATGTGAAGAATGTTGATAACACTGATGTTTTCAGTTGTTGCTCAGTAGTGTTTAGACTAATGTCAAGGATTTTTCAGCTTCTCATGCCCAGCCAGTGAGAAAGCTGGAGGGGCACAAGAAGTTGGCACAGGACACAGCCAGGGCACCTGACCCAAACTGGCCAACGGTGTATTCCATACCATGTGACGTCCCATCCAGTACAGGAACGGGGAAGTGGGGGCAGGGATTTGCCGCTCAGGGACTGGCAGGGTGTCGGTCGGCGGGTGGTGAGCAATTGCACTGCGCATCATTTGTACATTCCAATCCTTTCATTATTGCTGTTGTCATTTTACTAGTGTTATCATTATCATTATTAGTTTCTTCTTTTCTGTTCTATTAAACCGTTCTTATCTCAACCCACGGGTTTTGCTTCTTTTCCCGATTTTCTCCCCCATCCCACTGGGTGGGGGGGAGTGAGTGAGCGGCTGCGTGGTGTTTAGTTGCTGGCTGGGGTTAAACCACGACAATATGCATAATACTTCATATATTTAGTGAGGCTTACTGCACATTTGGAGAAAGGTGTCTGGTTCTTCTTTTGACAGACCTGGTCCAATCATCTAATGATAAGATACTTGTACTCTTTCTGGGTGTAACAATCCTGCTGAGTGTAGCTGGTTTCCAGGTCACTGATCCTATGCTTTGTGGAAAAGAAAGCTTGAATTTAGACATGCACTGAATTTAAGTGTTTGCAATATGTACTACATATCAAGAAATGTATTCTTAGCTGGAGCAGATGCTAATTAAGCAATGGCGGTAACACATAAGCTAGCTATCCAGGTTGAAACTAAAATTCCCACTGATTTCACTGAGCCCGGGATTTCAGCAAAGGCTGAATCATAAGCACTTTCCAGAACTGTTGTTTAAAAGGCACAGTCATAGTGCCATTTCCTTTTGTGCTTCTTCCTTCCTTTTGATGCAAAATCCATTAGGTATCTGCCATATAAAAGGCATGTTTCTCTTCAGCCAAATACCATCAGATTAAAATACTTAAGTCTGAAAAGCCACAAAATTGCTCCAAACAATACTTCATATCTGAAATATCAGATACTAGGATCAGAGACTATACTGATCTATAGGATCACCTCTTCCATGTTCAGACTAACAGACTGCTAGGAGTCTACGGTATCATCAGGAATCATGAGGTATCAACGTGAATTGTGATTGTTTTTCCCTAACAAAGACTGTAAAGAAGGCTAGGCTAAGTGAAAATGTATTACGGACTTGCTGAGAAAACTGCCACGTTTTATATAGTGGTTTTAACTACTACCATAGTAGTTTTATATCTTCCAAACAGTTGATTGCAGTAGACTGCCGTAAATACGAGTGCTTAAGGGATCACAGATAAGTACTGTAACGTCTGTGCTCTTTCCTCTTATTTTCTGGGGGATTTTAATATTATTATTTTATTTTTATTCTTTTGTATACTATATGCCGGGATGAAAAGGCAGTTGTGAAAATGGTACTGAAAATCTCTCTCCCTTACCCCATCACAGAGCACTCCTGTACTTACATCCGTGCAGTCAAACCCAGAATTTGTTATTGTTTCTTTAAGTCATGGCAAATGAACGGAAATTAAAGCACAGCAGTGAGAGCAGACTTTCATCCTGACTGATGTTCCACCCACATTTGCATGGAAGGTTGATAAGAATAAAAAATAGATCAAATGGATTAATTGGCCTTGGAACATGTATGCTGCCTGCACGGACTATTGTAAAGGAGCAGATTCAGCTCCCACTAAAGGCAATGAAAAGTTTCTTATTGAAGGGGAAGAAGTTGGAAGAGGCTCAGAGGAAGAGCTTTAACAACTCTGTAACTACAGTAAGAGCATATTGGGAGTCCAATATGCCAGTTTTGTAGCTTTTTAATTAAAAGAAACTACATCTCCCCACTCAAATTGTATATATTTTTTCCTAGTAATTTTTTGAAATATCATTCCTTGAAACTAAATCAATTTTTCTTCAAAGACATTCTTTCTACATCGTTTGCTTTGTCTATAGTAGGAGTTTGGCCTGCTGCCCCTAAATCGTGAGGGTCAATTGGAAACCTCTACAGAGAAATTAGAAATCTCATGTGCTATGTCATCTGATGCTTTGCCTCTGCTATGACTGCACATGGGCTCTAACAGAGAGAAAGTCATTTGTGGAGCACATATAACTTTGTTCTTCAAAACCCTTTCCTTAAAACCCCTGGATTTAGGATTTTGCTGGGTGAGAGGACATTTTGCCTTTTGGGTTTAGTATACCTAAAACTGAATTCAGGTCATGTGCCTGTGTTCTCAGGAAGCCCCTTCATCTTATGGGAGCAAAAAGCTTTGGTAAAGCAATTTCTGTGTATTTAAAGCATGAAGCGTCGATGGGAGTTCTATGTGCCACTCTCTAAATCCTAGCGTCTTTCGTCTTTTGGCATCCCATTCATTGTTTTGCAGGCTAAGCTGCCCTTCCACTCTGCTTTTGCCATAACTATTTCCTAAAATTGCACTCAGCGTTCCCTGTGCTCACCTCGTTCCGAAGACTGACACTGGTGAGAGGTACCACTCGCTGACCACATCTCTCAGTAGGACAAGCGACATAGGCACTCACCTTTCCTCCCATCTCGGGCGTTATGGTGCATTAGCGGAGACCCGTGCGTGCCTCTCCCTCAGTGTATTTTTCAAGCGTCTCCCTGTTGTCCTTCTCGCCTTGGTGGGGCCGAGGGAGCTGACCGGGACCGCACTTCGAAGGCAACTGCTGGGCGCTGGTGGCCCGGGACCAGGCCCCCCCCCCCCTAGGCCTCAGCCCGGGGCGCAGGCCCGGGTGAAGCGAAAGCCCCGGCGGGGAGGGCCCGGCCGAGCTCCCCCCGCGCAGCTCGGCGCGGGGAGCTCGGCCGGGGGCTTCCCCCCGCAAGAAGAGCCCGAAGCCCGGCTCGCCTGGCCCCGCTGCGCTCCCTTCCTGGCCCCGCGGCGGATGCCGCGCCAGCCGCTGTCGGCAGGTGGCGCCGCAGTGCCGCCGGCGCGGCGCGCTGACCTCGGCGCGGGGGAACCTCGGGGGCCGAGCCTGGCGGGGAGAGGAGGAGGGGCAGGCGGGAGGGGAGCGGAGCGGGCAGCGCGGCTCGCTCCGTGCCCCTGCGTGCGTGTGTGTGTGAGAGCGGGCGGGCGTGTGCGTGCGTGGCGAGCCGGCTGTATATAGAGGATGTGCCGCTGCATGGCTCGCCCCGGCCGCTGCCGCGCCAGGTTTCTCCTCGGGCGCCAGTGAAGCCTCTTCGCCCTCGCCGCCTGGACAGCCGCTTGGTTGCCCGCTGCAGGCGCGCCGAGCGCGGCTGCCGGCCGCTCTCTCGGGGCCGTTTCCGGCGTCCCTCCCGAGGCGGCCGCCTCCCGCGGCTTCTCCGCTCCGGGGGAGAGCGCGTCAATGCGGTGCAAATGGCCGGGGCACAGCCAGGGGTGCACGCTCTCCAGCTCAAGCCCGTCTGCGTCTCCGACACCCTGAAGAAAGGCATCAAATTCGTCAAGTGGGACGATGTGAGTAGCTTCCCCCCCCTCGCCGCGCCCCACACGGGGCAGAGCGGCAGGGGCACGGCGGGGTTATGCAACGCGCAGGGCGCATCGATCGGGCAGGAGGGCTTCGGCACACATGTTGCGGCCGGCCGGGGCCGCGGCCGGCCCGGCCCGGCCCTGCCCTGCGAGGCAGCGGGGAGCCGGGGCGGGCCGGCCCGCGGGGCGCTGTGCGCGCCTCGCCCGGTGCGGAGGGCAGGTGCGAGGCGGCGGGGCCGTCCCACGGCGGGAGTTGAGTTGGCGGCCGGTGGGGGACGGTCGCGGTGGCTGGCGATAGGTGCCCCCCGCCCCGGCTGGGCGGTCGCCGTGTGGAGTCCGGGCCGAGCCGAAAGGCGGTGTTAAACCACCGGCCGTCTGCCGGGCGAACTTTCTCCAACGGTTCTCCCGGCTCACTTCGCTTGGCCGGTGCGAGCTGTGTTGAGCTGGCTCCCGTCGCGAGCGTCTTCCTCTCCTGCCTCCCTTGTTTTATTGTGCACGTTGCCATCTCTGTCGCCGTAACATAGTTGTTTCAACCTGTTCCCTATCTCTCTTCTTCCATCTCCTGTTTCCTTCTCCCGACTTCTCTCCTTCCTTCTGGCTCCTGCCCTTCCCTTTGTCTCTCTGTCTCTGGGGGGGTTGTCAAGCCCTGGACATGTTCTCCCAGGGCTTGCTGTTTGGGTACCCCTGCTCATCTTTCTTCCTCCGCAGAAGGCACTCTTCTTTATTGGCTCATTAGGGCATGAGACTTGCCTCAAAATCACATCTGCTTTCCCCTTGTCCCAACGCTTTACACTTGTATTGCCTCACATAGGAGAGGAGTGGGGTTTTCACTTCCCCTTTGGTATCGCAGCTATTCGGCAGCTGGGATTTCTTTCTTCACTTGCAGGCTACGCCCAGGACTGTTTCAGAGAAAGGTAGCCTTTCTCTGTTCAGCTTTCCTCTTCTCAGAGCATGAAAGTAAGCCTGCTGTGCTGCAGAGAACAAAACCAGAAAGGACGAGTCCTCTGCTAGCCTTGCTCCTACAATAGGACGTTGGGTGTTTGTGTCTCAGTTGTGCATGGAGGAGGGGGTGCCCCTAAAAGTCTGTCTGTGAATGGTGTCTGGAGACAGAGGGGCATAGTGAGACTCAAGCTGTGGTAGAGGAGTGGTTGGGAAAGAAGGCAGGCAGTTTGAATGTCAGGACAATTGTTGAGGATAACTTGCTTTGAGAGCCTTGACGTAGCTCTCATATTTTTGCTGCAAATTCGGCTGTGCTAAAGACATCCACAGCAACAACTGGAGGGACAACAGAGAGAGAGGGAGAAGGAGCAGTTCATGTGTCTAACAACTGTTCTTGTCTCATTACGTATCGCTGTTTTGCCATTGCTTTCAGCCTGTCCAGCGGCCAAATGTGTGAGCCTGACCTCTATAAACCTGTGATAAACACTCTCACAGAGGGAAAGAACACCAAGAAACTGAACAACTTGTAGTGTGAAATTTTATTTACAATAATAAGCTAACACATTTTTAATAAGCTCAGCGACCTGACATTGTCCACAGTAGTAAACATTGGCTTGACACAGGTTATTCATATTCAGGAACTAAGCTTGTCTGAGAAACTGTTTTCCTTCGGTTGATATTTTCCTTAGTGTAGGAAAAGGCAGCATAACCTCAGCCTTGTCATTGCAGTTATTGTTTTATATTTGGTAAGCTACCAAGAAATTTCCACAGGTATATGCAGAGGTCAAGTTAATGGTGATTTAAGTCTCCAGACTGAAAGTCTAAGCTATTAGGCAACAGTTTAAATTATTAGTATAAGTGCTATTTCTTAAGCAGTATATTGTATACATAGAATTTGAAGGAGAAGAGGTGTTCTCCATGCACGGTGGCTGTTTAGTGGCTAACCTGTCTGCTTTAGACTAACTGGAAAAAGGATTTTTCTGTGGTAAACCTAAAGGCTGCAGTAATAAAATACAGCTAAATTGTATTTATGCGTGTCAGGTTAAAGGCGTTACTCAGCAATACACAGGTATTACCTGGAATGTGTGACTGAGATGAGAGAGAGTCCTGTTGTGTTTAGTGAGTGCTTTCATCAGCAACCTTGTGAAAGTTGATGCGTATTTAGCCACGCTGTGTGATGAAGAGTACTAGGATTAACTCATTGTTGACCATGCATTGTGTGTAGATGAATGCATTTCCCAGCCCCCAGCCCCACTGTCTTGCCTGTAGTGTTTCTTATCAGCGGTGGAAGCCCCACAAAATCAAAGATTTCAAGGGAAATGAACCTCATTTGGCACTCCGGCTGTAAGAAGCTCTTCAGATGAATGCGTGTTCAGTGACTTTGAAAAGTATTTGCCATTGAGTAGCCAATCACCACTTCACAGTCTTTGTTTTCTATCAAATTAATCTGCTTGAAGGGTTTTTAAAAAATGATTATTATTAATCTGCACCTCTGTGGTCTCTCATGTAAATAGGCATGCACAA
Organism: Harpia harpyja; assembly: GCF_026419915.1. Lineage (NCBI taxonomy): Eukaryota > Metazoa > Chordata > Aves > Accipitriformes > Accipitridae > Harpia > Harpia harpyja. The sequence goes on from NC_068943.1 coordinate 53,344,257, forward strand.
ACTCTCCAGTGAAACAATAGGCTGTAATGAGAAATAGTAAACTACAAAATGTAACAGTAAAATAGAATGGACCATAACGAGTACTTCGGATCTGCTGTGCTAAGAGGGCTGTTGAGAAAAGTGAGGCTCACATACTGCTGTTTATTACACACCATTTTCTATTTACTGTTTCTGAGTGAGAATGGGAGTTCAGTTCTTCCACATCGCCCGTGCACTAGGGCAGCATTCCTGTCCAAGGCATACCCTTGTAGTACACTTCCCTGCTGTTTTGTTTTGCAGTTTAAAGATGGCTCTATTGACTTTGCTTCACATTTCATAAAGCAAGAGTGTTTTCGGTGAATTCCTATGACTTGTACGAAGTTTCAGCCCAAAGCAAAATTTTTCCAGCTGAGTTATAAGCCACTGAAAAGTAGCGTTTTTTAAATGGGAATGCTGGAAGGATTTAAACCAGAGCATGAGAGGCGTGTAAGGAATTTCATGGTGTATAGAGTAACAGTTGTTAAAGAATGTGTTTGCCAGCTTTTAGAAGGATGCCACAGCATGGTGTGCAGAACAATCTGACAAAAGCTGTAGAGATACAGACTTTAAAACTGATCCACCCATGGACTTCCCATCCTGAGCGTCTAATAGCTCTGTGCCTAATTAGTAACTCTGAGGCTGCTAATAAGCAGATGTGGTACTGGTGTTGTTATACGGACCTCCTCCCTGAGGAACAGCAGTGATGTCTGCTACATGGTACGCATGAACCTCATCCAGTGCCTGCTGCCACTTTGCCCCCCGCCCCATAATGATGATCCAGTTTGAAAGAGAAACGACTTGCCTGAGCTTTGCTAAGAGGAGAGGATCAGCCATTCAGCATCACGTACAGGCAGGTGGAAGGCAAGCAACTCAGGAGGCTTGAAATTCCACTTCCTCTGTGGACCATCTTCAGTTTCTAAATTGTAAAAGCATTAGGATCAATTAAAAAGTTCCAGCTTTGCAAGACAAGTCACACTTTTGTGCATCGGGATTGGATGTAATATCACTTACGCCATCCAATGCCTAATACAGTCTATTAACAAATTCCATTTTGGATCAGGATATAAAGCACTGAAGTCAAACAGATGATTGTTGTCCTATAACTTTGCTTTTCCTCACATTGTTTTATTCTGTAACAGTATTACAGGATGGAAAACAAATTTTAGAATTAACTCTTGTTCTTGATGTGTAGATTGGATTCACGAGGCACTGAACAGAAATAGCTGACATTTGAATAGGTGAAAGATAAAAGTGACTGGTTGCTTAGGTGTTTTTTTTGTGAATGTATGCACATGTGTGTCTGGTTTAAGGTGCTAGTTGGCTGAGCACTTGCTTCTTCAAGTGATGTTTCTTCGTGCTGTCTTCAGTTGGGCCTTTATAACCACTTCTCCCTTACTACTGGGAAGAGATTCTGAGTCTCTTAAGTACTGGTCTGGTCTTTGAACAGATGCACTCTCTTATTCCTAGAGAAAAGCGATAGCTATGAGAAGGAAGGCTTAAAGAAGAACTGACTTGATCCACTCTGCTGTAGTGAAACCCGGGTTATAATAGCTCTTCCTGATGAGAGTTTTAAAACGGTTTAATAAATAAATAAAAAGGATGCAATTGAGTCCATGGGTGAAGCTTTTTTGTAGGGGGTTGAACTTAATGTAGCAGAATGTGTTGCTAGCTGAGAAGGTTAATGAAACCTGAGTGTAAAGGGCAACTTCTCTGAGGACTGATCTGACGTCTGAAGGGGCTGAAACCTGCCTTGGCTGTCTTTTTTCCTTTATTTTTCTCTGGCCTGTAGTGGGAACAAGGCAGACATAACTGAGTTAACAAATAGCTCAACAGCTAGAGCACAGCTGAATTGATGTTTTCTAAGAGCAGTAATTGGCACACTGAAGCCAGTTAATATGATGGCGTATATTAAAAAATAGATTTAAGTTCTTGCTTAAAGGCTTTCTTATCTTCAATAGTGATAATATGTACTTTGCATAAAGAATTTGACTGGTCTCTCTGTGGCTTACACTATTTACTTTTACTTGCATGTTAACTATATCAGTAAGGTAATGTAACTCTACCGAAATTGAGGGACGTGATTCCAATTTTATAGCCATATATTTTTTTCTAAATATTTAGTTACGAAACAAACCTCCTGATAAGTAGTGTTGTTTAGTGGCTACAGCACTTCACCAAGTATTCCAGTGAGCAGCAGAACTGAACCCAGGTCTTTTAAGTACTATTTTAATGCCTTTCTCTCAGAGCACATCTTTGTCTTTAAAAGACATTTTTGAGCTCAGATGGTAAGTGCTATGTAAAGTTTTTGGGCTTCTTTATTTGTTTAAAATCTTCTAAAGAAGATTATCAAGTGTATGAGATACATCCCCTTTAACCTTACAAGTAAATATAATGTCAGAGTATTATTATTATGGATAAGCTGAGGTCAAACAAAGACAAGATCTGGAATTATCAGAAGTGATTTTAAGATGTTGTTGCTCAGGTAACTTTTTTTTTTCCCCTGCCTTTTTTTTTTTAAACACTGCATAAGTCTGTCACTACGGTACATTACTGAGGCCATGAAAAATGAACAACCATTGTTCTCGGCATATAAAACTGAAACAATAAACTGAAAAGAGTTTATTTTTTTCTGAATGTTTTCAGTCTGAAGGGAAGTTAGTCCAACATTCTAGAGTTTTTGTTGTTCTTTTCTTTCTTTGTTGCTAATCTTTATGTAGTAGACAAGTATCAGCTCTGTGCTATATAAAAATGTTATATCTAAATGAGTAGAAGTTGTGGTTTTGGTCTTTTGCAACATAGGAGCGTAGTCAGATTGAGTTTAAAATTTCTCAGTAGTTAACATTTAGTAAAGGGGAAAGCCTGAACTTGATTATTGGAAAGCTCTTGCTAACTTTAGCTTGGTGGGGGGAGAAGATTTGGATCTGCTGCAAAATGGTTAGATGCCTGCCTTGGAAGATCTGGTGAAGACTTTGCATGGTTAAGTTGCAGATAACCTCTGTGGTGGTGTTGTGTCTGAGCCCTTTGGAGTGCTGGTGGATACTAGGGAAACTGAAAACCAGAAAACAACTCTTAAGTAAATGAGGAATTCTTTGTGAAAGGGAAGCTAACAGTGAATTTAAGTTGTGCACTGTATGCTTTCTTCACTTGAATGTTTGAATGCTCAAGGCCTTTTTTTTTAACAAAGACTGTAGTGAAATAGTTAACTAATCATTGTAGAGTCTTTTATCTATTATAAAGTAAATGCTTCAGAAGCAGTTTTTAGTTTATTTTCACAAGATCCATTAGATGACAGAATGTGTTCTCAATTGTACTGTTTTAGGTCCAAAAGGAGTCCAACATAAAAAAACTACCGATTTTTAATCTGTGATTAGATACCTTGGACCTAGTTTTCAGACTGCATAGCACCATATAGTCAGATGTTGAGAATGCCTCCCCAGTGACTTCAGATGAATTTGGGCTCAGCATCTCTGAAAATTAGAAAATGAAATGTGGAAATACAATTCCAGTATTCCTTCAAAAACAGAATACAGCATTTACATCTGTGAACAGACTGGTTTAAATGATTTGCTGAGCATCACATAAGAACACTCTGGCAGAGATAAGATCTTCCTGGTTGGCATTTGGCTACTTTTGCTATAAAGTTTTCCCTTTATTCCTTCTTTCTTGACCGCATACTTTGCAACATCTACAACAAATGAGGACTCATGCAGACAAATCAAGACTACATGCAGTAAGGCTATAATAAGCCCAAGAGTATGGACATCCTGAGAAATGAGACAGGGTAGTCTGCTTCTGAGAAACAAATCCTGCTCAAGGTAGCTCTTTTAAACTTGCAGGAAGTTAAGTCTTTAATTAGCAGAATGGTGACTTCTGTCCTGTGGTGCCATCACCAAAGTTTCTCCAGGGTTTAACCACTGTAATAGTGAAGAAGATTTTCCTGCATGTTCCTATTGAACAAGTGCGATTTCATTTTATGGGTCCTGTAGACTCAATTCCAGTTTTGATTTTTTTTGTCCTGCTTCCTCCAGCACTCATTTCACCTTCTCCAACATTTCCTTCTTGCAGTCTGTTCCTTTCCACGGCAGATTTGGTTCTTCTGCCCTCAGTAAAAGAGGGCATCTTTACCCTTCTGGATTATTTCAGGGGTTCATCGCAAAACCGGGGGATGCGTACTCTCTCCCTCTCACTCATAGTTCAGCTGTCAGCCTGAAGAAATTCATAGTGCTAATTGTTTGGGTAATCCTGCGTAGTTCCAGTCTGAGCACACCCAGTGTATTGTGGAATTTAACAGCTAATATATCTGCTGACCATGTATAAACTGTGGGTTTGCTATCCCTTCTCCTTTGCTCCTTCTCTGCTCCTCCAAGCGTGTAATCCCTCTGGCTTGTGGGGTGGTGAGAAAACTCTTTGAAGGGACGCTCCCCGCACCTCTCCGGCAGTCTTACACCCTTGCTCAACCAGAGTTCAAGCCCTTTCGCCAAAGTGAAAGAGAAGTTGCAGAATATTTTGCCTTTGCCAGAAACAATCTGTATTTCTTAGCTTTGTGTTTGGAAGTAGTTTGGCAGAAATTTTCCAGGAGAAGGTGCAAGCAAATGAAATAATGATGTGTGTAAAAAGTTTTCTGGTTCTATTTGGGGATGTTCGATGTCTCTAAAAATCTGAGGCAAAATGAGGAAACAACGGTCTGGCTTAATAAGGCTTTGCTGTGAGCCCCATCTATTGGAAGAGCTGAAGATAAAGGCTGGTCTGCTTTTCTTTTTAAAATCTGTTGATGTGAATTTTGACTGCAACTGTTTCTAAGAAACATCGTCATTATCTGTATATGATTTATTGAAACACGTACTCATCTGACTCATGGTCTTTCTGGTTGACAAGGTACATGTAGATTTTCATTCCTGTGTAGGTACTTTTAAGATCCATTAGGAGCTTTTCATCTGTGGTGGGATTGACCCGATACTTGCATTGCAGGCACACTACTCCCAGCCTGTGATGTCCTCTGATCATTTTAACATTGACCTGTGCTCAGCACAAAACACAGCAGCAATACTGTTACTCTGTTGCCTTAATACATACTGAGTAAAGTGCAGGGAGTTTTGGGAGCAAGGGCCAAAGCCTGGGATGTAGGTGGCAGAGTGGAGCACCCTTATGTAGCCTCGTGTATCTTCAGGTTTTACCAGTGACAGTTGAGGAGTAGGGTAGAAGGCTCCATCCCTTGTGGCTGGATGCACAGCCTGGTCATGGGGGTGCTCTGAGGATTAGGAAGCATGGGTGTACAGTCAGAAAGGAACTAAACCAAGGTTTCCCCCCTCTTCACTGTTTGGTTTTGTATGATAGTTTTTATTGGTCAGTAATATTAAAATGGAGGTGGCACTTTTTGCTTGCAGATGTTAGATGTAGTCTAGGGGACCCACACTTAAAATCAGACCTTGAAAGGGTTACCTGGCAGGCACTTAAATATGGATTTGTCCATTAATCTTCTATGCCAGTGTTCTGCTGTGCCTGGTTGGTAAAGATCCCAAAGTTCTCTGTGCCACTTTGTGGGCATAAATTTGAAGCCTCTTTGTTTAAAAGTTTAAAATAAAGAATATTGCTAATGCAGGATCTGAGGTTGTACAGCCAGTTAGGAGGCAACTTAATGGAATAAGTACAGAACAACCACGTTACTCATTTGAGGCTGTGAAATTGGAGGAAAGTAGATAATTGGCCCTAAGTCAACAAATAAAAAGGTGGGGGTCTTTTAAAGGTGAAATTAGAAGCCCTTTAGAAGAATTATTCACTTAAGTTTAGACTGGTGTGATATGCAGGACACTGGGACTGCCAGGTTAGGGCCACACTAAGTCTTTCTATTCAAGGAATTTGCAATAGCAATCTGTTGGAAACCAAGCCACTGCTTGGCACAAGCACCCATGGGTGGCATGTAAAAGGCCTGATAACCCACAATCATTTGCATCATTGACTGGGACACTCTGCCTTTCTCTTCTTCTTCTCTCCTTTCTGGTCATGTCTGATTTTTGCCTTGGTCACCTCCTCTTGCTTCTTTTCTTACATACTTGGAAGTGTCCCAAGAATCTGGGGCTCCTACCCAAAGGGCTGCTTGCTTTGTTGACATCCAGAGGATTGTAAGAGCTATGCCCCTACTAGACATTTAAATACATGTTAATTTCCAAACCTGTCAGCTTTAGAGATGCACAACACTGACATCCCCCCCCCCCCCCCCCTTTTATTCTCATGTTCTGGATCTGAGTGGGTTAGGGAAGAAATGAACATCTGCTCCCTATTTGTTTGTCCTTCAAGTTTTGTTTGTTTGGGTTGTTTTCCCTTTATCTGTTGTGTCCTGCCTGTTACCACCTCCTTCAGAGTTGTGCATGGTTGGTAAATCTGTTCGGGGGAGTTACGAGATAGGTCAGCTCTTTGGGTGAGGAAATTGAATTAATGGACTTCAGGATGCTCTCGTGAATGACTGCAGGTGTGTCTTCTGGGTAATAAATCACAGTTATTCCTATATACTACAATAGTTTTTGTAAATAAAGGTACCAGACAATTGTCATTTGAAACGTTTCTATTTCGGAGCCTTGAACTGCTGCTTTTCTTGAATGTATACTGTATGAAGGGTTTTTATGTATCTTTTTGATTGTTGCCTGCTTTTGCAAGCCCTGATTGCAGAGCAGTATAAAAGCAACAGACCTGTTCCACGTGACAAAGGACTCCGCATTAACGTGGAGCAGGGAGAAGGACTTGCAGAGCTGACTAGAGAGGTTTATTTCTGTTCCTCTACACCCAGAACTAAGGAGTGTGGCTTTTGGTGGCCGGGACTTGTAAGAGTTATAATTAGCTTGTAGAATATATAAAACATGCACATGACTTTTATTGCTGCTGTTAACTGTGTGGAACAGTTCCTAAGACACATGTTACACAGTTACATGTACAAAGTTATTCTCAGATCCTATGTTTGTATACAGCGTGACAGTGTGGGGTTCTTGTATTGATCAGCATGTTAATTGTGCTATACTTAATGTCAGAGTAGTATAGTTAATTCAGCAGAGGCTTTTTTCTGATTTAAAAAAACAAACAAACAAGCGACTTCCTGGACCACAGAGGGTCTTAAATTAAGACTTGTCATTACCCCTGTCATGATGAGGTTTTCTTTATGTCACCTAATAGATATTGAAGGCTCTTTCCCCTCATCCTCCACTTTTTTGAGTCTAATTATAGTCAACATTTTATAACCCGCATCTACAAAAGTATTACTTTGGTAGCTGTATGTCTCCAGCACAGGCAAATCCAAACAGCTTTTGGGTTGAAGCAACTGATCTGAAATGATTAACCAGCAAAATTGATTAATCCTAGACATAATTGCTTCATGCCTGTCTGTTTCCCATCACTTCCTTCTCCCCCCCCCCCAAGTTGTGTATATCTCATCCAAAGGCAGAAGCACACTTAGTCTTTTTCTTTCTTCATTTTACATATTTACACACAGGCTGCATGGCACATAATGAAATAAGCTAAAAAAGGAGAGTTGTGTCTCCAGAGCAGGTTTTTTTTTTCTCTTTTTGAATGGCAGAGGTTTAAGAACGCTTTTGTAGGAGCTTGCAGATACAGACAGCCAGTCAACATCTCTTCAGGGCCTGGCATATTTTAAAAATAAATATACCTGTTGCACTCGAACAGTATCCAACTCTCAGGTGTACAAGATGCTAGAAACTATGGAGAAACAGGGAAGAAAAAAGATAGTACAAATTCTGTATGTCTGTTCTCTTAGGGGAAGTGCATACAATGCTGTTTTCTTGTAATGAGGAAAAGAGAGGTCAGTGGTGCTTTGAACGAGCTCTGATCCCGGCTGGGACATTCCCATAGCACTGCCTGGCATTGGTACAGCCGCACTTGTTCCCAGCCTCTGAAAGCTCACGTGGCACCCATTTGGGTGTCAGTGTACCTGTGGCACAATTAATCCACAACCTGGATCTTCCAGTTATAAAGATAACTTTTACACTCATTTATGGGTTCCATCTTGTATTTCTTCTTAGTGTAGAACTTACTCTTCTGTTTATATTTCTCTTGTGCTGAGATAAAAATATGCTTCATGCTTGACTCCATTTTATTCTTTTACTTATTCCCCTGCAGGCTTCTGACTGGTGCTGGGCCTGTCACTTAGCTTCTTTGGGTCTTGTTTTTTCTAGTTGTAAACCAGGAATAATTCGACTTCCCTGTTTCATGAATGCCCATTGCTGGGAGTTCGGTACTCCATCACAAAGGACTGTACTGGTGGCATAATATAGACAAGTGTTATCTTATTGCATTGGAAATTGCACTTGCATAAGTTAGTTTTTACTTATTTATGATAATGTCACTTCCATCAACTTTATTTGCATTTAAACACCCCCCCCCCTTAAATATGTTTGATTTAAATTTGAACCTATTAGAGCCCATTTTTTCCTTCAAGGAATATAGACTGACCTCACATATTGCTGCTTTGGAAATAGGTGAATGCTAAAGCTTTAAAATATCTGTAACACTTCAACAGAAATATACATCCTTTTTGAGGAGGAATTGTGAGTTTAGCCTGGGTTCCTGTGGAGATAAGGCTTAGGCAGTTTTTCTGTCTGCTTGTCTTCTTACTCCTTTCTGTGCTCCCTCTGTAACTTTTAAATCCAGTTTGGCAAACAGGTAGAGGTCTCAAGACAACAGCATTTTTAGAGATGTCATGAAAAATAGTAGAGGAAAGAGAGGAGAAAACCTATTACGACCAGGCTGCACTGATGTCAATCATTGTTAGGCACCAGGGAATCCTGATGGGTGAGAGATGTAATGAATGCCCACCTGCAGAAAAGGCTTCACTTAAAGCTTGTATCTCCTGAGTCAGGTACCTGCTGTCAGTCAGAAGACACGAATATGTAGGTAACCAGGCTGCCTTACTTATAGTACTTAAAAATGTGCTTAGTTTTAAATGACCTGAGCTATGGATGTTACCAGAGTAGACAGGTTTTCAACTGATTTGGAGGTGGGGTAGAATATATATATTCCCATTACTAAAATCTTCATAGTTTGATTGTAGAAAAACCAGAAAAGTACTAATGGATAGTAACTGACAAAAGTCATAATGTAGTGGATGTTATTCCAGGTTTTCTAGGCAAATTCAGTCTTTGTATGTTAAAGTAAAGCTTATAGGCATTTAGCTTTTGTCTGTATCTGAAGGTTAATTTGGATCAAGGTGGGCAGTGCACTTCTGATAACTATAGTACTTTACTGTGTGGGCTCTAGTTTGACTGTGTTATGTCTCTTTAACTTCATCTACTTTCAGCTTTTCTGGAGTAACTCCATGTGTTGATGAGTCTGGAGTTCTTTAGTGCTGTCTTCTCAGTAATGGAAATAAGTTATGTCAGAAAAATGGAGATTAGGCAGGTGATACTTAATTCTTTTAGTGACATCTCGCTAGTGATACCTTCAGGGTAATTTCTAGATGTTGCAGTTCATTAATATGGGTGGCAAAGTAGCTAGTGCATAACTATGTGTTCTGTGTGCTGACATGGATTTTTTTGTTTGTCCTTTTTTTCTTTCAGGACTCCACTGTTGTGACTCCAATTATTCTCAGAACAGATCCACAGGGATTTTTCTTTTACTGGACAGATCAAAATAAGGTAAGAGAAAAGCTTCTTGTCCCAGAATGGTTCTTTCTGCTTTCTGTGGTATGACGGGCAGGAATCAGGAGGCTTTGCATGCCAGTTCTGGCACAGCAGACAAGCGTTACATCAGCGTATGTTCCTCTGCTCTTCTGGGAAGCAAATACAACAGGCCTGTGGCTCATCCCTGGTGCACAGAATGTGGAGAGATGGATGGAAGGCTTGGTAATTTTCAGCCATGTTAATGATCTGATGGCCAGCAATGTGTGTAATTGTCCTGGTTTACAGGCAAGGATCCATTTGCGATGCTGTGGTGGTTCATAGCTGGCTTGTGGTTTCTCACTGAGGATTTGGGCTGTGGTGCATGGCAGACCCAGAATTCCCAGAGGCCAGAGCTCCCTTTGAATTCTTCCTCCTGAACTGCCGCGTGCTCCCTGGCCATGCCTGGTGAGCCACGTCACTAAGTTCTTACTAATCCTCGCTGGACACTTACTTTCTTTTAAAAACATTCCAGTATGCTTAGATCGCTATTATGGCTGGGGAGCTGTTGGGAAAGCTCATGGCCTGATTCATCACTGTGTTACTCCAGTTTCACATCCATGTCATCCCTTGAAATCAGCCCTGTCATGTTTCCAGCTGTTGGAGACTGTGGAGCTGCACCAGGGTGAAAGGGTATCAGTACCCTGAGCAGTTTCTTTCATATACCGTATCAGACATATAATAGGAAATGATTGTTGCCATTGTTATAGCAAAATACTGTATCAAAACTAGGAACTGAATGAGTTCCTCCTCTTTTTTTTTTACAGATGAATTTTCAAGTACTTACGAAATAAGTACTTGTACCAGTTCCCTGTTGAAAATGGTGTTAGAACTTGGTAGTGCTTGAGCTTTGGCTTTGTGTTGGAGTATATGCCAAAATGACTAAATACATACTTGTAGTATTCTGGCTGTGAAAACCTGGTTTACCAGTTGTGTAGCTGTTTTTCAGGAGTTTCTGTTGATTTTATGTTTAGATACCAGTGCAAAAATTGCTTGAGGAGGTAGCAACCATTAAAAGTGCAGACTGAACAGGCAACTTGCTATTACGTTAGATCATATTTATCTTCCTATGTTTGCTTTTTAGAGGAGATCGAGCACAGTTTTGAGTCAGTGTAATTGGAAGTCATATCATGGAGTTATAATAAAAATCTTGTCTTTGCTTGTGCTTGTACAAGGTTATGGTGGGTAATAGCAAGTTCATCTGTTGACAGTCCAGAGTTGTTAAATTACTGCCCAAAGAAGCAAAGTGAATGCCCTCAGAATTTGAAGGCTATGTCTGATTTATGCCAGCCCAGTACCTATGCCAGAACTCAGTGCAGTCTTCTGTTTTGTTCCTTTCCTTGCATAAACTAATTGTGTAAGCTGAAAAATAACAGTGAACTTTGTAATAATAAATGGAAACCCAGAGTTGATTGGAGAGTTTATTTCACTTTTAGTATATTTGGCACTAAGACCTCCTTCAGTTTCCTACTGTTGTCTGTAAAAACAATGTCTTGAAGCAATTCTGCGAAGAATAGCTATTTATAGAATTGTTGTTCTCGTATTCATGAAAAAAATGTATTTATAATGCTCAGAGCATTTTTTAAAAGGTTGGGTATTTGTACAAGAGACGTAAGTGTCAGTTTGATTTTTAAACTTGCAAATCAAGCCTCTGTAAAGGGCAACAAGAGGGATTTTTTTCTGGTTAATAATTCATGACAACTAGGTGAAGCTTGTTTCTAAATCCCATCCTAGCAGTGTCTATTTAAAGTAAGTAAATATATTTCTGTTGGGGTGCTGATAGTGCAAGAACCAGGAAGGAAATGCCACTTCCTGCTTTTGCAGAGAATGGTTGGGTTTATGTTTATTGTGAAATTACAAATATATTGAAAAAGGAGGTTATATAGGAAATTATCTTCATTTCCTTCTCTTTGTGTAAAGTGATCCTGTGATGACAGTGGAACTACGTGAAGAAATAATACCAGAGCAATACAATCTCTATGTGATCACTTTCTCTTTTTTTCCCCTAGTTATTATTTTTTAAGCAATTGCTTTTGTCCTAACCAGGGCCTGTTTTTCTCTGCATATGGAAGGATAGGCCTTGCTAAACAAAGTGGTGAACTGAAGCCTGCCTGCTAGCATCCTTGGTCAGATGCATTTTACTGGGAACTGACCAGAAACAGGTGTGGAGATGAGGAATGAGTAGCAGTCATCTTTCTAGCCATTTGACTGTCCTGTTTCCAGACACTGTGCAAAGCAGTAAATTACTGCCTGGATAATGGTATGGCTTTTAAATTAGGAATCTGGCTCCTTTGGTTGCTGTTGCCTTATCAGTAAAGTTACACAAAAATTATGTGAGTCACTGTGGGGGGGGAACCAAAAGAAACACTCCCTTGTGCTAAATTTTTATTTAGCTTAGGGAACTGGTGTTTGTAGCTCTTCTGGCTTTAACTTGTTGGCTGATTGAGCTGCTTCTTGCGTTGTTTTCCTGTTACCTTCCTTTTCTGTTTCTTCTCTGTTGCAGAGAAAGGAAAATAATATGTAGTGCCTGCTGTCTAGCAGTGTATCTGGACAGTCTTTCGGGTTGCTCTTTGTGCAGTCAGAGCTCAACGTTCCTGGTGAAGATGCATGTTCAGTGCAGCCCTCTGTCAGTGTCACTGACCCCATCCTGTAGTTCTCCATGAATCAGCAATCCCTCCAGGGTTTGCAGCCCAGTTGGTGAGTCTGGATAATGCTGGAGTCAAACAGGTGATGGGTCAAAAAGGCTGCCTACAAAGTCATTCTTACCAAGAAGTTATATATATCTGACCGGTGTAGACTCTTAACTTGCTGTCCCCTGTATCTTTCTGACAAGAAAGTTAGTAGCAAATTTCATAGTTTGCTTGCAGGAGCCATATGCTCTGAATAAATCATCCTAGGTCTGTAGTTTCAGCCTCATGAAGATCCATGCCACTTGCATTACACCACACGTGAAAGACTGTAAGGATGGCCATTCTTGTGGTATGAGATACCAGTGGCGGCCAGGCCTAGTGGAGCCATCTTCTCATCATTTACTTCTAAGAGCAGGAACAGAACTTGGAAAGAAGGCAAGCTGAAGAGGGAGAGAGCCCCCAGAAGCCTGCTTTGCAGCAGAATGGCCATCTGACAACTTACAGGCAAGACAAACAGTAAACTAATTGCTCAAGACTCCTTCAATGCAAAATAAGTATCCATGTGCCTTGCTTGTTTCTTCATGACTGTGTGTGATTTGACCATTTAATTATGTTTGGGCTGGCTCTGATGTGTCCTGCCCAGTACCCAGGACCAGCACAACTGCTTTTGGATGTTAAAAAAAGCCGTATTAAAAAGTGGGTGATGAGACTTCTCTGTTTGAATGACTATCAGCAGAGTAAACAGTAGTCTAGGATGAAAACGCATACAGGTTCTTCTGACCACGTGCCATTCCTCTTTGAATTTTATGTGCTCAGTTCACTGCCCATCCTAGTATGGTAATAGCTGCAATGAAGGTCTGTTAAGCAAGTTCATTTAAGCTCTGATCTTACAATTTGGTAATAATAATGTGGTATCCTGCAGTTTGACACACTGTGTATTTGCATATTTAAGTATATTTTGCTGTCATGAGTAAAGATAATCCTCCAAAATAGTCATACATAGCATTTTGCTATTTCCTGATAACAACAAGGAAATTTAAAACCTTTTGTTTTAAACAGATGGCAGGACAGCTTTCTGATTTTAATTGTATTTTTCAGTACAAAATTCTTTTGTTGGTGAAGGTTCTGGAATATTTGCTTCATCTGTCTGCAGAGTGCTGGCTGATTTCGTATTATTACTTGAATGATTCTCATCATGGGTTTTAAAAAAGAAAAATTAATTAATGTGACAAGCTAGCGTCTGTTACATATCTTATTGTTTCTGTAATGTTCCTTAACTATAGCAAACCCAAGCAATATTCATTGCATTGTCGTATTTTTATGACCTGACTAAAACATATCTCAGTTCCTTGCTACTTTTTTAAAAAATGGAATGCCGTTTCTTCTATTTTTTCTTATTCTGGTCATAAGCATTGAAAAAAAAGATAAATTAAAACTCGACCAGGTGAAGAGAAAGTCTACTAGAATAAAAAGGAGTGATAATAAAAAGCATTTCTTGGGAGATGAGAAGAGGCTGGAGGTGTTTGGTTTAGCCTAGCTAGCAAAGCCAAGCCAGAGAAAGACTGTGATTTCTGTCTATGCATAAAGATATCAACAGAAGCATAGGCAGAGTAGGAGAAGAAATATATATTGTCAGACAGTTTGTGCATTATAATTCTTGCATCCTTTAGCTGGAAGTTATGTTATACAACCAAATGGATGTTAGGAGAATAGACTTAACCATTGACTCAGTGCAGTTTTGACACTGCCTGAGAAAAGCAGTAAAGGAAGAAAGCAACTAATTGTTTTTATGGTAGAGCCATTTAGTTTTTAAAAGTCTGAGGATGGTATAATATGCTGTCCTCTTCATCTCACTAGCATGTGCTGATTTATTCCTCTTTATTTTTAAAGCTAGGTAACAACACTGACGTGGCAGCATGCTGAAAACACAGCGGATGCAGACCCAGTTTCATCCAATGCACCATGAAAAGATATCAGCTAACAGTCCGTGTCATGAAACTAAATATAAGTGTCCCGTCCCAGGGAGTCAACAGCGATTTCTAAAGCCTTCTGCAGAAACGCTGTTGTAAACAGATGATGATCCCATTTGTCCAAAGGAAGTTTGTGTTGAGAAACTACTGCAAGTGCTGAGGTGATACTTACCCCATAGGAGGGGATGTATGGCTGAAGCTTCCCTCCTCTGCTGGTTGCAATTAGAGCAGTAGCACAGCCCAATCAAATGGTTCAGCAAGGAGTCCCTGCTTCAGTGGCTAGCTTGCACAATTCATACCTCAAGCCTTTAAGTGTATTTGGGAGAAGGTGGGGTGATGAGACCACAGCAGTACAGAAGTACTTACAGACAGCTATTTCTTCCAGCTCTGGCTTGCTCAGACTGACAGGCTGAGGATATCTAAAGGCAGAGACACTCAATCTGTACAGCTTTTTAGTAATGATAGTTTTGCAGTTTTCAAGGGAAGGAGCGGGGGTAGTTTCTCCTCTTACAGGGATAGGCCTGTTTTTATGCGTGAACACTGCTGACAGAACTGGTGCTAATATGCTGTAGCTCAGCCACAGAATATGAGCTTGCTACAAGAGCCTGTAGCAATAATACTGTACCTTGAGCTGGAGCTTTCTCATTTCATGAGACTCCATGAAGTGTTTCCTTATGATAAAAGAGGAGAGGATTTTTCTGACCTGGAAGGTCCTTTCCCCTTTTGTGTCCGGAGGTGATCATAAGTTTCCTTGGGCCTGAAAGCCCAACACAAACTGCAGAGCAAATGTGTCAAGTGGAGCCTGAAGGCTGTAGGTGCGATTCTGTAGCACTAGGCTTGGCTTCAGCATGTTTGTAAATTCTGTGGCAATCCCATTGCCCTCATCCAAGTGAAAGATGATGTGGCATTTTTCCAGCTGCTGGGGATTTTGGCTGTGTTATTTAAGAGAGTTCTTTTGTGTCTGTTTTGAATCAGGGCTTTGAAACAATTGGGTCAATATTTGTACTGCCCTGTGGGTCAAAGATATTTTCATTACATCTGTATAGGTTTTACAGTACATTTGACAAGCACACAATAAAGGCTGAAGTTAATATATCAATATTTAAAATATACCTAATAATTTAAGGAGAAGAATGTAATATTTAATAGTACTAGGTTTAAAAATACCTGCTCCAAACCCCAACTGTTTGGCTTAATTTCTTCAAGAGCAAGGTTACTCAGTGATGCATCTCACTGCTGAAAACATCCAAGAAGTGCATCATTAAACATGTATTCATGCTTCTCTTTCTGGCATGGAAAGAGGAGGGGGGGAGCTAAATAACTAGACCCTTTGAAGAACTGAGATTGTAAATATCATTAATTGAATGAGAGAAGACGGTGCATGTCTCTCCGCATAAGGGATTATTTTAACATGTACAATGAAAAACTCACTCTTCCTCATTCTTTTAGTATCTCTAGCATTTCAGCAGTCAACCTCTCTTATTGTTAATTCTGTTTGATAATGAATATTGAATACATGGGCCTCTATCACACAGTTTGTCATACAAATGGATTTGCCTTTGCTTTAGCTGCAAAACACAGGAGTCGGAATGACTTAGATCCATGTACCACATTGGCATTCTACCAGGCACTGAACAATTTTTATGTATATTTAGGTCTTTATGTAGTGGGGTTTTTTTATTTATCAGTACCAAATTCTGTATTAAATGACTTGTGTTCTCAGTGTTCTAGTACTTGTGGTGCTTCTTCATGCACTTCTGTAAAAACTTTATGTATAATCTACATAATGCACATTGTCTAGTGTCAAACTGGCATGAATGGAAATGATACCAAAACTAGTAAAGTTTCTTACCAGAAAGACCCTTTTGATATCGGATTATAATCCTTTCCTACTGAAGTGGAAGTTAAATTCATTCCATGAAAGGCATTGCTCAAGACTTGCTCCATGTGGCACTATTCCTTTATCCATTTACTGCATGTGTGAACTAAGCACAAAGCTACAGGTGGATTGCCTCTGATTTTTGAGGGCAAGGGTCACTCACTATATTTCAGTTGGAAATTCAAGGAGCGGGGGGTTTCAGGCTCTTGAAGGTGGAGGAGTTCCTGTGGAGGTGATGCTAGTCTTTTGGCACAATTAGATGGAGTTAGGTTGGTATCTGTTTTTCAAAACAAGTCAGTCATGTGCTGGAAGAGGTGACACAGAATAGTTTTCACTGGAAATCTGGATGAGGACTTCCCTGGGACAAGGAGTTGTCGTGACGTCAGGTTTTGCCTCTCAGTGACTCTGGAAATTGCGAGTGAACCTGAAGCAGCTAGTAAAATAATAGTGGTGGCACAGTAAAAAATCGTAAAGGTGAGTTCTTCCTCCAGTGAAGATGCAGTTATGCGATATGCAGTATAAAAGTCAACTTGTCAAAAGTAGAGAAGCTAACTAATCTGTAACAGGAGTTTTCAGCTTGGGGGTCCTGACACTAGCTTGGAGGAGCTGAGGGTAAAAAGTATTCAAAGGTTGAGCTTCTACCTCTGATAGCAGCCAAAGCAGTAATCCTGGAAAGTGCACCTGCATGCATTTGCTTTCTCTTTAATATAGAAATAACTCCTAACGTATATCTCTAAAGGCAGTACCTAGGAATTCAGAAATAATAGAAAACAGTACATGAGCTAACACCCATACTGATGGAAACTGTGTTGCCAGTGCCTTTTTCGGTGAAGAACACTGTCTCCTTGCTGGGTTATACTACAGATATTGTTGTATTTTGATGTCAGGAAAATTTCTAGCTCAACAGTTAACGCAGTATGGGAGTCAGCCTAGCAACAGTTCACGGTCTCCTGGAAGTTGCAGCTTGTGTTTTTTCACAACTACTTAAAAATCGGCATGTGAGCGGAATAAAAGAAGATGGGGAGAGTGGTAGGGGATTGCAACAGATAGTGAAACTGGGAGGAAATATTTCATGGAGGTCAACTTCCCATCAGACTGCTGATTTAATTTTTAAAAGGAAATCTCTCAGCTTTCAAAACATGGAAATTGTTCAAGGCCCATTAGGGAAATGGTACTACATCAAACACAGAAGATGTCTAATAAGCATTTCCCGATCTCCCTTATTGTTGTGAGGGAGGCAGGAACAGAAAATGAGTTTTGGGTTTAATCCACAACATAGGTCCAGTTTCTGAAATGAGGAAGCCAAAGAATTTCAAAAAGGGAGGATGACTCTGGAGTCAGCCAAATTTAGGTACTACTGAATTCTCAGTTACTGAGAACAGTTCTAACATATTCTGTGGTATGCAGGAATATTATCCTTGCTGTCTAATTCAAAGTGGGTTGTGACTTTCCTATAAAGATGAGATTGTAGGTTGTCTTTGTTTGGATGGGCTGAGACTTGGTAAGCTTTGGCTGTAGCTAGCTGTAAATGTTACAAAAAAATGGGAAACAGTTTTTGTGCAGGAGACCTTTATGATCTGGCTGCTGCAAACTGTTTTATTGCTACAATTTTCAGCTTAAATAGTGAAGAAAACTTCTGGCCAAGTCGACTAGCATACACTAAAGTGACTTTAGTGAGTCTCTGTCAAGCTTTCAAATGCTATGTGATGTAAATAAGAATTTTCTTACAATTTGTCTCTCATCAGGTCATAATATCATTTAATGCAGCAGTAGATATTTGGCCTTAACTAACAGCAATGTATGCTTTTAGGAGACAGCTGGGAGTCAGAGCACCTGGGTACTTGCCTCTTCCTGGTCATGATTTGCCATAGTTCAGCAATGCTGCTCTGCCTCCCTGTGCCTGTTTCCCCTTTTACCCTGACTTTGTCTATTCAGTAAGCCCTCTGTGAGTAGGGATGCAGCAGGGGCAGCCTGTTACAGCCTAATTAGCAGCTGGCACAGCATGGTTCCAACCTACTGCAGTATGTGTGCTTTGGTATTGGAGATGTTAATGTCTTCTAGCTGAGAAGGGCTTGTGGTAAACGGAGACGATGGTGTGTAATAAGCTAGCCTTTAGTCTCTTTTCTCCTCCTTAATTAAAAATGTCTCGTGTTCATGCCTGCAGCTTGTACATAGACTTGGTTGAATATGTAGCATCAGCTTTGCTGACTGACCTATTATTAGCACAGTTCAAATATTGGCTTCTAGGACATCAGCTTTCCTGATTGTTGGGAGGATAACTGATCTCTTGGCGTGCCTGTCAGATTGCCTTCTCTGCCAAAGCTCTGCCAGTTCAGATACTTCTCTCTAATGCTTCGTGTTCTAGCTGTTTCCCCTTCCCACTATGCTTTCAGTTTTTTGTTGTTTTTTAAAAAAAAACTCTTTAAGAGATAGTGCACTGAAAATTATGATCTTTAAATAGCATATATTCTGTCCTCATACATGTGTTCTTCCTGCATGAGTGTATGCACTCCACTAGTAATCAGTGTTATGTGATAAATGTATTTGGAAATTTGGGGTCACCCCCCCTCCTTTTTTTTTTTTTTTTTTTTTTTTAAGGAATTTGAAAAAAGTTCTTGAAATACAAGTGACTGGTAATAAATGTCAGTTTTGCACTAATACTTGTCTTACTTGCTTTAAGGCTTTTTCCCATTAAAAATGTGGACTTGACTCTGCTTCCCTCTCCTGCCTTTTGCTTACTCCTACAGTCTTGGTATTTTACAGCAGCTCTGCATGCTTGCAGCTGGCATCACACAGCAGAAATGATAAAGCCCTTGGCCTGTATGGACAGTGATAACAATGTACTCCATTGTACAACACTGCCTTCCTTTTTGATTTGGGGTTAGTGTGTAAGGACAGAAGACACTCTGCAGGATCCTTTCCTAGAGAATCATCTTTCAGTCCCATCTTCTTTGCTTTAATGACAACTTTTATATATCCCGGTACTGGGAAGACACACAAACAATCTCACGCTACAAATCATAGGAGTTTCAGGTTCACTGTGTGGCTGTTATTTTTGCGCGTTTCTAACTATACAGATGCTGTTTACATTGCCAGTCTCCTCCAAATATTCTGCTGGATTAGAAGGTCTGTAAAATCTGCAGGCAGCCTCTGCCAGTGGCGTGTGCATTCTCTTGTCTGCAGCCTGGCTTTCTGTTTTTTGAATGTTTTGTGCTGCTGTATCTTCTCCACAGGCAGTGGTCCTGAAGTTCTGAACTAGCTCTGGAGGATGTCAAACCCCCAAAAGAGGGGAGACTGTGTCTGAGGAGGCTGTGCCTTCCCCTGGCTGTGTTTTGTGTACGTGTGCACATGCATGTGCTATCAGTAGGCAAACCTCCTTTTTCGCCTTTTCAGAGTTAGGGCTCTTCACAAGGCAGGAAATGAGTATTTATCTTCATTACTTCTAATTAATCTTTCCACATAGGCATGTTTTCCAATGTGTTATGACTTCTTGATGTCATTGTCCATCCTTCACTTGTTAACAAAAAACAGTAATAGGTGTATATTCTCATTTCTGACACCTAGTTTATGACATTGTAGCTCCACTGATGTTGAGTCATTCCTCATGCACTTGTGCTGGGGGGAAGGAGTAGGGGCTGTGACATAGAGGATTTAGGTTTCTGTCTTCATTCATATCCCAGGAAAAGTAACTTCCAGTATCTGAATTTTTAGTGTGGAGATTGAGCCTGCTTTTAAGACTGGCACATGCCTTTATCCAAGATGCACTCTGCATCGTGTGAGAGGAACAAGATGTACTATTGTACAAGAGAACTGTTAGTGGTTGAAGAACTTATTTAAATCCCGAGTCTCCAGGGCATGTTAAACACTCGGCTGTCCAATTAGCCCAGTAACAATTTTGTCTGTAGGGGTATATATAACATTGCTATTTCAAGGCTGCAGTTATACATCAAAAGTGAAATTCTACCCCTGCGCTGCATCCCAAAGAGCTCTCGTACTGTCTGGTGGCTGGGGATTACCAGAACCTACCCTTGATTTCAAGGCTGGTCATGGTGTGCCTGCAGAGCTTTACTGAGCCTTTTGCTACTGCTGTGGCTGCAACCTGTGCGGACAGCATCAGACTGGTGGTGTGCTGCTAACTGGCTAGCAGTACATCCCTGGCTGCTTCAGATGACAGAGTCTGCCTCAAAATTGGAGAAGTCTGTGGGTTTTTAGCTGATAGCGCACAGCTGTGCTGCCAGCTATTTCAAGTACTGTTTATTGAAAGCTAACTTGCAGCTGAGCTAGGCAAATGCTGTCTTGCCAATTGCGGTATGTTGAATAAACTCTGAATTGTAATGTATTTACCTGTACAATATGTCTCACTTAAGAGGACTACGGATAATTTGGACAGGTGGTTTACTACCCAGGGAGCTGTTTAACAAGAGTAATAATAAAAATATTGATTAGTAAGATATGGCTGTCTGGTACTTTCAACTTTCAGGCTGGGAAAAATAGAAAAATATTTGGTATTTAAGGGAACTTTAAGAACTATATGGTATCTTACAAAAGGTGGCTTTATTCTGTAATTTCCCTAAAAATAAAGAGATAAATAAAATTGAGGTGGTTTTCCTGCTTTTAATCCAGATTTGCTTGCTAAATAGTAAAATAAGCATAGGACTATGTTGTTCAGAAGAACATCCTTCTAAATGAAGGTAAGACTTAGGACTTCCTGAGCTGTTTTTCCCCTTGCCACTGAAGTCCATGTTGTGGTGGTACATCTTAGTCATCTGCCAGGCACTTTGGCCAGCCAGTCTTCCATAACCAGATATTTACTCTGTCACTAGCCCATACTGTAATTGAAAGTTACCAAACATGCTTGAAGGGAAGCTGGCATCATGCATGTTGAGCAGCAGCAGTGGTGTTCCAAGGACAGTCTTGAGTCTTGCACTTGTCATCCCCTTCCTAGCAGTCACATACCACAGTAGAGGACTAGACTGGATCATTAAGTATCATATATGCTTCCCCTGCCCCAGGAAAATATCTGGTTGCTATGATACTTTGGGGATTTGAAGGTAGCTGGAACTTTGCCTTTCAGTTCCCTAGCTCTGGGCTTTTGCCCTGAGGTTGAATTGTCCTTAGGTGTGGATCCGCAATGGCTTTTTACTAGCAGTGCCTTAAAAGCAATGTGATTGGTTATGATAATACAGTGGTCCATAATTCAGTGAGGTGGCTAATAAGTAACTGGTACTTGATGGCAAAGAAAAATGCTTTAGCAATTGTATTTTAAATGATATGTGTCTATCAGTGCCCTGTAAAAATTGTATTCAAAGGAACTCCATAGTGTGCTTTCTGTGGGTGCAGGGTACGTCCTCTGGGCAGTGTGTGGTTTTGAGTTGGTTGTAAACTACTTGTATGCAAAGTTGGCTTATTCACGTAGAATGTTATCAGTAAGTGTCATAGTCTAAAATTATCTCAGATAAATCTCTGGCTTTGCATTCTACCCTTTTACAGACATACCGGAAGACAGAAACCTATAGGCATTTTTGCTAGTGAAAGTTGCTGAGAAGAGCCTGTCGGAGATGCTGCAGTAGTACTCTTTGAGCATAATGATGTCATACATACTGGATGGGTGAGGTGAAAAGCTTCTCTCATTAGACTTGCATACAGTATATTTTGAAATGTGGAAAATCAGTTTGAAAAGTGGCACTGCTTTTCTGCTGATGGAAGTAGGTTTTCATTGTACTGACTGCAGATGTATCTTGTCGCTGTCAACTCATACCAGTATCTTTTGGATATCAGTGTGTTGCATATCCGAATTTACATCCCTCTTTCATGTATGTTGAACTTTCAATCAATATATTTATTGAAATCAAAAAGGGTACACAGGAACAGGCTATAGGTAAAATAAAGCTGGAGGTCAAGTCAGCCGTTCTGACTTGCAGACTGAAATAATTGCACTCATCTCCATAGTGTTCCTACCTTTCACTGACAAAAATCGTTCTGGCTTCATAGCCTTTGTGTAACGGGAGAATTATCTACCCTTTTGTAGTTACAATGGGGGGTGGTGGAAGTATCTTAGCCTCTTCAGAAGTCCTGTTGCAAAGCTGATTGTTGAAACAAGATCTCTTAATTCCTTGAAAATGCCTTTTCTCTTGGTTGAGAGTAACATAAGGCATTTCATAATGCAGAGTGAAGCCTTCCCCTCCCCCTGC
Source organism: Harpia harpyja (assembly GCF_026419915.1). Lineage (NCBI taxonomy): Eukaryota > Metazoa > Chordata > Aves > Accipitriformes > Accipitridae > Harpia > Harpia harpyja. The sequence continues at coordinate 53,366,601 of NC_068943.1, forward strand.
TCCCCCTCCTGGCATTTCATTCAGGACTTACTGGGGTTCAGGCTAAAATTGTGTGTCCTTCCTCTCATTGCTCCTCCTGCCTCAAATTCTGCTTCATGCAGAACTGATAGGATCTGTGTACACAGCTCTGTCTCGATGCATATCTGAGTTTCCTGGGCATGTCCTGTTTTCTCATGCAGAAATTTTGCCTGTGCAGAAGGGTGGCTTTTGCCATTTCTTTTTGGTTTCTGGATGGGCTGTACAGTGCACACGGGCTGTGCAACTCTGATACATCCATGTTACATTAAAACAGCTCTTCACAGATTGCCTTCAGAGCAGGTTTAAAATGTGAAATAGACTTGCATATGGTTGGACTGGCAATTACAAACAATTGTATATGACGTGTCACCTTGTGTCACCTTCTTCAGAGAGCTCAACCACACGTATAATATTGTAGCTAAAAATGTGAGCCTGGAAATAACAACATAAGGCTCCTACCACTGAAGAATGCAGGCATTTAGCCACAGCCATCCATCTAAATTCTTTGGATTTGTGCTGGTACTTGGTCATGGCCACTCAGCAACTTCCCACTTCCCTGGATTTATGCCAGGAAGATGGCCAATGGAACAATCTTTTTATGATCTGTTTAGCTAAATGGCTGTAATAATGTGGGATATTAGAGTAACAGATGCTGTTGACCATCCTGCAGTAGATCAAAGTTTGTATATACAGGAACTATGCACTTCCTTTCAGAGTCACACATATAATTTGGAGCTTCTCATTTGTTGCTATGGTATTATATTATCAGAACAATGAGAAACAGAAGTGGTAATTTTAATGAATTAAGTCAAAAGTGCCAGTCTGCAATAGTCTCAGCTCAGAGCCAAAGAACTAGTTCTTTGGTATCAGTAGTAACACAAAAGGGTGCTCTATAGATGACTTCCAGACATTTTTGGCATCTGAGGATTTCAAAGGCTTGAAATACGAGTCCAAATTTGCTAAAACAGTCCTGTGTCATAAGTCTTAAGACATGTTTGGCTCACATTGCCGTTGCAATTTTGTGTGGCCTCAGACTATAGCCCCTGAAGCACAGATGACCAGCACCTGGAGTTGGCATTTGCCTCCTGGGATTCTCAGGCTGGAGTCTGGCATTCAGCTTTAATTGCACAGTGCAGACCATGGTGGTGGCTGGCAGGTTGCACCTCCTGCTTCCAGAGTGGGTTGGGAGGTGAACAGAAGAAGGGAGAGATGGAAATGAAGCATCCAGCTGGTGACTCGAACTAGACTTTCTTCTGCAAATCTTTTCTTAGAGAGAGAACAGCATACTTCAGTTTTCCTGTTGTATAAAATAAGAGAGTGACTGACCAATACGAGATCCCTCAGGGTCTAGAGAGACTCATGCCACAATCTCGCTCTGCCTGATTCAAGAGAGGGATTTGAAGCATGGAGCTTTAACATCTATATCTGAGATTGGTGAAACCAAGCTGTTTCAGCTGTGTATTAATTCTGTACATTTGAATTTAACCTACATGATGATGACAGCAACATGAAGATAATCTCTGAATCACAAGGGCATTATAATTTGGCAGTAAATTCCCCATAGACTAAAAAGTTGCCAGTTATATGGGTAGAACTGAAAGAGTAAGATCTAGGGGAATTAAAAGCACTTCACACATAATCTTAATGGACTGTTTAAGAAATTGTAAAATCTGCTCCATTAGTTTAATATCCTAGCATGATTAGATATGTTGTTTAATTGGCTTGGCTTTATGTTTGGAATATAGATTGTTGGGTGGTCTGAATGTTCATATATTGCTATCATTAATTATGCTGAGAACATGGGAACAAGTGTGTTATGAGCTGTAGAGTCATATGCTAAACAAAATAGCATCGTTTCAAGTCGAAGTCTCGAACTGAAAAGGCTACTTTTGTCCCCATTGCAGGTCTAGTAAATACAAGACAGAAACTTCATATCACTCGAGAAAAGAATTTCCTTGTGGCTTGCTGAATAAAAGCCCCTTTCTCTCACGTCAGTGTTTCTTATCTGCAAAAGTGGCGAGTTTTCCTTTCACTGGCTAGGCAATGAGCTCTTCATAAACACTGTTCACATGCATGGAGTTTGACTGAATATACCAGTCATGTGTTTCTACATAAGAGGGGTGTGTGCAAGGAGAAGGTACCAGGCTTTGAAGCTCCATAACATCTGGGAAATGACAAAACTTAATTTAACCTGGGTGTTTCAGCAGAATGGAGATTGGATGGAATAGAATTACCTGTGAGCATCAAGGGGACTCCACTTAGGGGTCAAGGGGATTATTACCAGTCAGTTGATACTGTTCACTTCAGCATTTTGTTTTGTTTTTTTTCCCCTTCTGCTGGCTTGCAAGAATTGCAGCAGCAATGATCTTATGTGCGACTATACCTCTCACGGGCAGTGACAGATGATCGCTTCCTATCATCTGTCATTGCCCCCTGCCATCAGATGCACTAGGTTGGAAAGAGCTCTCAGAGGGAATCCTGCCAGTCAGCCTGCAAATGCATTCTTCTAACACTGAGAACTGATTGCTGCCTAAGGATGCAACTTGCTGCAACTTTGGCTTTGATATTTATTATGGAAGGAAAACTGTCTGACCCGTCAGCTTGGCGTGGTGTTGTAAGGGCCAGGCTGCACACAGCTAAGGAATGGATATGGACTTTCTGAGCGGGACTGGTAGTTGCCCTGATGGTTGTGGTAGGGAGATTGTAGTTACCTCTCCTTTAATCAAGGAAGCCCAGGGGTTACTGTGATAGGGACCCCAACAAGTTGTATGGGCACCAGAGGAGATGGGACTGCTTCTACTAGCTCAGGGTCCCACCTGCCCTGTTTGCTAGGGGTGTGGGGGAACTCTTCCTTCTTGAGAGCAGGTCTTGTCTCAGGACTATTTGCAAAGCAGATATACTCCTTTGTTTTGATATTTTTTTAAATTGTTTTTTCATACTGGATTCTGTAGGTGTGTATAAAATTAAATAGGCTAACTTGCAGAATCAGACTCATTACTTTCAGTGTAAGGAAGCCTCCTTGCACCAAATGGAATACTTTTGGAAATCTTGAATGTCATGTTTGACTTTAGTTATAGTCATGGGGAGTAAGAATAGACATTAGTATCTGCTTACTGTCATGTAAGGCAGAATGAACAATTCTGGTTTAAATCCAAACTTGCTTGGATTTTGTTAAAGACAAATATTATGATGTTATTTCTATCTACATCTGTACTTTTCCCTGCACTTATTAGTTGAGGTGAAGATGCAGTACTCTAACCTGGATTTGCTCGAAGACACAGGCCATATTCTAATGTGGATTAATAAAGTTATGTTCTGTTTACTTTGGAGGTAAATCATATGTCCTGTGTCTAGACGTGCCTGTTTTTTTCCCCAAGATTGTCTAAAAGGATATTCTGGAGTTGTAAATGTGCCACAAACATAGACCTGTGTGCGTGTGCTTTTCTCCCCCCCCCCCCCCCCCCCCGCCCCCCTCAACTCACAAGAGGTTAATATACGTGTGAAAATGAATGATCTCCCAGAAGAGGCTTGAGAATGTCTTTGGCTAATATCATTATGATACGAATGGCAGTGTTTGTTCCAGACACTCAATTCCAGTCAGACAGCTACTAATTAATAAATCATTACATAAATCAACAAAACAAGAACACATACAATGTATTGCAAGATCCTGCATGATCTGGAAATCTTTTTTTAACTATGTATTCTGTCAAACCGATGCATGCAGATCACAAAATGAATAGCATGCATTACTTGATACGCTTGCAGAATGTAGAAAAGCCTTTTCCTATTACATAAAGTGTTGTTTTGACCTGTCGTCATCTTGAATGTCTTCTGCATTCTCTAGTCTTTTTTCTATCTTACTTACAGAGCAAGTGACTTAGTAACGGTGTATGAGACTTCAGTAAGTCAGAAACATATTGAAGTTGTGGAGTGACACATGGTGCAGTGTTGGACTTCTGGTCTTAGTCAAAGTGCTAGTGTGCAGGAGTGAGAAGGGGAGTTGGGGATGGAGGAGTAGTGGTTGCTACCTAGCAATCTCAGAGCCATAAGCAAACTACTGGTTTGCATCCACTTCAAAATGTTATGCTGATGATAAACAGCTTTTGGAATTGAAACCTTAGATCGGGAGGCAAATAACTAATGAATATTGCATTAAAGTGCAAGGCTCCCCCCACACCCCAAACCCACCAAAACTTTCCTTTGCAAACCATGGGGAGGTAGCTTAGAGCATTTTGTTTGAACTCCAGAATATTTTTCAATTAGACCATTTTCTAAGTAGTCAAGCTAAACTGTGTGGTTTTTAAACTTCAGAGTAAGATGAAGATGTATGGTTTTACAGTTGGCCAACTGGGCGTTGGAAAGATCCCTCACTGAAGTAGGAAAACATGTTTGTTCTCTCTCTCTTTTTTTTTTTTTTTTTTTTTAAGCAAGAGGTATAAATTTCTGTACTTCTGAAAATTCAAAGTCATGCAGTATTTTTTAAGTGGACTCATGTTGTGTATGCTGTCAAGATAGCCAGTTATAAGGCTTGGTCTTTGAAGCTAAATTGTTTTCCAGAGATGAACTTTCTTTGTGTTGTCTTAGATTTGTGCCCAGAGATTTTTTTCCTTAATAGAAGATAATTTAAGTGATAATTCATGGGTATCCCCATCACCAACACACACTGGGGTAGACGTTCATGTCCTCACGCCTTTGGACATTGTCCAGCCTGCTGTATAAAATGGCAAGAGTCACACCCAGGGGCTTCTGGCTTTTGCTGAATTTGCAGTGCTTAATTTGGTGTCCTAGTATACTAGAAGTGTTCTTGTTTTATGGTCGTTGTTTTTTGCCATGTGTAAATGAGCTGTCCAGCTTCCAAGCCCCTGTTCATGTATTGCATACTGTGAGGTATTGCTGGTGAACTGCAAACCCTTCAGTTACAGTTTGTCTGTGCAAATTCATTCCCATGGCTTAGGCGAAGCCACCGAACACTCCCATCTAGCAGGCTTTGCTTTAAGATGCAGGCGACACAGAGGCCCAAACAACTGCCTAAAAACTCACCTGGGGTATTACACCTGGCAGAGGGAGAATAGCCTGGGTCATGTTGGCTCCAAAGAAGGTGGCATGTGGGAGCAAGGATGAAACATGGTGATAGGACTGTGTGTGTATGGCAAATTACTGTGGCAGTACCCTGAATAAACCAAGGGCCTCAAATTGAAAGTTGGGGCAGCCTTGGTTCTGTGACTGCATCTAGATGTGCAAGTATCACATCCACAAAGGGTGCCTAACATAGGTGTGACACTTTGAAATACATTTATTTTGTTGTAGATAAAAGGTAGAGGCAAGTTGTTTAAGGATTTTCTTAGCATCAGACAGGTGCTGATTTTCATGAAGCATCATGGCTACGCTGTGCCACACACTGCAGGCACATGTGAGCTTGCTGGGCTTGCAGCGTGAGCCAGCAGTGCGTGGGCTAGCTCTGATCCAAAAGCTAGTACTGGAACATGGAGCTGAGCTGCAGTTAGTAAGCTCTCCTGAGCATCCTTATTCCTGATGATAGGAAAAAGTAATTCATTTAGTGTACAGCTGTATTATTAAAGCAGGATTCACTGCACCTCAGGAGTCTGGGGAGGGAAGACAGGGAAGAAAGGTTTGCTTTTTTTGGTGTTTGGTTGTTTTTTTTTTTACTCCTGCTTCCCTTGGTATTCTCTCTGGAGCCTGCTTACCCTGTGTGTGAGCAAAGCTGCTTCTTGTTGAATGATATTGTAGCTGTTGGCTTAACTCCTGCCTCTTCCAGCTGGCTGCCATGAGACGGGTTCTCTTCTGGGATATGTCCTTCTGGCAGCAGCGTTTCATTCCTTTACAATTTAAAAGTCAATTAAAACGATGCAGATTTCCTCATCACCTGTAGCTGTCTAATCCTGGAGTGACAGATCAAGTGCTGGCCCGAATAATTTTATCCTTCCTTGCAAGACTCTCAAAGCAGTGGACTAAACTTCTTCCCTTCCTCATAATCTTACAGCAGATGTAGGAAAGGGAAGGTCTAGTGAGGCAATATGGAACATGTTAAATATTGGTGGATTATTTCAACCCTGACTATGTTTTGGCTAGGCTTTTTTGAGTTTTCTATAGTTAAATGAAACTTGGCTTCATCTGTCATTTGTCCTTTGGTAGAAAGGCGAGACAGGCCACCAGGCAGCCTCTGACAGAATCCTGAAATTCTCAGCCAGAAGCTAAATGTAGTAGTTTCCTGGTGGCATCTTCCGGGAGACGGTGCTTATCTTCCTACCAAAGAATAATTTCTGCAGAGTGAAGGCTTTGTCTTACTGTCTCCTGGCTGTGCAGAGAGCATTACAGGCTCCTGGGACTGTGAGATCAGATTTTCCTATCTGAGGTCTCAGTGCAAAGTAACTCTTCAGTGTCACTGAAGATACAGCTGTGCCACTGCTGCAGGAGCAGACAATGTTAAATAGTCTGGCATGAGCACAGTTGCTTCAAGCCCTTGAAGGGTGGGTATAAATGTGCTTTTAGAAGGTGGAAATAAAGTGTGTGCTTGGGCAATGCTAGTCTGAAACCATCTGAAATGTTGATATCTTCATAAGGGTGTGTCTTGTTTGGCAGGGTGTGTTTTATCCACACCTATGTGGATAATCATTAGCTCTGTGTCTGAATCTTTTCCTGAGGGCATTCGGCTTCCCGTTTCTGCAGGTGAATAGCAATGAGGCGTAATTTAGAAGAGGAAAGGATTTTTGCCAGCTGTATATAATCCACATCTGTTACTACGAGTGTAATCATTAACTTGGCCTTTTAAAATAACTGGAAATAATTATCAGCACAGAGGATATTAGGTGCTAACAAAACTTTCAGGCATGTCAGCTTCTTTTAGAGTGGTTTTATGGCTGATTGTGTGTAACCCTTGAGACCTGTTGGAAAGTTTTTTACTTAATGACACTGAACTTCTCTAGAAGTATAAAAGCAAACCAAGAAAAGTTGTAATCCAGAGAATGACTTAATTTGGTACTTTCTTTGTTAATATTGCTATTATAACTTTGCAGTTCAGACGATTTCATTGTGTAATTCTTTGCGCTCTCGTGGAGAGTGGAGTTGGGGAAACTACAAAACACACAAACTGCCATTGCATAAGCATTGTTTGCGACAGGCAAAATTTAAGGGTTGCATAGGTGGTACTGCAGCCACTTCAACATACGCGTTGAGTTGCATTTGGTAGTAAATCATGTGCTGAAGTTATGCCTTTTGAGTCCTGAAGGTAGCATAGATACTAATGCTTTGTCCAATGAAGTAATGCTATCATTTAAAAAAGCCTCAACAAACAGCAACTTGAAAATTTTAAAATAAAAGTAGAGCTACAGTGGAAAATGCCGTAATTGTAGCTTTTCTGGTATTGTCATTGTTTTTGGAGAAATAAAGAGAGACATTGGAGATACGAATGATTTTTTTTTTTTTTTTTTTGGTTCGCACCTAGAATTATTTAAACTTTCTTGAAAATGGGGAGAACAGTCTTAGGTTTAAATCTCATTCGTGATTCATCCTCTGTTAGCATGAAGGGAAAATGACTTCATTGTGTGATTACAGAAGTAGTCTCATTTGCTGTGTGAGCTGGTACAACTTCCAAATCTCAGGATGCAGCCCACTGCATCGGCTGAAGAAAAACGCTGGAATAAATTAATGAGTATACTCGCTTATTTTTAGGATGAATGACCTGTTAGTTTGCATGGGTAGGGAGAGTAAAACTGAAGCTGGGTCCTGGTAAAAGGGAAAGCCATGAATTGAACTGTGGAGGATTGGGAGAGGAGTCGTGTGAATGAGGTGTGTCTTGCTGGATTGATGCCTTTTCACGTCAATTTGGGACAGAATCATTCTGATAACCAAATCTTAATCCTGTGCAATGTCCTCGCATGTAGATCATAGATCTCACTGTGAGATCAGTGGTTTGTGTTAGCTTTTGTGTATTTGGAGGCAGTAATTTCACTTTGAAAGATTCTTAGCCAATTTGGGCCACTGCTGCAATCAGTGTGTTCAATGAAGAAAAGTAGAAATATTAGGTAGAAAAGTTGACTTTCTCCTTTGTAACTGACTGGAGTAATTAACAAAAATAAATTTATATCATTAAAGCTGACAAATATAATTTGATGTCTTGTCAAGTTCATTGGCATTACTTTGCAAGAGACTGATTGAAAGTTCTGGGGAAAAAGCGCCTGTAATTGTATTCGTATTAAACCCACAGCATTTGCCTTTAACTCATCAAACAACGGTTATTGAAAACATCCCTAGATGCTTTCTACTAGCCTTAATATTGTAAGGTTTTTGTATTTTATGGCAAAATGTCCAATTAAAAGAACTTCTTACCTTGGACATGCAGAAGTGCTGCATGGCTGCAGCTGAATGAATGAAACATAAATTCTTAAAGGTGTTTACGAAATACAGCTATTGTGGCAGATATTACTGTGGCCTTTTGAAATAGTAAAGCTTTTATAGATGGACTGTAAGAGCTAGAGTAACAGAATTCAAATCCTTCGCTTTTTGAGTTGAGTATTAGTTTGATATTAGCAGATGCTTCAGTAGGTGGAAATACTTCTAAGACCTCACCTTTAAATTCAGTGTGAGTCAATGCAGATATTCCATTATTTTGTGTTGGCTGCTACCGGAGATTTGGGAAATGCTGGGCTGTACTGTTTGTTTAGTTTGGGAAAATATGCAGTTCAGGTGAAGCAATGAAAAGTTGTTTAATCATACAACATTGAAGAGTTTAATATAAACACTTTAGAGTATTTTTAATAGAAATCATAGAGGGATCTTGTTTTATAAGGTCCACTTTGATATTTGTGTTCATTCTCAACGCTAATGCTCTGATACAGTGTCACGTACTGTAAAATTTCCGGACCGTTAATGCAGTCCTTGAAAATTCATAGCTAACCTTTACTCAACAGATTGAGCCTGTCCCTAATAGGGGTTCTGTCCTTAAGATGAAATATTAAACCAAGGTCCCTTTTGCTGTGAAGAAATAGCTCCTTCAGAAAGGGCAGGTTATAACCGTGGCGGGTGGGCCAAGAGTCCACCTCCATCAGGTTGTAATGTTCAAGGCAGCACGACAAATAATATAGTGCTGTTATCCGGCGTTCTTCCAGTCCCAGCTGTAAACTAATTGCATACTTGGGAGAATGGGATCCTGACCTGTGACTGAGCATCCTGTGCCACTGCAATGCAAATAATCTTTTTTTTTTTTTTTTTTTTTTAGCAGTCTCTAGTGTATGTTGAATATTTAAAGCCTCAAGTGAAATGTAAAAGCTCCTTTCATAGTTGCCAGCTAAATGGTTTTTTGTTGGCTATCATGCTACTTCTCACTAGACATTTAGAAGCCAGTGGAAGTTTAGGATGAGATTTTTTTCTTTTTTTTTTTTAAACGCCTACCTCAAAGAAATTCAGTAAGTAGTTAGTTGGAAGGTGTGGTGGTGTATGGTGTTGGGGAGAAACCTTGGAATGCCTGGAACTTATCCAGCATTTCCATGTAATCATTACCTAAATGATATCCTTTCAAGAATGAAAACATTTTTCCAGTTCATGTAACATTTTTGCTTTTTCCCTTATGTCAGCTCTTCCATTTGATTCAATATATATTTCTCATTATAAAGCATGCATAGAGAATAATATTAAACGAATTACTATTTCCTTCTGTTATGTATCATCTGTAGAAATTTCAGCCATTTGAGCCCTCAGCTTGTTTTACTGTGTGTATTTGCTTGTATTGAATGTGTTCCAGCTCTTCATTTCCCAGGGCATATAAAATTGGTGAAATTCCATGGGAAGGGATTGGTTTGGGTACGTAAACATACTGTCAAGTGTTTTTAGAGCTCAGGAAGAGCAGGCGCTTAAAAGTTGTCGGAGTCAAACACATCCGTATAGCATTCTCATGCACCTTCCTCTACGCAATGTATTGTGTTGGAACATCAGAAGACTCATTTTTTCAGAGATAAGTCTTCCCCAAGAGTTTTATCCATGTTGATGAAGTCAGGAGAAAACAACTCTGCTGTTATTTCCTGGACAATATGTATTTACCTCCTAGAAAAGTTATGCAATAAATAAAGCAAGGCTTGGCCTGGCCAAGGTTGATGGAAAGTTCCAAAGGAAATGTCTGTGTATGGTTAGTGTTTTTGTTGAAGTTTTTGTTGCACTTGCTAAAAAGTAAAGTAGACATGTAAACAAACAAGACAAGCTTAAGTCATGCTAAACATAGAGATTTATTTTCCAATTAATCAGGTATTTATTAGGAAATGTGTAATTTGCAAGTACTTTTGCAGGATAAACAATAGCTGCCAGGGATAACAGCAAATTTAAGTGTATTTGCTACGGTCCCAAACATTTAGTTTTCCAACTTGCGTATTGTCTTTAAGCCAGTAACCAACCCTTAACGTGACATGCTAATTTAAAGAATATGTTTGTCTTTTCTGTGTTTAGCAGTTCCTCAGTTTGGCTGAGCTGGCCGAAGTTTTTCCTGTGTGTCTTCTGCACATGGCTGTCCAGCCAGCCTCTGCCTCCAGCTGGCCCCATCAGACATCAACAGATGTCTGGTGGTGTATTGGGCATGTTGTGCTGGTAGCATCTGCTGGGGAGGATGACTCCCAAATGGAGCAGGGTGAGTGGCCCCCCACCCAGTCAGCCTTCTGAGCATGATTACAGGGAGTTCCTCCAGCGTGGGTGAGTCCCTCTGTCTCTTCACCAGGATACGGTGAAGAGCTCCATGCAAGCAGAGATTTCCGTCAGAGTTCTCAGTCCCAAATACTGCAGGATCAGAGGGGGAAGGATCCATATGCCCCAAAGGCTGGATCTGTGATCAACAAGCAGACAAAACTAGCTTGTTGGCTCTTTGTGTGTTGTGAGGGCTGTGGGATCCCTGCAAGAACAGAGAAGGTGTTCTCTTGATTTTGTAGAGATTGTGTTTGTGTGTGGTGGTGATGGGCACAGTGGCTGTTTGCTTGTTTGCTTTTAATAGTGGTAAAAGGGATTTGCAGAAAGCCAGTTAGTCTTATAAAAAAATTGCTTTTGCTGAGAACCGTGTAAGAAATTGCCATAAAAGTCAGTGTGTTGTTAAGTCCTCCTTCCCACCATCCTGCTGCCGCTTTCTTATTTATAGAGCCTTTCCCAAGAACCTTCTTGTAGTCCCACCCTTATATGTCTTGTATGTGTAAAAGTGCTGGAGAAGCAGTGCACACTGTCCAAAGCACAGTGCTTTTTGCTTCTAGTCTTTACCATCCTGAGTGCGAAAAGGAGTCATCTTTTATGGGGCTTTTGATAAGCTTTGGGAATGTTTTGTCCTCACTGATGTCCTTTAAATTTTTTTTCCAAAAGAACAAACTTTGAGATAATTGAACCTTGAAAATTAAGTGATTATCTTCCAGATAGCATGTCTGAAATGTATGTGTCTGTGTTCAGAGAGTAATGCCTCAGATGCTTTACATTTTAAAATACCATTGTAAATAAACAGCCTTTGGAAGTGTTTGTTGGAGATGTCACTGCCAAATTAAGGTAAAAATCATGCAACAGGATGTCTGATTGAAGTGGCAGGGAGAATGAAAAGTTCTGCCTTTCTGTGGCTTTTTGGGAGACCTGGAAAACTTGCATCAGTTCTCAGGCAGTAGAAGGATTTGGCTCCATGCACCAAAATTCCCACAAGTGGCAAACTTACTGCATGCTGAGAAGGGGGAAGGAGAAAAGAATATGGTCCCTATCTCAGAGATGCTCATCTCTTTGCAGTATATGGGATAAGCACTTGAACAGGAACTCCTGGGGTACTATGCGTGGGTAAATCCTGGAATATTTTCAGGGGGTTCAATAGGCTGCATAGGGATTTTCGGGGGGGGGGAAAGGTGGGTTTTTTAACATGTAGAGTAGCATAAAAAACCCAGTGTAACAAAAGGCAGAATGCATATAAATAGAGAGGGGCAGAGCCTAGCATGATCACTGGAAAAGGCAACCACTGCTGGTGTAATTTTCTCAAGTGATGAGGGTGGGAAATGCAGTGACAAGAGTCCTGACATTTGCAAGAACCTCCATGTTTTTGAGCAGCAGAAAATGTTGTCTGTCTCTTGAGTGGTGTAGGTGGATTTCAGATATTTGTAAATAATTTCAGCAGGTGTTTTTAAAACAGCCACAGCAATTGATGGCATAGGTTTTACTTGGAGATTTCCAGGTAACTTTCCAAGTCAAAATGGTAGAAATAATTGTTTACTTTAACATAAAATTGTTGATATTCTGTTGACAGCCTAGTCATGAATATTTTCAGTCATTTGATAGTTCAGGCTAGAAATACGAAGGCTTGCAAAGCCCTCTTACTCCTTTGAGCAGTACGCTGTATCATTTGTATCTGTAATCCTCAACAGTGCCAGAATCAAGTTTATGATATGCATCCTCAAGTACTTTGAACAGAGTTTGAGTTCTTATTTATTGGACGATAAGTGCTCTTTGAGTGTCTACAAACCTAGAATGGATGTGGAGTACCAGATTTAATGTGGCCTTGTACCTACACTAATAATATTGTTGAACTGTTGGGCATCAGCGTACCTCAAATGCTTACTTGCTCCTTTTCTGAATGCTCTCCCTACAGCACAGTAAATGTCAGTAATTATCCCCACATTATTTTAAATGCCATTGCTAAGGCCAAGTGTTTTAAAATGCCAGTTCTACTTAAAGATATTGTAGTTACGTTTAGGCTAGCAGGAATTTTAAGGAAATAAATGACCTTTGGCTCCATGAAAGTTTACATAAGCAATTTCCTTTGCCAGCAACCAGAATCTCATTTATCCTCATGTGTGCTTTCAAAGAAATATTAATACTTGCAATACAATTTTTGTACCTTTACTGTCTATTTCATAGAAGAGAAAATAATGATTTAGAGTGGTGAAGTCAAATCATCAAGGTTTTGTAGAAGTTATTTTCAGGATTACTATTCTAACTTTTTTTATAAAACTTTTGTTTTTGAGAAAAAAACAAGCTAATAGAAATCCTGAGCAGACTTATGTGGGAAGCAAGCCACTGGCTATACTCAGTCATCTGTCTGGTTTCATATCAACAGTGTGTTGCTCGAGTATTTCCAGGTTCTGGAAGTGTCCTGGTGATAGCAGGTCTCATTCTACATAGAAGATGCACAGATATACTCATCTGTGTGTTACTTTTCACCAACCTTCACTGGGATGGCCAAAGCAGGCATGACCTCTTCCACTGCTCCCTGCCATGTTGGGTGATCTCATGTGATGTGTATGTTCATACTTAGGAGAAAGTGCTTTTAGGGAGGAAAGACAGGTAGGATATTAGTTTTCTTTGGGAAACTGTGAGGACCGGGAGCATGTGCCAAGTGAGATGCTGGTTAGGTCAGAAAAGAAGCCCTCATTTCTGAGGAGCAATGGGGATGGAAGGGCAAGTTTCTTGGAGCTTAAGAACAGTGAGTTCAGCAAGCTGTTGGCAGTTGGAGCAGCAGCATCAAAATGCATATGGAAAAGGATGTTGGAATTTATGCTTTGTAATAACAAGCTGGGGTGCTTCCGCTTCGGTCTCAATTAGTCATTAGATGCTTTTGGCAGAACAAAATAACTTTTCTGTCATTAATGTTCTCGACTAAAAATGTTATTACTTCTTCAACAACAAGCACTTCCAGATTTTTTTCCTATATCCAGTCTAGGTGACAAGGTAGAAGAGGAAGGAAAGGAAAAATCAGAAGAGATGTGGAGTATTTTGGTGACCGACTGCTAGCAATGTAGGCAATGACTACTGCATCTTAACTGATGAGTTTCTGTCTCCTGACTGTCACAGATACTCTCTAGGCCAGTCTACATTTGAGTTTCAGTTCATGTTCTAAGTTTCTAGCAACTATTCTTTCACTCAGGACACAGACCAATCTTGGCCTTTTAAGTGTAGCTATTTTATCTTTAGAAAGCAAATTTTCTTTTTTGTTTCTTGGGGGTTTTTTCGTTTTTTTTTTTTTTTCCTTCTGTCTGCTCCCTGGCCTGCCTGATACTTCTAAGCCATAATTTAGTTCTTTCCTGTTTTAGCAGAAGCAAAACGTTCAAAAGAACATGGGTCATTGTTTTCTGGATGCAGTGTGAAATCTTTTGCCTTCGTATGCAACTACAATATTAGTAACACAAAGTCTTCAAATATATCAGATTAGTGAATCCACTCCATGCTTCTAGGCATCCTCTGTTCAGTCTAGGTGCTTCAATGGCATGATACGTCCTTATCAAATTATGTTAATTGTCTGATAGCTTCCAAAATACTAGTTTCAGAGGGAAGGAGACTACTAAGTTGCACAAATGCAGGACTACTTCCACAAATATCCTTCATAACAGTGCGTGTTGATGTTCATTCTGTGTTTGCATCATTCTGAGAATTGACAGTCTTCTGAGCCACACTCAGCGCCATCCGTGAACTAAAATAAAATGTAAGACCAGAGTTGGTTTGTGAGAAGCTGACTTGAGTAATTGTTTATTTCTGTGAAAACTGCTTTTTCTATCCAATAGACACAATTAAAGCTGCATTTATTGGAATGAACAGCCTCACTGCCATACAGGTAGAAGACAGATTATAAAGACGTATGTGAAATTGTAGTGGAGCCCCTGAGAATGAATGGTCTACTCAGGATTAAATCAAATTGTCTGGGTGCTGTAATGGGAAGACTCGGGTTTGCTTTTATCCCTCCAGCTAGCTGGGAAAAGTCTCCATTGTGTTTTGCTATGAGAGATTGTGCTATCATTTGGACATCATAATAGTAGCAACAAAGAGAACGCAAGCTATCTCCAATTTATTTTGGCCCACTTAGTCCAACATTTGATGTATCTGATACATTGTTTACACTGCAAAGTTAAATATTTCATCTGTTACATTTAAATGAAAATAAACAGAAGGTAAAACCAGGAAAAAGACATGGTAAGTAAATACTTGGGGAAAAATACTCCTCTGTACTTAGAGCACTTTAATAGGGAAGAAAAAAAAATAATGCTTGTAACACATTCTTGTGATGTTTCTTTTATTTTTCGTTAGCTACTTTGAAGAGTGAGTTAACACAGTGCCTAATTTTAGAATTCTAGAAACCATGCTGCCTCCTGGGTTAACAAAATACAGGATTTTCCATGCTCTCAGATGGATTTAGCCTATAGCTGTGAAAGTCCTGTAGCACACAAATATTGGCCTTTAGAAATGTAACTGCCAGTCAATCTCCTCTCTGCTTTGATTCCTGTGAGCACCGTTAGAGGAGGCTCTGCAGGTTGGGTGCCATCGATTTGGCATAGGTTTGGCAGATGAGTGAAAGGAGGAGGGTGGTGATATCTTTTTAATCCTGTGGCTTCAGCCAGCTTCTGCTTTTTGCCTGTGGCCCTTCATGTGGTTCCAGTGACTGGCCAAGCTCTGGGACCTCCTCTTGATCTGTTCAGCTTCTGTCCCCAGGCAAGGCCATTGATCACACATGGCCAGTCCTGCTCCTGGGCTGTGCAGCTGCTGCTGTAAGCCAGGGCAGAGGATTTTTAATTGCTTGCTGTTTACTCTGGAGGAACTACCATTTAATGGATATCCTTATATGAATATAAAGAGAACTGGAGAATCTAGATGTGTGTACTTGTAACTTTCAAACAAGTTCCTTTCCTCCATGAAATGTGATCGATGCATTGAGCAACACTGAATTAACATGTTTATTTAAGGTGTTGTAAAAGGAGAACCTTTCCTCATGTATTGCAGAGAAGGATATTATACTTAACTTTGATTTGTAACTTTGATAATTTTTTTTTGCATGAGGAAACCAACATTTAATGCTTTTCTTTTATGTTTGTTATGTCAGAAAATGTCATTATCAAAGCTGGTCACTGCATTTTCTAATGGTTAGCTCTCCTTTTAAAACTCTACATGGCGTTGCTGCTGGTTTTTCATGTTTGCTGACTTTCACTTTCTATGTCATTTGCCAAACAGTGAGGCTGCTCCAGGGGTCCCAACATCCCATTTAGTGTCTTGTCACATCAGACAAAAACCCCATATTGGTTACCTGTAAACACACTAAAACCTGATATCTGACATTGTGGTGTTTTATTCAGAAAAAGATCAGCACGATGTTTCATTTGTAACTGTGGTACACAGCTGGGGCTCACTTGCTGTCAAAGATTACTCTGCAAAGGAGGTGTGAGCACTAGCCAGGTGGAGTGACCAAATATCTGGGGTCTTGTGGTGATGTCTCTCCCAAAAGCTGCATGGAAGAGAATTAAAAGTTAACAAGTGTAACTTTTCACTTGTAACTCAATCAATTACAGTGCAGGGTTGGAACAGGTATGAATTCCATAAAAGGTAGGTGTGTGGTGTTACAAGCTTAGGGCAATATTTGTCCAGCCTGCTTTATATTTCTAAGAAAATTCTCTGAAGTTTAAATTGATTACACTTGGTAGAAAAGGGACTGGGATCTACGTTCAAAAGTATTCTCCATGCAAACAAGGACGACATCTTGCTGAGTGTCTTCACAGCTACAGAAATAGAACATTTCTACCCTGCCCAGACCTGTGGCTGTTGAGGTGGACTAAAACATAGGACAGTTGTCTTTCATATGCTCTAACAAAAATTTAAATTTAACCTGTAGCAAGTAAATATTTTTTTCTGATAACATGGAAACTACCTAAGTAGAACTTCTGCTTAATATTTTTTTTTTTTTTTTTTTGCTAGAAGCACTTCCAGCACTCATGTACAACCGAATTCAGTGCTTGCAGTGGGATAGCCAGAAACAGACCAAACCCATGTGATAGCATTCCTGCTACTGTTGCCGAGATGGGAAAAAATAATTCTGAAACGTGGCAGCTTCAGCCATTCAGTTGCCAAGTGTATTTTACATGTAGTTCTGGGTATTAGCTTCACTGTGGAGGAGGATAAAGGAAAGGTGTGAAGGGATCAAATTCATTTATAGTTCATTGTCTCCTTCTACCGTGGGCAATGCTAAATAGCTTATACTCAGTCTGTGTCAAAGTGGTGTTTGCTATGGCATTAGTAACAAAAATAGACAGATTTGTTTCTAGAGGAACACTGTCCTCTTGCATCTGGGGATTTGTAGTGAGATCTGTTAAAAGAGCTGTGAAGATTTGAAGGTGAGAGGATAATAAATTATTAAAAAAAGCTATCCCACCCTAGGGTTAATGCAACATATTAGCAAAAACTTGAGCACTCAAAACCATATAGGATTCTTATATTGAGGTTTCTCCTTTAACAGTGAAAATGTTAACGTATTAATCCTTTGTGTTAGCGTTTTTCACGTATGCTGTGAACACGCAAAAGCATGCACTTAAGAAACAGAATGAAGCATGGATCCTGAGGTTATATGGATATAAGACTGCAGCTTAACATTTTAAGATAAAATGTTGCTATTTTTGGAGATGCTTCACTTCCTCAGAAGCAGAACTTATTTAGTAAGCTACGAAGCCAGCAGATTTATAAGGCTATCCAATTCCAACTCCACTATCAAGTTTTTAAGTATGCTGTTTGTACAGCTATAAAGGCTTCAGACTCTACTGGGAATACTGGCAGTGGCTTCAGCAATGGGTGGGCATGGGTTGAAGTTTGCCTGGTTACTTTAGACATGGCCTAAAAAAACCCTCTTGGATTTCATTTACTTGTTCCTCATCCTTGGAAGTCTGTCTGGTTTACTGCTGCCAGGTTCTCTAACAGGTCTGGTGGAGTCCTTCATACCAGGCTTCTGGAGAACAACGTGATTTTTCAGAGCAAATTTCATAAATGTGTAAGTATCTTTGCTGATGAGGTACTGCTGCTGTCTGTAGAACTGTCTGCCCACTTTTCCGAGCAAAAATGCATGATAATCTTCAGAAGCCACGTGCCCCTTAAGCTTGGAGATGAATAGCTAGTTGCAGCAATGGGCTTTACCACCCACTGCTTGGTAGCTACTAAAACTTCTAAGTACTTGCAGGCCTCCCATGTTACAGGTTTGCCTGCTGAAAATACCTGGAGCCAAACCCTTGTAAGTCAGTACAAATTCTCTCCTCAGTGAATTTGGCTTGCTTTCTTTTTTAAGAACTCAGCATCAGCCATTACAGAGAATTGAGTGTGTACATTTTCAAATTACTGGATAGATAATTTCTTCAATGACTGTTAATAAGCAAAGTGTATGTAACGTCCTTCAGGCTGCATTGGATGTGTAGGGCCTCCGTTATGTAGCTGTTCTCCCTGTTGATGAGTGTAACTTCTGATACAGCTGGGGTTTCAGTTCAAAGACTAGTACTTGCAAGTTCAGATCTCATTTCTGAGAATCTTCAGTAATATCACTTGAATTCAAGATTTCCATCAACTTCAAACTATATAAATTGTTCTCCTAAAGTGCTCAGGGAAAAGACAATGAAGGCAAGCCAAGCCTGGTCCCTGAGCTTGAGAGAAGACTGAAGGGATGTATTCCTGTCATCTGTGCAGATGAGCACCTGAAATGAGTTAGAATGAAACTATATAGCATCGAGTTTCAAACAATTTCTGAGCAATTGCTGCTGTCAGAAACACTAAAATTTTGTGCAGCTCTGGTGAGCTATGTCTATTCAGTCTTTGCTGAGTTGATATCAAAAGACTTAAGACTTAGGCCACAATTAGTTTGTGCTGAGCCTGAGCTAATCAGCATCTCTGAGATAGACCATGTGCTTGCCTGGGCTGGGTACAGTGCTGAGACGCATGCAGGATGGCCTCTTAGAAATTCAAGGAAACTTTCTGGAGGCTGTCTAGGCATCCTCTTAGCATTGACCTTTCAGGAGGGAAGAAGGAATACAGTGGGGATGTAAGACATCTTTGTGCTCCTTGCTCCTAAAGTTTAGCAGAACTGTTTTGTGGAAATTAATGTTATCTTTTGTAAGACCTTAAATGACTCACCTAAGAAATTTCTTTGGTTGATGGCATTACAGTCTTATAAAATATTTACATTATTTTACATTAGTTTCCTTTTGTATACTTGGTTACTGGTTCTTGTGATGCTGGAACATTAGAGCAGGGTTGTTTTCTAGTTTTTGAGGAAGACTCATGTTACATATCTACATGGTGATTGGAATTATTTGCATAGTTTTCTTTTAATCTGAAGCTCCCAAGAAATCCTAGTTAATCTCCAACAAAAACATTGTCTTTAGTTATACTCTGAGGGGCTTCACTGTGATGACTTTAAAACGTGCTTACACTGTGACCAGCTGGTTGATGCTTGTTTTCAAATATTCTGCATTTATTTTGCATCCATTCCTATCTTAACTTTAAGCACTCTGAAAAACTGCGAAAAAGGTCATAAATACATAGGCTGACCCTGTGAATTTTGTGGTGTGGAAGTCTGTCATATACTTGCTGGTCATAGTAACTGTGGTATTATGCATATAGAGTTCCTAGATTTTTACGCATGAAAGCAACTGTCCAAAGCAGAACTTTCATGGTCAGGATACAGTAAGACCAGTTAATATGTATGCAAAGTAATTTTACTTCTGGAAAGACCCGAGTGGCTGAAGTGAAGGTTCAGGTCCATAGATGCTGATTATTTGATGAGCCTCTTCCCGCCTGCACTTTATTGCTTAAATAATAATAATTAAAATGCCCAAGCATGTGTATAATATTCTCTGAGGAACAACTAGTATCTTAACACAAGATCTAGGGAGCTGTCATCCTACAGAGTGATGTATGAGCTGACACTGGCTAGGAGGCACTACTTGAATACAAGAAATCCAGGGTGAGAAACGATATGAAGTGAATAAAAGTGCTAATATACCTAATGGCATTTGACAGGCTGCGTCGTTTTCCTTCAGTCTCTTAATGCCTGCAAAGGGGAAGAAAATAAAGACAATGTCAGAAATGGGCTGTAGTGAGTGAAGGACAGCGGAGTGAGTGGGTGGCATCTGTGATATCAATGCACATCTTGAACTTGTTTATTTATAGCTTGCATGTCTCATGTATTTGGAAATAGAAGAGCTATTCGGTCCCAGTCCTGCAGTAGCGCATGCTTGGTAAGGTGGAATAAGTATTCTGATTTTTTTTTTTTTTTTAAATTTTTTAATTTTAGTCTTTGTTACTATTAGTAGTGTATAACAGTTTATTAATTTGTTTCTTTTAAGGTGAGTGTGTTTCTCTCGAGACTGACAGATGCATACTGTTTCTAAATCATATGAAGACAGAGCTCTAATCTTAGTTTTCTGGCCTAAACTTGAGACATGTTTTTGTGTTGGCAAAGGGATAATTTTTGGACTGTGTTCAAGGTCTCAAGATTTTACCATATCTGGATGTCCACTTGCCTGCGTTTGTTCCCCTTTGGCTTTCATCTTTCAACAGCTTACTGGCAGCAATGCAGAAGGAAACAGCTAGTTTTGAGTGACAGACATGGAGTAGTCTCAGTAAGGGCTCCCTGAACAAGCAAGTACAACAATTCACATCAAAAGTTTAATCCCCAGAATTTGTCATCTTTGTTTGGAGAACAAGAAGGATGGTTTAATGGCTGTGCAACTGGTTAAAACTAACCGGGGCTACACAAATTCAGAGACGTAGACAGCTATCAGTTGCCAACTGAGTTAAAACAGATTGTTAGCCAGCTCTCTGTTGATCTGATTAATGACCTGAATCAGTTGTTTTTGAGCATATAGCTGTCAAAGCGTGCTAAACAATGAAAACAGGAAACTTGTGTGTGTTGAATCTCTTTGCTACTGTGGTGTTACCAGACATAACAAAACGGAGGCTTTGCTGTATGTGGGCTGAACAGCATGGAGAAGAAAAGGATATTTAAGGACTGATTATACCTCTGCCACACCCAGGCTGTGGACCGCTCTGAGATGCGGGAACTGGCAATGATTTGTGAGGAACCACCTGCTTCCTTGAGATTGCAGGGATATATCTCAGCATTTGCTCTCTGCCCCAACATATGTTTCCTGTACTTGGGTTTGGGACTGTGAAGAGAACGTGGCTGTAGGAAAAGGAATTTCAGAGTTGCCCTTGGAGCATCTTGGAGCTGTGTATCAAATGTGCAGGGCAGCAGGGCTTCCTTCTTCTGTTGTGCCAACAGGGAGGTAGAAGGGGAGTAGGACACAACAGAGAATGTGTCCTAGTTATGGCAGATACTGGGAGTGAGTGGCAAAGAGGAGCAGGAAATCAAGTTTGTTCATTAGGAAAACTCCCTATAATTTTCGTTGTGACTGTATTAGGAAGTTTGCACCAGCTTTCGTGCAGGCAAACCTTTTCTGAAGCATCCCCATCTTCCCAGGAAAGCTAAGGGTGTTTGCCTCCTTTTGTAGTTGCTTTACAACAGAGCGTGTTCAGCATTTGCTAAAAACTTCTACCACTCTGTTTTAAGTGGCTAAGACTGAAGTTGCTGATGTCCATGGCTGCATTTTTCACAGATAGCTTTTGCAAGGCTGGCAGGGCAGAAATAAGTAAGTGTGAGATGACCATTCTGATCCCTGTGGCTGAATGTTGTACTAATGACTAGTAATGTTTATTTCTAGTGTAAGCTGAAGGTGGTGTGAGTAGAAGGCAGAGGATGTAGTAGGTGTGAGCGGGTCCTTCTTTCTCTCTTGTGATACCCGTTTCATTTTCATCTATGTGTTAAATATTATTACCAGCTTCTATAAAATACTTTGTATTAAAGCACAGTACTAAATGCAACAGTGATGATTAGGTAATTTCTAAGGTTATTACTAGTCTAAACCTGAGAAAGTTTAAAATGCTTTTTATGTCTAATAAACAAACATACTAAATTAATCAATTATTCTTATCTAAACATCTGAAGGTAAGACAAATATAAGTCTGCCTGCTGATAAGCCAGGACCAATTAATTCATGAAAGAACTGGTCAACTTGTTAGTAGAAGTATGTTGAGCACTTTATTTTCCTGGAGGAGCTTTTTGTGAAACCAATTCCCTGGCAGACCTGACCAGCATCCGTCTTTCTGTTCACAGTGTTGTAGCAAGCAAGGTAGTGGAGTTACTCTTCCCACTACCAGGCTACAACACACCCAGGTGAGAACAATCCCATTTCCAGGCTTTCAAGTGAGAGATTCCTCCATTTTAGGTTTTTACTTAAATATTTTCTTCTATCAAGCTTTAATAGTCTTATTGGTAATTTTTTTTTTCTCCCTTTGAATAAACTGGCAGTTTGGATCATTAGTTTACTCAGATACACATGGCTTAAATCAATGAACCTTTCCTGGTGGTGTTCTAGGAACCAAGAGCAGCCAGGCAATAAAGCAAATTGTTGTACAGGATCAGGTGGAGAAGACTTCACTGCCACCATTCCAAACACATGTACTCACAATTCTCCTGGTAGATGTTTTACAGCTGTGTAAATACTCAATTATTATGTGCTGCTGCTTATCTAGCTTGCTTGCTTCATTTCTAAAACTATAATACTGATCATAATTCTGTGTATAATGTTTCCCCTACCAACTCAAACAACTCTTTCCCCTGAGTTCATGTTTTTAATTGCAGCTTTAGATCAACTCTCTCCTTTTTAATGTAACGGTTTTTTTTTTTTTTGATCTTGATACTTACTTCAAACCCATTGTAATTAAGTATGCATCTGCCACATCCTAAATGTTCAGTCTGAAAAACTGCTGTAGAGCTGAAATTGCCCCCTGTTCTTAATTCAATGAGCCAGGAAGGTCTAAAGAAAAGAAGGTTGCAAATCACTGATTTTGTTTTTACTGTTATTTTGGGTGTTAGAATATTTTTAAGCCCACTAGTTTTAGTTTACTTGCTACAAATGCTGCTAACTTCTATCAGACTCCAGAGGGCAGTTGTAAAAGCACTTAAAGTCGCTCACAGATCCAACCATCTGATAGCTTAGTTTTGAATGTGGCTATTATGGGAATATTTAAAGAAAATGCAGACTTCTGTGATGTACCTAATTATGTGCTGTTGTGCCCCATTTCTTTGTGACACACGAGCATGTAACTACAAGATCTTATTCATCACAGTAATGGTGGGTCTGGTCATGTTTTGCTGAGAGCTGTGTGTCCTGATACAAGCTGTGTCTGACTTGTTCAAGAGTGTATGGGCTAGCTGAGAGTACTTTATTATTACTAGCTCATCTCCAATAAGAAACCTGAATGTCTCTAAAACATATGACATGTTCTGGTGCAGTTGGAGACCAACAGATGCATGTGTTGTAATAAGGTACTATAAAAATGCATATATATGCCCTGCATGTTTAAAATCTGTTCTTTGAAGAGGTGTTTCTTTTATAGCTCTGCTGAGAGACCTCTCGACCTTCAGTGTAGCAGTGTCTGCAGACTTCCTGTGCAAATATGACAGAAGGGAAAGTATTTGACTGAGGTTTAAAATGGTCTAGGAAAAAAAGCAAGCGGTACTTTTGGAGTGTTAGAGATACCTTAGTACTCATTCTGGATTCATCTTCCCTTGTTCTTTCTCTATCAATGGGACTTATAAAATACAGTATCCACTGGCCCAGTACTCTTGAGGTAGTACATGTCAAATCATCCTTTCAGCCTTACTTAACTGCCTTGTCTTTTTCTCTGAGCTGTTTGAGAATGATTTAACCATTATTATTTGACTTCCCTGAATTAGTTTGTGTGGAAGGCTATATAAGATGCTTGGAGGTCTTATACTTGGAAATGTGCTTTGTGTTAGTAAATATGGAACATGGTCTCTGGTAATGAAGTTACTCTGCCTTAAAGCAAAACCAAAAGGGACTTCAAATCCCTGTTCCCACTCCCTGAAATACCGCACTGGATGTCACTCATCAAATTCTAAAAAGGGGCGAGTGTTTTTGTAGTCCTTTAGTATAACTCACTGAAGTACCACAGCAGAAATATTCTGTTTCCTCTGAAGCTGAATGACTTTTCCAGGGAGCTCACTTCAATATTTAGCGATTTCATCACACTAGCAATTGGAATTGTGTGATTTGATAAAGTGAAATTTCATTTAATTGGTTTAATAGTTTTAAAACTGTAGCCTTCCTAAAGGATTTGTGAATGAGTGGACACATGGGAAAACTAATATGAGTTAGTTTTTAAAGCAGCTTGTTGCGCTGCATCAAAACTCTGTGTGGCTGCTTTTCTTCACCATTAAAGTGGCCTAATTCAATTTAGTTTACTTCACTTCCAAACTTAAGTAACAAAATCATATTAAAGTCACTTTAATTCTGAAGGAAAGCATCCACATAGAGTTTAACTAATCTTCTTTAGGTTTTATGTTCAACTAATGCCAGTTGACTTCCCTGAGCATCCCTGCAAAGTTGTGCCCTGTGAGCTATAGACCTTGTCTGAGACCTTTCATTGAATTCAGTGACAATTTTATTGCAGATAAAGGTGGCAGTCAGGCCCAACTGTGTAATGTTATAGTGTGACTAAAATGCAAATATGTCATTAATTTCTACCCTGTAGATATGCTTGCTATATCCTAATTTGGTTTAATACTGAGTTAATGAAGCTCTAAGGAAATGTTTTTCAAGTAGTACATTACAATAATTTGTTTCAGCATTATGCATATTGACTATTGCAGCCTTTTGAAGTAAAAATACATCCGAAGTATTTAAAGTACACTTACATTTCTGTTACAGGCAAGACGGAGTACCTGTTGGCATGTATTATTGGTTTGAAGGTAAACATTAGGGATTGGTTGCAGTAAATAGCTGTAACCCATTTCTATAATTGATTTGTGGGTTTTAAAAAATGAAAAATCAGGCTTTATATAAGTGCTTATTCTTTCTTTGATTGGCACTACCTGAAAAAGACAAACAAATGCAGATGTGTGTTTCCAGGTCACTGGAACCACCTTGTTATTCTAACATAGCACCACCCCAACAGCACTTGGTTGCAGTGTGTATTTTATGGGGAGGCTGTGACCCAACTTTCAGAGTATTTTGTATGTTTTCCTGGGAGGGAGGGGAGCACGCAGAAGATAATAAACATGTCACAAGCTATGAGAGGCTTCATGTAGTGTCCAGGGGATGGTTGTGTCCATCGCATAGGTCATTTGGTCATGACTAATCTGCTGAGTAGACGGTAAGCTCTGATCAGTGCAGACATCAGTTATTCTGTATCATTTGGCCCATGGCCAGGGATAACTCCTGAAAACGGGTGCCTTTTGAAGTACCAATGCAGCAGCCGTGAGGGATGTACAGGAAGAGTCCTTTTGCCACTTGACTGCACAGTATTCAGTAAAACATCGGCTGAGATCTTGACCTCCAGAAAACAAGAAAAAGTTGAAAGCAAATATATACCACTTAGTAAGTGCATTCATAAATGTCATCTATTGGTGATTAGGTGATCCAATGTGAGAAGACTTTGTAAGTGTTGGTAGTGATGTCCCAGGAATGTGTAGCAGAGGACAGGCACAGGTCTGTTTGAGAAGTTATGTGCAAGTGTTAAATTTTCTTTCTTTTCATGTTTTTCGTAAAGGCTGAAGCTGGAGTTTAACAAAGACTTATGTTGACCTCAGTGGTATTTTTGAAGCAGACCTCAAACCTCAAGAAAAATCAGGACACGCCAGAAAGGAATAGCTTGAAAATATCTTGGCAGATAAAAATGTTAGAAGTACGTGAATGAAGCCTCCAAGGCATTCTGCTCTAGCAGAGCTGGAGATCTGTTTGGCAAGCGGAAATCCAAGGAGATGCACACCATACTATGTGTCCCCCGATCCTGACCATTTCTGACAGCAGCTTTAGTCGGTCTGTTTTTTTGGTTTTGCATCATCATGTTTTACAGTGCCCCACTTTAAGGCAAAGCAGTATTGCAAATGATCATCAAAGGGGAGAATTTGAATCTGGGAATTCAGCAATGTTTACAGGAATGCTGGCTTTGACTTCAGCACCCTGTGATTGGGACTGTGTGTGGAAGGCAGTGTTTGCAAGGCATCAACAGAATTGAGACACAAGCTACTTCTGTTTCAAGAGCTCACTGTATTTCTGTTGACTTTCTAAGTGCATGGAGGAAACACTGGCATAAGAATCGGTAAACTTGGGCCCTAACTTTACCATATAGGCAGTCTGAAAAATGCCATGGCAGGGAGGGCTTATGCCTTGCTTTATTGGTTAATTTGTGAGATGGGGAGTTGTTTGCAATAGTGAGATACTGTCCTGGAGATTAGTCTGTGGCTACTGTGTGCCTCAGCATTTCCTGGTTTAGAGGCAATCATAGCAGTTGATCTCTGACCTGAGAGGAGAATTTACAGCCTATTAGTATGTGCTAATTGCAACCATCAGCAATCACAGCCCCATCCATAGGTGACATGGTGGCCTTGAAATTCTGAAATGGGTCAAAAGCTGTGTCACATAAAATTGCCTTTGAAAGTGCAGAGCTGTCTGGGAGATTTACCAGGCAAGTGGGACAGGGTTAGAATCTCCTCTTGTCTTAATCCACCCTTTTACCTGATTATGGGTTGTAAAAGTATTTGCTCTTTTAATAGGATGGTTACCTAGCATTCTGGCATGTTCTGTTGGCCAGACCAGACCAGATCCAGCGTAGCCCTGTCTAGCAGCTACTCTTGCTGATGGTCTTGTCATCTCTTTGAAGAGAATCATCTCTTTCTTGTCATGGTGGGGATCCTCCACTCTGCATCACCCCATCTATTCATCGCACTCTCACTCACTAATAGAATCAGGTCCTGGATTTTTCTGTTTGCTGAAAAATTGTTCCAGAGTTGTCAGTGGAGAATTCACATATTTTATTGCATTTCTTGGAGTTGGTCAATTGTTTCATGTTGTGAACGATCTGACAACAGGGACTCTTCCAGGCTAATACAAGCCTCCCATCTCTCCAGATTCTGTTTTCTGCGTGTTTGTGCTTATTGTGTTTGAAATAGATGTTCTTTTATTTCCCTGGGTTGTTAACAGTGCTGCTGGCAAGACTAGATGCCAGTGTGAAACACATTGCATTAGCGTAAACATGCATGATACTGGTATTTTGACTTCTAGGAAGGTTGGGCTTCCCAATAAAACAGTAAAGGGGAAGAATGTTTTACAAGTGATTCATCATTTGCTGAGATGATTACATATCTTCTCTTCTTCAGACTGTTTATCCACTGTGAATGCATGTCATGCATTCCTCTTGATAAAAGAGGAACCTTCCTAAAATAAAAAGTACAAAGCTAAAATTGTACACCTTTAAAATTGCACTCTTGACAGTATGGAGAGATTAGGTCTTGTGGATCAATACCCGAGCAAGCTGAGCAGATAGTCTGGTTTTAATTTCAGCTACAGAGTTTTGGCTTAACTTTGGCCAATTCACTTTATCTGTGGCCTTCTTCCTTCTGTACTTGATGTAATTTGTAAGCTCTTCAGGGTAGGGACTGCTCCTTACCCCACCTAAGTCAGCACTCACTACTTTTGTCTCACTGCAGTAAGAGGTAGGAGAGCACAAGGATCTTTAACTCTGTTTTTTATCACCTTATACTGATGGAAGCTCTGACATAAACATTGCTATACCAGCATAAAGATGTTTTGTTTAGTTTTTCTTGGTATAGCTCATTTTGTTTTGCTGAGTTTGACAAAGCTAAACCATAAATAGTTATGATAAGTTTGTCTATAAGCATATTTCCCGATGAGGTGTCGTGGCAAAGTTTATTAAATATAGACTTCATCCTAGTGTGTACACAAAGCTGAATGCAATTAAGCTGTGTCACGGGTGAAGCCCCATTATAACAACAGATAAAATCATGAAGCTGGTCTTGCCTCTAAAATTGCACAGCCATGCTGAGCAACAAATAATCCAGTACTTTACTCTAGCTGAGGTGTTTACCCAACCGTCTTCTCTTCTCCACGAGAAACTTTTTAAGGTAGATGTGCGTTGCAGTCCACTGCCGGAATTGATACAAGCAGGAGGTATCCTGTGGTGCGAAATGCAGAGTTAGTGGGTTCCCCCCCGAGAGTATCGTGCTGGCAGCGCACTCTTCCCTCTCTGTCACACTGCAGTCCAACTTAGTGACCTTTGGTTTTGCACAGACAGGAGTTTAATCGCATCTAGACTGGTCCCATCTGGTTAGATCTCTAAATAGTTGCTTAGTGCTTGACTGGAAGTAGTGCAGTTCAAAACGGAAAACTTGTTTTTTGTCAGTTCAGCAGGATACTGTGCTTGCGGAGACACCAACCAGATTGTGCACTGGGGGCAGCTGCTGGGAGCTTCTGGGAGTAAGACCCTTGGGTCAGGCCAGCCTGCAATGCTTCAGTGCATTCCCCAGGCAGTGTTTCCTAGCCCAAAAGTTACTGTGCAGACGTTTAATGGAGGCTGTTAATTTAAACCCTGCTCCTCTGCACTTTGGGGGTGAGTTTGAGACAGAGCAACCTCTGTGAGTATGGAGCATGCAGATAGCGTATGTTGTACTGGTAGCAAGCACAAATGTGGCTGGTCGGTCACTATAATGTAACACAGGATGCTTATTAGAGGCAAACAATCTCATGTTTCAGTTTGCCCTGTGGGGGTGGCTACAGCAATGGAAGCAGAGCAACTGGCAGTGCAGAGGTAAACCCATTTGGGCTGCCGCACTGTGGCAAGATATTGCATCCCGGCTAGAGAATCTGGTTGTAAAAGTACGTCATGTAGATGCTCACATACCCAAGAGTCGGGCCACTGAAGAACATCAAAACAACCAACAGGTGGATCAGGCTGCCAAGATTGAAGTGGCTCAGGTGGACCTGGACTGGCAACATAAGGGTGAACTATTTATGGCTCAGTGGGCCCATGATGCTTCAGGCCATCAGGGAAGAGATGCAACATATAGATGGGCTCGTGACCGAGGGGTGGACTTGACCATGGACACTATTGCACAGGTTATCCATGAATGTGAAACATGTGCTGCAATTAAGCAAGCCAAGCGGTTAAAGCCCCTGTGGTATGGAGGGCGATGGCTGAAATATAAATATGGAGAAGCCTGGCAGATTGACTATATCACACTCCCACAAACTCGCCAAGGCAAGCGCTATGTGCTCACGATGGTGGAAGCAACCACTGGATGGCTGGAAACATATTCTGTGCCCCATGCCACCGCCTGGAACACTATCCTGGGCCTAGAAAAGCAAGTCTTGTGATGACATGGCACCCCAGAACGAATTGAGTCAGACAACGGGACTCATTTCCGAAACAACCTCATAGACACCTGGGCCAAAGAGCATGGCATTGAGTGGGTGTATCATATCCCCTATCATGCACCAGCCTCTGGGAAAATTGAGCGATACAATGGACTGTTAAAGACTACATTGAGAGCAATGGGGGGTGGAACTTTCAAACATTGGGATACACATTTAGCAAAAGCCACCTGGTTAGTCAACACCAGAGGATCTGCCAATGGGGGTGGCCCTGCCCAGTCAGAATTTTTACATACTGTAGAAGGGGATAAAGTCCCTGTAGTGCACATAAAAAATATGTTAGGGAAGACAGTCTGGGTTACTCCTGCCTCAGGCAAAGGTAAACCCATTCGTGGGATTGCTTTTGCTCAAGGGCCTGGGTGCACTTGGTGGGTGATGCGAAAAGATGGGGAAGTCCAATGTGTGCCTCAAGGGGATTTAATTTTAGGTGAGAATAGCCAGAATTAAACTGTATATTAGTTGCTATATAACCCTGCTACTGTATGTTATCCTTACTATAATTATGTGCTATATCCATAGTACTATAGTAAGAATCACTTAGATCAAGCAAGAAAAGAACTGTGATAAAACTGAGCAAAGCGCAGTAGTGATGGAACCAGAACTGACTCCAGCATGCAACAATCCAATGGTGCACACCATCCTCCTGCTGCGCCAAATGTCACCTGCTTGTCACACTGCACTGAAGCCCAATTCTGCTCTACCGACTGAGAGGACTTTGCACCATCCCTCCTGCCCAGAAAGACTGGTATGACAGATGGAGCCCAGAGTCGGAAACTAAATGAACTCAATGAACATGACCCATGAACTAAAGGAACGATATCTCTGTGTGTGTATACATATATATATATATATATCATTGCTCATATGTCTTAAAGGGATGGAAAGGTAATGATTGATCAGGATGTAACTAAAGGTATGGGAACTGTGCATGACGTCAATGGTATAGAATAAGGGGTGGATACTGTCCTGGTTTCAGCTGGGATAGAGTTAACTGTCTTCCTAGTAGCTGGTACAGTGCTATGTTTTGAGTTCAGTATGCGAAGAATGTTGATAACACTGATGTCTTCAGTTGTTGCTCAGTAGTGTTTAGACTAATGTCAAGGATTTTTCAGCTTCTCATGCCCAGCCAGCGAGAAAGCTGGAGGGGCACAAGAAGTTGGCACAGGACACAGCCAGGGCACCTGACCCAAACTGGCCAACGGTGTATTCTATACCATGTGACGTCCCATCCAGTATAGGAACGGGGAAGTGGGGGCAGGGATTCGCCACTCGGGGGACTGGCTGGTTGTCGGTCGGCGGGTGGTGAGCAATTGCACTGCGCATCATTTGTACATTCCAATCCTTTCATTATTGCTGTTGTCATTTTATTAGTGTTATCATTATCATTATTAGCTTCTTCTTTTCTGTTCTATTAAACCGTTCTTATCTCAACCCACGGGTTTTGCTTCTTTTCCCGATTTTCTCCCCCATCCCACTGGGTGGGGGGGGAGTGAGCGAGCGGCTGCATGGTGTTTAGTTGCTGGCTGGGGTTAAACCACGACAGTCCTTTTTATTTATCAGTACTTAATAGGGGAAGGGAAAGTGCCATAATTTGCTCTCCCATATAGGAGAGTGAAGGTGGAGCAATTCCGTGGCCTTCCTCGGAGTTGTTCCTTGTTTGTGTGAGTGATGATGGAGACAAAAAAGCTGGGTTTTAGGTATTTTAAATGCTTTAGTTTTGCTTTGTTTCTTTGCATCCAAACCGGAGAGAGAAGCGTTAGTTAAGAGGGTGGGAGGCTGTTTGTTCAGCTGGAAGAATATAAGCAATTTTTCATAAGGTTTCAGTGCTTTTTGGCTTGTGACTTCTTCTCAGCGCTGGACCTGCTTCCAGCAGGTTGAATTCTCCAGCAGAAGTTTGTAGTGGTACACGGCAGTAGGGATACTGGTATTTTTATTAGATAATATTATAATTCCTCACCTTACAAAAGCCTTTGGTTTTAGTTCTGAATTTTCTGCTGTGCTTATCTACTGCATTTAGCTCACCAGAGCAATCCCGTGCTCTCGTTTCTAAAATTGGGCTTCACTGACATACCTTGGAGTTCCTCTGTGTGCTGCAGTTAGTTCAACAAATATTCAAAGCCATTCTTTCACTGGGAGTATTTTCTTTGCAAGTAAAGACTTGATGAGATTTAATATTAATTTTTTTTTTAACCAAGCCATAAACCACTATCTGTTTGTTCATTAAAAAATGAACAAAAAAGATTGAGGATGAAGCCTTGGCTATGTGAGAAAACATCCCTTAGAATGAAGGTAGTGCCTGGACTATCTGCAGATTTATTGGGAAGAGCTGGAGTACTAAATGCCCTGGGGCCGTTTATCAGTCTCCTGAAACCCGTGACTTTCAGAGGGGCTGGGCTAACCCACTTTGAAGGAAACCAATCCCTGACCTGGTGACTTGAAAGAAATGCTGCAAGCTGGCTTTCAGATGTCTTACCACCCCCCCCACCCCCCCCATTACGGCATTTTCTCATCTAACTGAACATCTGTCTGTGGCGTTGCTGCCTGTTTTAACCCAGTTTGTCTAACAGAAATAGGCATAAACTGTCTTTCTTTTAAAGTACTTAGAATTTATAGTTTTGAGGGGCTAAATAATTTCTGTGGCTTAGACACGGGTTTTTTGTTATGGTAATTACACTGATTGGAAATACTGACAGTCTGACAATTGGTGTACCAAGCCATTATGCAATACAGGCGATGCATTTTTATGGCCATGGTGTTGACTTCTCTTTGAATGGGAATCTCAAAATGAGGATTACAGCATTTCACAATCTTTGAAAAATATTTATTTGGACTTAAACTGCAAAGTTAAATAGTACCTCTATGAGCGCAATACATTTCTGCAGTAGCTTTACTTTATTGAGAGTTTGATTAATGCTAGGTTTGTAGAAGTAAAAGGATTTCTTCCAGTGACTTAACTGCAATACTGAGAAGAATAAATGTCCTAATTTAATATTTACGTAGGCGTCCTAGTAATAGGCATCCTACATCCTAATTATATAAGAAACAAAAGTGTCAGTGCTGACATGAGATCATATATATTTGTAGGATAAGAAGCACAGATAGATTATCTACCCTTATTTTACTTCCTTGCATTAACACATCATGAAATGAACAAAACCTGTTTTATGATGCATTAAATTACAGCTGGTTGCTATTGATACACAGGTTCATATTTTGTTAAGTAAGAGTCTGTTGCCATTGTGCTCAGAGTTTCTCAGCTTACAGATTGCACTGCCTTCCCCAGCCCCCTCAAGATATTACTAGGGTCATTAAAGAAAATATTCATAAGGAATTTGTACTGTAACACATCTTCATTTTCCAACTCTGGTATCTTTGGAGTTGTTTGATATTTGAATATATTTCTTCTAATTTTCTTAATTTTACAATCAGTAGTTTTGATAGCTAGAAAATAACTTCATCCTGTATTTATGGATAAACCAGAAAATAATTAGCTGGTTTCTGTTGCTTAGTTTTGTATACTAATTTTGAGGTATATTGGGCCTATTCATTTATGGGGTAACTTGTGAGAAAGGAATGTTACTGACTTCAGTGTTTTTAAATCCAGTAAATTGGAGGGAGTGAGCATCTTTAGGATTGAAGTGCTAACTGTAACTAGACATGATTTTTAAGTCGTTCTAAAGCAGAAGTTTTTAACTTCATTTGTTGTGGCCATTTCTTTTAGGAAGAAATTTTTAAAGGCACACATGGCTGTTTTCTAGGGAGTGCAGGCTGTTTCAATGTCCTTTTGTGCCTTTGAAATCTCTGCTAAAGTTTTTATGAAACATAAAACAGAGGGAATGCAATTAATTAGTGCAGTCTTCTATCATTCAGTAGCAAAGAGGAACTGTAAAATGCTTTTAGAGCACTACATTATAATTGAAAATTATTGTTATTCTTTAATATCAGGCTGACAAATCAGGGAATACAAGGACTAATTATGAAGGATGGAAAACAATCACACTTTACAAAGGGTTTGTTTATGGCACAAGTTTGCCTGTTAAAGCAGAAAGGATAAAGTAACTAAATGATGTAGAATCTCATGTACTCTTAAAGTCACCATTTTTTTGGTTGGGAATTGATGTTTCTTTGTGACTTAAATCCTTTAAATATCAGGTGCTTTAAAAAAATTGTCTTCCTTTTAAGCAGTCCTCTCTCTGCTTTGCAAATGAAGGTCTAACCGATGGTATAGAGCAGTTAAAGGTTTTGCTGCTTTTAATGAAAATCAACAGAAATTTTAATCAGGGCAGGATCTTTGTCTGAATAAGGATTGATGGTTTGGTTTGCTTTGGTTCGATTTGACTCTCATGTTTTTAGTGACTGTAACGTCCTGATTCAGAAATGCTTTCCAATGTCAGGGTGTAGCATTAGAATAGAAGTTACATTATGCATTTAACCTGTTCCTGGGTAGGGATGGACATTGTTGTCTTCATGTGTGTTTCCCTGGGTATAGCTGAGAATGAGTGAAAGCCAATTTGATTAAACTGGTCTGGGTAGTAACATGACTGCATGTCATACC
Source organism: Harpia harpyja (assembly GCF_026419915.1). Taxonomy (NCBI): domain Eukaryota; kingdom Metazoa; phylum Chordata; class Aves; order Accipitriformes; family Accipitridae; genus Harpia; species Harpia harpyja. The sequence continues at coordinate 53,400,234 of NC_068943.1, forward strand.
TAATAGCTCAAATGCATCTAACTGTTTTCGCTCCTGGCTAAATTACAATTTAAAAAGAACAAGCTAATTTCACATGGCATTCTTTAGCGGTAACAGTAGCGTGACAGTTGCTTTGTAAGCCATTTCAATCTGTTTATTTTGAAGGCGCTTTCAGGGTGATAAGAGATTATCAAATGTTGCTTTGTAGCTCATAAGTCTGATGCAGCCCGAGTCCTTGTCAGTGCTAAGTGCCTGAATGTGCAATAAATGTACTCTTCTTCCATGAATACTTTTAGCGTACCTTGACTGCAAGGTTAATGCTTTGGGTTGGAACGGAACCTGAATGACGATAAAAGGAAACTGGATGATGGGAATGCAACAGGGAAAAACTCAGGCTCCATTAAAGTCTGTACCAAAATTCCCATGAGCTTTGATGGGGCGGGCTTTTTGTTCACAATACTTCACGTGTACCTTGACATAACAAAACTTTGGGCTGGGACTGGAGTGTTCATATCTTAAATAGTTTGTGACCAAGTGGGGCTTTTCAGTTTAAAAATACAGTGGAAATATATCATCAATGTCAATATTACATCTGAAGGACAGTATTTTTTCATAGTGAGAGGAAGTCTTGCTCAGCTGTTCTTAATGTGGGTCCCATTTTATCCTCTCACACTGCTCTAGCATGTACATACACACTCCCTAAGGCACACAGCCCCCTGTGCTGGCTGGTGAGATGAAATCAATGCTGTAGATCAGCTGAGGAATATTGTTGTTTAAGTGTATTTTAGAAGGTTTCCAATTTAGCTTTACATTGTCATAGTAATAGACTCCACACAGAGAATACTTTTCCTTTCAGGATCTTAAAATGCTTCAGAATAAGCCTTATGCTACACTAATGTGTTATGTTACGCTGGCACATGCCGACTTTCATGAGAAAAAGCTCCTGCTATGAAATATCAATTTGCTGTATGCTTCACTTATTTGCATGATTATTCATATGGTACATTACAGACCTGATTGCCTCCATTGCTTTACTGAGGGCTGGCGGGTCTAATTGTCAAGTCTTTTGTAATTTCTGCTACGCCTTTCTTAAAAAATAAAATAATAAAAAATAAGAGAGGGAGAGAGGGAAACAGTCTGCATTTAGCTTAGGTTAATGCAGCCTTGCTAGTCAATGCAGCTTCACGGAGTCAATGAGGCTGTGGTTCAGATACAGCCCAGCTAAGCTCTGTGTCACTGCAGCTTGAAAAGAAATGATGTTTTAAATGTTTTGCTCCAGATCATTTGCTTAAAACAATTTTGCCTTTTGAACCAGCTATAATCCTAGCCTGGTCATACTGTGAAATGCACAGACATACACGCATATATATATGCACATATGCATGTGTGTATATACATATGCTTGTGTACACAGACACAAATATACACACACACAGTGTAATGAAGTTAATACTGCTGTGTTAGTGTGTACCATATCCCATGACTCCAGCAATAACTGTGTATTTTAGTTGCAATCTCTTCTGACTAATTCTTTTGAAATACATTTTTTCTGAATGTGATCTTTTGTGCATTTGAAGAGCTTTACTGTGAGGTTACTCCTTTCTTTAAGTAGAGCTGCTAGAGCATGTTCTCTCCAAATGTTTGTTTGAGATGGTAAATTTTTTTTAACAGAGATTGCTTAGTTCATCAGATAGACAGCTTTTATAAAACACTTTTGTTTTTGTAAGAAATATATATGGTTACACTGGAAAACAGGGAACTGTTCCTTTTTTGGGCCACCAAAGTGAAAATGTTTCCTTTTTCAGCAAGAAAATATTTTTTTATAGAAATCTGACAATGTGTTGTTTTTCATCAAAATTTCTTGTGAGAAAAATTCTCACTTGCTTATCAACTCATCCCCTAACCCAGGGAAGGGGTTTCTTGTATTGCAGCTTCTCCTCTGTTAACATGCAGCCTGGTCAGAAATGTAAGCACTTCGTGGCCTGCTGAACAGATGGTAATGTCCTCCTTTGGCAAACAGGTGTGCACTTTGGCAGTGTGATAGTTGAAGAGGACAGGCTTTTGGGTATGCAGTCCATTCCTCAGGTCCATCCTGTCTGTACCCACTGGCTTGGTTAACTTACTAAAAGCCATTTCCTCTCTTGCATCCCTAAATCATCACTGGTGCAACTTCACTACTCCTAGAGCAGTGAGGATGTGCCCCTTTTTTACTGTAAGATAAGTGGGCAAAGGCAGTGCTTTATTACCTGCCTTCAGTTGACCTCATAACCTATTTTAACATAACAATTAGTCTTTGCTTGGTTTTTACAAGGTGGTGACTGTATGCTGCTTACCCGTGGCAGAAAGGTACCTTCCATGGCAGAGAAGACATATCGTGTAGATGTAGACCTGCCAGCACTGCAGGCAGTAAATGACTTGGGAAATGACATGCTGATTGTGTGGGTGGTGGAAGTACGTCTGCAGCGCCATTTGGCCATGTAAGGAATGGGTACGGTTAAAAGCTATGGTGAAAGTTGTGGGTTGGTTTAGGATGTGTTTGGGTTTTTTTAATTTTTGTTTTAATCTTTAGCGCTTTCTGATCTGACGTCCTTTTTCCTTTCTCTCCCTTTAAAAAAAACAAGGGGGAGAGAAAGTATTTCACCACCAAACAACATTTTCCATCCAGAAAAATCTGTTTTGTTCTTGCTCTGACTTCCTGTTTACTTATTTAAGAAAATAAATATGGGAAATAACTATGGCAAGTGCAAAGCATAGATTATGTTTTTCAGATGGGTACTGGTGGGTTATTGTTGGGTGGTGGTGTTAACAATAAATATTTAAAATGTAGAAATAATTTATTAAAAAAATGCACTAAAAGTTTTATGCTCTGGTTTTTATTTGACTTTAAAAGGTCTTTTGTGGAGGAGGTGATCTTACCCAGGGTATGCTGGTTTGGGCTGCAGAAAGACAGGGAGAGTTGTGAGGGCAAGGCTGGTGCTGATTTTCCTGAAGAAATTTATTTGGGTTTTTTGAATTTGTGTTGCTGACAAGATAGTTACCTGCTGTTGGTATTAGACTTGTGTTTCACATTGATGTGTTCTGGGTATAAATGCTATTAAAAGCACCCAGAGCTCACCATGGTCATTCTTTCATGTGCTGCCTATAGATCTAGGTATTAACAAAGTAGTAGGGCATCTTTGACGAATGGTGTAGGGGTGTAGGGCGAGGGCTTTTTCTCAGCCCCTTCCAAGTCTTTCCTGCTGCCAGGAAGGAGGGAGAAAGTGAGCCTAGGAAATAGCGCTGGTCTGTGGGGCTGGAAAATTATTTTCTGTTTTTGTTTGCTAGCAGGAAGAATACTGCCCTTCTTTATTTTACCCAGTATGAATTACTGTAAATTCATTTTATTGTGCTGCTCATTTGCTATTGTTGTTAAAGAACAGTCTTGTGAGTGCACCTGAAGAGCGGATGCAGGGAGACTCTGGCTGGTGCTTGGTGTGTTGGACAAGTCCTGCTGCTTTGAATGAATGAGTGTAGCTGACAGACCAGATGAATTGAATTTCTCCTCTTTTCAGGCAAAGTCACATTTTTCTGCATGTTACTATTTATTAAATCTGTTTAATGAAACTAGCTGTTTTATTGTTTGTTCATTTCATTCATGTTATGAAGAATACTCTGTTCCAGATGCAGTTCACAGTTTATTTGTTGTTCGTTTGGTGAAGTAGTCCTGAAAGGATGGGGAGAGGTGGAGAGGGAGGGAAACTGATGGCTGTGGTGATACTGGGGAATTCCTGATGAATATGATGTGATGAGGCCTAAATATCATTTGTTCTTTAAAATGGGGATTTTCATGGGCAATTATAGATTCCTCTTGGAATTCAAATCATTGTAGTTACTCAGATGCTGCAAAACATAGTTTATCAATAATAAGCCACCTCAGTGAATGCAGCATTTAGTTCCTTTATATTTTAAGTATCTTTTCAAGGTACTTCCATGACAAGTACATGGTTACTTTCTTGTGTTCTCCATTCCTCCACACATTTTATACTAATCCTCCTATTCAAAAGCAGACACTGGGACTGAGATCATCATTAAATAAGCAGCAGTCATGAACTTCCTTTTGGCCGGTGCCTGTCAGTAAGTCCATTTATTAGTTGACTATTTGAAACGGCAGAATTTCAGGGGTTGCAGTACTTCTGTCTATTCCTTCTCTTTTTTTTTTTCTTCAGTGTACAGTAGAGCTTATAGGTGTTTATTGGCTTTTTATAGTTTTCTTTTGTTCTTTTAAATGCACTTAACATTTTTTTTAAAGAAGTGCAAGGGAGTATATGTGGTGAAATTGCCTGAGTGTTTGGAGGTTTTATTAACATGTTCCATCCCACAGACAAGAACATGTCTTCAAGTTCTTGAGTTCAAGTTTTGTCTGGGTATGAGACCAAGGACTGCAAATTTATGTCCAAATCTTATATCTGATCCTACGTTAAACACATCCAGATGGTAGGCGATATTCTACTGTTAACAATCTGCTTCCCCTCCCTCTGCTGCCCTTCCAAGAAGTTGCTGACAAGTCTTTCTGACAGTCTTTTTTAAGTAAATGAGATCAAGTATATTGAAGGTCCTTTGTAGCAACAACCCCTGAGAAAGATTACTGTTCAGTAGTGCTGCAGAACATACATTTGCTTATACTCTCTCCCTGCATGAAGCTTGCAGCTTGTGCTGGTCTGTGCCCTAATCTCTGGGCACCTGGGCTGAAGGAGCAGGGATTTACAAGCCCTAAAAATCGCTACCTGCTGTGAGCATCTTTTTTTTTTTTTTTTTTTTTTTTTCCTCCCCTGGTTGTGATTTGAGTGCAGAAGTTGAATGACAGTCTTGCTCATTCACCGTGCCTGCTTACAGCACCCACGGCCCCACTGTGTGTACCAGCGCTCTTGGGTCTTGACCTTGGTGTTGCATGCTCAGCAGCAGCGTGGGTTGGAGACCGTTTGTGTAGGTGTTTCAAGGCACTTCTGGCTCCTTGGTGTGAGTTGGCAGGCTGCATGGACATGGCTGTGAGACATACCATGGTAGAGAAGGCCAAATGTGATAACATCAAGATCTTTCTTGGCACTACCCTCCCTGCTTTGCAGATGTCAAATCAGCAGGAGCCACTGTGTGTGTGTTTCAGGGGCCATGGCAGAGCTTGCTGTCGGGTATCATGGATGGCACAGCTCAACCCAGAGCTCCTGATCTTAAAGCTTGCTCTGGTCCTTCCGCTCTATGCATTCCATGCAAATGGATACCAATCATAAACTTTATTGCTAATAAGTTGTAAGGTTTTTAATAAATACATTTCTGCATAAACCTGTACAAATTTTCATTTGCTCTGTTGAAGAACACTTTTTCCTACTTTGTTGTGATTTTTGTTCATCCTGGATGTAAACTCCTGCATCTAAATTATGCAGATTAGGTGATGTTATTCTAGTTCATTTGAAGGATGCGGAAATTAAACATTTTTTCCTTTATGACCAGAATATAAAAGAGAAAGTCTCTCTTTGACAAAGTTAATTTGTTTTCATCTAATGATTGTCCTGATCTTACTGCATTTCAGCCCTTTAACTCCTTCTGTCTCTGAAGTTAATATGGCAGTATGTTAGCTTTTGTGCTTGCCATAGTCTGATATTTAGGTATATGTTAGAAGAGCTGCACTTAAATTACGTTGCATCATTGATACCTAGCAATTCACAGATACTGACCTTGGTAACATAGGTTTCTTCACTTGACTTAGTTTATTCTGCATGTAGGGTCGGTCTGCCTCCCATCGCAGTTCTATTCTGCTGTGCAGTTACAAAGCATCATCTATCCTGAACCTCCACTTAACTCTTCTGTGTCTAGTTTAGGCTTTCTGCTGTGCAAATCTTCAGGAATAGTTGGCCAAGAGGAAAATGGTGCTTGGGTGGAAGTTAGGCTAGATGAGCCTTTGCCTTTGCCTTTGCTTGCTTTTCAACCAACCTGATGCTAAAATGCATCAAACCCCATTATAATTCCCTGTCAAGTTTTTAACAGAGCTCATAATCCTCTGCCTTCACTGAAACCACCTCTAATTTTGACTGCTGCTTATCCTAAAATTTGCCAGTTTGTATATGCATACTCTGAGGTCGCATAAAAGCCCTTATTACCTCCTATGAACCTAGTGTGCAGTGATGTGAAAGCAGTCCCTTTCCTGAACTGATTGGCTGGGTAGCCATTATGTGTCTTTTGCCTTTGTTTCTTTTTGAAAGCAATAGGTGGTAACTAATCTACAGAAGTACTGGTGAACAAATCCTCCAAAGGAACATTTAAAGTGTGTTTCCTGATGTGTAAAATCTGTTTTGTTTTGTAGGTTTAGAATTCTCATGGAGTTTTATAGAAATGTTTAGAAGTGTTTAAAATTACTCATTTAAAAATGGCACTTGCATACCATGGGCTCTAACTTGAACTTTACAAGTGATGATGCCTGAAAGTCTGCAAATGATGTTCACTGATGTTGGACTACATCCAGAAATGACTCTGACTAGGTCAAGGGTTTCCATCCAACCGGAGAAACAAACATTGCTGACAGGACAGGAGCAGAGCTCAGAAGCTCTTTTGGATACACACTGACTTGGCAGGACTCGCTGACCACTTTCAGGTATGCAGCAGCTCCTGAGCAGTTGCCATAACAAATGCATTCCCCAGTCAGAACGGAGAATGTGCTTTTATAATCCAAGCATAGGTATTTTCACAGGCAAAAAAAATAGTTTTAACTTGACAGTGTTTTCTGCATATATAAATAAATATCACCCTGCAGGGTAATATTCTCAATATGTTGCATAGGACCATAAATGTATCGTATCAGCAGTAATTAGAGACATGCATCAGGTGAGTTATAGATTTCAGCATTGCCAGCTGTCGCCTTCACAGCCCGAGCATCCTCTGTACCCAGACTGATTCCTGGTGGACTTCGAAAGGCTTGCTGCAAATCGTGATGTCAGGTCAACAAAGAGTTAAAATTCTATAAGTTTTCTGGAAATACACTACGTGCAACTCTTTCTGTCAAACTTGAGCTATAATGCATAGACACCAGCGAGTCAGCTCTCTGACAGGGGGACTCAAGCCAAAGGAATATGGGTTTATTCATTTCTGTCCTCTCAGGGTGAAATTAGCCTGTCAACTAACAGTGACTTTTCAGTTTAGAACTAATTTGTATTGATTTAATTCCAGCCTGGCTCTGCAGTTTCCTCATAAAGCTCAAACCCGTGTTGGAACTCTAGAAGGTTATGCTTTTATGATGGGGATTACAGACAATATATAATGCACCGTAACTTTTATAATCATTAAGGAGAAACTCGCAGCTTCGAATCTGCAGAGCTATCTGTGATGGCTGTTCAGCTTCTGAGAAGGTAGCTGCTCTTCGGGCAGCTCCCTGTAAGCTCTTCAGACTAATTCATATTACTGCAGTCAGCTCTCTAATTGTCTTTCCTTTAAGTTATTCATTTAGCGGGTTTTGCATCACTCTGTCTCCCTGAACAAAGATAAAGATAAATTCAGTAGAGTTATAACAGTACAGCAAGTGAAACAAACTGCGTGTACATTATGTGGATAGATGATAATTTATTTGCCCATGTAGTGGCAGGAGAGGGTGGGTCAGGGAAGGGCCAGAAAAAAAACGCTTAAAAAGAAGATCCAAAATAGCTTTTTTTATCTACTCCTTTTTTCTGTGTACATCTGCACTCTGTCTCCTGCTATGAAAGATTTACTGATTTGCCTGTATGCAAACATTGAACTAAAATTCCTGTAAGCCTTTATTAGTTGGAAGGAAGTCTGTTTTGTGGCTAAAAGGCTGGACTGGAAATTAGGAGACTTGGGCTTGTTTTCCAGGCTAGATACAGACTTCCTGGGTAAACAAGAAAGGTTCACTTAACCTTGCTTTGCTTCATCTCTTGATCTCCAATGTGGGGATTAATAGTACTTCCTTTCTCTTTTCGTTAATGTCTTGTCTCTGTTGATACCTCTTTGAGACAGAACTTAAATTGATGTAATCTGGGTCTCATGGAGACCCTGTAGTCATAACTTTAAAAAAAAAAAAAAAGTTATGTCCAAAAAGCAGAGAAGATGCTGACTTTCTTGGAGAGCAGACTCTGTTAAAAAGTTTATACTTATTTAACTGCCAGTAAAAAAAACAACTTTTCAGCTTTTCATAAGATGTGGGAGTACCATATGCCAAACTAAATCTCATCATTTGAATATGCCAGAAAGTATCTTCTAGGTTGTTTCTACTTTGTGGCTTTTTATTTGTGTTTTTGTGTTTTCCACTTAATATCTGGTGGACAGTTGGCGTGAATGCTGGCCTGGGCTGCTGACAAATTTCTCCTTGTCTTTGGTTTGTTTGCTTAATGCTACTTGTACAGTTGGGTGTGTCTGTTAGAAATGGTGGCCATTTGAATTTAGCAAATGGAGGTTTCTGGCAGGTTCTTCATTGGTTTTGCTACTTTTGATGATATAGTTGAAAATATGGTAGGGGTTTTTTTTTTTTTTTTTTTTTATTCCATAGTTGTAGGAAATAATTGTTCTTCGGTTGTTGCTGAGAGGTAGAAAGTTAAAACAGCAACAAAACAATCTGCAAACACTGCTGTGCTCTGAGTGGTGCCACGCAGAGCTGTGGCTTGTAGGGCCCTGTGACAGGGACTGGCACATACTTCATTGATTAAAGTTTTGTCGAACGCTGGTCTTTCCTCTTTTTAATGCAACAGCAACGTTGCATTTAGTCTAACACTTGGAGCAACCAGGGAGCCACGTGGTTAAAATATGATGTGATTAATTGTAAAGCCTCCAAGTAATACGACATTAATTGCTGATTTACTGATAAAACACAGAAAGTGGTTCTTTAAAATTGGATAAAGACAGACAAGTGAATTTCAGGTATGGTACCATGACCAGCTAAAAAGTGATTTGGAACAGATGCTTTTGATCTGCAAAATGTTTGAAAAAGCCTTCAGAAGGTTTTGAGGATGTAACATGACTAATGCAAAGCTGATGTTGGGCTTTAACGGGTCGTTGACAGCTATGATAGGAAGAGAGTGAAAGGCTTCAGTTGCCACTGGTGAAAGTTCCTTGGCAAATACTGGCAGCTCACAAAGCAACATATGTGGGAATATGCAGAGCAGACTAATCAGGTATTTTGGCATCCTGTATGGAGAGCAGTGTGGTACCCAGCCTGCACCTGTGGCCTCTGCAGCATGCAACATTCACATTAGTGTTAAACTTCCTCAGCAAGGTGTGAGCGTGGCTGGAGTCTGCATGATTATGCAAGTGGCCAAAACAGCTTTTATTGTGGTAAACTAACACTGCTCGTTAATAGTGGTGTTCTGGTCTGGCTCTGTGTGTTGATGCTGTGGTTTCAAAGCTTCATCACATTGCACTTTGCTCCATGTGGAGCTTTCCTGCCTTCAGAGTAAGGTGCATGGAGTTCATGTTAGACAAGCCTTGCCAGAGACTGCTGTCCCTCTGTCAAAAGTCACGATGTGTAAATGAGCAGGCCTGCCTGATTTAAACCAATACCTGTTGAAAGGAAAGTACATCTCCCTCTGATGGTCCTGCCTGCAGCTGTTCTAACAAGAATGTGGAGGCTCCAGAGGAGGCTGGTGACTAACCATTTAATACAAACCACTAGCAGGTAACAACAGGGTTTGCTGTCAACTACCCAGGCTAGATTAGCAGTGACTGCCTGCAAGCAAAAAGCTCAGTGACTCACTGTTCATCTCCTGCACCTTTTGATTTCCTCAAAATGTTCCTTGAAGTTGAGCTTAAATTAACTATTCATAATTATCTCAGGATCTTTCCTTCCTCTTAAAGCTTTCTTAACTCTGCAAACACACCACAAGCCCTGTGTCTCCAGAATATTCTTTACTGGAGAAAAAAAAGGTGAATTCAAAAGTTTTGCTTTAAATTCTTTCTTTGATGTTACTCCAAGCATTATTTTTGTCTTCACAGTGTGCATTTTCTTAAATCCTTCTGCTGAAACTTGAAGGAATCTCCCCAGTGTTTAATATCCCTTCTGGTTCTGAGTCTGAGGTGAAATAAGACTCATTTAGGCTCCAACTAGTGGTAAGGGTGGAAAAAACAATTGTTAACTAGAATCAATCTGTGTTCCTGTCTGACTTACAAATTCAGTCCATCCTGAATTCACCATGAAATAGTCCTTCTTCCTTTTCATCTGGGATAGCACTTCATCATCAATGTTACCAGGTGCATTAAATAGAGTGCTGTAAGTGAGCCCACCTCAGGAGAGGGGTTATGTGCGACTATAAACACCATATTACAACTGGAAGCCAAAGACCAAGCTGGTTTATTCAGGGACAAAGAACCACTACTGGAACCACTACTGTTTGCATACTGAGTTTCTCACAGTATGCAAACAACCCTGATTAACCAGGACGTTTGTCAGCCAAGGTAATCCGTCTGACCCTGACTTTGCACACTTATCTCCTTCTTTGGACTCTGTCAAAGTGCTGGCATAATACTTCAGAAATACTTTACACTCTGATCAGCAAGACTGAGGAAAAGCTGTCTGCCCCTAGCATTTCTTGTCCTCTCGTGTCCTTTTTCACCTGTCACAAGCAATCAGTATGCTACAGTGATGAAGTCAGGACCAAAGATGCTGAAAGGCCCACTGTACTGATTGTCAAGGAATAGAGACTGGATAATGTGCATCCTGCCAGTTCGCTCTTACTGTCATCTACTGTCTGAACTAAAGTCTTTCTCCAGACCTTTCACAACCTGAGAAGAAGTATCTTTAATGGTTTAGGAATTGAAACATAACATCTTCTCCCCACCCCCTGCCTTTTTTTTTTTTTTTCTTTAAATACTTCCTTTTCATTTGGCCTTCATGTGCTACCTGAATTTCTGCCAAAGCATTTCTTATTAATTTTGTAGAGTGTACACAACCTTGAAAGATGACACTTCATTACGTATTTGCAAAATGAGATTCTTTTCATTTGTTAACGGATCTTGCGGTTTACTTCAGGTTAGGTCAGTCACTGGATTTGCTGAAATTTTTTTTTCCTTATACATTCAGTTTTTCTTGTCAACATGGCTACATTCCTTCTATTCATAAAAGCAGTGTGTTGCTCTTCAGTTTGCAAAAATTGCATAACGTATGTATTGGTGATTAAACAGGAAATAGCTGAAAGGGAAAGAGGTTTGGCGAAAGCTTGTGGTGCCAAATGAACATTTTATATTTCCAGAGTTTTGCTTTCCAAAATATATAGGCTTCACATCTGTTTAAGTGATGCATCAGTCTGACAGTATGTTTAACTGTGTATAGGAGTTTGGTTGATGTATAGTGGTACTGAGTGAATACAATAGTTTCTCCATTGCCCAGAATTTGTGTTTAAAAAAAAAAGAGGAGGAAGACTGTGAATCTGTCTCTGTGAGTGTCCTCTCATGCTCCGGATTATTTAATTGTCCTAGAGAATCAAGGTATGAATCTACAGTCTCAAAGAACGTGCAGATCTGGGCCTCCTTGTTGGGGTGGCAGTTTCTCATTCATTGTCATGGGGTTCAACTCACAGTAGCAGGGTGCTTGCGACCCTAGGCTTTGTGTGTATGTGGCAGCTCACAATTAGATTTGGAGCAGACAGTGATGGAAACTGGCTGGTAAAGTTGAAACTGTTCAACATGGGCAGACCGCGTTTGACACTGGTGGCAGAGTTACAGGTTGTTACTGAATAGGCTTAGGCAAACTGGTCACCTCTAGAAATTGTGGAGGAACATCAAGACAGAGAGCAGAGAAGGCACCAGCAGCCAACATCTTGTGCTTGGCTCCCTTGTACAGTCATCATACTCCTGAAAGTCTGGGAAAAGCAAATGTGGTAGTAACACAGGAGCCCCCAGGCTTGCTTTGTTTGGTATTCATTAAACACCACACTTTAGTTTATGTACTCTGTGTGGTTTTCCCAGAGAGGAGGTTTGTGCTGTTTTTTCTCAGAACTGCTCTTTCTCAGAAGCTGGAGGGAGCTCCTCTCTGCTGGGGAGCCTTCGCTTGCTCCTGCTGCATTTCCCTGGCTTGCAGAGCCTGTAGTAACCTTCCTTTGGACTGAAAAGTGCTAGAAGGGCTGCTCATCAAAATTGGCTTTCTTTACAGCTGCATGGGACAACACAGAGTAGCATCACAGTTTGCTTGGTCCCCAATCTTCAAATGTCCCATTTCGACAGTGCAACTTGCAGTTTTTGAAGGGAAGGAGGGTCAGGAGGCCGGAGATCCACCTCTGCTTTCCCAGGCAGCTTTTCATTGTTGTTCTGTTCTGTGGCCCTGTTACAACCTCCTGACAACTTTAAAAGTTGTCAGATAGCACTGCAGTCTAGTGATTTATGGGTAAAGCCATCCTATAACAATAATTCACTGGCCGTCAGCATAGTCACATCTGGTTTCAACTCATGTTCTTCTGTCAGTAGCCCTAACGCAAACAAGTAGCTCCTCCACCAGTTGTGCAGGGACAAGATGAAAGGCTCCGGCTTGGCTGTGGTGTGTGGTGAGCCCCCGATGTTGTTAATGGAAGCTGACAGCCTAACATCCCGCTCCATCTGCTCCCAATTTATACCTTGAGATTTATTGTCTCTTGAAAAGATAAAACAAAGACTTGCGAAACAGAATTACTGGTTCTGAAAGCTGTAGGGGAAGTGTAGCGTTATTTCCCCTTCTGTACTTTCAAAGCTAGAAAGCAGAAGAAAGGTATTTTTAAATGAAAGCAAAGCTCTTTCACAAGGTCTGCTGGGGATGGACAGTAACCTGTCCCTCACTCAGGGTTTGTGGTTGTCATTTGGCTGATGCTTGGCTTCAGGAACACGGACTTAGAGGTCTCTTGTGTTTCTACAGCCTGAACTTGAGAATTTCATTCATTTACAGCCGTAAGAGACGCACAAAGTATCCTGGCCAGACCCAGAAGCCCAGATATTCTGGGAAAGACGCCAAAGCTCTTTGGCATTTCGTTCCCTAGAAAGGTTTGAGCCCTGTAGGTGCAGAGCAACCTAACATCATCATGGTCCTTTATGTCAGTGAGAGCCAATGCCCGTGTTCGGGGTGGAAGGGAAACCCTGCTGAGCTTTCGGTCAGCAGACAGCAGCGAGCTCCTCTCTGCTTGGAGTGTGGCTCCTGTCGCTTGGGAACAGAGTCCAGCCCCAGGCTGGGGACATCATGTCAGGAAAAAAGTTGATGATGGGACCTCAGCAACAGGGTGGGGTTCTTCGGCAAGCAAGGTGGCTGTGGTCGGGAAGGGTGGAAGTGGCAGAGGCTGCTTCAGGCTCATGCTGGAGCTGTTTGTGGAACTTGAGGAAAATGTTCAGGTACTGGAAGTCTGCCAGAAGGCTTTATATGCTCTTGTCAAGTTTATGCAGCTGCAGGTAACCTAATGCTGGTTCAGCTGTGGACTGAAGTCCCCAGCTTGCAGCTGTGGCCAGTGCCGGCACTCACAAAGTGGGTTGAAGCTCTCTGTGGTGGGCTTGAAGGAGTCTTGCTGAGCTGCTCCAAATTCTGCCTTTCCAGTGGTGCAGAGGGAGTGAAGGGCAATGTTAATCACTGAAGACAATGGACGTGACAGATGAAGCAGGAGTTTGGGGTGTGAAGGGAAGAGGTGACATGAGAAAGGTAATTGCCAAAGTTCTCATAAATATCACCTCCATTTTACCTCCTTATCTGTATGGTTGTGTTTGAAAGTTTGATTTGATGTGCTTTATAACAGAAGAAACAACCTGAAAATAAAAATCTATCAAAGCCCAAAAGAGGGGGGGAAGAAGAAAATGTTGCAGTAACCACTTCTGTGTCTTTCTCTAAAACCTAAAGGAAAAAAAAGTAATCCAAAAAGTAGCATCTGGGTGTAGATATTTTTCAAAGTAACAGCTGTGGTTTTTGCAACCTTGTGGGATAGTTTGTAGACAGAGAATTAAGGGTATGGGTATCATAAGCATCAGTTGTATAGAATGAAGCTGAGGAATTTCATGTTTATCGCTAATTTGCCTAGAAGTTAATGTATTCACACCCATCTGAAACACCTCACTACCTCCCCTCACTGCAAGACTTAGGCATTTGAAAAAAAAATCAGTAAAATTATTAATCTAGAATTGCTGAATGACCAGGGAGGAAAAATATTCACATGGGAGGACAAGTGTTTGTCAAAATTTTTTATTTGTGGAAGTGTCAGATTGTTTTAGGAGAACCTGCTGTTTCTATTAGAACAGGGTGTATTCAGCTCCGTTGAGTTGCTTGTGTTATGTTTAATTTGTTTATACTACTTAATTGCCCATTATTAAATGACATAATTTAAAGTTTATCTGTTCTGCTGTAGGAAGTGAGCAAAGTTTCTATAAATAAACTGTTAGCATTTTTATTGGCAGAACAACTTTTTTTCCTAGAAATCTGAGTCTTAAATGTGCAGAACTGTTTTCAAAACCTTAGAACAAAAATCTGCATTAAAAACAAATAAAAGATCTTTCACGGTCCTGGTCACAACTAGTTTATAGCTTTTCCCAATCTCCGTGGCATTCCAGGTGAGACTGATGTGTATAATATGCTTTCTGACTTATTTTGCAAATGCAAATGGAAAATCTGAAGTCATAGAAAGTTCGTTATTCTTAGCCATGTACTTTTAGTAATGGGAAAATACCTTAAAAAATTTTAGTTAAACTGAGACATTTGTTACAGAACATGCTTTCTTATCATTGAAGAGATTTTAAAGAAATGATGCTTTCGGAATATTAATAATATATTGCTGATACTTTATATATGTTTATATTCTTCTTGTAGATGACCAATATCATGCCAATTACAACTCATGTCTACCAGTAAAATGGGAAGTAAAGAGAGTGCTGGGCTTCTCCTGACCAGGCAACTGTTTTTTCACTAGCCTCTCAGCTAGGCAGCTCTTAGGCAAACAAGCACTACTTCTGTCTCTCAGATCTGTGAATTACAGAATATGGGAACCTTGGGCAGATAAACACTGAAATCACTTTCCGTTGGCTTCAGGGGAGATCTGAATCAGTCCTATAGTGAGAGCAAAACAGGAAATCACTGATTCAAAAAGCCAGATTTGTTGAGTAATTATTGAAATTTTGCCATTGGTCATTTCACTGGAATTCTGTATGCTGTATAAATAGAAATGGTTAAAAGTCTCCTGTTGCAGTGTTTAAATAAACATGTTGTTATAGAATTTTAGGGGAAGGCATGAGGAATGTAGCTGAAGTGGCAGCATCACCCTTTTCTTTTGGTTTTTGGTGAAAGGTTCCTTGTTTTTTGGTTTGGTTTTTTTTTCCCCCCTTCTTATCATGCTGCTTGAAGGGTTATGATTTAAGAAGAAAGAGAAAAGGGGGGGACACACCTCATTCACAGAAAGAGAGGTTTTCAAATGAACAAATACTCATTAGGGACCAGATTATGAAAATGCCTGAATTCTCTGGATTTTAAATCCTAGGTCTTCTAACCTGCGCTTTGGGGTTTCCCCCCTCCCACCCTCTTTCTTGTGTATCATTCTCAACAACTGCTCTGGGTAATCTCTGTGACAGGTACAGTAGCTGTAGGGTTTCTGGGTGTTTTTCACACAGAAAAGCATGGTGAGTGTGCTGGAGCACAGCATTTACTTTCTTCTGTAGAACTCGATAGAGGTACAGAGCTGACGTCTAGTGTCACTGCAGGTTGCACAAGGTGCGCTTTTTTTTTTTTTTTTGAAAAATATGTCCTCATAAGCTCAGGTGATTTTTTTTCTTAGTATTAGTGAGCTTGGGCGCCTTGGTTCTCAGGGTATTCAAGATGAACTTCCATGGGAAGACCTTGGGGGGGGGTGTGTGTGTTTTGTTTTGTTTTTAAGGAAACAAAAAGAAAAATCCTGTGTTTTCTTGGGCTCTCATTTTGGTGATCCAAAATATTACAAATGTCCTTCAGAACTTGAAGACAGTGAATGTCTGCAATGGGACTTCAAATATATATGCAGCATCTAATTTGAAGACAGAGTTTTCAAAACCGGAAAAAGCTAAGTCCTCTAGAAATTCCCACCATGTTGCAATAGTGCTGGTAAAATAGTAGCGAAATAGTTATGAGAGGTGTTATATGTTTAACTTCCTGATATTTTTGGCATGCATATTCCTTAGCAGTTGACTAGTTACAAGATTATCAAACATTACCAAATAAGTAAGACTAGACAATCTTGATTGATGCAGCTGCTGTCACAGCTCATTGAGCTCAGAGGAAATTTGTAATGTTTTCTATAATGCAAGTCACACTGTACAGTTGGGCTCTGACAGATGTCCTGCAGTAAACTTTGGTGGTTTAAGACCTCACTGATGGCAGAATAGGCAGAAAGGCTGCTGCAGGTCAGTCTGGCATAATAGCTAAAATTTATCTTCACCTCTGGCTTAAGGCCCTGGGTTGTGCCTCGAGTGTGGCACCTCACTCCTCTACTCAGCACCCTGTTATCATTCAGTGGGGCAGACGTCCATGGAGAGTTAAATCGGACACATCCGCAGCACATTTCACTGGAGAACATCTGGCAGAGCCTTTGCCTGCCTCTTCAGCATATGTTGCCTCTTTTTCTTCTCACTTCCTCTGTATTTTATTTACCTCTCCCCATTCTGAGCTGATAGCATTCAACACCTGCTTTGCAATGCCGCGAGTGATCAGAAGTGATGCTGAGTGCTAGAGGAGCAGATTTCCCTGAAGTCTTTGATTAGATGTCATGGGGACCTGCGGAAGAGAGAAGCAGATGTTTGCATCTGTGTGGAGCTAGAGTGGGAGGCTGTCCTGCTCGCTGCTCAGCTTGTTGGGGAAGCAGAGTCGTTTGCAGATTTGCTTCAGAGGATACTAAGGTTCTTACCAACTTGTGCCTTGAAACAAGTGGTTTGTCTGTTGCTATTGAAGTTGGAAAGTGCAGTAGGACAATACACAAGGGCTGCTCTGTTTTCTTTCTCTGGGAAACAAAAGGGGACGAAAACAATATACAGCTGTTTAGGTTGTATTGCATGGAAAAGTGTAAAATTACAAGCTGTAGAAACTAAATAGAAATGGCTATTGAAATGAAGAGATAAAGCTAAAGCTGAATCCTTTATTTCCCCAGACTGCAGGTCACGCCACTGCCCTTTTGTTTTCTAGCCAGGCAAGTGATAACATGGTAGCTAATGATGAAGCAACAAATTTCTGTCCCGATTTTTAAATACCATACTGCAGTATTAATGTGAGCTGCCCTGTGAAATGCAATCTATTGAAGTAATCCTGCTGACAGCTGTTTTCCTCAGCCCTTGATTCACTGCTCATCTGGTGACTGCCGATTGCCCTTACCACCACACTGGCATTTCTCTGTTTCCATGGCACTGCTTTGCATATGGAAGCAACGCTGGGGTGTGTGGCTAATGTGTTTTTACTGTGTTAATTGGTCTCATCTGGGAAAGAGATACCAGGTCAACTGGTTAAATGAAGTTTGCCAGAAATGAGGTATGAATCAGTAACTTTAACTACCCAGAAACCTGATGCCAGGGACTGAAGACTTGCTGCGATATCTCTAAAAAATGTTTTGTCTTACTGCAGTCTTTGCTTTGCTTTTTCCTACAGTTTGGGGATTAAGCTGTAAGTTTAGGGTAATATTTTCAAGAATCTTATTTATTTAGAAGATTAAATTCCTATTTAAAAAGTGAATTTTTTTGCCCATTGATTTAGAGTCCTAAGTTTCAATTTCAGCAATCCATTTGATGGCACAATACTGTGAGTCTCGGCCCTGGTGCTTTGCTGAGATCAGCTGCTGTGCTGGTGGGCACATGGCAGCAGACAGGAGGGGGATTAAAACTTCCTAAATGGAGAGAAGTATTTGCCATAGATGCTTTGTGGCTTGTAAGTGTACCCCAAATCTTTCCTGTAAAGAAGGATGACTGCCTGACTACTTATGAGTATAGGCAAACTCTTTCGCTTACACTTTCCAATTAAAAAAAAAAAAATTGAAATTACAGAAGAAGATTGTTCAGTCAGTAAGTTAAAAATTTAGAAATGCCAGAAGTTGAAGTTACTTTGAGAACCTACCAATAGGCTTTATATGTGCATGCATTATGTTACAGTCTTTAGTTATGTGTTTCTGCATTAGCTTTTCTATGGGTTCTACCTCATTCAGAGCAACAAGTAGGTGATATTCATTGAATGGACAGAGATTATCTGATGTTTTGTTTTCGTCTTATTGCTCAGTGTCCAGTATCCATCTATATACAGGACATTACAGTCAAGCTCTGCACAGATGACAGCAATGTTAATTGTCTTGTGATACGGTATATGGCATACCTCACTGTGGTATCGAAGAGAACCACCACAAAGAATTGATCTCTGTTTATGGTACCACTGTCACGCAGGAGATGTTTCCACCTCAACTGCATATTAAGAAAGCAGGGCACACAGTGAGGAGGCAGAATGTGTCCCTTGACTTTGAGACATGTAGGTAGGACTATTTTATGGGCTTCTTGAAATTAGGCAGCATTTTATATGCTCCAAGCACAGCTCCCATTGGTTTTGGTTGGAACTACAGATACTGGCCTTGCAGCAAATCAGTCTTATAGGTTCCCATTATGCATCCTCTCCCTTTCCCCTGAAATAGGGAATGCACCACTGACAGCCTTTTATGCAAGGTTAAAAATACGCCTCACTGCAAAGTTTCTGGGGCATTTGGCACCCAGTCTGAAGGACTTAGATGTGCTGAAAACCCGTGTCTTAATGACTGTGGCCCCTGAGGTTCTCTGTGCAGTAGTAAGCTGAGCTGCCATATGATTCTTTCCTGTGAATGATGGGATAAACGTTCACCTTTCCTAAACACCACGGGGACTGGGATAGCATTGGAGATCAGCAGCACTCAGGAGGGCTTATGTATGTCTCTGCTGCGGGGAGGAATGGGTATGAGCCGAAATAGAAATGGGTTGTTGGCATGTGCCCATCATGCTACCCAGCCAGCTCACCAAGGTCATGCAAGAGTTCTGTGTGTAGATGGAAGGGGCTTGGGACCAAGCTTTGCATACTGGACTGAAATAGCTTGGTTACGCAGGCCTGCCCAGGGAGGTTGGCCTGGTATCTCCAAGAAACTCTGGAGAAAAGAGGGCTGCTGACAGCAAAAGTGAACTGATTTTGACCTTGAGACTTTTGCTTGTCTTCCTGCATTTCTCCACCTCATTTAGCTGTTTTCTTTCAGTTTCCCTAATAAATGAAGCAGGGATTGGCAGGCAGTAGCCTCTGTCACTGCACGCTTTTGTAGTTGTTCTCCCTGTTGTTCATCTCCTGGGCAGAGGAGTTCTTTCTTGGGACAGCTCTGGTTGGCAAAGCCTCCAGTGCAACCTGTGCCTCTTGGGCCAGGCGAAGCAGAGACACAGAGATGTGCTACCGCAGGATTTAGGGGACTGGAGAGGAAAACTTTAGCACTGAAATAAGAGTTTGCAGTTACCAAAAAAAGGAATTATTAGAGAAACCTCTAAGTAGCATTCTCTTCTCCAATCAAAAGTACTAATTATGCATTAAAAAAAAAAAAGGCATTTGAAATGCCTTGTTCTCCTTGTGAGATCACCCTATAGATATAGTCTACTTAATTGCAATGTGCTTAATTGAGACAGCCACTTTTACTGGGACATCTCCCAGGGAACCATCTTAGCCTAATGATTATCAATGCCAATGGTTGTTGCCTAATCGGGTCACTGCCAAAAATCCCGCTTAACAAGAATGCACTCAGTGAGTATCAAGTGATTAAACAGTGTTTAAACAGGTGTTAAATAAGTGTGGGATGCCATGTTTAAACACAGGGAAAACCAAAATAAAATGGAAAGCAAAGCGATAGGTGTGAATCTCAAAAATAGTAAGTGCTATCTTTGTCCTTTCTTTTCATTTAGTATAGGACTTTCTCTGATGAGTCCCAAATCTCATTTGGAATTTTTCATCTTTCATCACAGAGCAAATGGTCTTGTGAATGAAAGCCGGCTGGATGCTTAGGGAATCGGCGCTAGTTCCTGACTGCTCCGATTAGGTTTGCCACTCACATAGGACTTCCCAAAGATCCTTAAATACTCCAGGAATTGGTATATGTTCTGGGATTTTTTTTTTTTTTTGGGGGGGGGGGGGTGTTGATGGTGTTGCGTTGTTTAGTGATAGTTGATATAGCATAGCTGTAAAATAGAGCGATAGAGATGCTGTTGGGATAGCTGAATCCCTCTGCCACTATTGCTTTAAGAGTCTCAGGATAGTGTGGAAAGCCAATAGTGTGTAGTGCTGGTATGGACTGCCAGAATACTTGTGGTCCATATGTTTTGCTGCTGCCGCCTTGTTCTGAATGCAAATGGCAGTTGTTGTCCGCCTTTGTCCCCCTCTACAAATACAAGCTGGCCAGAAGTGTACCTCCTTTTCCCATGGCACAACTTACTCCTTAATGGGGAGGTTTATTGTATCAGGATTCTGCTGTGCAAGTTGTGTTCTCCATTTTTGATGTGATTATGTGCCCTATAATCCCTATTGATTTGTAACAAAATATAATTGTGATATATTTTGTGAGTATGCAGTACTAAATTAAATTTGGGAGAGAAGCTTAATCAGCTCTGTCTGTAAAGACTAAGAGCAAGAGTTGTGTTTTTTCTAGCAGAAAACTACTATTCAATATCTGATAGAAATTGTACGGCATCGAACTGAAACCTCTGGAGTGTGGGGAACTTCATGGCAGCCCTGGAGGCAGTGAGTCTGTCCCTCTGATGTCACATGAAATGCATACAAGTCTCCATGTGCATCTAAAACAGCTACCCACAGCTGCCCTTCTTCATCTTCTAAGAAACAGGCCTCTATTTTCTGAGTGTTTTCATGGCCTTGATTGCTCTAACATTTTGTTTGCAGACTTCTAGGTTTTCACAGTTGTTTTCATAGCAACCATGCCAGCTTTGAGAGTAGGCATTTTGCATTTGTTCAATTGCTGTACAGGAAGAATCTTTGGAATTATAGGGGGAAATTTCACCATTGCTTCAGATTGAAAGGCAAGTATTTTATTTCTATTTTTATTTTGACATGAGGCTAGATTCTGGTGCAAAACAACTGCAGTGCAAGGAAGTACCAACTCTCCTGTCTTGATGCAGTTCCTGCTATTCATTAGTCACTGGCTGCAGCTCCGTCTGGTCCTTTTGTGAAAGTTTATTTTACCTTTGAGTCTGGTTTTATTTTCTCTTTGGTCTTTGATAATATTGTGACTTTAGAAGATCAGAGAAAATTTTCGTCTTCTACTCCAGAACAATTTTTATGCATCGAATCCCTCCACTGTAGTAGAATAACTTATTTTAAATTCACAAAAATGTCATTTGAAATCTGATGTAAGGTTCGGCAAACTTTTTTTTTTTTTTAGTAATGCTATAACTCATATTGATGTTTGTTAAAAAAACCAAAACACAACACCTTTCTCACCCTCTTCCCTCCTCGTTCCACACACTAATTTAATGGATCATTAGGAGTTTTAAATAGAAATAGCTCTGTAATTTGTTACATGGCAAGCTTGGTGTCAGAAGATACCTTGGAACTCGCAGGAAGCACAGCTGGCATTATAGCAGCTACTTAATTTTTGCTGTGCTTCTCTAGCTTCGCGGTACGCAGCCACCAGATGCAAAGGGACAGGTTGTGATAAATCTTTAATAAGAGCCTTATTTAATATTGCAGAACTAAAAACTTGCATAGGAATGGCAGAGATGTTACTGGCGCATATTCACAGCATTGAGGTATGTTCCTGAACTGCGTGAATTTCCATTCGGGCACAAAAATGAAATCTCTGTCATTTACAGTGTTGTTCTTGTAAAGTACTGAGTTATGCAGCTTCTTTTGATATATTTTTAAAATTTCGTATTATTTTTATTTCATTTGTAGATAGAAAGTTCCAAACAAGCATAGAATTTAGTTCTTATTCTGGAAAAACAAACAAGCAAACTCTTAAATGACAAAGCAAAGTCTTTTCATTCTGTAAAAGTGAGTCTGAAACATAGCGCAAATGAGGGGTATGGTGGCGGCCCTACCATGGGTTTAGCAAAGACAGAAAATGAATGTTAATCTCCTGAATCTTAGTCTAGTGCTGTAAGTATAAACCGAGCTTTCCTTTTTAACAGAAGGTCAGTGGGAGTTAAGGATGTAAGTGCTCCAGAAGACCTTGTCTCCTGCGGGGCTGGCAGTGCAGCCAGACAGTTACTGTTGAGCAAGTACAGCTGCAGAAGGAGAGGCCATCAGAATTCATCTTTGGTTTTTTTATGCAGTTGTCTCACCCATGGGGGCTAAGCTGCCACAGCTCGCAAGCCAAGCAGCCTCCTTGCCGAGCTTTCAAGTGGCACTCTGTCTTTCCTGTCCGCAGGAGTCCCCCAAAGGTGGGCATCCTTTGCCTTCCTCTCTTTGTTGGTGCCAGAGCCCATCATGCCTCAGGCTCCCTGGGAGCGTAGGAAGGACACTTGCAGAACTTGGCACTACGTACAGGCAGTCTCATGTTTTTCTGTTCTCTCTTATTTTATTCCCCAGTACAGTAGTTTCTCCATTCCTTCTGCTGTGGCCAAGGTCTTTTCTAGCAGAAAGTCATTCACAGTCTACTCCAGTATAATGCAGTTATTCTTTATGCATCACATCAAAATACTTCTTTCCCTGTTTAATCCTGCAGTGTTTGCATATAACAGGAATAGGCTGGGTTAGACCTATCGAATTCATTGATTATGAGATGACCACTGAGGGGCCATATTATGGGAGAGGTGAGGATGTGGGAAAGACAACACAAATCTCTATGAACTCTGCTGCGTCATTTGCACAAGCCACAAAATAACCTCTTAAAATATGCAAAAGGGTCAGTGAGATAATGGAAGGATTTTGCTACCTGGGCACCAGGGGCTGTGTTCCATTAAACAGGAACTAAAAAGGGAGGTATGTGTATGCAGCTAGCCTTGGCTTGCTTCCAGAGTCAAAAGATGTGTGAACTGGCAAAGGAGAGAGCAATGCTAGTAATTTGGAGAATAATGACTGAGGATGTAAGACTAGAAGAGAAACAGCTGCGAAGGAGCTAGCAGAAAAGAAAAGTTTAACCAAGTGCATGTTGAACATACTTGAAAGATGAGGTCGAATCGGCAAACTTGGGACAGATGCAGAGTAATGAGAGGAATGTATATTAACACCAGATTCTTCTAAATAGATGGTAGAGTAGCTTGCTGCCAGGTGTTGAGTTCTTTGAAAAATTTGGCGGCTACTTTTTTTGCTCAAATGAGAACTAACTGAGCCCCTTTTGAACTTTTGGTCTCAATAGTGAGTGTTAAATGCTTTGGAAGTGCTGGCCATGGGTGGGATCAAAATCCTGCAAATCATTCCAAGCCTGAATTCTTTCCATGGCAGCAGCCATCCTTTGGTGCATAGCTGGCTTGCTTTATTCCGTCCCATCATGCTGGTACAGCTGCCTTTCTGTATTAATGGCTGTTTTCCTTTGTAACTTATTTTAAGGGCTTTGTTGGGCTGTTGTTTGGTTCCCATCCTAGAGGATTGATGGTGTTCAGTTAATCCAAAGATCAAAAACTATTTTTGCCTGGCCTTTCCCCTTTGATTCCCCCCCCCCCCCCCTTTGGCTTGAGGAATCCAGCAGGAAATATACTCTCATCAACAGAGATCTGATCACACAGGTCCCCCACAGCAACATTCTGCTTCTGGAGCAAGAGAGAGGTGATTGAAGACAAAACCCAAATAAACCAAAGAAAGCAAGAACAAATCCTCAGTCCGCAAACCTTGCTGCTTTTCAGAGTTGTATGTTTTGGGACTGTGTGGATAAGAGAGGAAGGGCACTTTTTGATTAAAGGAAGGAAATCAGCTGTTTGGCTGACTAAAATAATGCCAAAGAAAGCAGATGAAAAGGTAAACAGAAGAAAGAAAGAATAGGTGCAATTAACTTGTAGAAGTAACAAATCATGGGAACAGGAGGCTAGAGGTGCTTGCTGGAAGCAAACATGGAATGAGAGGAAAATGGAGGAAAAGATAACTCTTCCTTCCAGCTTGATGTACCTTCCAGTCTGTCACCTGCCTTTCAGAAAACCTGCAAGGGTTTTGGCACCCAAAAATAGGGCTGGATTTTCAGCATTCCTTTCTCCTGCATTGCAGGTTTGCCCCTGTGGCAGTTTCCCTGGCTGGTCCACTAGCAGTGACTGGACATGAAACAACTTCAGACCAAGAGCTCTCCCGGTCTACAGAAGAACCAGGCTCCTGTTCCTGTCAGATTAGGCAAGAGAAGGTGGGATTTACAAGCTGCATGTGTTAGTGGGTCAGGCTGGCACCAAAATCAACATTTTCAGAAGACCTCACTCTGCTAAGGGGTGGACCTTTTGAAAATAATCTTAAAGTGGGATCTGAGCTGTTTTGAAAGTAGCTGGTCAGGATCTTGTCGAATTTGTGTGCTTGCAGACTGGTCTGAGCAGGTTATAGGTTCATGGGCATCTTGTCACAGTGAAGATATTCAGTAATGTTTTTGGAAACTGGCGTTCTTTATATAGTCAATGTTCTGAGCCTCGTGTATTTATGTACCAGGCTTTTGTCTGTAGCTTCTTGGAAATATTTTGAAGTGCTTCTGTGCCACTAACAGTGTAGAGACCCATGTTCGTTGTGTTCTCAGTTGGGTGCTTCCTGGTCAACAGAAATAAAGAGATGGTTGTACTAACAGCTAGCAACGTAAACTCAGCGTGGTACGTGGCCATCAAGCTGGGTTATTCTTTCCTGAAAGGTGTGCTGAATCAAATGCTGGCTTTAGTCTGCTGGATTCAATCCCTTTCTTCTATTTTTCAGGGAGATGCAATTGTTGACTTGCATTTGTGAGTTTAATTGCCTTTGATGGAATAGTTGTAGCTCTATTTTCTTGCCAAGGTGCCTTTTTTGCATATGCTTTATGAACTGAAAGCTGTGTAAATCGACTGGAGATGTACTGGATGCCTCAGGACTGTCAGTATCACACAGGAGGAAAGGCTTATGGCAGAACAGAGCCAAAGCTTGGTCTTCCTGCTGACAGTGCCACATTTGGAGGGAATGTAGAAAGGTGAGGGAGAAGGGGATTGGGGAAAAAAATAGCTTTCTGGCCTAAAAGTGAGAATTGTGAGGAGAAGGCAGTAGCAGAAAGGCTTACTGCTGGAACCAGTGGCCAGAATCCACTTTCGTAAGGTGCAGACTCATCTTGACTGCATTTCAATCCCCAGTAGAGAAGATCTGAACACCTTGTTAGATACAACTCTGTAGATGCAAAGGAAGCAATTTTCTTTAATGGGGTAAACTACAAATAGAAATTAGTTGTCTTTTTTGTGGATCCTTAATATTCTGCCTTCCAGAGAGCCTTTATATACTTCCGATGGCATGTATAGCTTATTCTTAGCCATGGAAACCCAGAATTGGGAGTCTGATGTCACCATCTCTGCGGTTCTTTCTGTATTGGGTTTCCTACTTTTTCAGATCTCTTTCCATCCTGTCTGTCTCCAGATACGTCTTATTAAAATAATTCTTTGTGAAGTGATAGGCACGTGAAGACCTGAAAAAGAAAGCAAGCTAAGGATGACTGAAGGTGCTGATAAAAGGCAATCAGCTGGAGAGAGCAAAGCGTGAGGCATCAGATGTGATCTGTCCGGCATGTGCCTAATTAGCATGTGCCTAATTAGCATGTGCCTTCAGGCGTGCAGCCAGGCAAGAGCTGGGAAGTTCACTGAGCAAGTTCACTTGGTTTCTCTGCACTGCTTTTCGCACACAGGAAGAAAAGGTGAAAAAAATATTCCCTAGGATAAGCAATAGGACCCTGAAAGGCAGTGTAGAAAACAAGAAGGCTTGACTGGAGTAGTGAAGCAGATAATAAGGTAATTAGAACTGTGAAAAGTTGACAAAGAACTAGACCAAGATGAATTGCATCTGCAAATGCTACAAGAAATGGGCAAGGAACTAGAGCAGCCTCCCTGAATGAACTTCTGACATGTAACCCTCATTAACTTTAACAGAAGTTGCACCTATGCTACAGGAGGAGTTTCTGTCCTTTTGAAGTGCAGAGCTTGCAAAGGGCCGGTAGGGGGGTTGGCATAATGGACACAGTTTACAAGGAAAATAAGGAGTAAAAGCAATATAGATGTCTTTGCTAACAATGAGGAAAACTAGGGAGTGAGGAAGTTGCTCAAAGTTGGTGGCAAGATTTGTTTGGCAGGAGTGGTAGAGCTGCCACTGAAGTAGCTAAAAGTCAACAGTTAAGTAAAAAATACTTTCATTCCAAATCTATATCCAATTGGCAGCTATTAAATTAGCATCACTGTAATTTGTGTTCTTGTGAGTAGGGTCTGTCTTGCAGTGTGTTTGTGTTAGACCTAGCCAAAGACAGCACTAAGCGTGGCATGGGTTTCCAGGCACTGCTCTGGTACAAATAATCACAATCCTATCCATCCTTGCAGCTTTTCCTGAGATACTTTTGGTCTGATGCAGCCCTCCCTTCCTGCTCATCACCTTGCCATTATTTAGTATGAAAAAAAAAAAGCTATAAAAGAAACTCAGAAAAATTTATCTGTGGAGATGCCACCACTTGCTGCCTTTAAACAAGTGTAACAAGGGAACACAGGAGTCCTTTGTTGGAGTCGGAATCCATACTCCAGTTTTTGCCTTCCCTGAAAATAGTTTATGTACTTATTAAAACACATCAGTTGCAGAACTTCTGTAGAAGAGAGAGTTGTTTTCCTTTAGTTTTCCTTTTTCTTGTAAATGAGTGCTTGAAACTAATTAGGTTGTTTCTGTTTGGAAAAAAATGAGGCAGTTTCTTTAGCTTTTTTTTAAATACTGTGTTTTATTTTTGTTACATTCATAGTACGAACACTGCTTTATATAAAAACGCAAGACTGTGCTGCACTTCAGTTCTCTGCACATATCCCACTTATGCACATTATTTCTCTGTCAGTACCTTCTGAGGTTTTTCAGATCATCTTTAACAGTACGTGATTCATTTAGTAAGAAGATAACCCTGAAAAAAAAAGTAGAGTAAGGATAATATGTAAATATTTCCTACTGACATAAGGCATTTCCATATAGAAATACCCTCATGGATGTATGTTCTTTTTTCCTGACCTGATTTGACTAAGTTTTGGTGTGGTAAAATTGTCCTTAGACTCTTCTGAAAATAGCAGATACCTTCTGTGAGGCAAAATGAGTGAAGGGGTTTGCATTCTGGTATTATAAAAGTTGATTCAGCCTCATTAAGATGAATGGAAAGACTCCCATTGATTTTGGTGGAGTTGAATCAGGCTCATATCCTCAATTTAATGAAAAACATTATCCACATGACTCTCATTAACTCTGTTTGCAAAACAGACAGCAAGATATGACTCCAGATTTGTTCCGAGACATGCTATGATGGTGATGATGATTATCCTGTAGAGCAGACAAATGTACCTTGTGTTTAGAAGAGGATCATTTACTGCCTGTATTTTGCCATGTATTTTTTCCCCATTACACCTGCTTTCTGGTTAGGCTTGTTTCATGTGGTGAAGGCATCTTCAGGGCGGCTGCTCTGGAGTACCCATGTGAAAATACAGATGGTGAGATGTTAATGCAGCCATCGTTTTGTGGGTCAGAGCATCTCCCTGGTGGAGGCTTGTGGTAAAAGGCAAATGAGTCACCTGTTGGATTTTATTTTTAACATTTTCTTATCAGAAGAGTGACCAATGTGCACTTTTGGGAAAGCTGCTGTAATACTTCATTGTGATTTTTGTTTAGCGGTAGGAAATCTCATTTCCTTACACTTTTTTTAACCTTGAAAGCTCATTTACAAATTGTGACTCGCAACAGGAGGGCAAGATGCCAAAGCATAATTGACTAACACAAAAGAAATGAAATTTCGGCAGGCAATGTGGAGAACCTAGTTCTATTGAAACCAGTGGTGCGATTCCTGTTGAAGTCAGAGGTGCTGTTGTTTTCACCTTTGTTTTCACCTGTTCCTTCAGATGTTCATAGATCCTATGAAGTCATAGTATAGCCTAAGCCTCATCATATTTGGTTTTGTTTAAAATCCTAATTTCTGCAGTCCTGTAATTATGTAACAGTCAGATTTTTGCTTGTTTTGCGAAAGGAATTTTCTTGCCGTTGTAGGTGAAAAGAAAACTTTTAAATAGTTAAAAAAATCGAGAACAAATAACAAAAGCTTAAATGCATCATTTTTAAAATCATATAATACATAAGCTTGTTTAAAGATTTTTCTTGGATCACTGGACGCAACTATAAAATACAAGGTGTCATGTAGATGGAGCCCTGGATGTGTATTTTTTTGGTATTGGGGGAGAATATCCAAAACATTATTATTTTTTCCAGCTAATTTAAATGACATTCTGGAAAATTTAGAAGATGTGACTTGCCAGCTTTAAACGCTGAACTACAATTCAAACAAGATTAAATGTCTTTGAAGATGGCAGAATCCACCAACACCGTAGGTCTGCTGACCTCAGTCTTTGCAGACACACGCACACACACTCATGCAAAAGCCCCGCTGTTTTTTTGCTGATGCATCTCTTAAGTGTTGCAGGATTATTCAATTTATTTCTGCAAGGGGAGGAGATATGATACGGGTTGCATGTCCCCATTTATTATTTTGAAGTGGTTGCCAAATGTTCTCTTCAAGGGTGATGTATTTTAAGGAATTTCATGCTTGTTTGTTTTTTTTATGTTGATTTCTTCTGGGGCTTTTGTTTGTTTGCTTTTGGGTCTTCTGGTGCATGTGTGTGAGGAGGAGTGGGTTTGGAGGAGTGGAAGGGTGTTGTTTATTTTTCTTTTTTTACCACAAAAAGAAGTAACTTCCTCTTGTCCCTTGTGGCTAAACAGTAAGCTGTCAAAGGCTAGTAGAAGTTGAAGCTGATAGTCCATGACATGCACCATTGGTTCAAACAAACCAAAAGTATTTTTTCATATATGTTTTTAACACATGTGCATTTTAAAATTAACCCACAAATTATTTTGGCTTGCCTGGTCGTGGGAGGACAAACATGGTTTCCTTTGTTTCAGAATTCAAGCACAGCCACATGCTGTCATTTGCTGTACATTACTAAAGACAAATTCAGATGCTGATAGCAAGAGATTTGTGAGGGAATACATACTAATTCTGCAAAATAGTAACAGGAAGGAAACGAGCTGCTTTAGAGAACTAGAAAGGAGAAAACAGGGTTAATTCTCTTCTCATAGAAAATGTTCAGCCAGCATTAAAAGAGAACGTCTCCCTAAGATCTTTAGTTAAAATGGAAATCTGCTTTTTCCTTGCCCTACCTGTTTTCCAAGTAAGTGTTCTGAAATAAACTTCATTTTCTTCTTGTTCCAAACCCCCCAAAAGTATGTAGAAATTGCAGGAGGGGGCAGGTACGGGAGATTGTCTTTCAACAGCCTTGTCTTTCCATCTCTTGCTCACGTGTCCTGGTCAGTCAAAAGATGTGCTTGCTACACCTTAATGTGTAGTGACATGCTAAATAAACCTGAGGCACTTCATTATGCTCAGAGTGAACATCCTGAACCTGCATAACAGTATGTTTGGGTTTACGTGAGGGAGGGAGATTTTATTTGCGTGAAGGGTTGTTTGTGAAATACATGAATTCAGCACAGGCTCTGTGCAGCTGAAATTGCTGGCAGGGAACGTTATTGGGGTGTATTGAGTGACGTGAATGGTTGCCAGCAAATCTGTTTGGCTGCTGTAGCTGCTTTAAAGTGAAGTTGAACCTCAGAACATTACCACCCAAATGGAAACTCTATAGCCGCTTAAGGGTCTCCTTTTGGGGGAAGAAAAAAAAAAACCAACAAACCCACCCCACCGCAACAGTGCTACTGCTGTAAAGCTTCCTGAAGTCAGCAAAGGTGGAGCAGATGTCGAAAGGTCTGTTTGCTGGGGACAAGAGAGGTCTCTTGCCCATGCTCAGGCATTGGGAGGGATTGCTCTTGGAGCAGGGACAGTCCCCATGTAACCTGGTGAGGGCGGGGGGTGAAGGTGGTCTCCAGCTGTTGATGGCATGGAGCAGTTGTGCTGTGCCCTGCTCACAGCTCAGCCTTAGAGGACCTTTCTGCCCTTGTGGGACAGGAATCTTTCTGTCCCTCTGAGCACAGTCACTGCTAGCCTGACCACTTACACTCGATAGTCCAGAATTGGGAATACTAAGAGGGAGAGGAAACTACAGAAAGGAACTGGTAGATAAATGGAAGCAGGTACTCCAGATTGTAAGCTCTAACGTTGTACGCTCCCAAACATCCTCAGCATAGTATTATGCTCTACAGGGTGCCAGGCTGTTACTTTCAACAAATGTCGGTTTCTAAAATTCCCATGTAACCTTTGGAGGTTTTTTAGACCCTACCCATAGGTAGGCTAGCATAGCATCTAGTATTAAATTATGTAAATATATGCTTAGTATCATGCTTATGTTTAGTGCTGACTTATAACAGTTCTTGTGTTTGTTAAGAAGAGAATGGCCCTAAAAGTAACAGTTTTATTCTGTTGCTGATTTGGAGCAGATTTTAACAAATACCTGAAGTAGCAGAAATAGAAATCAGGTCTTAAAATTCCCCTTCCTTCTAGCCTACCACTCAGAGCTTTGTGCTGTGTTAGCAGTGTGCTGAGGAGAAGGCGTCTGTTAGCTGTGGCAATTAGCTATGGTAATAACTTGTAGCTTTCCGCTTAAGGAGCGTATGGCTGAAAGAGTTGGCTGAATAGCTTTGGAAATTCAAACCCAAGGGAGTCTACTGGGACTTAGCGCTCTTCTCATTGCTTTTCTTGCACATTGAAAAAGCTGCTGCTTGGCCACTGCGTGTGAGTGATGCCTTTCACTTTGTATGGGTGAGGTTGGCCCACGAATGATGTCTCTACCTGCACTCAGATGACTTAGCTTTCAGGCAGGGCTTGCCTCTGGCTTAATCCAGTCCTGTGAGAAGCCATCAGTAAGTTATGCACAACCTTCCCGTAACCGCCACAGGCAGCAGCTGAATCCACCAACCAATGCCGCGTGGGGACAGAGGACACTAGTAAGCAGCAGTCACTAGCTCAGGGAGGAAGAGGCCCAGCTCCTTCTGCTTTCCACGCCAGCGAATCAGGCTGATGCTACATGCAGCATGCATGGAGGACAGGTGTGTTTGTCTTCTGGCTGTCTGATGTGTTGTAGAAGTGACTTTTACAAGAGGTAATGCCTGTCACTTGTGTAAACGCACGACAAACTTGGAATAGACAAGCAGTGGCTTGGCAGGGTTAGGAAATGGCAAGCCTGAGGAGGGGATGCCAAGAAAGAAGTCTTCTGGAGGGATGAGAGGAAAGGGACGAAGGGGAGTAATAGGAGCTGCAGTGAGAGATGAGCAGTTCCTGCCTGTGGAAGTACAGGCAGCATCTTAGGAAGGGATGCTGTTAGCTAGGAGGCAGGTCTGGCAGGCCTTCCAGAGCTGGATAGAGAATTTAGCCTTTTTGACCCTTAGCAGTTCCTCAGCATTCAGCCTATCTGCAACAAGCTAGGAGTAAGTATTTTACCCTTTCCTTTTTTTTTTTTTTTTTAACAAATTCAGAGACTTCTTAACTACAGACAGCAAAAATTAAATCGAGGCAAATGATGGGATCTATCGGCTTAGCATGCCAACAAGAGCCTGCTCAAATGCTTGTCTCTCCAGATTGTGTGAACTTTTATTTCTCCTGTTTGAGTGGGACTGAGATCATCAGGTTATGTCGCGTGTGGAAACAGGGACAAGGACTGGTGGGTGCCCTCAGCCGAGCTTTGAAGCATAACTGGCAGTCTGTGGGTGTGCAGTGGCTTCTTTCCTAGTGAAGCCATGAGCTGTCCTGCCTGTCTGGAGTAGGTGTCTTGCAGCCTGATTTAGCAGGAACATCAACCTCGTTCTGCTATGACTAGAGGAGCTGCTCAGACTTGGCATCGGTGAGACATATGTGAATAAACTAGCAGTATGTTTTCTTCCATCACATGTTTAAGTTAGAAGAAGCAGAACTTGCACAGGGTTTGTTGAGGAATCTGTAGCACTACACTAGTCCATTCCCATGCTTGCTGAGGAGCAATTTTTTCTTCCAGTTTTGATTCCTATGATCCCTGTACAAACACTGTGTGAGGTACTCAACTCTGCTGCCATTTTTGATTGTGTAGCAATGGTAAAGTTATTTGTGTTGCAGCGTGTCACCCTGCAGTGTTTTGCTCGAGGATTGCAAAAACCGGGCAATATCTGACCCTTCATTTTTAGAAGGGATGCGCAAAGAAAAGTGTTAAAGTAGGGTTTTAAAAGGTATCCTTTGCTTTTCGTTAGAGGTGTATTTCAGAACAGAATGCATGCATTTGTACTATATTTAGTGCACAGCAAAATTATATTACTGAAGCTTTTTTTGGTCTGCCATTATTCATTTACACTAATTTTGTTGCTATGCTAGCTTAGAAAGTGATGTTCAAAGTGCAGCTTTGCCAAAGCTCCTCTGTCCTCCAAGAGGCCTAGCAGGATGGGTAATTCAGACAAGCTCATGTCTCAGATGAATTATTCTTGGCCGCCTTCCTCCATTAGCACTGCTAGTACCATTTATTCCAGGGGGAGCTGAGCAACTCCCACACTCAGTGCATTTGCAAATTCCGGCCCGAAGCTTACTCTTATCACTAGCTAGAAGATGCTTGCAAAAAGGAGCGTGTCATGAGTGAAAGCAAGGGAGATGCATCAAGATGTGGTTACTTGCAAAGAGCCCTGAAAGCAAGTACAGACGGAGTGTATTTGATGTCATGTATTTGATATTGAAACTGCTCTGACACCCCCCCCCCCCTTTTCATCTTTCCTTAGAAAAAGTTTTGGCTGTCCCAGGAACAGAAGAGAGAAGCATGGATGTAGCTGGGTAATAAACTGTTACCTGCCTAATCTGCCCTCAGCTAACCAGAGGGAAAGTTCAGGACCTGTGGCCATTAGATGGATTTGTTATATGACAAACAGTATCAGCTTATAAGTTTGTCTCCCTGCTGAAATGTCACGTCAAAAATTTGTCAGCTGTAGCTCCATAACCTCCTGCTCAGTAGAATCGAGTCAAGCTGAGTTTAACTTCTGAACGGTAACTTTTGGAGGCAGCACGTCCATGCTTACACTGGGTCCTCTGATGGCAGCTGGTGCCGTCCCCCAGCCCTGCTGTCCCTGTCACCCTGGTGCAGAATATGGGCTTTTTCTTCTGGGGCTTTTCATTCTAGCAGGTGGCCAAGGTGCCTCTTCGCTGCCTTGTCATTGGTGTATTGCTCTTGGGCAGCAGGCTCATAGGCTTTGTCTTTTTGGTCTGGAAAGGAAAGAGGGATTTGGCTGTAGGTATATGTATTTTTTTAATTTAAAAGGACAACATCAATTTTAAAAGAATTTTTTTCACCTTCATTCAAAACTTTTGTATTTTTTTTAACAAGTAGTGCCTTAAAAATTATTAATGTTATTTTGGGTTTATTTTCCCGCTGATGTTCGTTTGGGATTTTTCACCAGAGAAGAAGTTCTGGGAGTAAGTAACAAAATAATGTACATTCTGCTAACTACTTATGCCCCTGTCTCATCCCTGGGCTCTTTTGCTTCCTCCTGGTCCTCGCTTGTCCCCCAGTCCAGGATTGTTCCTAAACCAGGAGTGACTTTGCCTTTGAAGGCAAAGCCATTCCTGCAGTGCTGTGCAGTGTGTGTATAAGATCTTGCACCATCCTGTCACTAATACACCAGCAAGCTGCTCAGAGCAAATACACTGAGAAGGCAGAGTAAAGTTCCCATGCGCTTCCCCCCCCCCGCCTGTTTCTGAGGTCTCAGATGTAATTTGCAACAGCTCTGCTTAAAATGTGGGCGTAGGGGACTCCAATTATGTTGTGGGGTTTTTTTCCTATGCAAGATCTGTGATGTTGGTGCTGTGCTGCATGGTGATAGAAGTGGGATTTTGCAAGTGCAGGTCCAGGCAGCTGCCGGTCACTATAGATTGGGAAAACAGAGGATGTTGAATTACTGAAGGAAACATGGAAAAAGGCTCTTGAGCCCACATAGGGTTTTTTTAGTGCTAGCTTGCCGTGTGCTTTCTGCTTAGAGAGATGGGTTGCAGAAGTGCTGTTAGGAATTTAATTTCATACTGACTGGTATTATTTTTCTCCTGTATCTTGCATCTGCATCACTTACTAAATGACTTTGAATAATTATATGGTGAAGTCCAATCTGGACTTGACAATTAGACAGAGATACTGCAGCAGAAACACACACACGCACAAAAGCATAATTGTAAATAATGGATATTGACTGGATCCGCCAAAAGTTGCAATGAAAAAGTCTTGCCTTAGGTCAATTGTTCCAGGCATATAGATGAAAAAAAAGGAATTCAGCAGTGTGCAGTATAATTTGAGCTGCCGTACATCAACATTTGCCAGCTAGGCTTTTTTTTTTTTTCTCAATTTTTCTTTTTTCCCCTTCATGGAGCTCATCTATATCCCAAAGGTAGTGACAAGCTTTTGAAAGCATTCAAACGTCACAGATCACAGCCAGCACTTCTGCATGCCTGTCCTGGTTTCAGCTGGGATAGAGTTAACTGTCTTCCTAGTAGCTGGTACAGTGCTATGTTTTGAGTTCAGTATGCGAAGAATGTTGATAACACTGATGTCTTCAGTTGTTGCTCAGTAGTGTTTAGACTAATGTCAAGGATTTTTCAGCTTCTCATGCCCAGCCAGCGAGAAAGCTGGAGGGGCACAAGAAGTTGGCACAGGACACAGCCAGGGCACCTGACCCAAACTGGCCAACGGTGTATTCCATACCATGTGACGTCCCATCCAGTATAGGAACGGGGAAGTGGGGGCAGGGATTCGCCGCTCGGGGGACTGGCTGGTTGTCGGTCGGCGGGTGGTGAGCAATTGCACTGCGCATCATTTGTACATTCCAATCCTTTCATTATTGCTGTTGTCATTTTATTAGTGTTATCATTATCATTATTAGCTTCTTCTTTTCTGTTCTATTAAACCATTCTTATCTCAACCCACGGGTTTTGCTTCTTTTCCCGATTTTCTCCCCCATCCCACTGGGTGGGGGGGAGTGAGTGAGCGGCTGCGTGGTGTTTAGTTGCTGGCTGGGGTTAAACCACGACAGTCCATTTTGGCGCCCAACGTGGGGCACGAAGGGTTGAGATAACGACAAACCTGACCAGAGCTTGTTAAAACAAATTTGTTATAAGCATTCATTATATCAGTCTAATAGTCGCTGGTCATTATGTTGATTTATGTGTTCTTAGAGTTGTTGCTCTGGTTTTTAAAGTTCTGTTATGTATCACCTCGCTTGCTGTATGTAGTCCCTCTTCTGCTGCTTATCATCCGTGGGAGGTGGATTAAGGTTTTCGCTTTGATGTATTGTACAACACTGGTTTATGGTATGATAAAGTCGTCGGCTGTGGGATTAATCCGGTACTTGCACTCAGCATTGTCACCTTTATGCTGTGGAAGCCATCTGTGGGAATCTATTAATAATTATACCATTTACCTTTCCTCCTTGGAAAACCAGTCTATGGGTGGGATGCCTTTCTTCCCCTCTCCTTTCTCCTTCAGTCCAGTCACAATGGTGTTTGAGAATTTTGAAAAATTTGAATACTCTTGGGATGTTGGGACCAGCACGGTCCTAGCCCTACTGCTAGGAATTAGCATGCTTCTGAATGTGGTTCAGCTCTCGTTTAAGGTTAAACAACTATTTAAGAAAATCACCCAGAGATCTGCCCCAAGGCTGGATAATTATGAGTGGCAGGGTGTGTGGGGTAGTATGGGCAAGTACCTAGAAAAGTGGGCACCTCCAGTGTTTTGGAAATTCACCCCTGAACAAGTGCAGAATCCAGAAGAACTAGTAAAATATTTGGAAAAGGTATGCTGTCACCCCGGCAGCTCCAGAGAGATACAAATTACTGCAACGTGCTGGGGCCTGGCCCATGCCTATCGAGCCCTGTTCGACACCACTCAGTACCCTCAAGGGGAAGAGAAGGTCTCTGGACCTAACAACAAAACGATGAGCACTGCGGTCACTCAAACCTCGGCAACGGGCACTGAGGTCCCTCCAGCCCCAGCAATGAGCACAGCAGCTACCCAAACCGTGGCAACAGACACTGCGGTTATCCAAGACCCGGCGAGCGGTACTGCAACTGAACCAGTGGACCAACCTGCACCAGTATCAGTTGCCCCCGTACAGAAAAAGAAATATACAAAAAAATCAGTTCGCTTAGCGAAGGATGAAGGCGAACCAGGGTCATCACGGGAACAGGAAGAAGAGGCAGAACCAGAGGTAACAACCCGGTCCCTATCCTTGAGTGAGCTGCGGGATATGCGAAAAGATTTTGGCTGCCGTATAGGTGAGCATATTATCACCTGGCTCCTCCGATGCTGGGACAATGGGGCTAATAGCTTGGAATTAGAAGGTAGGGAAGCCAAGCAGCTGGGATCGCTTGCCAGGGAAGGTGGCATTGACAAGGCAATTGGAAGAGGGACACAAGCCATCAGCCTCTGGAGGCGACTCCTGTCAAGTGTGAAGGAAAGGTACCCCTTTAAGGAAGATGTTATATGTCAATCAAGCAAGTGGACAACCATGGAAAAAGGTATCCAATACCTGAGGGAATTAGCTGTGCTAGAGACAATTCATCATGATCCGGACAACCCACAATTACCCAAAGATCCAGACGAAGTCCAATGCACACGACCCATGTGGCAGAAGTTTGTACGGAGCGCACCATCGTCCTATGCCAACTCACTGGCAATAATGACCTGGAAAGACGAAGAGGCACCGACAGTGGATGAAGTGGCTCGCCAACTCCGTCAATACGAAGAAAATCTCTCCTCCTCCCTACAAGCCTGCATTTCGGCTGTGGAGAAGCTGTCCGAGGATTTCCAGCAATTCAAAGAGGAGATGTCCTGTTGCCCACCTGTAAGGACCAATGTCTCAGCTATTAGGAGTGAGCGCTCCTCTGCCCAAGAGAGAGAATATAGAAGGTACACACCGCGAGGTGCCCTGTGGTTTTACTTATGTGATCATGGAGAGGACATGAGGAAATGGGATGGAAAACCTACCTCGGTCCTAAATGCACGGGTACGTGAGCTGCGAGGAAAAAACACCACAAAAGGGGATTCTACCAGGAAAAATGCCGCTCCGGTTTCCAAACAGAGTAGAAGGGCTGATCTTATTTCTGATCCTCTTGAAGGGACTTCTGAGCCAATTTTACGAGAAGTGAATACTGGATACTCTGACCAGAATTAGAGGGGCCCTGCCTCCAGCCAGGTGGAGGAAAGGGATAACCGGGTCTATTGGACTGTGTGGATTCGATGGCCTGGCACGTTAGACCCACAGGAGTATAAGGCTCTAGTAGACACCGGCGCACAGTGTACTTTAATGCCATCAAGTTATGAAGGGGCAGAACCCATTTCTATTTCTGGTGTGACAGGGGGATCCCAAGAGTTAACTGTATTGGAAGCTGAAGTAAGCCTAACTGGGAATGAATGGCAGAAACACCCCATTGTGACTGGTCCAGAGGCTCCGTGCATCCTTGGCATAGACTATCTCAGGAGAGGGTATTTTAAGGACCCAAAGGGGTATCGATGGGCTTTTGGTATAGCTGCCTTGGAGACGGAGGGCACGGAACAGCTGTCTACCCTGCCTGGTCTCTCTCAAGACCCTTCGATTGTGGGGTTGCTGAGGGTTGAAGAACAACAAGTACCAATTGCTACCACGACGGTGCACCGGCGCCAATATCGCACCAACCGAGACTCTCTGATTCCCATCCACAAGTTGATTCGCCAACTGGAGAGCCAAGGAGTGATCAGCAAAACTCGCTCACCTTTTAATAGTCCCATATGGCCCGTGCGAAAGTCTAATGGGGAGTGGAGACTAACAGTTGACTATCACGGCCTGAATGAAGTTACGCCACCGCTGAGTGCTGCCGTTCCAGATATGCTAGAACTTCAATACGAACTAGAGTCAAAGGCAGCCAAGTGGTATGCTACAATTGACATTGCTAATGCGTTTTTCTCGATCCCTCTGGCAGCAGAGTGTCGTCCACAATTTGCCTTTACTTGGAGGGGTGTCCAGTACACTTGGAATCGATTGCCCCAGGGGTGGAAACACAGCCCCACCATTTGCCATGGACTAATCCAGACTGCACTGGAAAAAGGTGAAGCTCCGGAACACCTGCAATACATTGATGACATCATCGTATGGGGCAACACGGCAGAAGAAGTCTTTGAGAAAGGGAAGAAAATAATCCAAATCCTTCTGAAAGCCGGTTTTGCCATAAAAGAAAGTAAGGTCAAGGGACCTGCACGGGAGATCCAGTTTTTAGGAATAAAATGGCAAGATGGGCATCGTCAGATCCCAATGGATGTGATTAACAAAATAGCAGCTATGTCTCCACCAACTAATAAAAAGGAAACACAGGCCTTCTTAGGTGTCGTGGGGTTTTGGAGAATGCATATTCCAAATTACAGTCTGATTGTAAGCCCTCTCTATCAAGTGACCCGAAAGAAGAATGATTTTAAATGGGGCCCTGAGCAACAACAAGCCTTTGAACAAATTAAACGGGAGATTGTTCACGCAGTAGCCCTTGGACCAGTCTGGACAGGACAAGATGTTAAAAATGTGCTCTATACTGCAGCTGGGGAGAATGGCCCTACCTGGAGCCTCTGGCAGAAAGCACCTGGGGAGACCCGAGGCCGACCCCTGCGGTTTTGGAGTCGAGGATATCGGGGATCCGAAGCTCGCTATACTCCAACTGAAAAAGAGATATTGGCAGCATATGAAGGAGTTCAAGCTGCCTCAGAAGTGGTTGGTACTGAAACACAGCTCCTCTTAGCACCCCGACTGCCAGTGCTGGGCTGGATGTTCAAAGGGAGGGTCTCCTCTACACATCACACAACTGATGCCACGTGGAGTAAGTGGATTGCACTGATCACGCAACGGGCTCACATAGGAAACCCCAGTTGCCCAGGAATTTTGGAAGTGATCACGGACTGGCCAGAAGGCAAAGATTTTGGAATGTCGCCAGAGGAGGAGGTGGCACGTGCTGAAGAGGCCCCGCTGTATAATAAACTGCCAGAAAATGAGAGGCAATATGCCCTGTTCACTGACGGATCCTGTCGCATCGTGGGAAAGCATCGGAGGTGGAAAGCTGCCGTATGGAGTCCTACACGACAAGTTGCAGAAACTGCTGAAGGAGAAGGTGAATCGAGTCAGTTTGCAGAGGTGAAAGCCATCCAGCTAGCATTAGATATTGCTGAAAGAGAGAAGTGGCCAGTGCTCTATCTCTATACTGACTCATGGATGGTGGCAAATGCCCTGTGGGGGTGGCTACAGCAATGGAAGCAGAGCAACTGGCAGCGCAGAGGTAAACCCATTTGGGTTGCCGCACTGTGGCAAGATATTGCATCCTGGCTAGAGAATCTGGTTGTAAAAGTACGTCATGTAGATGCTCACATACCCAAGAGTTGGGCCACTGAAGAACATCAAAACAACCAACAGGTGGATCAGGCTGCCAAGATTGAAGTGGCTCAGGTGGACCTGGACTGGCAACATAAGGGTGAACTATTTATGGTCAGTGGGCCCATGATGCTTCAGGCCATCAGGGAAGAGATGCAACATATAGATGGGCTCGTGACCGAGGGGTGGACTTGACCATGGACACTATTGCACAGGTTATCCATGAATGTGAAACATGTGCTGCAATTAAGCAAGCCAAGCGGTTAAAGCCCCTGTGGTATGGAGGACGATGGCTAAAATATAAATATGGAGAAGCCTGGCAGATTGACTATATCACACTCCCACAAACTCGCCAAGGCAAGCGCTATGTGCTCACGATGGTGGAAGCAACCACTGGGTGGCTGGAAACATATTCTGTGCCCCATGCCACCGCCCGGAACACTATCCTGGGCCTAGAAAAGCAAGTCTTGTGGTGACATGGCACCCCAGAACGAATTGAGTCAGACAACGGGACTCATTTCCGAAACAACCTCATAGACACCTGGGCCAAAGAGCATGGCATTGAGTGGGTGTATCATATCCCCTATCATGCACCAGCCTCTGGGAAAATTGAGCGATACAATGGACTGTTAAAGACTACATTGAGAGCAATGGGGGGTGGAACTTTCAAACATTGGGATACACGTTTAGCAAAAGCCACCTGGTTAGTCAACACCAGAGGATCTGCCAATGGGATGGCCCTGCCCAGTCAGAATTTTTACATACTGTAGAAGGGGATAAAGTCCCTGTAGTGCACATAAAAAATATGTTAGGGAAGACAGTCTGGGTTACTCCTGCCTCAGGCAAAGGTAAACCCATTCGTGGGATTGCTTTTGCTCAAGGGCCTGGGTGCACTTGGTGGGTGATGCGAAAAGATGGGGAAGTCCAATGTGTGCCTCAAGGGGATCTAATTTTAGGTGAGAATAGCCAGAATTAAACTGTATATTAGTTGCTATATAACCCTGCTACTGTATGTTATCCTTACTATAATTATGTGCTATATCCATAGTACTATAGTAAGAATCACTTAGATCAAGCAAGAAAAGAACTGTGATAAAACTGAGCAAAGCGCAGTAGTGATGGAACCAGAACTGACTCCAGTATGCAACAATCCAATGGTGCACACCATCCTCCTGCTGCGCCAAATGTCACCTGCTTGTCACACTGCACTGAAGCCCTATTCTGCTCTACTGACTGAGAGGACTTTGCACCATCCCTCCTGTCCAGAAAGACTGGTATGACAGATGGAGCCCAGAGTCGGAAACTAAATGAACTCAATGAACATTTTATGAACATGACCCATGAACTAAAGGAACGATATCTCTGTGTGTGTATACATATATATATATATATGTATCATTGCTCATATGTCTTAAAGGGATGGAAAGGTAATGATTGATCAGGATGTAACTAAAGGTATGGGAACTGTGCATGACGTCAATGGTATAGAATAAGGGGTGGATACTGTCCTGGTTTCAGCTGGGATAGAGTTAACTGTCTTCCTAGTAGCTGGTACAGTGCTATGTTTTGAGTTCAGTATGCGAAGAATGTTGATAACACTGATGTCTTCAGTTGTTGCTCAGTAGTGTTTAGACTAATGTCAAGGATTTTTCAGCTTCTCATGCCCAGCCAGCGAGAAAGCTGGAGGGGCACAAGAAGTTGGCACAGGACACAGCCAGGGCACCTGACCCAAACTGGCCAACGGTGTATTCCATACCATGTGACGTCCCATCCAGTATAGGAACGGGGAAGTGGGGGCAGGGATTCGCCGCTCGGGGGACTGGCTGGTTGTCGGTCGGCGGGTGGTGAGCAATTGCACTGCGCATCATTTGTACATTCCAATCCTTTCATTATTGCTGTTGTCATTTTATTAGTGTTATCATTATCATTATTAGCTGCTTCTTTTCTGTTCTATTAAACCGTTCTTATCTCAACCCACGGGTTTTGCTGCTTTTCCCGATTTTCTCCCCCATCCCACTGGGTGGGGGGGAGTGAGTGAGCGGCTGCGTGGTGTTTAGTTGCTGGCTGGGGTTAAACCACGACAATGCCATAGAAGTCCTGGTTGCCTGTATTTTTTTTTTTTTTTTTTTTTAAATAGTACAGTGTTAGGTAACATAGATTACCAAGCCAACACTTGCTGTTCATCCTTCTCCTGAAAATCAGTACTTTGGTTTTACTGACTGTTGTTGAACAGGGCTTGTATGTTGCCCGGAAGGTTAAACCTGAATAAAGTAAGCAGCTGCAGTAAGGAGAGGACCTCTCCATGATGGATCTCTGTCAAATTCTGTGGTAGCTGGGATAGAGATGCTCTCCCCTTTGTATCCCTTTACCCTGGTGTGGTCCCACAGCCAGTCCTTTTCCATGTCAACTGCAGCCCAAAGACCTGACCACTCTCAGCTGCTTGCTGGGGCTGAAATACAAGGTAGAATCAGAAGGTTTTCTAATGAGTAGCTATCCTGTTATTTCTTAGATACGAATCTGCCTTCGGCTTCTGCTTAAACTCTTGATGTAGTCAAAGGAGAACAAAACATCAAGGAGTCTCACTGACTGTGCTGTGGATTAAGGCTAGCATGATCTAGAGGAGATTTTGCAATTGTTTATGCCAGCCCTTGGAGATTAAGTGGAAATGAAGATCGTGGTCTGATTTGTATATATATATATATAATTTCTGTGATGTACTTCTGTGATGCTGCAGAGCTAATTATAGATAACTATAAATAAGCTATTGGTAACCTTTTAAACATTTATTTTAGTGCTTTTGAGGAAGCCAGTACTAAGTTTAGTAGACTGTGGTGAATTATTGACCTAACAAATTATAACTATGGGCTGCAGTATGGTATTGACATTACAGATTGTACTGTCATCTTTAGAAGTCATTACAGCATTTAATTCAGGGCATGCTGAACTTTGAGGTTTACATTGGGTGGGATGTTGACTCCATAATATATGAGACTTATGTTAACCTGCATGCACAGTAGACAATTCTTAAAATGTCTTCAATAAAAGCCATAGAAATGGCATAATAAATTAAAATCAGATTTTCTTTTCCATCTCCTTGTGCTCAAGGAGCTGTAAATGCAGATGTATGAAAGCCTATGGTGAGTGATAGTTATTACCATAATTCTTAGAAATAAATCTATTTTCCTACCAGGTATCAGAAACAAGGTTTCTTTTTTTTCCTGTCTGTATAACCTTTAGCATTCTGGAAACAATCAGATTTTGAGGTTGGAAAAGAAGAGAGACAGGGGCTTGCTACATACACATATAAAGGGAGTAGCAATGATTCTGGGGGCCCATGGGACACATTTTATTACCAAGTGCGTGGTTTGTTCCCAGACTCATAAGCAGAGAAAGGTGCGGGCTGCGTTTCTTTTAACAGCCTCTGAAGCTGTCCAAAGGTTTGGGACATTGCGGTGAGTCCCAGCAGTAGTGCACTGAGGAGCATAGTGCTGGCACTCAAAGTGTGCAGTCAATAGCGTGTGCTGGGTATGGCAGCGTTAGAGATGCACGTCCCTCATCAGCATGTGCTGCTCATGTACAGGGCATGCATTGATGTTTTATATGGGATAGCTCAGGAGGAATCGCTGCATCTGGTCCTGTAATGAAACCCTTTTTGCAGCAGCTGCCAAACGCAGAAACATGCTAAGACAGTCCTGGGGACGATTTCTGTATTCCAGGGAAACTCTAGGAGGATTTAATGTAGCCAAAGTAAATGGTAATTCTCTGGCTATTTCCAGTTTCCCTTTTAAATCCATTTAGGAAGCAAGTCTTTCCTGTTCCTTCATACTGCCTGGCGTTTAGTTTGCCTTCGATTCTGATGGAGCAAGAAACCCCTTCAGAAACAAAATCGATCTGGCAATAGAGGATGTTGAGAAATATTCTCTATGTTGCTGTTGTCTTTCCTTGGGATTTATTGTGAGGGGAAAAGAGGATGTGCAGATTCCTGTCCCTATATGGTGAGTATAGAAAAAACAAAGAAATGTCTCCAATATTTCTGAAATGAACAGAGTCGATATGCCCAGCCTGCAGTTTTATTTAACTCTGAATTTTAGAGAGGTAGAAACTATATACCATCAATGAAATAATAATACTACATTATTTAGGCTTTTGCTTGATAATGGATCATTCAGAATCTTCTGAGAATCAGAGGTGAGCAATAATTTATGAGATGATCAAATGTAGATACTGCATCCAGGGCAATAAAAGTCTAGATTGGTTGATTTATTTGGTGAAGGTTAGACATGCTACTCCAATGTTGATAGGATCTTTCTGAAGCACAAATTAGTTTGATGAACTCATGACAAAAATTATTCAAAATAATGAAAAAAAAAAATTAGAACAGCATTCTCACTGTTGCTAAAACAGCTCTGTGGTTTTAAACATTTGAGCTTTCTCAACACCTGATGATCTGTAGTCCTCCTTCAGGGCCCTAATGACAAGGATATGCTGGATTGTGTAAAACAGGCTGCTGAAGAGTTCTGCCATCTTGGGCGTGTACTTGTTCAAGAAATTAATCTCATGTTTAATCTTGTTTGATACTGTA
Source organism: Harpia harpyja (assembly GCF_026419915.1). Classification (NCBI taxonomy): domain Eukaryota; kingdom Metazoa; phylum Chordata; class Aves; order Accipitriformes; family Accipitridae; genus Harpia; species Harpia harpyja. Next base: position 53,444,213 of record NC_068943.1, read on the forward strand.
TCTTAATTTGGTTTGCTGCTGCAATAATTGGCTAAAGTTTGTTTATCCATAAGGATAGTTGCAATTGTAGTTTGAGGGTAATTTCAAGTTTAATAGAAAACCCTAGCTCCTTCATCTTTTTAATTGGCCACATGATTCTGTTCTCCTTTAACTGAGGTGGTAAATAATCCCTTTGAAAATACTGAGACTACTGAGAGAGATTAAGCCTCTACCAACGTGAATAAAAACTTATTTTAAAGAAAAGATAAACACTGTTAGAATTTAAGAGGCCTTTCTGTATTGAAAAAGGTAAATTCTGGTCTGGACTGACATGTAAAGCCAGATTTTCAGAGAAATTAAAGCTGTTTCTGCAAATTTTTGTGAATGGAAAATTGTATTTGCTTTAGGAAAGGAAACTGGCATGCCATTACATCTTTGTATACCCACAGTCCAAGAGCTGTGAATTCACAGTTTAGTGTTTGGAGTCAGATTTGGAAGATCCTGGAGATTATAATGCAGACTGAAAAAAAGAGTATGAAGTTTTACAACATCATGTATCTGAGGGGGGGGATTTTCTTTGTTATAAAAGAGGCAAGTTTCGTAACAGGAATACATGTAGAAGATGCGAGAGAAAGAGGGTCACAAGTCCCTCTGTTTTTTGTTTGTTTGTTTGTAAGAGAATTGCTACATTTATAGCAAAGCTCTTAAAACTCCTTGTACATGGGAACAATATCAAAAGACAGCAAGAGCCATGTTTACATTAGGAAGTTTTTTAAGTTGGGGTTCAGGGCATATCAGCTGGTGCCATCAGAGAGTCATGGCCAAAATATCTTTTTTAAGTTTGGCTTTGTGCTAGCTAATTGCTCTGCAAAAGCTCTGCAGTGAAATTTAGAGTTGCACAAACTTCTGTAATATTAGTCATTGGCTTTAGTAAATGAGTAAGATTACTTAACACTTCATACATAATGGGAAAAACTCTTCTGTGGCAGCATAGACTTGGATTCCCTTAGTTGTACTGACTAATACCTCCAGGTCTGGTCCAGTGAGGCCAAAATCAGGGTTACTGGAAAGCGGCTGTTTCACATACCCAATGACAGTGTCATCGTTTGCGCACATTTAAGTAAAACATGTTCACTGCGATCACCCTTGATCCTTCTGTGAGAAGCTTTGTGGATTTGCCACCAGTGGTTTCATTGAAAACACCCTGCAAAAAATAGGGGAACATGGTGAAATGTGGCCTGTACTTACTCGAGTTTGCTCATCAGTACCTGGGGAAAGATCATGAGAATCTGAGAGTCTGTTTGGTTTAACTGGATAAAGTATTTTTCACTGGACACACATAAATGCCAGGAGAAAAGTGCCTAAAATCTGGTGTGTCCCTCTACACATCTCACTCTATGTTTAATCCTGTAATTCTCATATAGGAGCTTGGATTTACAAATAGTAATTAAAAAAATCACCAAATACAACCCTAAATATCACAATTGTCATCATAAAGCTGCAAGAGTTGACCACAAAACATACAAATATGACCTTCTGAAAAGTTCCTGTTTATTTACTCTCTCCCCTGCCACGTGTCTTTTAACAGGCTTAGCTGTCAGACAGTTTCTAATTTTGAGTATCTTGTGTCATCATCCCTACTGTCCTGATTCACAGCCTAGCTATGTGTTATGGGAGGGATTTTCAAGGGTGACCAAGCTCCAATTAAAATCTCATCAGTAAAATGCCTGATCTGATGTGTGCATGGATTAAAATCACAGTAGGTGATTTCACTAACCCTAGCCTCTACCCAAATGGTGTTCTTTTTGTTCTCCTAAATAGATTTGTCTTCATTGTTGGTTTTCAAACTACCATTTTTCTGGACCCCCTCCTCCGCCCCCCCCTTGTGCTTGCTGATTTTCCTCTGTTTTCTTATTATAACTGTAAAAGTTTCTTTGAAGATGTCAACAAAAATAGCTGTTTCTCAATCCACATAATTACTGAAAAAGCATCCATTTTCTAAGTCTGTGAGGCTTTTTTTTTCTTCTAACTAGCATGCTTTTACCCATTAATAGCACTTTTTGGTGTTATTCTGGAGGCAGCCTAGCCTGCTTTGAGACACATGCTAATTCTTACACTTGATTCTTAACAATAATTTCATTACATGTGAGATTTTATTTAGAAAGAAATGAGACACTTTTTAAGAGATTACTTAACTGCTGCAAACTTAACCGCTTAGAAGTTATAAAATGCTAGAATAAACTTCATTTTAGTTTCCTTATGCATTTGAGCATAATAATATGAACATATATTCTCCACCATTTTTTGTATTCCTTATGTGCAAATTGAGACTTTCTGATGTTCTAGTTGTCCAAACTTGGCTGTATTTTCACAGGTCTGGTAGAAAGAGACAACTTGTTTGACTGTTAAAATCCAGAGGTATTTCTCCAAGCAGGATGGCATTAGATCTTCGCACATACAAGAAGTAGTTAATATTTTAGAGCATGCATATTTTCCAAACCATTTTGGCTCCCACTCATCTCCTTTGGAGAGGTGTGCCTTATTTCAGAAATTGCAGCTTCATTTGAGGAAATTGGTAAAATCACCCTGGCTGCTACTTTAAGAATAAAAACAACCAACCCACCCCAGCCCAGGCAATCATCCAGCAGGGTTATTTCATGCTGAATGGTTAAAGTTTGGCAAAGAAATGCAGAGCTGACATCCAGCTCGTATAACAGAGAGCACTGGACAAGTGCATGCAGTGATACAGTTTTTCTGATAATATGAAATATGAACTGATTCAAACCAGTGTGCCTGGGTGTTAAATGCCCTTTGGGGTTGCAGGTTGGTTTTGCCTGTGGAAACTGCCCTCAAGGTGTTTCCAGAATGCAGAGATTGTGGTGTTGTGTTGTACATCTTAGAGGCTTGGGTATCTCAGCTGTGGGGATCCACAAAGTATTTGGGTCCTTATCTTCTGTTGCAGTACCCTGTCAGGATTGAGCCCTTTGATACTTGATCTTCAAGATGTGTTTCGGTCGCCTTCAAGAAGACAAACCTTCTTTTGAAAAGCCAAGAAGTATTAGCATGCTGCTGCTGGGGGAAAGGTACTTAGAATAACTATGCTCCAGAGAACAGAACTGAGAACATTTGTGGGAGAGAGACCAGAAGATTGCAGTAAAACTAACCACTAAATAAGGAAACATCATTGGAAAACAGGGCTAACCTTGGGTTTGCTGCTTTGCATTTAACTCCTCATACTGGAACAAAATATAAACAGGAAAGGGCAGTGATAGAATAGAAAAATGTCTTTTTTTTCTTTTTTTGTGTCTGGGCTGTCAACAAGTGGAGACAAGACACAGATAGCAAAAAACCCCCCACCTTGTAACAACCCCCAAACTGTTAGATTGGGGCAATGAAATGCAAAATTACGAGTGTGTTTTGGCATGACTGAGTATAATGCTGAACACAACCATTAGCACACTTAAGGTGTAGGCTGAAGTGAGTCCCTATTAAGAAAAGTGCATTCTTCAGTTTGATTGAAGATAAGACTTAATCATACATCTGTCTAAGTGTCACCAAGTTTTTTGCTGCATGATGACTTGGTTACATTTTGTGTGTGTGCCTTCCATGCTCAGAGCAGCTGGCTCCTGCAGGACAGAGTAGCTGATAATTGAAGCTTGAGTGTGGTGTCGGGCAAAATATTTTGGGAAACGTGGCTTGGCAAGAATTCAAGGTCTTCCAACAAGTTGCCATTGACTTTATCTCTGTTGTGTTTGCAGAATGACCTGTATTTCCTCATTCAGTGTAAATCCCAATTTCAAGTACAGCTGCCAAGACTAGAAGAATTTGAGGCATGCACATGCAAATACCTTAATACAAATAATTTCCCAGATCTTTCTAGAGGTTTGTAAAATAATAATGAAGAAGAATATGCATTCAGATTAATAGTAGATGAATGTAAATTAAATCTTTAGAGATTCACCCACTGATTCTGATCTGGGGATTCTCTCTCTTTTTTTTTTTTTTTCCTTTGATTTTTAAAATGCACTTATCCATAAACCCTGGGAGCATGCATGAAAAATAATAATGATTACAGCTTGTACAAAACAAATTAGCAAGAAATTCTTACTCCCCTCTAATTAATTCCCTAATAAATACCGAACAAACAACTATGTCCTAAACTCACATATATTTACAAGGTAAGCAGCAAATGGAAGTAATAAGGGAAATTAAAATATGGCAACAGCACGTGAAGTGAAATGGGCTGCAGGAGGATGGGCTGAGCGTCCTCCAACAAGGAGAATCGTTTGTCTGCCGGTGCAGCACAGGGAGAAGAATGTGGCCATTGAGAGTTGCTGCTGAGTTACTGCACTAGGAACTATGTACATTTGAAGAAGCAAAATATGATTTGTCTTATGACAAACTGATGCTTTCTTATGCTGATGTTGTGCACTCACCTAAAGTGTTTCTAATCTGTTTGGCTGTACGTGGACATCTTCGCTGATATTGTTTGTGTACTTCATACTCCTTGAGAGGAGCAAATTGTCGAAGATCTGGCCGGGAAAAGCTTTTCTTTGTGTGTGTGCAAATTCTGCTGCTTTTTTTTGATGCTCACATAAAGAGCCTGGAAGTATAAATCTTCTTTAGGATAAACCTCCACTGAAATTGTTGGGAGGATCAAGACCTACAAAATAAGCCACTTATGAATTAGTATTTAATGAATTATTCGCTTACCTGTGCCATGGTAACTTTACAGAGAAAGCTGTATGGTGATTGGAATAGTGGGAGGTCAAGGATTTAGATGTAAATAAATACGATTCCTTTAGGTCTATACTATAGAAAAAGATCTTCTGTGTTAGTTCTTTGGTTTTGGATATTGTTTAGTGCATGTATTATTTTCATACTCAGAAACATGTCAAACTCCATTTTAAAAGTGATTTTTGCTTTCAGTATCTAAAGAAAAATGGTCCTAATTTTGCCCATACTTATTAGAATCTATATAGCTCAGTTCTTATTTCTTTCTAGATTGAATAGCTCCTCTTCCTCTCAACTGATTATACAATGCATATATTTATAGACAATAATCATACCCCTCTTAGCCTTCCTTTTGCTGTTCTGTGGAAGCCAAGCTCTTTTAGTCTTCTCTAGTAAGAGCATACTCCCAGTTCTGTGATTGCTTTTGAAACCCTGTCTATACCTCCAAGTTAAATTCACCTCTGAGTACTGGTGACCAGAGTTTTTCATGATGATGTGTCAATTCTGGCTCATGTAATTAATCAAAATTCAGGCAGAGAAGATGTTCAGAGCTTCCTGTGCCAAGAAAAAAATTTATCAGCTTGCTTAGATATGATCTGGCTGGCAAGCTCATGTGGCCTCTTATTTTTTTTGTTGTTTTATCGTCACATTATTATATTCCTTTCATCATCTGATCTAAAGCTTTGCCTATCAGACTAATGTGCCTGCGGCTTCTGGGGTCATTTCACCTCCTTTCCATTTTCTAAAAGGTAGATATTTTAGATTTTCTTCAGTCTCCAGGTCTGATACAGATTAGGGGTAAAACCAGGATGATTTATTTAACAACCCATTGAGAAATCTTCACCCTGTAATAACAGATATGCTAGCAAAATAACTGATCCCAAGAGATTTTTTTGTTTTGGGGAGAAATCTTGATAACATGTCTTTTAGTGTAGTTGCAGCTTTAAATACATCCCAGAAACCAGACCTTGGACCCTAAAAGCATGAAGTGCCTTTATTTACAATGGTCGATTTCGTGAGTTTTCAGCTATTGTCGTTAATACTTAAGTGTCATGTTGTAGCTGGAGTCTCCAGTTGGAAGTGTGCCTGGACTGTGGATTTGCCAGTTAACTAACACATGCCAGGGCCTTAGCTAGAGGAGTTGGCAGGAATATACATTCTGCTTCTGTACAGTTTTTAGTTGATTATCCTTTTACCTTATCCAACCACGGAAGTCACAGGCATCTAAGTAGGGCACATATTACTATGTTGAGCCTTAACCTTAAAACTTCTTGTGTTATGTAGGGAGCAGAGCAATTCCAAGATCCTAATCTCTCAGTTTTGTTAAATTTAGATATGTAAAAAGTATTTATTGTTTTAATATAAAGAAGCCAAAAGCTTTGGGCTGTTGACATGAATTAAACGTGCTGTCTGCAAACCCCTCTCAAAAATCAACCAGTCAGAAAGAAAACCATTCCAGAACAGTGTAGTTCTGCCAAAAACACCCTCACCTGCTGAAGTCTTTTCTAAAATCATGTAATCAGAGCCATAAATATGTTGATATTCTTTTAAATGCATCAAACTTAGGCTGTATGAATAGAAAAGGACTTTTATAGAAGAAGTTCAAAGGACTTGGTCTTGTTCAATCTTGGAAAAATCTTCTGTTGATTGCCAGGAGATTTGCCTGAGGAGGAGCTGCAATGTCAGGTGCAGTGGTAGGGTGGTGCAGGGCAGTAGGCAGGAGTTGTACAGTGGCTCTTCCACCTGAGATGAAAGTCTCTGCTCCAGCCATTCACTATTTGGGGCACTCTGCCGAAAGTAATGCACTTTACTTGCTTCAAAAGAAAAACCATAATACTGGTCTATGTAGTCTGTGATCCCTTGTCAGCATGAAATAGTAGCACAAGAACATCACCCCCAAAATATGATATGGCTCTTTCTGGGAAGGTGTTTAATCATCATAAGCACACATGATTATGACTTTTGGTACAGAAAGAGAAGTTTCTTAATAGAAATACTGCTTTTTTCACCTGCTGCTTAAAACTTCAATTCACTGTACTTTTCCTTGCTACTCTGAAGCTAAAAATTGCCAGGTTATTCTCACTTATGTGAATAAAAATCAGTCAAATACCTTTATGAAGGCTGCCTACAATATGCTTTGTATTTTCTTTTGAAGCAGGTCCTCCCCCAGCTCTTTTCTTTTTTGAATATGGCCGGACCTCATCAGTTCTCCTTTTCCTCCTGTTTGCTACCCAGTTGTGTGAGTGGGATGAGCAGCTCCACGAGAACAATTTTAGCAGAACCAAACCAATTCCAACTGCTACGTTCGAGGTGCTTGTACCTGTGCAACTCCCACTGCCAGCTGCTAGAAAACAAAGTTGTTTAGATGAGAAACTTTTGAGCCACGGGTGTGCTTGTATTGCCCTGAACTTGAGACGAGCTCCTGTTGGTGTGGGATTTCCCGTTGTGTCGCAGCATAGCGCGGTGGGATGCAGCTTCTGAAGGAGTCTCGGATGAGCCCCTCGAAACATTTAAAACAAGAAAGCAGCCATACAGCTTGTCCACAGCTGACTGGCCACGGGAGAGAGCATGCTCTAATGGGAAACTAAATGCCCAGGGACCTGTTTCTAGCTCTGCCGGGGATTAATTTCTCACTTGGTTTATGACACATTGCTTATAACCAGATTTGTCTGTGCGCAGATTTCTCTAAAAAACATCAGGTTCCTGTTGTTGTAAAGCTCCTAGCTCTTCCGTAACAAGCTTGTATCCAACTCTGACTCTCCAGGGTATGGTGCCTTTCCTGGAAACGTAGAGCACCAGTAGTTAAGAGTCCGATGCAAAGGCAGCAGGGTGGTAAGGAGACTGCACGCTAATGGGTGTGCTACTAAGATACGAAGATACATCTCCAGCATTGCCACTGATTTCCTTTGTTCTGCTAGGAGATTACTTTACGTACCTGTTTCTCATTTTGTCCACTGATTGTCTTGTGTATTTAGGCTGTAAGATTAAGGATAGTGGCTTGGCTTTGTGAAGTATATACTGATACTCTGACTAACAGGGGAAGTAATTACTTTTATATACCAAGCTGAGCTTATACCCAGTCAAGCAGTGGTGACTTTGGACTAGGACTGTAGCTTCAGATGTGGATGAAGAGGGGGCAGACTAAAGTCTTACCTGTTGTTATGGAAATTTTCTATTTTTCCAGTGCATTACTTTTAAAATCTGAGATGATTGCTGATCATAACACACTGACTCTTTGGTGTGTCCTTCACCTATTTGTGCCGGTCAGTTTGCTGTGATGAAGGCAGGTAGCAAATCTTTACATCTGCATGTTCTTCTGCTTCCCAGCTATTTCTTTGCACTAAGACTTGTGTTGCAAAATCTATGCACCAGTTTCTAGACTGCTTAGCCACAGTGTCTGTAAATCCAAGTAAATGAAATTTTCCTTAATGAAGAAGCAAAGAACTATATGCATAGGTGCAGAAGACTTGTTTTGCTTCCATTATTAAAAGGGTACTTAGCATGAAAATTCCTTCTCATTTTTTTTTCCTAATAGCCCAGTGCTTCATATAAACTGCAGACTATTTTCCCTCTACTAGAAAATGTTGCTGTTCTTATGTCTCCAGGGATACATTGGAGAGACTGAGCTTTATTAAGATAGCAAAAACTTTTCCGTTTGTGGCTTACTCTTCTGTAGGACCGCTTGCTATAAGGGCCTTTCAGTAGGGATGTCATGTAACTTGGCACTTCAAGAAGAATGTGCAAGCGAAGAAACTTTGCAAAGTATTTGGAGCTCATTCCCAGAGCATTTGAGTCAAATTATAAATACTAGTTCTTGCCTTGCAGGTGCTGAGGTCCTCCGACTCTTTTTGAGTTAAACAGTTAATGACCACCCAGATGACGCTTAGCTCAGGTTCAAATTTGCAGATAATTCATTTTGCGTTGTAAGAAGTCATTCTGTTCCAGTGATTTTTGAAAAATTTCCATTCCCTCTGATACCAAACCCCTTGAAATTGTTTGCCTGGAGAAGATTATCCCACCATGCAGTTACAGTTGATTGTAGTTGTGGTCACCTCACCAGGTGCTTTAACCAAGAGTGCTGGGATAGCCACCTGGGGAGCCAGGTGTAATGGGGTCCCAAGTGCATCACTTTCCTCCTTGTCTAACGAACCATGTTTATTTTCTTGCAGAAAGCAGAACAGGAGAGGCTGAGGAAGCAAGCCAAGGAGCTTCTCTGGAGAGGGCTGGCTGGGAACTCACTGGGCAGGGGGTTGGTGGGAGTCAAAGCTGGACTCTGAATTGGATGAAGCACTAACCTTAACCATTCAGTTGCCTGAATGAATTGGGGCTGAATGCCACGAGTTGTAAAGAGGGCATGTGTCTGCCTGGACTATTTGGTCAGAAATGCTAGTCCAGACCTAAGGTGCTTTTGTGGCCAAAGCAATGTTTAAAACCATCCCTTCTTGTTGGCCAAGCTGCTGCACTCTGTAAGAGGAGCACATCTACATTTCTTCCTTCCATCTCCATCAATCCCTGCCTTAGGGGATGCCTCTTAGCACCATAGGTAGCAGAAGAAATGGCAGAGCACCTCCACCAGTTCTGAGGGGAGATACAGCGCTGATGATGACAAACAGCTCCCCACTTAAAATGATACTCGAGAGAGAAAGGTCCAGAAGTTGAACTTCCCCTTTGTGTATGGTGGAATGCGCCCAGCCTCATGCTCTGAATAGGTCTGAAGTGGATGGGGCTGTGGTGATTTTCTGCCAGCGTTTATTGGCCAGAAAGGAAGAGCTTGAAAATAAGTGATTTTGAGTGAAGTAGTGAGGGCACCAGAGTGTTTTCTGTCTCTCTTGCCCCTCAGGAGTAGCTGTGCCTCTCGCTGTTTTTCTTCATTTTGGGTGCCAGGATAGTGGATTTGTTTTGGGCTTTGGATTTTGAAATAGAAGTTTAGAAGGCAGAGAATTCAGGAATCGCTTTAACCAAGTTTGAACACACAAAAAGTTTTAATAACCCTTTGGGAAGCCAGTGGCTAATCTAGACATATGTATTCAGTTTAACCAGAGTATTTGTTCCATTATTTGAATGCCTTGCAATTGCTTCTTCATAACCTCTGTGAGGAGAGTATCACCTGCAAGGAGCTAGAAGAGGTCTGGTTGCTTTGGGCAGGCTGGAAAGCTACAGCATTAATATAATAATTTTCAATGGCTTGTTAAAAGGAGTAGGTGGGAAGGTGATAAAATATTTTGAACTTGTGAAGAACAACTTTATGCAGGTAAAAACTTTGCTATTGTCAGAGTTTTATCACTGACTTCAGGGTGTACGTGCTACTGTGCTGCTTGCTTATTGACACAGCTGATGATTTTGATGCCTGATAATTGAATTGTGTGCTGCCAGGAACAAGCATGGAGACAGTTTCTTCAGGGACTGGCTCTCTCTAGTGGGATGCAGCTTATGAATTATATAACAGGACTTTCAGGGAAACGCAGCGCTACCTTAGCTCAGCTCCAATTAATGTCATTGACAGCCTTGCTATTTCTTCTTGTAGCCGTCGATACAGGTTTCTGTAAAATCAGCCTCACCCGTCCTCCACAGTTTGCCTTTGGGATGAGGAGACAAATCACTGTGTTTCATTCAATTTATTCTTAATGATAACGGGGAAAAATAGATATGTTTTTAACAGGGGATTATATATGACATCACCTACCTATGGAAACATCCTTTCTAAATTAGCACTAAATGTTTACTCTCACTGCAGAGAATTTCAGTCCTGGAATTAATCTGAGTGTGGCTGATTGATCAGTACACTGTCAAAATCTCTGAAACCTGAATGAAGTGTATTCTATAAATTGTTGTAAATTACTGTGTTTGCATACATATTTACTCTGCATCTATAGGGCCAGATACTTCTTTAGCATAACTTGTAATTGTTCCCGGTCAGATTCACTCATGGTTTTATTTTAAATAACATTTTTTAAATGTAGAATAAAGAAAAAGTAACTCAGAACTGCATAAATTTTTTGCTTCAAGAAATATATTCAATGCTTTCATGTTCAGAAAATGATAAAATGGAGTCTTTAAATGTTAAAGAAACATTTCATTATGATTAACTATTCCCAATAGAAGATGTTGTTTAAGTCTCTGTTTGAAGTTTGTTTCCGCAAAATGGCCTTTTCCCTTTGAAAACTTTCACCAGATGTTGCCATCCAGTAGCACTAAATGGAGCTTGTTTACAAAACTGGCTTAGTTTTTCAAAGTTTATTTTGCTAGCACTGTATCAGACAAAATTTGAAGGCAGTGTTGTGTCTTCTGTTAGATGGACTGGTAATATTTAGAAGAGTTAGTTAAGCTTTCAGGCACGCAGTTTCTTCTTCAGATTTGAAACTAGAAGCAACAGATTTCAAAGCTAAGTGGAAAATGAGTTTTAAGAGTTTAATTAGGTGTGCGTCAGTTCAACCGTATCCCTAAACAGCAATGGCTACAGCAACATGACTGTGAGAACTGTGCTCCACAGTTGCCGGCAGCATGCACCAACTCTTCATACAATGGGAAAAAAGAACATCTGACCAGAAGGGATGTGGAAATTGAGGTTGAACAAACACAGGTCAGAGCAATGCAAGACGACTCAGCCACAGTGAGTACTCAGAGCCTTTTGTTAGGCATATAAGTAAAGTAATTAGATATTGGGACCAGCTAACCCATGCAGCTGTTGTAATGCACACCCACTTCTGCTATGTCTCCTTGACATAGTTTTTGTGAAATTCTGTAGGACACTTGATCCCGCTCTCAGCCTGCCGTGCTGCCAATGGCTCTTCAGCAGAGCTCCCCAGTGGGATCGATAAGGAATCCTGCTTTGTAGCTGGGGTTACGTCACAAGCAAGTTCCCAAGACACTGTGATTCACTTGGCATCGTTGGGTCAGTTTAAAATTGGAGTGAGCCAGATCCTCAGCTGGTATAAATTGGTGTTACTATATTAAATTCAGACGGGCCTAATTATAAGTGCTCAAGCAGTCACTGAGGGTTGCACAATTCATTGCTTTTGTGAGTGTGTGCTCACCCATAACAGTGAGATTGCACAATCTAGCCCTATATGAATGCATCTCTGTCTCAGCTGCTAATTGAAAACAAACATGGTAGGATAAATAATTCAATTCTCTGGAATTTCTGTATTATAAATTACTGGAGTGATCTACCACTTGCATTAGGAGATGTTACTCTATTGCAAGATTAATAAGTCCGAACAGCAATGACTGAAGGTCTCTAAGCAGGGAAAAGTTGGACTTGCAGAGGTTTTTGTTTGGTGGTTTTTGTGTTTGGTTTTCTTTTTTTTTCCTTTCTCCAGTTGCTGTGGCTTTTGTGCCTCATGCAGCAGAGTGCAGTTTCCAAGCCTGCATGGAGGAAGTCAGTAGCAAAACTCCTGTTGACTTAAGCAGAGGAGGGCTTGGGCTGGTTTGCTGCACAGGAAATGGGGTATTTTTCTGTCCAGTACTTAAGTGTATTTTCCCTTTACAAAAGTCTGCCCATGTTTTGCAGTAGAGAGATAGGAAATTGTCTTTTCTCTCATTTGGGAGGAAGTTGCTCTCTGTCCTCTTAATTAGTTGTTTGAAAGATGAAAGCAAGTGCCCAGGGGTCAGGGAATTCCAGGAGATTTGGTATTTTTGAACCGAAGAGCTTCGAAGAAATGACACATTATGAATTCTGATTTATCCAAGCCCTGCTGAATGCTGCCTGCAGAGGCACTTCGTGGATGCATATCCTGCTCTCGTCTACTTAATTTAGAGCATAGGCTACAGTACCTATCAGGCTGTTGCTTCTGCAGACCTGAACATACATATCAAATGTACTTCTGGAAGCTGGACCATTCCTTTCTGATACCTGATGGTGGTTGAGACTTTGGACTTTATTTTCCTGTGGCTTCTGTAATTATTGCCTAGGAGAGAACCCCCACAAATTAAGTGGTTTTGTCAAATAGAGATATAAAGGATTATAGGGATAGGATTATAAAACCGGCTTTCAGCATCAGCGAGGTAGCAGTGCAGCAAGGCCATAAGATGGATATTTAGGGGGTCAACCTTTCCTACAGCCATGCCAGCTGGTCTTGTCAAAGTAGCCCCACAAAACTCCACTCTTCCCCTATTCTTCTTAGACTGTCCTTGCTAGGTCTTAGGTCCTCAGGCTATCATATTTTCTGCAGGTGGCTTGGTGGCATGCAGGCGGCTTGAAAGTAGTAGTCAAAACTCCGAAACAAGCCTATACCTCCTCATCTTCATCCATCCGGGAGGGTGCAGACCTGAGCAGGGTTGTTCAGGTTCCTTTTACTGTCCTTGGGGGTGCTGGTCATTGCCTTTTCCTTTTCTGTGTCTCTTTCTAATGTGTGTTATTCCATTTAAAAGGGTCTTTTTATGTTTGTGTTATGGGAGGTCTAGTTGCACTTTTCTAAGTGGTATAAATGATTAATTCTGTTTGCTGGGGTTTTTTTAATTAAAAAAGCTAAAATGCCAGACCAATCCAACCAAAAAAACTTGTGAAATTCACTCTGTGTGTGGCTCAGCATCTTTGTTTAAGATCCATTTTTCTTCAGCATCTTTCATTTCTCTCGTGTTTGCTGCTAAAGCCTTTGTTTGTAGTGCTTGTCAGTCCTTTTATTCGGCAAAATCTTATTTTTACATGCTCTGCATGTGTCTGTAGCTTCTGTGGAATGTTTCACAGTGGGCTGGAGACCACTTCAGGGTGTGAGTATCATTTGTTGTATATATAACCCCTGGCCTCTCACCCCGAAGGCCATGTTCTTGTCCGATAACAGCAAATCTGGGCACGTCTGCCCTTGCTGAGTGCGTCGTCCATAGATCTGAAGTGCTGTCGTCTCCATGCTCCGCTCTGCATGTTGGTCTGTGCATTTCTGCTGATGGACTTTCAGCCTGTCTCTGCCCTATCTTGGCTTTCCTTTGCTTGATGTTCACAGAATATGCTGGCTTTCAGCCCTGGTTTTCTTTCCAATTTCTTGCCTTTTGTGTGGTGTTGTCTGGTGTCCTTCTCCCCGTAATTATGTCGTGACTCTTCTGTTTCCCACCTTAGTTCTTGCTCTGAGTGTGTGTCCTGGGTTCAGCTGGGATAGAGTTAATTTTTACAGGAACCTGGGAGGTGGGGGGGCATAGCCGGGGCAGCTGACCTGAACTAGCCAAGGAGCTATTCCATACCATGTGACATCATGCTCAGTATATAAATGGGGAGCGGGCCGGGGGGAGAGCTCTCGACTTTCAGTGGGGGAAGTGGCAGAGCGTCGGGTTCCGGGTGGTGAGCAGTTGCACTGTGCACCACTCTTTTTGTATATTCTTTCATTAGTACCGTTGTTGTTGTTGTAACCTTTTTTTGTGTTGTCCCAGTAAACTGCCCTTATCTCAACCCTTGAGGTTCCAGGTTTTTTTTCTTTTCTCTCCTCCGTCTCCTCCCTATCCCACCGGAGGGGGGCGGGAGGAGTGAGTGAGCGGCTGCGTGGTCCTTTGTTACCGGCTGGGCTGAAACCACGACAGTGTGATAAACACAAATGTAGCTCTGCCATGTTTCATTATTTTCACTTCTGCCAGTATCTAAATGGCCGCATGCATTGACTCAAAGATAAGCCCTCCAGTGTGCCATTTTCCTGTTTTATTTGAAGTTGCACCTGCTGCAATACCTGCATACATAGCTATTTCATAGTGCTTCTTTGGCTTTTTTCTCTCTGATTACATATTTATTTATTTAAAAAAATTTTTTTTTCCTGTGTTGAGCATGGAGTTTGCTGTCTACTACTCGTATATCCCAGGTGGTAACATGATGTAATTGGCACTGTCATGTTACACAGAAACAACTTGAGAGAGTAACAGAGTCATTCTCTTCTCCCACCACTTCTTTAAAAGAAAAGCGAGGGGGAACAAATTCTGTTTTAATTGAAAAATAATTTGAAGCATCTCCACAAGCACTAGGAGTATCATGCTGCATTTTGAGATGGAAATGTGGCATGGACTAGATTTCAGAAGAAGTAAAATACATGGAGACATATTTGCACTATTCCAGCATCGCTGGGACTTGAGACATAAATTCCACTGAGAGAGGAATGATATGAATGTGGGAATGTTATTGTAAAACCCAGGGACAGGTCTGTGGCTGGTAAAAATCAGTATTCTTTTTTCACCATTGTAATCATTTCCCTTTGGTGAGGAGCTGACCCCATCCAGGCCTGGAGACCAGTCACGTTAGGAGATAGAGAGCTAGTGCTCGCTGTCCTATGCAATTTTTAGATATTCCTTATGCAGTTGTCTCATCAAATAGTGAGAAATTACCAAGACTTTGGTGCATTAAGGGCTTTTCTGCACTCAGAGTATTGAACTTTGCCCTAACTCCTGATGTCAGTTGTGCTCGTGCTGGGCAGGATAAGGGTCAGTGTAGTTTAGATCTGAAAGCAAGATCAGCTTCAAACTGGACCTGAACGTTGGGTTTACAAACCATCAGGTGCTCCTGAGTTGGAACAGGGGCAGCTGTAGACAAGCTTTTATGCACAGCAATCAGCAGTCCACGTGAGAGGCTGCAGCGTGGTCAGAAGAGTGCTTGTGTCCATATGTATTAGTGTAGTTTGGGTTATTTCCTAAGGAAGTTTACAAAATACCACCTTTTACAATCCTGCCTGTACTATTTCTAATTCCTGCAATTTTTTATACCCTTGTCCTCTTTCAGGCAAGAGCAAAAAATAAAGATCTCAAAAGTGCAAGTTTCCCCTAAACAGGCTAGATGAAGAGGGACAAAAATGCTCATGCCAGTTCAGCAGGCACTACAACAGAAGGCAGTTGGGATTGATATGGGGGACAGAAGGGAATGTGATGAATGAAAGGTCACATGAAAATTTGGTGGTAGAGCTTATGTCTTAGTAGCCAACAAAGGTCTACAAGAGTTGTGGAGGAGTGGGTCCCTTAAAATGAAAAAGAAATAAGGATACAAAGTAACCCATGGCAAAACAACAAGTCCATGAGAAAATTTTTTTTTTTTCTTTTCTCCTTGGAATTAAAAAAAATGTTGCAGCTGTGTCCAGCACAGAGATTTCAAATTCTCTGCACAGTATTTGCAATTACTACTGGAAGGCTGAAATGCATTGAACTGGTGTCGCTCTAATTGCAGCATGGTCACACTCCTGCTGAAGTACTTTTAGACTATATTTAGTATGTAATTGAGCCATGCTAGCATGGGCTATTAGTCCAAATGCTAGTGTAACTGAGGTGGACAGTATTAAGATGTGCTTTAAGATTGTCAAGTAACGCTAAATCAGGTCAGATGTTCTTGCCGTGTCTCGCAGGACAGTTGGTGTTGCTGCTTTCAAAGCAAGCATACTGCCACGTGGATGTGTGTGCCTGCAAGGGAGCCAGCAGCTGGGAATCACACTGCTCCAGTCTCCAGCATCCTTCCTCCTTCCAAACACTCCCTGCCCATAAATGTTAAGGCATTCAAGAAAGAACCAACATGGCAACATCCAAAAATGCCCTGTTGCAGGATGAGATAGGGGAAAATGATGTTGGCTGAAGGTTATAATTTGCTGCGTGTTTGGACAGGTGAATGCTCCGTGCTGATCCCAGAGGGGTGGGTGCACCTCGCTGGGCTTGCACGGGCAGCCTCACCCAGGGCACCGTGGGCTCAGCTCAGCCCTCATCCTTCCCATGCTGCCAGGCACCGGCAGGGAGGGTGGAGACCCAAGAGGTTATCAGTGAAAGGAGATTCTTCATGTTACATTTGTATAGGGGAGGACAGGAATTTACCTAACAGAAGCTGTCATCACGTGCCAGTTTTGTTCCAAGTACAGCATGTGTTGTATAACCCACAACTTGAGAATAACGTTATGAACTATGAAAGTACATGGGTTTTATTGAGCAGTAGTCACTAAAATTGTTGGAACCTGTTATCATTGTAGATATAACACTTCTTGGGTTTTATGTGCACTTCTCAAAATGTTCTGGCAATAATAAAGTAGGTTTTCTATTGCAGAGGCAGGGTTTTCTGTTTGTAACATCACCTTTTTCACACTGTGACTAGCATCAAAATGCTTAAATTGTATTAAAAAGAAAAAAAAAGCACAGCAGCTGGTAGTTAATGATCAAGGAAATAAACTTGACTCGTGGCTTCTATACATTCTATATATCTTAAGAGAACTGCACATTTTTAAGGAAACCAAGTTTATGTGTCTAAGGTCTTTGTATTACTATTCGAACAGCTCAAGTGCAACAGAGCACTCATTGAAACTGTTTTCAGTTTGGACAGGCATCATTGCAAACAGACAAACCCGACTGATGTGGGAAGTGAGGCATTGTTAACACAACAAGCCTTTTTGACTAATGTAATAATTATCTGTGTTGCAATTTTTCCTTCTAGGAGACTGAGCTGCTAGATATCAGCCTTGTCAAAGATGCCAGATGTGGAAAACATGCCAGAGCTCCCAAGGTAGGAATTTTTGCTCTGTGCTTACATGTTACATTGATGACCTAGATAAAATAGAATGGGAATTATATGCAAGAATTTAAAAAAAATAAAAGTTCCCATAGCTAATAAGAAGTATTTTGTCTTTTCTCCATTTAACACGGTTTCTGATGAGAAGTGTTACAATTCTTGAGCCGTTGTCATTTGATTTTGTATATAAAATGCTGGTGGAAGCTCTGCTGGCAGTGAGGGAACGAAAATCCTGGTTTGTCAAGGTAAACTTACAGAAGTTCCTGACTTCCCTGATGGCAAGGAGCTGATAGTTGTTTAGGTCCATGTTGCATTTTATGCTGCCTGTTTTCCTCTTTCAGTGCCTCTTGAGGCCAGAAAGAGGTGGTTTTTTTTAAAACTGTCATCAGAGAGGTCAGTATATCAGCTCCCTTAGGTCCGCTCTGATGTATTGCATACTCCTTTGCTATCTCTAAAGACAGTAGGTTGTAGATATATGGTCTCTCTGGTGTTTTTGTTTGGACCGACACTACACATCAGAGAAAAGCTGAAACACTCAGCTCTGGAAGCAAGGTAGTGCCTCAGGGAATCACAGGAATGATAGGAAAAAAGGAGATCTCCCTAGGGGCCTGAAAATATGGCTGGCCTTGCTGCTGCTTAGCTGCGGTTGAACCGGTGGCATTGAAACAGCCCAAAGGAATGCTTCTCCTACCCTCATCTTGGGGGAGGAAAATGACTGGGTCTGGATGGCCATGGCTTCTGCGGAGCCTCCCACTGGGCTCCCTCTTCCTTGCACCCAGCCCTGGGTCAGGCCACAGCCCCATGGGCTCCTCAGCCCCTTGAGGGTAGGCATTAGAAATGGAAAAGATTGCTTCCCTGTGTCAGAATGTGATTGCATTTATCTCTGAACAGACTATTCAGATTTGGTTTTCAAAGCTTTCCATGTACTGCTGGCAGCATTTTAAAGGCTGAGTTATAATTGAAATGCAACAGAAGTACTTTATGACATCCACATTAATACCAAATGAGTTCACCATGATTAATGGTTCTATGATGAATAGCAATAAAGTATTAACAATGTCTAGAACATTATTTTAAAAATGCTAGCTGCTTTACAGAGGACATTCATGTTCTTCTAACAAAATGTTTTTAGCTAAAATTTATGCATAGCTATTGCCTCGGTGACTTTTATTTATTAGGTTACATAAAGGCTGTTTTCGTTACAACATGTTATGCATTTGACAGCAGTGGCATTAAATGAAGGGTATGAGAAAATCCTGACTTTTAGGGTGGTGAAATGCACCACCTGTGTGAATGAGTTTGCTTTTTGTCATTGATTTGTGTGTGGGCAGAATGAAAACAGCACCTGGGTTGGCTGTTGATAGGATCTTGCGAATGGTGTGAAACAAAACGCTCATTTTGGGCCAGTCGTGTGGGTTTTGCTTTGATCCACGTTGTGGGGCTGACCAAAGAAGTGTTGACTGCAGGTGAGCGAATGTTGCAGAAGCCCTGTTTGTGTCACGTCCACAGAAGATCTAAAACTCATATAGCAGCGGGAAGGCTTGGCTCTAAGTCAAGCAGTAGCAGCTTGTGATTGCATGGAGGTTTCTAGTAAAAACCATGGTATATTGGCTTAAGAGAGCAGCACCACGTATGCATGATACTTGTCAAAGTTCCCAGCTTTTCAGAGGCTCTTTTCCACAGCTCTGCTTCCAGGTGGGAGCAACACTTGCTCTCAGGTGAGCAAAAATAATGAACTATGGTTAGGGGTAGTTCCTGTGTTGGAAAGCAAGCTTCCCTCATGTAGTGTGCAAAGAAGTCATTCACAATCTGCTTGTTGCACGGTAAAAGCATGATGCATGTTGTGATTATGTTGTGATGATGACTCTGAGCTGTATCCGGCAGAATGGCTCTGGTGTGGTTCGCTGGTACCTGCAGAGCCCCTTGCCCTGTGTGTAATACAGCCTATGGTATAAGCTGCAGACATGGAATGGAGTTTAGCTGCCTCAGCAACAAATACTTCTAACTGCCATGGTACCACTTAACGTAGGTTTATTAACTATACCAGAAGTTAATTTCCCATGATTTGGTGGGATCATCATTGACTTTGGAGCTTGCTTCCTGTAGTAGCCTTGCCAGGCAGACAGGACAGCATGCTGTTGTGCATCGATGCAGCTTTCACTGTAAAACAAGAGATTTAGGTGACTTTCTCTTCGTTCCCCTGCCACCCCTCCCTCTGCCAGTAGTCTTGGACAATTTTTATACTGCATTAGGGGACTTTGGCCAGTCTATGAAAATTTTACAATCTATTTTCAGAATTACAACAGTGGATTTCATCTGTGGGTTGTCATTAAAAACTTGAGAAATTAATGGGAATCTTTAAACCTCATATAGTGTATTTCTGATCTGCTACCTTTTGATAGAAATAAGTGTCATCTTTAATAAACCTTGACTTTTCTATTAAATAAAAAAAAAAAATTAATTTTTATTTTTATAGTAAACTAAATTTCAGTGTCACTAACGACACCCATAGTAAGCTACCGGAACCTGTTAGGTGTGCTGCTAAAGAAGAGAATCAGTAAGTAATGGTTTTAGAGGACTATAAGCAGCCATAGTGTCCTAGTTGCAGCTGGGATAGAGTTAACTGTCTTCCTAGTAGCTGGTACGGTGCTATGTTTTGAGTTCAGTATGCGAAGAATGTTGATAACACTGATGTCTTCAGTTGTTGCTCAGTAGTGTTTAGACTAAAGTCAAGGATTTTTCAGCTTCTCATACCCAGCCAGTGAGAAAGCTGGAGGGGCACAAGAAGTTGGCACAGGACACAGCCAGGGCACCTGACGCAAACTGGCCAACGGGGTATTCCATACCATGTGACATCACATCTGGTATATAAACTGGGGGGAGTGGGGGCGGGGAATCGCTGCTGGGGGACTGGCTGGGTGTCGGTTGGCGAGTGGTGAGCAGTTGCACTGCGCGTCATTTGTACGTTCTAATCCTTTCATTATTGCTGTTGTCATTTTATTAGTGTTATCATTATCATTATTAGTTTCTTCTTTTCTGTTCCATTAAACCGTTCTTATCTCAACCCACGAGTTTTACTTCTTTTCCCGATTTTCTCCCCCATCCCACTGGGTGGGGGGGAAGTGAGTGAGCGGCTGTGTGGTGCTTAGTTGCTGGCTGGGGTTAAACCACGAAACATAGTTACCAAAAAACTCTTTCTTCCCCATCACTGTCTGGTATACACACTTCTTGCCCATATGCTGCCATATCCACCAGTGGGGATGTTTCTTTGGTAGCTTAATTAATATGCTAAGCTCTTGGTCTTTTTGGTGGCTAGAAACAGAGTCTGTTCTCATTCTGCATTCAGTGTACCTTCTGCACAACCATCAGTATTCTTAATTTCTGAAAAAGAGACAGAAACACGAAGTATTTCTCAGTTAGTTTCTCTTTCAGCCTTGTTGGTTGACATTCACTTTTCCATAAGTCCAGACATGCAAGAACAATCACAAAATATGTATGTTTGTTGTTGCATCTTCTAGTCATTATCATAAGGAAAAAAAAAAAACAAAACCCAAAACCTTTTTCATTCTGCACTTTAAGAACACATAAAGGTAGCACGAGGAATGAGCTGAGATCTCCTCAAAGTTAGTATGTTAGCACAATGTTGCAGCTATGTGGGTGGTCAGCTCTGCTTGGCACTTTGAGTGCAAAACCACTTCTACTTCTCCAGCTTCTGCTTTGTGATGATTGCTAGAGTCTCTTGAAACCTCTCTCTTGTTCTTCCCGTTCCCTGGAGACTTAAGAGCAGAGCACCAACACTATTCCTGGCCATGACAGCAGCATATGGGAGTAGCTCAGAAAGGCGTCTGCATCTGCAAAAGACAGACCTTCCTGAGCAGACCTAAGGAATAGTTACTCAGAAGACCTGGATGAAACTACGTAGAGTAGCCCAGCAGTAGACCAATGATGGTAATTATTACTTGCTCTCTCACACTTCAGGGTGCTGTAATGAATTTGTGGCTGCCCCTGAGAAGTGCTGTTACCATGTGGATGGTGTAGAAGCCTAGAGCCTCACCTCAGCTCCTCTGGGTGTAAGAGTGGCTTTGTGTTTATCTTTCTAGGAAACACAAAACTTCTTTTCATCCATGGCAGTGTCCACCAACTCTTCCAAATGGTGCTCAAGGCTGGGAAGATGAGACAAATTCAGGAGACTTGCACAAGTCTCTTGTCCTATTTTGGGTGCCTAATGGCATCCAAAGGGAATTTGTAGATTTAGGGGTTTAAGTGGACCCTGTGGGTCTTGGGCAGAGAGTCAGAATGGTTTTACAGTAAAGGAAGTGGGGCACAAAGATTAAAGGTTAGATCAGTCGGAGTGTTTAGGCATCTGAAAACAAGCCTGTATGTCTTTCATAGGAACTTAGGTTTCTAATAATGTAGAAGGGAGATCTTTAGTAGGTACCAAAACCCTTGATGCTTTGGGGATGAGCAGATAGTCCTCCGACCGCAAATCAGTAAGTAGTATGCTCAAATGACCCCTGTATTACTCAGAAGCTTCAGCATTGCTGCCTTTTTCCACATTGTCAGGGATCAGTCCTGTCTTCAGCTGCTATTTTCAGGAACGGTAACAGAGTTTTCCGTCTCAATGCAACATATGTGCAAAGTCTTATTCTTTGGAATACGGGCAAATCTCAGGTAGCACAGAGCACTGCAGCAGATCTCTAAATGAGAAGAAAAACGAAAGTAATGTTCTGAAGAGAACAAGAAAAGACTTATTAATTGTGTATATTAGGAAAAAGTGCCTGAATTCAAAATACAATGAAATCTATACAGAGGTGAGGGAATTATGAGATGATTATCAGGACTTTGCCTTTTTAGTAAGTGTTAGAATTATTTAGGAAGAGAGCAAGAGAAATTTTGAGAACAGGAGATTAATATGCAGTTCATTTTTTCCTTTGGAAGATGTGACTGCCCATAAATTCAGTGCAGCCCTTTTGAAGCATGGCATGCCTTTTCTCACAGCTTTCAGGGACTCAGAGCTGCCACTGGTGTCAGCAAGGGTGCAGCGTCAGGATGCTCAGGGCTCACGTTGTTCGTATTTTGAAACACTGAAGGAATGTGAAAATCATTAGTAGCAATGAACAATTATTTATTTCTTTTATTTGCAAATTACCTGTTAGCACTCTCTCAAGCTTTGTTTTGATGTGCAGACAAATGAAGAGACATCTTTTCCCTTGTAAACTTTAGTGAAGAGGTCTGCAAAATAAAATAACACGAGCAGTGAAGAGAAACATACGCTTTTGTACAATGAGGCATAGAAGTAGCTCTGAATATTCACATACCTTCTGTGAACCATGGAAGTGCCACTCAAAAGAGTGTCCGTGTTCTTAAAAGGGAGACATAGCTGACAATGTCACGCAGCAGTAAATACTGGTGAAAGGTTAGGTGGTGAAAATTTGGCAGCTGCAAGCATGCTCGCAAGACTAGGGAAGTCACACTTTTAACCATCTTGTGTTTACTTTAGCCAATAACAGTTTCTATGGAAACTAAAATCTTAATGCAACTGTGTAAGTGTTTTTAGTAGCAAGAAGAAATATCAGGATGAGTTGGCAGGAATAAGGAAATAACCCCATGGCAAATGTTCATATTGAAAACTTTCGATGCATTTGATCAGTCTGTTTTCTCTCAAAGATACCATAAATCATTCAGCAGGAAATAAATTTCTTTAAATGACATATGCTGTGGAACCTGTAGGAGATGAAATGATGAATGATGGAATCACTCTAATGCCAAAATGTTTATAGAGTGTAGTCCCCAATTTTAAAAACACTCGTAGCTCCACTGCCCCAGATTTTCTCTCTGTAACAAGGAAACGCTACAGAGGAAAATAATTAAGCTTTCTTAATGTCAGAAATTTGCCAAGACCTCAACTACTATTTGTATCATCACCAGCCTCTCTGTATTTAGTGGATTTTCTTGAAATGCTCAGGTAGACTGAGATGATTTCAGGAGTACCTCAGCTGTAATTGAAAAACTACACACTTCTATCTCACTGCAGAGGGTTTGCTGGCTTCTAACACATCTGTAGAGAAAAGTCAACATTTTATGAACTAGACGGGCTCAAAAACTAAAAGGAAAACTAACAAGGAAAGTCTAAATAATTATTTAACTGCAAATCTGATGCTTTTCAGGGAAGTGAGGAGGTGCAAGTCTATTTGAATTGTCAGAGCCATCAAGACTGCTGTCTTCTGTGTCTGCTTCTGTACTCCATTGCGCTGACTTAGAATCAGTAGGATTTTACTGACATTTGGGTATAATTTATGCAGAGAAGCAGAAAGTAAGACTGCTGTCTGTTATGTTGTTAATAATCTCCTATTTCTTTCTTTGTTTTTTAACTCACTGCCTGAATTTACAAATGCAGGTGAAGAACTTTTTTTGTGAACCCACCCAAAGCACACATACGCAAGTAAATAAATCGCAGATAACGCTTGGTTGATTTGCCTCAGAATAAGGCTCTAACTTCTAATTTATGAGTCCAATGACAAGAGCCTGTCAAAATAAACCTAATTCAATCACTTGCTTTCCTTATGGTATGTGAACTTACATTTTTGCTGGCAGCCCATGATTTTTATGGTCAGGCTGTTTGTTTTTCTTTTATCAGGAGAACAAAAAAGGCCTCTGTCACTTCTGAAATATTTGAAAGCTGAGCAGTTATTAATTTCTTTATGATAAAGTCTGTGCTGGGACAATTATGTTGTGTTTTAATACAAAAACAAAAAGAAATAAAAATGGAATATGCATGCAGCTCACCTTCTTCCCACTCACCTTAGGGATAACAGTGACATCCTCGAACATCCCACCCAATTTGTTTGTTCTTCTACATGACTGCTTTTTTTAATAATGATGATTAAATTACATAAACATTTTCCCTAGGCTGAGTTTAATTTATTAAGGAAGGCTAAGATTAATTTCTTCGGATGATATTTGACCAGTGTTCACGTGGTTGCAGTTGTAAAGATGGGGAAATACAAGTAGTTGAAATGCTGCAGAGAGCGTGGGAGCTGTGGTCACTGTGAGAGCGAGGGAGTTTTCCCTTGGACCCTCCTTGGGGGGGGGGGGCATGAGCCTTGCTCTGCCCTTCTCTGCCCACTTCCCTGCAACTTGGCATCGCCTCTCTTCAGCAGGCTGAACAGGCTCCTAATGGCCCCCGGCATCTTTTGCTCTTCTAAATTTTCCCCACCTGTGCAGTCTTTTTTCAGAAAAGGTGTCCCCACTGCCTGCAGTGAAGTCCTGCTGCTTATTCAGGAATGAAGGCAAGTTTCTGTATGGCTAGGATGCTTTTCAGTTTGTGGAGTTTTTTTGTTTTCTTTTAAATCTGTTGAAAGTTAACTTCTTTGGGGGAGAGTCTCATCTCCAAAGATAAAGCTGTCGATGCTGCTATCCAGGGAGCGTGGAGAACAGGTCTTCACTTCTCTATCACCTGCAGAAATGTCATCATCAGAAACATTATTCATGCTTTTCTGGAAGCAAAGCAAAGCTTTCTGAAAATGCAAACGAAGCCTGGAGCATTAAGTAGCCATTTTCTTTCTGCTTCATCGGGTCACAAGTCATGTCTCAAACACGGTGGCTTGCTTAGCAGAGTGGATGAGCACAAGCATTTTTGCACCTGTGCTCTGAAGCCTGCAGAGATTCCTTGCCTGCTGCGGGGTGCAGTTCACTTGGCTGCTCATGCCTAAGGCTGAGGCCACGGCCGAGACAATCAGCATCCCTGTGCACCACCAGAATGGCCCAAATTGGTGAAGGTGATTTTATTTACAACCCTCTAGTCCTTAGGGAACTGGGACCTTTACAGAAGCTTGTCATATGCTGTATAACTTAGCTCTGTCTGGGTAGTTCATCAGATTCACTATTTACTAACATTCAGGGTATGGTAGAAAGCACAGGGTTTTGTCCAAGGCTTTCGCTATGAATCGTTGCCAAAAAGATTTAATTATTTTTTTTCTGCTCACTGACGGTTTCAGTTAGCTTTCTGTGCTGCTTGGTTTTATGTTTTTCTTTGTTATATTTTTAAAACATACATCTTTCTGTTTGTATACTTTCATGCAAAAGCACGCAGTACAAAGTATGTAACAAGAAATTCTGTATTTTAAGAAGCACAAAGGCATTTTATAAATTTGATTTTAAAACTTGACATTTAAATTTCAAAAGGTAGACACTGCTCAATTAAATGTGATATTTGAGTTGCTGAGAACACCAGAGGGTATCATCAGTAAAGCTGTGCTTTAAATGCTTCTGCTGAAGATGGTTTTGAATAAACCTGCATACATCTTTTTTTTTTTCTCCTTTTATTTTTCCTCTTTAGTATGATTTTTTGTGTGATTTTGAAGAGAGATTGACAGAGACAGCTTTGTGTGCTCTCATAATACTCCCAAACGATTTTAAATCCATACATTCGCCACTCCCGTGACCTTTCAGACTGCGGTGGTAGGGGATTAAAGTAGCACACTGGAGGGCATGGACTCATCACTTAATTGAGCATGTGCTTCATGCAGATGTGAAGTTCAGTGCTATGGTAATATTTCCTGTGATAGTGTAGTTGACTGTAATCACCTCCATGCTGTTTCAGCTTGAAGGTTTAAATCCCTCTTCTTGCCTTTCCCTGCCACGGGATAGCACTCACAGGAGGAGAGGTGGGTTGCAAAGTGGCATATCTCGGCTGGTAGGTACCACTTCTGGCGAGCCTCATGGTTGCATCACTTGGGTGCGATGGTGGTATGCTGTCACCGGCTTACCTCAGTGACGAGGCCGTATCCAGTGTTGGCAGCCTTTTGACAACATTTGTGTTGCTGATCAGTAATGTGGGACATGGATGTCTTATTGATGCCTTCACGCTAATAACGCTAATGAGATGAGAATGCAGCTGGGACAGCATGTCCAGCTGCAGCTATCACAAACCCACACCCACTGTCAATCAGGGTAAAGCTCACTTGAATCTGATAAATGGTATTTTTACAGTGGCTGGCACAAAATTTAAAAATTCTTCGGACAATATAAAGTTATTCCAAGGTGTTTTTTGTGATGCTAAGATGTTAATATTGCCTGTCAATGTCCTATATTATCTGTTTGTTATCTTGTACCCCCTGTGTGTTCATATCCACATGATACCTTTTGGCTTGCACTAAGATATAAAAATTTGGGAAAGTACAGCCCTTTTTCCCAGCGTTGGTACAGTATCTAAAAGAGCAAAGTCCTGTTTCATGAGTAGGGCTTCTAAGTGCAACACTAGTACAAGAACTAATAAGTAAAATGTTGCTTTCCATGAAGATAAGAAATGCTGCATTCAGCCTCTGTCATGAATGCTCAGTTTGGAAAGAATTTCAGAATTTTTCATTGGAAAATGTAAAGGTACTAAATAACTGAATCATACGAGTTTTTCCTTCTGAGTGGTAATCTCCATCTAGAAATATTTCATAAATATTAAAGTATATATTTTAGTGGTACTGTGCATCCAGAGAGAGATCTGATGGCAGTGCAATACCCTCAAGCCTCAAATGTGGAATCAACAGGCTCAAGTGAAAATGCCAAAGCAGAAACATTTTTCTGCAATTGTTTAGAATAAATGATTTAAATTTCCCAGTTTTATTGGAATCCAGCTTGGTGACTTTCCATGGCGTCCCTTATCTTGAAAGTAACTGGTTGGAGATAACTGCTACGTTTTAATTAGTTGCAAAGATTTGAGATATTTGTTATCATTGGCATATAAATGGCTCATTCACTATCTCCCCATGGAACTGAGCAAAACCATTTAGGCTTACAAAAGAGATCACTGGGAAGCAAAAGGATTAGGTACTACCCATGTAGTAACCATGGCTGACAGAGATGCCAGTTTCTTCGCAGCCAAGTGAAAGTGCCCCCTTACTCAGCTCTGCAGGGAAAAGCGTTTTACTGGTGGCAGGGTGCAGAATGGCTGAGGAGGAGTGGAGGATGATCGGCATTGGTAAGTTGTTATCCGTGCTGGATGGAGCGGCCTGTGTGCTGTGGTAGATGTCAAACCCTGCCTGGAAACCCTCAGGCAAATGGCAGGAACCGAGCAATTTGTGATGGAGTTTAGGTAAGTATAAACTGTCTTTGGTCAGCGCTTGTAACTCAAGAGATTTGTTCTTGAGATGTAGAGGATTCGTAAAAAAAAAAAACGTTTTCTTTAATACTGAAGTTATTTAAGCTTGCTTAAACTCCATTAGAAAAGCTTCCAGCTTCAAAGTTTGTTATCTTCCCTGTTACATTAGCACTTTTCCGGTCTCACAGCTAAGCACATTTGGCTGTAAAACTGCACATTTGCCTAACATTTTTTAATCCCTATTTGTATGCTCTCCAGTACAGATGTCTAAGAAAAAGCAATGGGAAGAAACTTGGCTCTCTGAGCTAAAACTTTGATTGGAAAATAATTACAGCCCCTGCCATAAATAATCCTTGTTTCATCACGGTGGCTTTTCGGTCTGTTTGTTTGTGTCCCAAGGCATGTCTGTGCCAGTTGGACACCCCAGCCGCACCAGTGTCACGATACCCACGGCAGATGTACTGCTGTGCCTTGTACTGACAGGTGTCCTACAAAGAGACCTGTACCAGTATAGCAGGGAAACATTTTATTAGAAATGTGTAAGTGGGACTCAAAAGAGTCAGCCACAGATAAGGTAGCTAATGGGAGCAAATGGAAATAGCCAAGGGTCCATGTGAACTATAAAGCAGCAGGAAACTATGGTTATTTCCAATGTAATAGTATCAGTATATTCATGTTAAATCCATGTTACCATTTTCCAAAGAGTCAATTAGGAATGAAACTGTTTGCTTTTGCTGTAGTCTGCTGTGGATATAGAAGAAGATAGAGGCAAGTGCATCTGAATATGTGATAGGGGTTTTTTTGATACAGTAGGATATTTCTGAAAACAAACCAAATTTCATTATAAATAGGATTATGCTACCAAGTAAGGCATATGAATACTTCATTTTTAAATAAATCATGGGTAGTATTTGTGTGGTGATAACAAAAAACCTTATAGCTATATTGAGTGTGAATTCCCTGTCTCTGCCTTTCTCAGCTCCATCACCTCCCAGCCTAATCCTAGTTAAATAAACAAAATTATCAGCTGTTGCCACTGGGGAGTTCAGACACTCTGTTCCACTCCTGGGCTGTTAATGAGCCATCTGCAGGGATGTTCCTGCAAAATGGATGACATGGCGACACTTGCTGATACACAAGCATGTGCATGTGGGAGCAAAATGGTTATCTGTATGTCAGTGCTAAAAGAACATTTTCTGGGGGCCAAAGGTTTGCTCAATGCATTTTTCAACCTGTGGTGATTCACTGGAATAAAGTGCAGTGTATTCCAGGTAAAAACTGCTGTGTGTTAAGATTGATACACAGCTATACCTGATCTAGCAAGGTTTTTCTGGCTGTCAAGTGCATTGTGGATACATCCTTTCCAAGGAGAAGCATTTCTATCACTACGCAGTTGAATGGGTGTTGTGGTTTAACCCCAGCCAGCAACTAAACACCACGCAGCCGCTCACTCACTCCCCCCCACCCAGTGGGATGGGGGAGAAAAACGGGAAAAGAAGCAAAACCCATGGGTTGAGATAAGAACGGTTTAATAGAACAGAAAAGAAGAAACTAATAATGATAATGATAACACTAATAAAATGACAACAGTAATAATGAAAGGATTGGAATGTACAAATGATGCGCAGTGCAATTGCTCACCACCCGCTGACCGACACCCAGCCAGTCCCCGAGCGGCGATTCCCCACCTCTACTTCCCAGTTCCTATACTAGATGGGATGTCACATGGTATGGAATGCACCGTTGGCCAGTTTGGGTCAGGTGCCCTGGCTGTGTCCTGTGCCAACTTCTTGTGCCCCTCCAGCTTTCTCACTGGTTGGGCATGAGAAGCTGAAAAATCCTTGACTTTAGTCTAAACACTACTGAGCAACAAGTGAAAACATCAGTGTTATCAACATTCTTCGCATACTGAACTCAAAACATAGCACCGTACCAGCTACTAGGAAGACAGTTAACTCTATCCCAGCTGAAACCAGGACAATGGGTAAAATTCCCATAGCCCATCCTTGATATGGCTGATCTGCATTAGTGGTGCATATAGACAGAATTAGGGACTGCTTTCTGCATGTGGGTGGCCTTTTGTATGGTTATTAGCACTGTAAGTGTCCAGTGTCCTTCATATTTTGTCTTTTGATGATAAAAATCATGTCCTCGTTCCTCTTTAGAAGATCGATCTGCTGAGAAATCCCATCCATGGACCTATGTGTCATTCCTGTTGTAGAGAAATTATCATATGGGATGTGTAAGAAAGTAGATGAATTACACGTTTCCAGAACTTAGTTGTTCTTGAGTATGAACTTGAGTTCATACCCCTGAAGTGTAGATTGAATTATTAACCAGCCTAAAATTTCAAGGATCTTGCTGAAGTACTGACGATGTACCTGTGCTCTGGGATTGTGGCGTGTCCTGGAAAGAGAGTATGCAGAAAGGGCAGATTCAACGCTGATCTTACACTAAGGTTCAGCGTAGCTCTGTTTTTAGTTAGTAGAATGATCTTGACTGAATCACCAAACTAAGCAGAAAAAACCCCAGGTGTGTAATTGTAAGTTACAGCAATCTATTAAAATGCAGGTTTGCTCTTTTAAAGGTGGATTCCTTGTGGTTTAGGTTTGTGAGCTTCTGAGTTATGTTGTTTAACTTGGGGAATTTGGATAGAAACCCAATTACCTTACTTTGGAGAAGAAGTACCCTTGGCTGGGAGTTCTTGGCTGTGGTATTTTTCAGTGTCCAGCTTCTTTGTTGTTTTTTGGAATTAGAATGAACTTGCAAATGTGCAATTTAGGAACAGGCCTAGATGGTAGCTGGTATTTTTCCACCCTGTTGTGCACTGCCTCTGCCTCTGGGTTCATTCCCATCAAGGGAGACTGGTTTCCAGATACTAGACCTGCAACAATGGTTAATCACTGTATTTCCTTGTTCTTTCCAAGAGGAATCCTAAGACAAGTATCAGTATAACTTGCAAATACTAACATCATAATCTGGGTTGTTTGAATTCTGCCATATCTGCAATAGTCAGTACCTGTGCTGAAAAGCAGATGTGATGTGCAGACAGCAAGGTGAGCTGCTGGGTTTAGGTCCTCTCCAGTAAGTCATAATCTGGCAAGGTTTGGCCATATGTAGGAGCTTTGGGTCTGAATTTTTTCTTTTCTTGCAGGAAAGTTATATCCAGTCCTGGTCCTAGGACAAAGTCAAATGTTACAGTTTATCGCAACTGGTAAATAATTGGATTTTTTTAAAAATAGGTCAGAGGAAATGAGACCTTTCTGCTGTGTCCAAATACAGAAAAAAAGCATTACCAGCTCAGTGATTTTTGTGAAAGAAATTTCGTGATGAAAGGTTCTGGTATTCAGGGGAGTTGCACTAACTGTGGGTGTGACTTGCAATGCATCCCAAGCGCCATTTTTCTGTTTTGAAACACATCCAATATTGATAATGCCATAACTGAATTTACACAAATATTTTTTGTTGTTGCTGCTCTGAGTTAACCTCCTTCCTCCAAGATTAATGAAATACAGAAAAAAAAAAAAATCTATATGAGAAACTGTATGCTGTAGTTGTGAATGTTTAGCATAAATGACTTCAAAATGATGTTTGCTAATGAAGTGGCAGAAGCAGAACAGTCCTGCTAGGTAGGGTCACATTATAAAGGGAAAAGGCAATCACATTCATCTCAGAAATAACGGTAGCAATTTGCATGTTGTTAAAATGTTTAAAGAGAACAACAAAACCAAATTCAGGTAAACTAAAGCAGACTCCTTGAATGGTTACCTGCGTGTTGAGACAAAGAGAAGAAACTAGTGTGATTTGGGATTTCTGATAGAGCTGTGACAGCAGATCCCAGCCCTCCCAAGGGCAGTGGGAGTTTTGCTTTGGCTTTTGCTGAGACCCAGGCTCCCTTTATCATGTTAAAGAACAAAACCAACACGGAATTGTTCTCTGCAGGATATTTTTGGTAAAAAAACCTCTAAACCGCAAAATGGTCATCTGGCAATTTGAGAAGGAAAGCTAATTTCAGCTAACCTAGTTAGTCCAATTTGCTGTGTTTTCCCTTGATAAGGACGAAGATGCCTTTCTGCCCTTCCTCCCAAAACAGGCTCCGGGGGTCTGCCCAGGCTGCTGCTCCTATGCCCAGAAGTAAGCCCCGAGCTGCAGCCTGGCAATCTTTCCTTCCTTCTTTCTTTGTGTTTACGTGCACCTCAGACAATGCTTTGGTTTTGTAGGAGAGAATATCACCATTTTCTCCAGAAATATTTATATCTATTTGTTTTTAACAGTGGTGAAGTCTTTCTTCACAGGCATGGACTGCTGCTACCACGGTAAATGTTCAAGTTGTCGAAGGGTGAGTGGCAGGAGGAAGGGGAGGAGAGGAGGTGGTTTATGTCTCAGGGTGTGTGTTTTACAAGTCAGTGCTGGAACAACATTTTCAGAACTGCTGCAGAGGTTTGATTTAGCTGAAAGAAGAGGAGAATTGATTTTGGAGTTGCTTTCGTATTGTCCTTCAGAGTGGTCTGCTGCGGTGACCCTAGGCACTGGGGTGC
Organism: Harpia harpyja; assembly: GCF_026419915.1. Taxonomy (NCBI): domain Eukaryota; kingdom Metazoa; phylum Chordata; class Aves; order Accipitriformes; family Accipitridae; genus Harpia; species Harpia harpyja. The sequence goes on from NC_068943.1 coordinate 53,475,999, forward strand.
TTTGGGAGCTGAGGCTGTTGATGGTGTAGAAATTCACTCCTGCTTTGGTCAGTGGCTACAGGTCAGCTTTTGTTCTCATGGTCTACGCATGGATTTTGCTTTTCAGCAGTATGAACCAAACATCTTTACTTTAGAAGTGGCAGTATTAGAGTTATGCTAGTATGCACTAGAGTAGTTTAAGTTAAAATAAGTTTTTCATTCCTCCTGGGCCCTATGAGAACATCAAGCCCTTGCAGATGGTGACCATTCATTTTATTAAAGGGTTGAGATTTTTCTTTGGTTGCAAGTCATCGTAACTGACACGTTAATCGTTGCATCCTGTTTCCCACTGTAGTCAAAGTGGTGACACTTCCGCATGTTTCAAAGGAACTATTGCTGCTGTAAATCATTGTAGGCAACACTGAATATGATCTAGCATATCGTGGCAGTATTTCAGTTGAAGGAACTGATTTTTTTTACACTTTTTTTTTTTTCATCCTGCTAGAGTTAGGAGACTTGCAAATGGTGGGAGGAGAAGTGGGCTTATTTAACTGTTACTTACATAATAAAAAAGGAGAATTTGAAAGCTGTGCTCAGGTCTGGTCATATTTTGATGATGCTTGGCTATTCCTTTTGGTTTATATTTAAAGTGATTTGTGCTCTGGAAGCATAATCACTTGATATTGCAAATTTAATTTTTTGCATATGACACTTGGAAATTATGTAATTAAAAGAAACGCTTTACTGGGGTTTTTTTTTTAGGTATCAGATACTAGCTTGATTAAGAGCATTTAAATGCCCATGTATTTGAAAAGGGGTTGCCGTGTTTTCTACTTTAATTGAAAACTTCTTTGGGCAAATTATAAATGCCAAGGTAAAACTTACCAAGCTGTAAACAAATGTTATACAATCTCTGTTAGCTTCCTGCCATCTTGCAAAACCCAATTACCCTCAGACAGTTTTATGCTCTTTAGAACGATGCTATTCTTGGCAATATGGAAAATGGGCATTTATAAAAGAGACTCCCACAGCTGGTAGTGCTGCCCGGAGAAGAGAAGGTGCGGTGGAGGTGGTGGTGCTCATGTTGTGGGCTGTGCCACCCTGATGGAGGAGCCACGAGTTGTTCTCCAGAGGCCTCTGTCTCTGTGTGTGGACCAAAAAGAGATCTTATGCTTGTAGGAGATGGGATTGTGAGCTTCCCTCTCCCCTGCCCCCAGATCAGGTGCCTGCTGCTGGCACTGTGGATGCATCAACTCTGGCTTTAGGAAATTTTGTATTTGTAAACTGTTGGAATATTTGGAATAACTGAACAGATAATCTGAATAATTACCTTTGTTCCAGCACTGAGAAAGCAAACTGAAGAGTTTGTGCAATTCCACAAGAGTCAGGGAGCACTAACATGAGCACCTCTCTAGCACTCCTGTATCAGTTTGTTCACCCTTATTTAAGATTCCTCTTACATACAGCATCCACTGTGAACTCGCTTTGTAGTGAGAACCGACAAGCATAGACACAGAGTTGTCTGAGCTGGGTTTAGATGGCTGAAACACGCACATCCCATTTAAAGGAAATGTATTGCTATCCTGTCTGCTTACAGAGCCTGATTCATCAACATGCTTAACATATGCTTCAGAAGTCTTGCTGGAAGAAAACCTGTAATAACCGAGTATTTGTTTTGCGCATCCAGGAAAGGTGTGATCCCAGAACTGGAGAACTGGGAGACAAAGCGTTGTTTAAACAGATTTCTATATTAAGTAGCCCAGAATTAAGATGAGTGATGAGAATGTAAAAATGTTGTCAGAAGTTTTCCCATGAGTAGTAACTGCGCCTGTTAGTCATGCAGTTTATATCCTGATGATAAATTCAAAACTATTTACAGGATTATTTAGAGTATAAGAAAAAATTGCATTTTCCTTCACTTTTGGAGCTAATGTCAAACGTGATATAAAACTGTTTGATATAAAGTTATTTCAGTTGCAGTTAAATATGAGAGAGACTTATAATTCTAACCTGCTTATAAACCAGGGAAAAAGATGAGGAGAGAATGCTATTATTTGCATAAAAATAGTGGACTCTGCTGTAGATGCAGATGGATATTTTTCTTTCTCCCCTTGGGTGCACATTGTTGATTGCTCCTGGGAGAACAGATTTGAATTGCATAATACGTAGTTGCATCTGGCCAGGTGACTTTTGTATGCTTGTTCTACCTGCTGAAAATAAGGGGGCTGGAAATAGGAAAGCTAAGAAATGCATGTTTTTCTGTGCCTTTATGTGATTATGCTTGAGAATTGCAACACCAAGGGTCAAGGACCACGGTATATGTGTTAATATAGGTTCTGTGGTTTTAGCAGCATGCACAAAAAAAGCAAAGGGCACATGGCCAAAGCTCTCATTGAAATCCATGTGCCCAATTTTGGACAGCGGGAGCAGAGGAGTGGATTTCATGTTCACTTGCGCCATGGAGGCAGTTGTTTCTACAACCAAGTAGGCTTAGAGTATTGTTTGTCACAGGCTTTAAAGCTAGAGCTTATTTATATCAATTGCCACAAATCAGAGCTCTTGGGTAAAGCCCAAATCTATTTATAGGATGCTTATCAGTATGTCACGTGTTTTCCAGTTTCCTTGATGGCAGAGTGAGCCCACCCCCAAATGAAATAAAGAAGGAAATGCTTTTCTTGCTGGGACTGTGAGCATAGGCAACAAGCATAAGGCTTCCTTTGCTGCCTTTGGTTCTTTGCTCTCACATCAGTGTATGATTGCAGTTGGTGGGGGGATTGATTTTGTTTGGTTTTAGGAAGTAGAGGACTTAGAAGTATCTCCAGGAAATGAACAGGCAATCACCAAAGGAAGGGGGGGAGAAGCTGTATTTCAGTGTTATTTATTTTTGAGATGTGTGGCAGGGTTTTTTAAAATTCCCGTCACCCAGAGGGAGTTGATTGGCTTGCTTTTAATTTTGCTGTAAATAATAAATTCTTGGCTTGAAAAGCCAACTTGAGTGGGCTCTGCACATCCAGGATCGCTCTCTCCCAAGTTGCTCTTGCTGCTGGTTAGCGGGTATAACAAAAAGGGTCGTCATGTTGCAAAAAAATGGGCTGACTTGTCACGTTGTATGTGTCTAAGAGAATAATATACAAAGTAAGAACAAAAGAGCTAATATTTGAAACTATGGCTGTGAAAGAAATGCGATGGCTTATTGTGTTTGAAAAGCTTTCTTGAAATGCAGAGATGAGTGATGTGGGCAGCAGCTGACTCTGGGTTTAAATTCTTTTGCAAACCCTTGGATGGGAGGGCAGAGCTTGGGCTGGGCACACACAGCCGAGCCAGTCTTGTTAATTCAACTGTTTTTGTTTGGTTTTCAGCATAATTTGATGTGTCTGTTCTGATTTCTTTGTATATATACATTAGGAGCTTAATTAAAAGTTACATTTTAACAAATGAATAAATTCTGTTTCTTAAGCATGAGACTGGACTGAATGAAGTGAACAAAAACATTCTGGTGAGCTTTTTTAGCAAACATCACCACCAGGGAGACTTGGAGGAAAAATTCTGTATTTTAGAAGTGATAGCAATTTACGCTCATTAATTTAAATCTGTTGCAAATATTTCTGTTTATTTGCTCCTTTGAAATAGTTGATACCAGTGGAAATCATCTTTTTGCTAGACTAGAGAGAGTTTTATATTAAACCAGAGTTTTTTTCAAATTAAAAAAATCTTTTTCTGTGGTTTGTTTTTTTTTTTAATATATAAATTTGGTAGGAGTCCTGTTACAAAGCATGAGCTGTACTGTCTAAAATATACTCTTTTAGAAATGTGGGAAATGTTTTTGTTTATTTTTTTGAAGTGCCTGTCTTCTGTTATAAGTGACTTTTTCTCCTGAACAGGAGAAGAGATGGGTGGTGACCACAGGCCTTGTCTGGTAGGGATGAATTGCATCAGACTGCAATTATCTTGGAGAGGCAACCAAAGACCAACGCAGCCAGGGGAGGTGAAACGTGACAACAGCAGTAGCAGGGCCTGATGCAAACATTGCATGTCAGGGAGGCCCAAGAGTGAGCTCCACGTGCTGTAATGGGGAAGGTGGAGCCCATATTTCCTTTAAAACAGAAAGACTGGTTGTACTGTCAGGATGAACCTTTAGGTAAACATTACTTTTCCTCTCTTGAAATGCTTTACAGTCCCTGCAAGTACCAGCTAGCTATGGAGACCCATGAAGAAGGGCAGAGGTCTAAACTCACATTCAGGACATTGTAAGCTGGCACCAGCCCCACAGCACTGAAAGCACTACCTTAGCCCACTCATTCTGGCCACATGTTCTCCGCCTTGTGCCAGGACTCGCTTGTGGTATCAGAAGCATTTGCACACCAAGGGATACCCTTCGCTAGGGAACTCTCAGAGCTAAAAACCAGATGTGCCTTTTCCCTCTTAGGGTCACTGCAGTTGGATCAGTTCCCCGGCTGCTTTTGTTGTGCAGCCACGGGAGCAGAGCATGCGTGTTGGCACGGAGCACTAGGGAGCCCGCGGGGCTGGGTAGGGAGCCGGGGATGGGAAGTGGGAGAGACGGCTTCTCCGAATAGCATCTGGCAAAGCCTGGTGAAGATGTGGAGGCAAAGCGCACTTTGTGCAATCTTAGCAGTTATTTAGTTTTTATTGGGAAACAGCTAAGCCGGGAAAAAGTCCACTAAGCAGCAATTAATAATGCTGGTACAATTTTGTTGCGTTGATGTATTTGTTTCTCTGTTCTTTCTACAACTATATTTACTTACTCATAGCTAGAATCAAAACAGTTTCTACTTTGAAGTGGTTTGAAGTGCTGCGTGAAGCACCTTCAATTATGGATTTCTGTCAATGTCAGTCTATTTACCTACACCCAACCCGCTGAAGTATTTATACTTAGTCTGGTTGCATTTTTAGTACATTTCTCCATTTCTTTTAGAAAGTTTCTTTGTAGTTGGTCTTGCTTTTTGAAAATAGCATGTGAAATCACTCTAAAACAGGAGCTCTGTTCAATGATATGCAGCCCACACCACTACATGTCTTTGGTTAGGATCATGCATTAACCTATAACCAGTTTAAGTACAGTTTATAATCTATTTACAAGTCTATTCCTTTATCTATGACATGTTTCTTGGAAGAAGAAATTATGTTTGACAGTGCACTTCATGTTTGAGAGATAAAATCCAATTTGTCTAATCCTAGAAAGCTGGCCCCCATGTTTCTATTAATGAAAAACCTCATGTCATCCTGTTGTCTGAATTACGCAGCAGGCATGACCACTAACTGTCCATTAACCTTTTTTAGCACGTTACGCAGTTAAAGCACCAGCTAGGTAGGAAGATGTATATAAACAAATCATGTGACCTCCTGCTAGTGTGATCTTTCCCTACAAAGCATTACAATCTAATTCCAAATATTTTTGTGCTTTTCTTAATATATTTAAAGGCTGAACCATTTTTACTTCTGTAGCTGTATGACTATTTACTGACACTATTTCAGTGATGAAAGAGGTGACTTAAACAAAGTGAAAGATCAAAATATGTTATCTGCAGTACTATCAACGTAGTCTTTTTGCTGTGCCTTATAATAAACCGCAGGCTAGCAGGCATGGTATAGAGAGCGTTTGCAAGTGTGTATGTTTTGTTTAGAAGCCAAGGAGCAGAATAGTTATTATTTTGGGATCTGTGCCTAATGCAATTTTCCAGTAACTAAATCAGACAGTGCCCTCAATATTTGTTTGCTTTTTTACAGTGAAGTAGGGATAGTGTACATATCTAAAATTGGAGTGAAGCATTGAGAAATAGAAACAGTATTTACAACTGCATACGTATTTATTTTACTGAAGTATTTCTTCTCCATTACACTTCGTTGATGACCTTTCAAGTCCTTTCCAAATTTACATTTCTTCAATTTTATGAATCTTATTTTTAAAAAATAAGCTCTAATTTATTCTTTTCTCCAACAACTGTAAGTTATGGAAGAGACTGCTTGTAAGCAGATAAGTAAATCTTTTAGGTCAGAATAATAAAATGTTCTAAATTGATGACCTGCAGTAGACTTTAACCTCAATTATCAGTGAGGAATTTATGTAACGTTTCATCTGTTTCCATAAATCTGGGAGGAAAATCCTGACAACCTTGTCACATTTGAAACACATGCTATTTTATTTTAATTCCCTAACCTGGAATATTTCAGTCTAATTGTGCACCTCTGAATCACCAGATATTTTTTCTTGGAGAAAGAGAGATTGTTGTTAACTGTCAAAGCCCAAGAAATACGAAACAGGAAAGCCGAAGGTTTCTAAAGCTATGCAAAAGGCATAGCCGTGACTCTGAATAATCTTTCTTGCTATGTACGTGTCTGATAATTGAAGAAAGATACATATCTGCTGCCACTGAATTACTGCTGTTTGTTTGCATGACTCCTTGACTTTCCGTTCTTAATTGTTTAACATCAAATAAAGACATCTTGGAAAGAGTACCTGCAGAAAGGCACCTTCCTAAGACAATGCCTGACACAGAAACACTGGAGTTAATGCTGTTCTAGTTCCATCCTCCGGCTCTGAGGATTTGCAGCAGCTGAAGATAAGTAAATGATGCAGTGGTTTACGCTATGGCACTGATGAAATGAACTCTGCATAAAGTTTATATGTCACTTTATCAAGAATGTAAAATGTCCTGATAGCATGTCTTTCCTAATTGCGCTTTGCTTGTTACTTAGTTCCTTATTGGGAAATGGTATTCACACTGGGATGCTGTTTTTTCTGCTTAAAAAAGGAAGGCTAAAAAGAGGCAGAGCTCAAATATATTCTTTGGAACGGAAGTTGAGTGAGAGAAACAGACTGGAGATCAGTTATCAACAGAACAGAAAACTCTTGACATCATCAGCCTTTAAAGGTTCTGCGTGCGGCACTGTTGTGTTCATTTTCCTCTCCACCTTCAGCTTATTTGATCATCTGTCTTGAACCTCCTTTCCTTTGCAGAGGTCTCCGTACAGGTATAGGGCAAGTTCCTTCTTCAAGCAGCTTGACTCGAGCATTTGTGTCAACACCACCCTTCCTTGTCAGTCAAGACGACGTTCCTTATTTATGGAAAATCACAGTGTATTTTTAATAAGCTATTTGAGTTGACCTGTAATATTTAAGACAAGATGCTGAGACTGTACCTGGGAGCAAGTTAGAAAGAGATGTTTCAAAAACTCTGAATGGAACAGTGGCTAAATATACCCCGCCCCAGGTATAGAGTTACAGGTAAGGTATTCAATGGGGAGAGATCTTTCTGCAAATGCTTCTCTCTTTTCAAATGTCCATGGAGGCATTTCCCTTTTGCATCACTGGGTAATCTCTGACTGAGGATGTTGTTAATTAAACAGGGGCTCTCTACTCATGAAGGGATGCACAACCAAATGCTAATTTTGCAGAAAATAACAGCAATGGAGTAGACCGTAGAGGGCATGTCATAAGGTTATATTCCTTGACAAGAGTAGAAATTGCCTGGTGCTCAAATCTGAAAACCTGATTAGGTTGTCAAGAAGTGGGTGGGCTCTGAAGGACTACATGTGAAGATTTGATTTACAGAGAGGGAGGATGAAACAGTAGTTTCTTCTGGAAATGATACCAGCTCTCTGCTTTTGATTAGCTGTTACAGAATATGGAAAATGCAGCTGCTTGATTCCCTTCTCACATACATGCTGTTGAATCACAAGCTGCATAATTTCTCTTAGTGCAGTTACTGTTTGTGTGTTTTAAAAGCAAAAGGCATGCAAAACATCAGCAGTTTCAACAGAGGTCTGATTTCATCCTTGATTTTTCTTCTGCCACAGTCTGTTGTCGTCGGAGTGTGGTTCTGGAGCTTTGGAGTTTAATTGCCTTTAATTGTATCTGGAAATCTAGTTCCTAAAGTACTAATAGGTTGAGTAAGAGCTTCATTTTTTTTTTTTTTTTTAATTTCAAAACACTGTTTTTTTTTCTTTACTGAATTTTCATTTTAATGGTTGGTGGTTGAATGAAAAGATCTTTCCTAAGATTTACAGGGAACCCAAAGTTTATAATGGAAATTCGGATAAGCAGCTAAGCTACAGACTTTAGATAACATGAATGCTTACAAATCAGCTTCATTTTGTTTCTGAGCCCCTATGCCAGCTACGAGAATTCTGCTTGTCAAAAATATTTAACAAAAATCAGAACATGACTAATACTTGGTGGGAAAGATTTGTGCAAACAAAAATGGCCAGAGGAATTCAGATCTGCAACAAAATGTTTAAAAGAATAAAATCCAAAGCTGTTCAATACATCAAGTAACCTTTTCCTCTAAGGAATAGTGTTATGGCTTCAGTGTAGAAAGAGAAGCACAGCCTTTTTGAAAAACATCAGTGACCAAAATATTTTACATATTGGAGACATCTACAGGGAATGTATTTTTTTGAATCGAATTATCTTACTCATGGAAGCTGCTTTCTTCCAGATGAACAAAACCAGACAGGCTGTAAGCAGATTATTAAAATATTGCACAATTAAAGTAAACTCTTGGAAATACAAACAATTATTTCAATTTTATGTGTTCTCAGTTTAACCTAAAGACTGCTAGCACAAATGTATGTAAACTAGGCCTCGTAAACATCTGAGTTACACAAGATTTAGTACCTAGCAGTGATTGTTCAAGATTTAACCTAGCATCAGAATAAAGTTTCCATCTAAACTAAATCAAGAAGTGGGAGTTGAAGTCATTCTGCACCTAGACAGGAGCACTCAGCACCATGCAAAATCAGTCTCTAAGTAGTCACAAGCCGCGGAGATTCTGTGAGTAAATTCCTTTTATCACAGAGATGTTAGCTGTGTTTCATGCATTGTAAGGAAACGAGACATAAGGAGAGGAAGTAATGGTTCTATAAGTTATCCAGTGTCAGGCTTTGTATCCAGCACTGTGATTTCTTTTGAAGTGGAGATAACAGATAATAACATAGAAATAGATGGCCACTACTGCATGAGAATAATTATTGAACAATTCTAACAACAGAAGTTGAATAGAAGATACTGTAAGCAGCGTCAGCAATGAAGAACCTTCATTAATCTATAAGAAGCTTTTTCACTTCAAGATTAGAAAATCTTCCACTGGAAAATTGTACTGTCTTAATTTTATATCAGTGATTGCATGTCACATGGAGTTGTGTCCTCATAGGCTAATCGTATTAGGCAAGATCAGAGTTCATTAAGAAATCAAGGAAAAGCCTGTTTTTCAAGAAGTAGCTTTGTAACACAGTACTAGAGGTAGTATTTAGGCACGACCACAAAAATAGTTGATTTAAACATACCACGACAGTACGTTATAAATGGTCATGCAGACAGAACTGCCAGTTAAATGAAAGGGGTTTTTTGTTTGGTGGGGGTTTTTTTGTTTGGTTTTTTTTTTTTTTTAGTGGAATTGACCTTATGCAAAGAAACAAACATGAACACTTGAACTTTTCCAATAAATGCCTTGTACAGAGCAGCTGCTAAGTTTTTTTTTTTTTATTTGGTTCCATATTGGGGTAGAGGTCTAAGAGTTTGAAGTTTGTCCTACAGCAGCTGCTCATAAATCAGCACATAGGTAAATTGGGAAGCTAGCACTTTAGTGTTAAAGCTACAAGTTACTGTACTGTATAGGGAGTAGGGATATCGCCAACGTTTTTAGCAAAAGTACCAAACATGGCTTTTGGTAGAGAAATCTGCTGCAGGAAGAAGGAAGCTCCAGTTATGACCTCCACTCCACAGCTTGTTATAAGTGGCTTTTATTAAATGTGATGGATTTAATTACTTGTCTTCAGGAGGTAAAGGGTCTTTGTGTGCCCTTGTGGGCATTTACACCTGCGAGATAATTGTACATATACAGGCAGTATACAAAGCCCAGTTCCTGCAAGTAGCCACAGTGCTGTTAACTTTGAAGGGTTCCTGTTGAAATGAGGATTTGGTCTAATAGAGCTACACGTCTGAAGAAGACAATGGAGTTCAGGCTAATTCTCTGGGTGCAGCCAACGACAGGATTAGCTGTGGCTGGTTTATGTCATTATAGCCAAATTTGTCCAATGGAAAGGGTCTACCCAAAGCATCTCTGATACTGCACTCCTTTATAGCCTTGTACGTATGAGCTCATGGAAGGAGGAAAGCTCTCTCATGTGAATGTACATTATATATAGGTGTGTCTACAACTCTGTGGGATTTGTGCAGTTGTATTGTAAAAATATTCTCAGTTTTGTGTAGCAAGCACATTTCTGGGGCTTTATCTAGGTCTGTGTAAAGTATAGGATTATGTTATAAAACAGTGACGATGCAGTTGGTTTTGTTGCTTGATTTTGGTTTTAACATACACAGAAAATTTAGGCTTTGCTTTTGCTGTTGTTGGTTGAATGTGTATATGTGCTTATGCTGTCATTTCCTCCAAAAGAATTGGTTTAATCTGTGTTTGCCATGTTATCAGGACTTTAACTACAGTATTGCTTCTTGCCATACCATTATTCCCACCTGCTGGGAATTGCAGGATTTATGACTCCACTGCGAGTCTCCACAAGCAGCTGCACTTCACATAAACGGGAAAGTGGACGTGCTCACGCCTTCATATAGCAGTTCTCCAAAAAGGAGTTAATACATCCCTGCGGGCACGGTAAAGGAGCTGTGGAGTTGTTTGCTGAGAGCTCTGGGCTTGTAGAAATTCCCCCTTGGGCCTCCATAGCTATCAGCCCAATAACTCACCTGAAAGCACGGCTCGTCAGAAACCATATAAGAAGTTCAGCTACTTCAAGACTGATGCACTTCTGGAGGTTTTGCTAGAAAAACTTTGGTAGTAAAAGCCCTATTACAAATGCAACCATAGAAGCAAACCAGCTCTTTTACTGGCAGAAGTTTGTTTCCTTTGGTGAAGTGGCTTTATTAACAAAATAACTTATTGCTAGCATGAAGCTATGTCTGCACCGAGCTGTCTGCTGTTACCTACCAGCGAGGCTCAAAGATAGGCAGAGACTTGAGTTTTGTGTAGGGAAGAGCCACCTGTGACTGCCGAGTGACAGGAATTGAGAATTAGGGTATCCGATATGCAAAGTAGGAGCTTGTAATTTATTGTTGCTGTCAGTTAAATGAGGAGGAAGATTCTGCAATCCACACTAATGGAGTTGAGATACTGAAATTAAATATAGGAGTGAAAAATGCCCTGGTCTTAGTTAAATTTAGTGGCTCGTCCACTCAGTGGTAATTGTACACTTGCAATTCCTTCATCTGGACTGGACTTAAAATATGTACTTTAGTGATCAGATTAAATGAAATTTTAATGATCAACTGGGGTTAGAGAAAATACTAATTAAACCCAGGGAAGTCTATTAATATAATTAGCCTCAGGGCAAGACAATTCAAGAACTGGAAACAAATTATTTGTACCATCCTGTCATTTCCTAAGTAAAATGTTCAAGTCTGGAGAGAAGAGACAAAATGTGGAAGTCTTTGTTTAGAAATGAGAAGGGCTGAGTGTATTTTAGATGTTTTATACCTTCTGGGTGGTCTTTAGTTCGCTCCTCACTTCTAGCATCAACATGAGGTGATCCTGTACGTTGTAGATTGCACCAGAAGGAACCTACATGGCTTGGTTTGAAGAAGTGCATTCTTCGCCAGCCTCATTGACCAGCAAAGGAGTCTGGAAGTTGAATGGGCATTGAAAAACACAAAAAGTCCTTGAAAAACATTTGGGTTTATGTTTAACTCTTCTCCTTTCAGGTTGTACGCTTGAAAATGAGCTCTGTGAAGCATGGGGAGAACTGTTTATGCTTTTCTGGGCCTCTGTTTTTAGTGGTGGTTGGATTTTCTTTCCTCGTAGGACGCTTCAAAAGCAAATTTTTAGACAGTGCTTTTACCTTGCATAGTTAAGCACGCTTGATATGTCAGAATGAGAATGTGAAAGGTGGGAGTAACTCAGGCACCATTCATTTCTGACAGTTTTGGCCAAGGTCTGTAGGTTGTTAGCAAGTGCTCAGTTTATTCAGTACTGTGATGCAGGAAATCTTGTTAAAATACTGTGGTCTCTTCAGAGTGCCCCTTGAAATGTCCCTTAACATTGAATTCAAGGAATAGAAAGTACTATGTTGCGGTGCCTGGGTCTTACTATATTAAGCTTGGTGGCAATGGCAAAGGAGACGTGTTCTTCCTTTCCTGACTGAGCAGTAGTCCTGCTGGTATGCACTAGAAATCCCACTGAGGTGGTTCCACCAAACATAAAGATGGCAAATGCAGCAATAAGTTTGTTTGTTTGACAGTCTGGCCTAACATTTAAAAGCAGCTACATAAGCTTCCTGCAAATAATAGAGACACTTGCTGCAGTGCAAGCAATTAGTAATACCAAGCTTTCACTCGCTTTTAAATTGCCGCGATCTAAATAATTTCAGTTACGTGGGCCTTTGATCAGGTTGTGGCAAAAACTGGACACTTGAGATTTGTATTTACTTTGCCTTATTTTTTATTCTGTGTTTTAGAGAATGCTTAACTTTCAACTTTCTGATGAAATTGAGAGAAAGAAAATATTGGATTCCTTATTTACTATTATTTTGGAGGCATGGCGGAGGATGAATCATGTCTCTTTTTGGCTTCCAGTAGTCTAACACAGGCTCTTTGGCATTTAAAAAAAAAAAAAAAAAATCATTAAAAGGTTGGTAAGACCTAATAGTCTTCAGATGTCCCGGGCAGCACCAATGGCAATGCTTGTATACATATTAAAAAGTTGAAGTTTAGACATGTAAATGATTATTTTTTTCTTCCACAGTTGACAGATTTAAGGTCATGCATCTTGTGACTTTGGCAGGGATTTTTTCTGTAGGATTGATACCACTATAAAAGTGTTCATGTACCATCTTTAAACCTATTTGGGGTCTTTTTCTGGCTTTTTGGTGCAAAGGGCAAATGTGTGAGGCATCTTATCTGATATACAGCAGATAATTATAAAACATTTTATTTTAGCATTATGAAATGTTGTGTCCTTAAATATATGTGTGAATTATACTTCTGCAGTTACGGTCTCAGTTTTTAAATATAGATGCTTCAAATTAGAAAATGCCATTTTAGGAACTTAAGATACAGTTTAAAAAGCATCAGAATTACTTGTCTGGAATTCACATTTTTGAAACTGAGCAGAATGTAAAGATTATGAGCACTTTAAATTGCAGATCTATTACTCTAGGATTAATGTTATGAATTCAGAACAAAATATCAGTGAGAACTGCTGTTTTTCCAGCATTTTGCATATTTAGCCATTTAGCTAAGTACCTCCATTTGGCCTCAGGAGATTTAAGAATCCTGTCTTTGTAAAACAGCTCAAAATGTGTCTTTTTTAATGAAGGCATACAAGGGAAAAATGTCTGCAGCTATGTCAGTTCCACATAAAAATTAATACAAACAGCTTTTTAAGCAGTTGGGACTATTTTCTGACTGCTGTTCCTCTGCTGGTTTTGCTTTGACATACAGGTTTACATTCTGCACTCTGATGGTGCTCATGGAAGAGCGAGAAAGTGAATTTTTGTTACTATTACAGACTAACTTCAAACCCTCTGATCTCTGTAAGCCTTTTCTTTGTCATTAGTTGATGTAGGATTAAGTCTCAGAAGAAGAGCGGTTTCGTGGTCCTCTGGGGAATAATGTTGGACAGGCAGCACAGAGAGGTTTCTTCCGTTGGTCTTTGTAAAAGAAGTTGGGACTTGAATAGAGATGCTTGATCTGTGGCTAGCTGACGATTAATCACTTAAAAGTAATTAAAGTTGAACCTCAAAGGTAAGCAGTCTGTTTAAAAAGAGGGCTGAAACAGCCATAGAATCAAAAATTCACCAGAAGTTTTCACAGCAGGGTGAAAAAAAGTGTAAAAACAGGCTCTTGTGAAAGATTTCTATGCTCCTTACTGCTCAACCTCACCAGGGAATACTTAATATTTCTTAACTGTTACTGATGAAGTGTATGAAGAAAGTTTAAAACCAAGCAGAAGAGTAATAAAAAGGGATCTCCTGAACCAAATGTATCTCTATATATTGCAATTGCTTGGTGAAGGATCATGACTTAATATAGGTTCAGTTCTTAATATAGTTATCTTTGTTAAATTTGTCCTTTGTGTGAAACATTTCTAAGGGAAGAGGAAAAAAAAAAACAAACCTGTGCTCATCCTCGTTGAATATCAACAAAAGTTTCAGCTGTCAAGATGTCTGTCTGTGCCCGATGTTTTGGTGACCCACCATATATATATATATATTTTTTTAATGTAGTTTTACTATGTATGAACCAGAAACCACTGGCATGAAAAGACTAAAGCATTTGTTCTGCAGGGACTGTGCTGCGTGTTGTGATGCTTTGGGTTCATTTTATTAAGCATGAAGCTTAGGAAGGGTTTCTTACATTCTGCTGGTCTTGCGAAGGTCTGAAGCTGCTACTGTCATCAAGCCAAGAGTAATGGTACAAGACAGATGAAGCTGGGTACCAAGCAGAAGATTTTTCATGCTTTATCTTCAAAGCAAGGATTGGCATTTGCAAACAGTTACACAAAACTTTCATGTGTTTGTTCTGCAGAAGCTAAATGTAGAACAAAATATTTAAAACTGGAGAAAACCCACCAATTTCTCACGTAGGTACAAGTTTAGGTACTGGTCGGAATAAAAAATTAGTGGTACCAAGATGAGTTTAAGCATGTCTCTGAAATTAAAGTTGTAATTTTTTTCTTTGTACTAGTAATAATGACTTACTGTTAAAATTTGTTGTTTTTTTTAAAAAGGATGTCAGAGAGCATTAATTCTGAGAAATATCTAGAGGCTACATGCACAATATTGCAAATTATATATATGTGTATGTAAATAGTATATATAATGTATAAATACAGTGTGTATGCACTCACATACTATATACTGCAAGTTAAAGGGAATTTGATGAAGAACAATACAAATTATTATGACATTGCAATCACTGATTTATGCAGAAAGCAGGAAATATTTATTTGTGTATTCACTTCGCTGAATAATGGCCAAGAGATGTAGCAGAGCTGGAGTTTATAAAACAAGCAGAAGAAAAACAATATCCTCTCCAGCAAAAAGAATCCAAACACACCTTATCTTCCCCTCCTGTTTGCTGGGAGAGAACAAATGGCAGCAACTGCAGTCATCAAAGTAGGCAGCACTTGCTGTGGACAGGATGTGGTTGACAAAGCGATAATTAAATCCTTTTCTCTGGCTGCCTAAGCCTGCTTTCAACTCCATAACACAGATAAAAATGTCTTTCCTTTGCAGAAGCTCTCAGTCTGGTCTCTGCTACGTAAAACTAAAAATTTATCAGTGTGAAAGCTTTTCATGAAAACATTTGTGAAAACTCTCCCAAGTCATTTTGGTTTCCTCGTCTCCTGATTCAGGATGCAATCTCACTGGTGTAGTTTCTGACTAGCACATGGAGACTTCAAGAGAGTCAACAGGAGCCACTTTTTTTCTGTAGGCAAGTGCCCAATGACCTGAAAGTCCTTCAGACAAATTAGCCTGTTACCTTGAGATGCCCCAGACATCTTCGTTTGCTGCTTATCCAAGTGAGCTTTTCTCTAAGCATTGAGGCCGTGCTAGAAAGGCACAAGTTACTTTGGGAATTAGAGATACCAGTGTGTTCCCCTGGACTATATAAAACATGATAAGGTAGCATTTGGTTATGCAGAAATGCAATAAAGAACACAAGCTTTGTATTTGTCATGGTTTTATTTAATTAACTGGCACTACTCTAATCATCTATTAATTGCCTGAATTTTGGATGGTACTTCATTGACTCAGGCCAGCATAATGCTGGTTTTTATGTTACAAATGTACTTCAAGTTTGTCATCTGTTTTATTATGCAGGACTTCTTATTATTTGTAAGGGAGCATCAGGCTGTGTGCTAAGCTTTCTCCTGACATCCGTCCCCAGAGACTTTCCCTGGACTGTCTGTCCTGAGTCACTGCAATGTGTTGTGAATTCTCTTAAGCCCCGATCCAGGAAAGCATTCAGGCATGTATATAACTTGATGATCATAGCTTCAATTGTTCATTGACATCAGTGGGAATACTGACGTAATAAAAATTATGCACATGATTAAGCGCTTGGCTGGGCAAAGGCCTGAGCTAATTCTCTTTTGTAAGCAGATTTGGACACAAATTGACACTACATTTCTGTTTTCTTTTATTTATTACAGGATTTTAGGGTGAAGGTAATTCAATCTCCCATCAAAGACTTCAGCAAACACAAGCATTAGAACAAAACATGTAAATGTAATTATAACAGAGCTTGTCAAAAACACTTAGTGTCATGTAGTTAAGACATTACAGGGCCTAAACTCCATTACCTTGAGGTACCTGAGAACTTCAAGGAGTGCTTGAAAATAGATGATTAAATATAAAATAGCAGCAGAAGAAAGTGTTTTCTTCCCTCTGGTTAATAAACCTAAGGAATAATGTATCTGTGTGAAGAAGCAGAAGCAAACAGAAAACTCCAGTTGTATTCAGCATAGAGCACAACTTATTAGCTGGTGCTGGGGTTCTTTTTGGTTGTTGCTCCTTTTTGTTATTTTGGTGTAGAAAATTATTTCCACCATTCTGTAAAATGTGCTATACCAAAGCTCCTACAAAGGTAAAGTTAATAAAAGTAAAACATGCCTGGTAATGGCTGCATAATTGATAGGTGCCATCAGTGCTCTCCACTGATTTTTATTGGCCTCTCTGAACAAGAAGTATTTGCTTGTACTTTGATAATCATCTCCAAAATATTAATTAGTGAACTCAGTTGCAGTCTTGTCTTTATATTCTCTTCCTATACCAGACAATATTTTATCTCCATATGAAAAAAATGAATATGCAAATACATGTGTGTGTCTATATGTATTGTCACATGCTTAATATGACTAGCTGTATTCAAGTCATCATCCATCTGCATCGTGGCAAGTGTCTTTGTACCTTCGTGTTCAAATAATCTTTCCTGTTTCAAGATCAGGTGTAAAACTAAGCCACAGCTTTGGAGGGCCCCCCATGGCTAGCTGAAGTAATGCTATATATATTCTTTACTTCTATCTATGAAACTGCTGTGCTATATGAAATTGTTGGCGTCCGAGTGAAATGTTGATACCTGTATTTGAGCTGATTGTGTTTTGCTCCATATGTATTTCAGTGATGTTAAGGTGCTGTTGGTGGACGGAAGCGGGGAGAAGCTAGATGTGTGTGCATTTGATTCAGTGCTTTGTAAAATGACCACATTCCTGTGTCTGCTTGCCCTGTGCAAGGTTATGATTATCTCTGAGATGGTTGCATTTATTGAGTAGGTGTGGGCTTTTGTTTAAAAAAAATATTGGTATGACAGGCTCAATTTTCAAGACATACAGGCAATAATTCTGTACTAAACAAAAGGCTGGCATAGCTGACGTGGGTAAATGCCTCTTACTAGAAAATACTAAGTGAACTGGTTGGCTTTCTTTCAAGACTTAAAAGCAGTGGTGCTTTCTATTGGAGCTGAACACTTGTTAAATGATTTTTTTTTTTTTCCCTAGCCATTTTTTCTCTGTTTCACTGATAGCAAGAGACAGAAGAGCCGTTTTTGTCTTCACGTAATTTTTGTGAAGCTTGTGGTACTATTTCAGTAAGATGTTTTCTGAAAAACAGAGCAATTGAGGCTTTCTTTTATTTTTAAAATAAATGTATATTTAAATTGCCTTTATTCATAGTATCGTTTTTTATTTTTATTTGTCATGCTTCCAAGCAGTAAGTTGTCTTCATGCAATAGCACAAAGTTGTCAACCACGTGAAGTGGTTGGAGCTGGTGATGTTATTGTCGCAAGCACCAAGTATGTGCCTCATTTAGCTGTTGGCTCCTTTTCTCCTCTAGTCCCTCTGCCTTTTCTGGTAGCTGTCTCCAAACTACTAGAAGCGACACTGAATTCAATACACTGAATTCAGATTGGTGAGCTGACCTGCAGCTGCTAGCAGTGGCATTGAAAATTTGGGTTTGGTGGTTTTTTTGTTCGTATTTTTTTGTTTGGTTGGTTTTTTTTTTGATTTTTTATATTGCATGTTGGTGGAAGGGATATTTGAGAAATACTAGCGCTTTGTGACTCAGTGCTATTTATGACTATATATTACTTCATGGTTCTTCTAATGGTTTAGTTGTATCACTTTGTTATACACCATAGGTTTTGTGAGAAGAGGATGTAAAAAAAAATCTATTTCCCACTAGTTTTGTAAATAGAAGTATAGAGGAAAAAGAAAAGATATTGACAGTTTCTACCCTCTAAAATACATTATTGAGCTTTATACCCTAGGAGGTTCATGCCATTCACTTGTAACGTCTACTTTAACTGCCCCAGGAGAGCTCT
Source organism: Harpia harpyja (assembly GCF_026419915.1). Classification (NCBI taxonomy): domain Eukaryota; kingdom Metazoa; phylum Chordata; class Aves; order Accipitriformes; family Accipitridae; genus Harpia; species Harpia harpyja. The sequence goes on from NC_068943.1 coordinate 53,494,325, forward strand.
CTTTCTCCAGAGTGCTATTGAACACATCGGTTCTGGTTCACCAGGTCAGCCCAGGTTTTGTGGCATGACAAGGTGTTAAGCTCTGGCGAATGCCTTGGTGGTGCGTGCATACAGACAAGGAGCCTGGTTGCTCTGGTGTCTTGCCCAGGAGGAGCTGTGGAAATCCATCCCATGATTTCTGAGCCAAATCCACAGTTGAGGTGGGAAAGGTATTTGGAAATTGGTTTCAAGCTGCATTAACTCAATAGCAAAATTGCCTATCGATATTAAATTGAGAAAGTTATTTGGTCGTTCTACTTGAAGAATGGATCGAATCCCTGAATAAGTCATTCTCATGGTTAATTGCCTGTGGAAATAAAAAGACGTGACCTTTTCCAGCTCTCAGTCTCGCTTCACTTTTCAGGCAGTAGCTCTTGTGTCAGGCTTCTGTTTGGACAGCTCTTGTATTTTCTCCCAATTAATTCCCATCCGGATTGCTGGAAGGAATAAACAATATTACCCTTCTGGGGAGGAATGAGTAAAGTGAGGTGGTTATCGGTGGTACAGCTTTACAATCCAGTTTGCTATCTATCTCCTGCTCTCTGGCAGATGGAAAAATGAGCAGAGAAAACCACATTTTCCAGTGTAGCCTTGCAAGACACATTTAACCTGAATATATGAATTTGGTGGTCCCAAAGGTTTTGGGAAAGGAAAGCTGTCAGCTCTCCTTCAGTCTAGTAGTACCTATTAGTCGAAATATAACCAGGTCCAGAGCTCAGGTCAGCGCAACTGGTTTTCATTCCATGTAGCAAAAGCAATGTGCGTATTCTGTCTAGATTTTTTGATTTTTTTGGAGAATGTGCTGTGCATAGTACTGTGCAGTCACTATTGCTTTTTTACATGTGTTATGAAAAATTGCAAATAGCCACATTCAATCTGTGAAATTTTTCCATTCTTTTCTGCTTCTTCAACAATTTTATCTTTGTGTCATCTCCTAACGATTTAGTTGCTATTGACAGTCAGCAGGACACAGCTTTAGTGTTACTTGGGTGATTTTGAAAATTAGATTTTTTTTTTTTTTTTTTTTTTACAAAACCCAAAAACTTTTCTAACTAAAGTCAGCACCAGATACAGGTTTTACTTGCCACTTCGATACAGAAACAGTTGCTGTGTTTGCCAAGATACATCTCGGTGATGACACTTGCTGATTGTGAGTGACAAGGACATCTTCTTTTTAAAATGGGGAATGTTTTTTTGCTGATGGAAATATACACTGCTGTCAGTGGGAGGAGAGACAGTTTGTGTGAGAGAAGGAATATCCAATAATAGCTTGAATCCCCTCAGGGTCAGCTGGAGTATTTTACAGTAAAGAGGTGCTGACCCTATCATGAAAACCTCAGGTTATACTGACTTTTGCTCATACTGCTCAGCAGTAGTGCACAGAGGTCAAAATATCAGATTTTGACCTAATTCTTGAAGAACAATATTAAATTTTCCATGAGGTACCTCAGGGTCAGCTATGTGGGCAATAGGTTAGCTTTTAATGGGCAAATATTCCAAAATAAATGTAAAGAGATGGTAAGTTATAAGCTTATGACTTTTTAAAAAAAAAAAAGCTTTCACACTGTGCCTGAGTTGGGGGCTTCCAAGTACCTAAAATTGCTCTTTAATTGGTGTACCAGCGAAAGCCTGTGCTGTTGGATTCCATGACTGCAGATAAAGTTCACGCCAGCATTTTACTTTCCTTTTTTGTGTCATTGCCTTGCTTGGGTTACGTGTAACCACTGCTTTGCCTATCCAGAAGTGTGGTTGTGGTGTACACGTTGACAACTTTAAGACTATGTACTGTGTTATCCTGAATCCAACTTAAATAATCGGAATTGTGCCATTTGATACAAGACTATAGGAATAAATTGTCATAGCTCTTTTGGAGTGAAAACCTCCCAGTAATTTCTAAAAAGAATTCCAGAAAAATTGGAATGTGCTCTTTGTGAGGTACAAAACCTGTTTAATGTTGCAACACAGTTTGTATGGGTATCAGATGATCTCTATTGTCCTGCAAAATATAACATTCTCCTAATTTATAAACAAACCCACAGGCAAACAGAAACCTCCACCATCACCCCCTTTTTTAAATACGGTTGTAATTCTGTGGTGAGCCATGAAAGGTTTTCCTGTGGTACCTAAGGAAACTAGTGGTTTCTCATCACCAGCCTTCTGTGTGCCCCTGGTCATGTGGTGGAGGCGGAGGTGGGTACATCTCAGTTTACATACTTATCTCATCATTGTCATAAGTCCATCCAGCCTTGCCGCAAACATGGACACAGAGTCCTTTCTGGATGGAGTACAACATTGTCAAATTCTGTACAAACAGCCTCAATGAATGTGAGTCACTTTATTCTTGGAATTAATTTCTGCACTGCTGTATTGGGTCTGGCTGAGATGGAGTTAATACTCCCCATAGCAGCCCTCATAGCACTGTGCTCTGCATCAGTAGCTAGAAAGGTGTTGATAACACACCAGTGTTTTGGCTACTGCTGAGCAGTGCTGGCACAGCATCAAGGCTGTCTCTCCAACATTTTTGCCCCCCCCTCAACGGCAGGCTGGGGCAGGGCGAGATCTCGGGAGGGGACATAACCAGGACAGCTGACCTAAACTAACCAAACAGATATTCCATACCATATGACGTCAGCTCAGATATAAAAGCTAAGTAAAGGGAGACAGAAGGGGGGCATTTTTTGTCTTCAGGAGCAACCACTACGTGTACTGAAGCCCTGCTTCCCAGGAAGTGGCTAGACATCGCCTGCTGATGGGAAGTAGAGAATAATATCATTTGTTTTTCTTTGCTTTCGCGCGCGACCTTGGCTTTCAGTTTATTAAACTGTCCTTATCTTGACCCATGAGCCTTTGGTTATATTTTCTTCCCCCTGTCCAGTTAAGAAGGGGGAGTGATAGAGCGGCTTTGGTGGGCACCTGGCATCCAGCCAGGGTCAACCCACTACAACTGCAAATGGACATAATTATGTGGCTAAACTGAACAGAGCCATAAACAAAACAGAACTGTCAACTAAGTCTTGCAGGAAGCGATCAGCTAAGAGCCTTGCCGTCACCAGCTTGTGGCATCAGGAGAGTCATGGGAAACAAAAAAAGGATGGTGAAATACCAGCTTGGGCTTTACATCCAAGGACAGCAAGTAGGAGTCGGGGGAAGAGCAGCTGCGATAGTCACGGGGCTGTAGTCCATGTAGGAATGTGGTAGGCCACCTGCAAGGCCTGCAGCACCCTGTGCACCAGTCGGCCTCGGTGTTTTCTCTTGCTTTCACCCAGCAAGTTGTGCAATGAGACCCTCCTAGTGATGGGATTCTGCCTTCCATATCATGGGGGCTTGTCGAGCATGTTGTCCTAGGTGGGAAGCCTTGGAAGTGGCTGAGGCATTTAGAAGTACAAATGCTGTTTGTCGGTTCATTTGCTTTACCTGAGCACAGAGGTTGCTTTTTTAATTGCATCCGCAGTGGTAGGATGTGTTACTAATGGAACAGAGGAATTGGGTATATATGTAACTTTGCTTTGGGTTTCTATGTCTCTCCATTCCTGTACAGTGTGCACTCTGTTTTCACAAGGTGGCTTCAGCCTATTTGTGAACCTTCAGGGTGGCATCACACTTGCTCAATGTGGATTGTGGGAGACTTTTAAACCCGTCCATCTACTCACCTCATAAATGCAGGAGGGCAGAGGACAGGAACATGTGATAGAGGGCAAAAAAGCAGGGAGAGCTGAAATACAGGTTCAAAATCGTGAGCTTTTCTCTGTGTGCAAAACAAGATTCTGTTTTATACTCCAGGATCATAAGAAGAAGGAGATCTGTTATTCTTTAAAGCAGCTGAGCCCAGGTGTGCCTCTGAACAGAGAATGCAATGCTGCTGAAGTCGACTGTCCTGCTCAGCAGTGTGTGTCTGCGGTTTATCTCCATCAGAAGAGACTTCCTCTCCCAGGTTCCTCTAGTAGCTAAAAGGAGGCAAGGCAGGAGCATGGCATTCGTCCATGCATTTATCTTAGCGTGGCCTCCTTCTTCGTTCCCTCAGATCAACATATTGGCAACGGCTGTGAGTCATGTTGCACCGAACTGGCACTGGCAGCAGTAGGAGGGCAAAGAGGCGATTGTGCTCCCTCCTTTGCACCAGTTCCTCTGCCAATACGGCATTCAGAGCGCTACAATGGGATATTGTGCTGCCGGGATTGCGTGCTACTGTTTTGATGGGGTGGGGAAGGGGTCATTATTTTTGTACAGTGGGAGCTAGCAATCTGGAACAAACTGCTTTAGAAAGCGCCCAACTTTCCTTTCATTATTACCAAAATAAGAAATGTATTATGCGGCAAAAGGACTCCATGCTGCTTATGTTGTTGAGGGTTTTTTTCCCCACTCTTGTCAGATATTTTTACCAAGCAAAAAAGGCTCAGGAAACTCTTTTAAGTTATGTTAGTGTTCAGCCTTTGGTGGGAGGAGGATGTGCTACTAACGGTTGGTAATTACGCTGGTGTTTTTTTTCAAGGAAATTCACAAAGCTGACTTCTTTTTCTTTGGGAAGGAAGAAATCCCTTTGTGTGTGGTTAAATGTCTGGTGTGCTTCAGAGCAAGCCTGCAGATGCATTGTTTGGAACCAGAAGGAAGTGAAAGGTGGCAGCCTGATTACTGAGCTGAGATGCCTCTAGAGACAAGTAAGGTGCCCACATCTGTGTACAGCTTTTTTAGGAAATCAGCCAGTTCAGCTCCACGAACTCTTAGGAACCCTCAATGACAACAGAGATATCAAAGAGTTAGAAGTTTTAGCTAACAGAAGAGGAAAATCAATATTGTGTATTAAGGACACAATCATTATTAGCAGTGAATGGACATGTTAGGGCCTGCTGTGCGCAGTGTTCCTGTGTCAGCCAGGCTTTGGCTGGGATGCCAGAAGTGTCCGCACTGGGGTTTCCAGCTCCCAGACTTACCTTTCTCTTAGGAGTGTGAAGAGCTGGTGGTGCCACTGACCCTCTCATCTTCCCCTTCCACACCCTCACCATCCCCACTTGGAATTGCCTTGAATTTCTGCCAGTGAACTACAAAGATAAAGCGATAAAACGGTTCCTGCATACCTTGACCTTTGATGGTCATACAGTACAAATGTATTATTGGAGTTTTGTCTTAGTAATTGGCCTGAAGTTGTGCAATAACTTTTGTAATACAGGGGACTCGGTGTTGCTCTGTTCCAGACACATAAATCAGGTACCTGGTTTTTTCCTCCTTAAATTTTGGGGATATTTGTGAGTTCACTCTAGCTTGAATAAATCATCCTAGCAGAGTGACAAATGTATCTCTGGGTAGTTATTGAGTCTATTGAGATTTGAGAGACATTCTTCAACATAAGCAGTACTTCGAATAGTTATTTATGCTGTGTCATTTTAGGAATGCTGTAGTGCCCTTTCACCAATCTTTTACATATCTTAATAAAAATACAAGTCTCCTAACCATCCAGAATTGTGGCATGTTAGTGGTTTGTTGTTTGTCAAGATTGCAGACAGGTGTCAAAAGCCCTTTAGGCTTTTAGGAGCTAGGTTATGCTTTAGGGAAGAGCTATGTGTTGAAGCTGTCCTGTTCTCCAGAAGCACTGTGCTGCCCATCACACAAGGAGCCAGGAAGGGCCAGAGCTGCATGCATGTCTCCAAGCCAAGGGCTGGAGGACTTTGGTAGGTGCTCGAGGGAGACTCTTCTCCCTCCTGGTCCTGTAGCCCAAGGCAAAACATTGTTATGAATTAATTTGAGACACAGGGAGGTAGGTGGTCTTGGAAAGTAAAGAAAACAGAAATATGTAATTTTGTCATGTTTTTGACATGTAACATAAAATAACCAGCTACTGCATGAGCTGCCAGATTATGGTTTGTATTTGCTATTTACTCTATATTCAGCTCTTTTTGTAAAGTGCAAGTAAAACATAGCTGAATGCGTAACTACTACTGTCACTTGTTCAGGGGGGTCTTTTACTTTGCCTGTGCATTCATGCATTTGTTTGTTCATATCTGTAAACCAAGGTGGCTATGCCTGTATGCACACATCAGTTCCCGCTACCACAGTCACCCTTAAACATTAACACTTGCAACAGGCTATTTTTTATAGCTGGCACACATTTCTTTTATGTCTGGGTAAGGGAACTTGTTGTAACTCCAGGTGTCAGGTGTCACTGGTTCTTGGCTAAGACACCTTCTCAGTGTTGAATACTGCTCAGCTTTTTATCAGCACCTTGGTTCACTGCTCATTCTGTTGTTCTCCAGAGTGCTCCTATTGTATGTCCCACTGCATTATTACTGCAGCCAGCAGCCTGTGCCGCACAGGTATGCTTCGCTAGCTCCTTTCATGCCAACAGAAGATTTGTGCACACTAGTGCTTTAGGAGTGTGCTTTGAAGCAGATCTCCCGTTTCACGTTGCAGAGCAGGCTTGGCATATGCGAATGGGATGAAACTAAATTAGGAATTGTGCTCCAGGTGCATACCTAATGTGCTTCCACCATTAGTGAGTGTTCATCTACAGTGCTAAAGCAGACTCCCTCCTCATCCCTGAGATAATAAGAATTGAATGTCAGGTTTTCAGCAGCAGCAAGGTCTCTGCACTACAGATCTGCTCCGAGCATCCTCACTGCTTGCTCATGTACAGATAGCCAGGGATATCTTAAGCTTTTCCCCTCCTGCTTTAAGTTAGGGCATCCTGTGCTGGTCTTCGGTAATAAGTGATGTTAATCTCACTGAGAGAGCCCATTTCTTCTTGCTGGCAGTATTAGACATACTCAACTTGTAGTCACTGGACTTCCCATTTATGGCTGCTTCAGGATTCATTGTGCTTGACCTGTGCTTGCACAGGAAGGTAGAGCTGGGAGAGATTTATTAAGTCCTGGACCCCCTGGTTTCATAAGCTTTGTCCTAAAATCCTATTCAAAGACTTCTTAAATCCCTTTGATTCCTGAGTTTCTCTATGATAGTATTATAGGTTGACCCACCCACTTCTCCATCCCAACCTCAACTGGCACTGAATTCTGTGGACATGCTGTTGTGTCCAGCTGACATCTGAACTATTCATACCATAGGCAGAAATGGGAGGAGAGCTGCCAAGTGTTTCCCATGGATGTGAAACGCAGGGGGAAGTTGGCCTTGAATTTTCTTTGTGAAAGAGACATTTTACATCTTTTTTCCTATAAGTGTTTGTCTTTCACTCCATAAGCATTGCCTCTTTTGAGGAAACATGGTATTGAAATAAATAAAACATGGAGTTGGAAACTGGGTTGTGTCATTGGATGGGTAAGCTCCCCTGGCTGCCAGAGATTAGTCAAGTCCCTCTCCTAATCAGATGTTCCCGTTTGCCTGTGAGGACATGTGTCAGTTTGTGTACAAAAGACACTTAACCTTCTGCATCTTAATAGGCAGTCTTTCCCAAATTAATAAACTGGTACCTGATGAACATACAAATTCTGCATAAGACAGCAGGCTAAATTTGTGGTCACTCTTACCTCTTAAATTTCTTTTCTCTTTCAGCTTGGGGGAGCCATGTATGATTGTCATCTGCATGTTTGATATATGCCTTGTCTCTTGTAGTACTCTTAAATAATACTAGCATCATATCTCAATTTAGAGAGATGCAAGTGCTGCAAAACACATGGCTGATAAGTAATCATAAAAGCATAAAAATTGCCAACATGTGGTAAGGGATGTACAAAGCTACACTGGACTTTCTGTAAGAAAATAAGAGTATTGCACAGTAGCACAGGTTCAGCGTAACCACTTCCTCCTCACTTCAGTGCCTGATGCCATTTCAGGCTTTCTTATCTAAGCATTGATACCCATGTAACCTTACACTGGCCAGTCTTGGAGTAGTGGGAAAATAATTTCTTTTACCCAGTCTCATTTGCTTGTTTCTTGGTATTGAGGAGCAGCAGATCATAGGGGCATCAGATTTTTTCATTTTGTGGGAGGGATCATGATCTGGTGCCCATTGGAGTCATTGAGATGACATTGTCTTTTCATGGATTTATGCTGACATAGGTGAGACCCTCTGGGATAATCCCATAGTCTTTTCTTTGTCAAACAGCCCTTGCCTTCAGAAGTTCTTCCCTAAAAAAGTGCAACTTCACCCCAAATAGTTCTGTGAGCTCACCAGCCACTCTTGTCTCCCTCTAAATTTGCCATTTTCTCGTGGGTTTAAAACCGCTTTTCTCCCCTCCCTTTGCCAGTATGAAATAATAGGATTGTTCCAGTGGGAAAGGAAATGTGTTTTGACACCATTGTGTCAGAGTGCCACTTTGAAGGTGATTTGTTTAACTTGTGCTAAGTTCTTGTTGGCGTTTCTTTAGGCTTATCATTTTGTAAACATTACAGAGGAGGCTGCAGAGTGCCAACTGCTTTATGTTCTCTGTTAAATAAAACATACAGTACAGCCCATTCACATGAACTAATCTCCAGTGCCTGCATTGTTTTGCATCTTTGGGACCAGCATCTGCAAAAAGACTGAATGTGGAATAAGGAGCTCTGAGGCTGTCATCACACCAGCGGAAGGGCAGGTCGTGATACCCAGGGTAACTCAGGTTGGAAGAGGAATGATTCCTTCTCCTTCCATGCAGATCTGTGGCTCTGAGTTGTGAAAAAAAATAAAACGAGGAGTCAGGGAATCCTTGGTTTTATCTTGTCCTGCCTACTACAGGGTGCTGATTTCAGGTGTTACCTCAGAGTAAGAAAATCACTGATTTTTACCTTTTTATAAACACTGCCTGTATTTACTTTTTTCCCCCAATAAGCACATCCAGCTTACATCTGTGTCTGTAGCAGGTGATGGTGATTCCTAAGGATTCCTTTTCACGCCCTGCGACACAACGGCAGCAGCACAGCAGCTCCTTGGGTGTGCAGGCGCTACACAATGCTGGTCCAGTTTGTGGGTGGATTCGCTGGCCCTAGGCTGTCCTGCCCTGTGGGAGGACCCGGAGCAGGCAGTGCTGTATAGCACATTGCTCGCTCCTGGAGGGTCAGGGTTCCCATGTGAGACGCGTGGGAAGGTCAGTGTGTGTCCCTTTGTTGTGCACTGCACAGAGATCACATGCCGCTACAATTATGATCCTTGCAAGTACCTGTCGAGAGAGTAGGACCAGTAAATGAACCATACGTGAATTATTGAACATCAAAGGATTTATGACTTGCTGCATTTTCCGTTTGAAAGCTGATGTATTGTAAGGAATGAAGACAGGCAGGAGGAGGTTATTTTAGTTCTGGGTTTTTCACAGTTCTGGGTTTTTAACAGGTGTCCCTATCTGTCATCTTGTGGTGGTCAACCTTGCCAGCCAGATGGACCATGTGGGCCCTTCCAGAAGCAGGGACACGCGATGCTCTCTCTTGTCTGCTGTAACTAGTCACACGAGGCTGACGGCTTGGTACTTGCACATTGAATCTAGTGCTTCTGGGAAGCTTTGGACTGAGATATATTACAGGCTAGATAAATTCATTCTGCCTCCCCCCTGCTTTATGTCGTATAATGGTGACAGAAAAAATGGCAGTAGGAAAAGGCTGCTATTGTTAAAATAATTAATCTGGCTGATAGCCTCTTCCTAAAGGGCCCTTGGGATAGAGGACTGCCAAAAGTAGGCTGCAGGCTGGGTGAATTTGCATAGTGTGAAAGGTGGGACATTTAATAATAAATCTGTATTTGTTATCTTGGCCTTTTACAATGAAATGGAAGTACCGCCAGCGCTGTGATGTCCAGAGTAAATACCCTACAGTATTTATTAGAGTAGGCTAAAATGGGCTTTCATGGGGAGTTAAAATAAAAATTAAAAAGGGCATTAAAGCAGGGTATTGTGAAGTAAGTTTTGAAATGCTGAAAATTGTGCGTTTCTCTGGTTTTGGTTTCTGGAAGTCTTGAGGAGATTAGCATAAATGAAGGATAAAGCTTGTTGTTAAAAGTGGTGGCAGGGAATCCAGCACAGTTTAAATTTAATAATCTAGTTTAAAATGCTAGTTTTCATTGTTTTCATAAGGTTTCCTTGACAGAATTATCTGCTCTGAATTAAGTCCAAATCACCTCCCTCCGCAGATTTTACATCTGTCGCTGCTTTTTGAGCATGTGGCCATTTAGAAAGGTACCCAGACTTAACGTAAAGATGCTTAGTGGTGGAATATCCATCGTGTCTCAGGGAGGTGACTAACTACTCCCATACATTATGTATCACATCATTTATCACCTGTGAATCAAGGCTTCATCTCTGGATAAATGGTAATTACTGATTATGCCATGTAATTAGAAGTTCTTCTTTACTAGTAGTTGGGCTACTCATTTTAATGGTTTTTGTATCTAACAAGCGACATATTCCAAGCAATAAAAGTTTATAGTTTTAGAAGGCAGCGGTGCTGAGCTACGTTGGCGTGGTTCATGTCTGCAAATATCACGTGACAGCTCCAGCCTCTTGTTTTCCTGCAAATGAAGCAACGTGATGGTTATTGTCAGCAGCGTATCTGCCGTCAGTGTAGGAAAAGGTAAGCTTTCAGGATGCAAAATGATACTGCTTACGTGTGTGATACTAGGAAACTTTTTTTCCTCTCCTCTTGTCTTCTGAACTTATTGAAACATTACATGTAATGCTGGAGAAGGTATTTTGCTTAAAACTGTAGCTGGCTGATCTTTCAAGTACTCTTTCCTACGCGTGTGATGATTTTGAAGCTGCTCTGGTACAGTCTGTTAGCACCATATCAAGTACGGGCTTTGTGGCTTATTCAGCGCGTGACTCTATTGGGTTACACCAACAAAGGTTATGGGAAAAACAAGCAGAAAATGAAACAATGGTTCAGGATGGCCAACCCCCAGTAAGCAAGCCCGGATCTATGGGAGAGTGCCCCGGTTATTAAGAGGGATGGGCTGATTTCCAGCCTTCAGCCAGATTGGGTAACGCCTGGTGCCACGCAGGCAGAAGCCAGTCAAGCACAGCGTACGGAGCAGGGGGATACGCTATCCAGATGTCAAGGAGGCAGTTTCAGATACGCTGGCTAGACTTTTTGAGCAAAGATGCATATGGAAATTACTACCTTAAAATCTTCATCTGTAAATGTTTTATCCCACTGTTCAGAATAACCATTGTTTTGATTTCAGCAGTGCAATCACCAGCTGTTACTGACTGCTATAGGGAGTAACCGGAGGTGCTGACTCAGCCTAGATGCTTAAGCACAACTAATATATGGGATCTGCAGCACAGGGTTTAGTAGGGAGGGTTGCAACACAAATTTCAGTGCAGTATCGCCGTACCTAGAGAGTTATCAGTATTGCTGTTCTGCTTTCCTGCTTGTTTCTTTACTTACTGTGACTTTCCTCATCCTTTGCATATCCCCCTGTCCCTGTAATTTCCCAACATGTTTTAAGTCTCTTGGCATTATTTAGAATCAATGCCATTCCATATACATGTCTGTGGTTCTCTAGCCCGCTTTACTGACAGATGCTTGGGGGCAAAACTTCAGCTGGTAAAAAGAGAGCTCTCTGCAACAGTGATAATTTCCACCAGCTGAGGATTGGCCACTTGTGCTCTATCTTAAAATATCCATCTCTGAGAAGCAATTTGTTACTTAATGAAGAAAATGCTCTTAGTCATCTATTTCTCATTTCAAAACACCATGAATGTGGTTGGGTTTTTTTTTTAGACTAGGCTTTGTTTTTAATTGAAGCCGTGTTGTGTAATCTGGACTATAACACATGTTCATGAAAGGGTATTTAAAATAAGTATTTTATTTTCTTCTTAAAATATTTTAAGAGAAACATTCTGCGTTTTGCTATGAGATATGTAAATGCTTCATACCTGCCAAATCTTTCTGGTTGGGAAGTATCCCTTCCACATTTTGGCAGGGTAAGTGTCGTTTTCCCCAGCCATTTTCCAAAATCCTCCCTGAAACCGACTTATTTAGCTGACTTCAAACATGTTCTCCATTTTAAAATGTTGGTAGGTGGGATAATTTTGTAGTGTGCCTGTAACCTCTTATCATAGAAATTAATGGATAGAAATACAACTGGTATCTCTATCTTTATAAGCCTGCTATGTGAAGGACCCAGTCTGTATTATAGCTGGAAGGTCATCCTCCTGTACTGCATGGTGGCGCCTGAGTAGGGGGTGGGCTCCCCGCTCTTGCAGATGCTGGTGACTGGTCTGGGCCTCAGGATGTCTCATGTCATGACTAACCAAGGGCTGGTGACTCTGGAGAAAGGCACGTCACCACTGGGTTTGATGTACTGAGGTTGCTTGGTTCGAAGAGCCAAACAAGTCCGTCTCATCTGGGTTTTTAATTCTTTGAGGAATCTGAAGTTGGTCATACAAATTGGAAGCTATTGGCTAGTGACTTTTGTCTGATGTAGTCTCTAATTGTCTGGGGGTTTTAAGTCCTAAATATCTATGTGGTTGCTCTCCTGTCATGCTAGCGCATATGTACTGTGGCTCCTTCTTGTCCATAAACCTCCTGTGAAGGTTTACGTGTTCACATCTATCCCTATACCAACTACACCAATTATTTATGTAGAGTTAAAAAGACCTATTTTTACTCTCTTCTTCAAAGGATTAAATGTTTGTTTAGTGCTGCTGCTTTCCTTTCTTAAACTTTGTTCGAGGAAGCTTTAAGGAGTGATAGAAGTTGAGGTTTAATATTCAAAGTAATACAGACTCCTGAGGCTGACCTTTATTTAGCTTTTTAGATCTTAAAATGCTTGAAGTGATATACCCTACAGATTATGCAGTGGGGTTCCCAGAAATGCCCTTGCTCTGTATTAATTTGTAATCTATATAAATATGAAACAATCATGGGTTTCTTTTAATACCCTGCTTACACAGTCATATCAAACATCTTTAAAAAGAAAAAAAAAAAAAAAAGAGAGGCCTATTTTAAGTGGGAAAGCTGAAGAGTGAGATAGTAGAGAGATGGAGACAGAGATTTGGTACTCTTCAGGATGCTGTTACTGCATTAGGTGAAGTCTGGCTTCTTGCATAATACATTAGAGCTGACAGGCTTGCCGTTCTTTTGGAGGCATCTAAATTGTATTTCAATTGCCCTATGAAGATAGAAGAGTTTCTACAAGTGGGCAAAGGTGCATAGATTTCATTACAGGTTAATTTTGGGGTTGTCTGGTTTGGTTTTCTGTGGGTTTTGGGTTTTGTTTTGGGGTTTTTGTGGGGTTTTTTGGTTGGTGTTCTGCTTTGGTGGGTTGTTTTGGTTTTGGTTTTTTTTCCCTGCAGCAGTGAATTGTGTCCCTCCATCAAGAAATCGAAAAAAGCAAGAGGAAATGCAAATGTCTCAATGCTGGACTTCTCGTGTGGATGAGAGAAAGAAGCTGATACTTTCTCTGTATTGTAGCTCTGTAGAAGTAACACTAGGAATCATGCGGGTGGGGTATGAAAGGAGAGCAAGTTATTGTCACTTCTGAGTAAGATCAGTGACAACTGAGCGTGACTCTTGTGTTACTTTCTAACTATTACTGCTTGTTCCAACTCATTCAGATCTACTGAATAATCGTATTTCATCCTAACAGATAGCCACCTGGGCTATCACAGTATGTAGTAGTTGATGAACTTGTAGCACAAATCTTATCTTAGAGCCTTCTTGTATTAATTCAGTTAATCTTCAGATTCAGGATGCAGGTGGGAATCTGTTTCTTTGTTTTAAAAGCTTCCACAGTTGATTTCTTCATTTTATACATGTGTTTCAAACTGTAGTTAATACAAATCATTTGCACAATGAGCTACAGAGCCTGTGACTTACTAGGAATTACTAGAAATTAGAAAGAGAAGAGAGCTATTCCAAAGAAATGCAGCATGGGCAGCCTTCCTTTCTGGCTCTGACATCTGCCTGTCGGGTGTATACTGTAGCAGGTGTGTAGCCCAAAGCATACATGAGCTTCAGACTGATTACAGAGATGGAGGAAAAGATGAAGTTACCAGAACAGAATGACTCTAAATGTTCATACTTTTGTATGAGGTAAGGGCAAGGTACAAGCCAATTGTATGAACACTGTCTCTCTCCACTCTGAAGTGAGGTGAGACCCCTTAGGAAAGACTGTGTGTTTGTCCTCTTCCTTTCCTTCCTACACTGGCCAGAATTTGTGTCTGGGTTTTCCGCAAGAGGTTATCTAATTTATTTCCAGTGTTCGTGCAATTTTATTTGCTGGGGGAAAATTACTTAAAGGCTTTGCTTTGTTGAAGCTTAGAAGTCTTCTGGTCTGTTGATCTGACTGTGGTTGGACTCCAAAGGAAACAGAGAGAATAGTCCACAATGTCTGGATCCTGTCCCCAAGTGCAATGCTAGCTTGCATCAACAGCCCAAATATTAGCTTTGTGGTCAGGCAAGTGGATTAGAAATCAGGTCGTTATACAGTCAGTGCAAGTATAAGTTGTATCTGACAATCCCATCTTGGTATAATTTTGGTAGGCATCATTAGCTTGCCGGCTGAGAACTTTGAGGCAGATGGAGAGCATTAATGGGTAGCACGCAGACATCCAGCAAAGTAGCAGCAACTTCTGAATGGAAAATGACAACATATAATCCATTTTGTCTGAATTGTCCAGCATATGAGAATGTCTGACAAAGCAGTCAAGACATGATGTCATTTTCCCTGGAGAAGACGTTTGCGAAGTGCACTGCATCTCTTGCATTCAGTATCTCTTTTGCTCCTCTGCTAAATGTTTTTGTTGTAGCATCCTGTTAAAGCCAGTTATTTGGCAACTTAAGTCTGAGAACAGGGTAAATTCCAAGTACTTAAATGAAAATGGTTTTTTTTTGTCTCCCAGAGAATACATACGGTTTTCTCTAATCAGTGCTGAACAAATCAACCTTTAGGCATTAGTATACCAATAAATCTAGTATGTCTGTTCTTGCCTTTCAGGTATATGCATTCATAAATTAGCTAACTAGGCTTCTTATTTCATAGATTCAGTATGTGCAAAACCTCACAAAGTCAGAGAAATGAGTAGCTTTGCAGTCTGTTGAAAATACATTTAAGTCTATGTCTGCAAGTGTATGCAAATCAGTTGCCCAATTCATGTGACCCAGGTAATTTTCCTCAGTGTTTTTTTATCTGATGGATAGTATAAATGATCACATTCTTAGCTTCAAAGTTGCCCAGGACAAGTTGGTGAGACATGACTGAAAGTGGATTCTCTAAAGATTAGCAGTGGTTGAAATACTAGAATAAAAAAATGTAGTTACTGCCATTCTTCTAATTCGTTAGTTGGTATCTATGTTTCTCAACCCTTTGCTTCTTACATTAATGCTTGTTCCTGGGTCAGCACCAATTACAAGTAGTAGTAAATAACTACCTAACAGTTTCATCAGTGTGTGGAACCCACAGATTTTAAATCAAATTTAAATGGGAACGTCCAATATCAATAACATGCTTGCTCTTAGGGCTCTAGCGCTAAGTCAGTTTAAAGCTGTGTTATCTAACGTAAAACGGAGAGTCTTCACTGAATCTAAAATTACAGGTTTGCATCTTGTGAAATGTTGCACAGACAAAACTAGCCCGCAGGTGAGGTTGTATAACTGGGCATCTGCACTTCATCTTGGTATTGTATCTAAATACGCTTGTACGGAGAGAACATGCCCATTTAAATACTGTATTGTTCATATATGGCCTGCTGCAGTAAGTATGGAAATGCTCTCAAAATGTAGCTAACTGCTGTCATGATTTAAGGACTCGGCCTACAATTTCCTACTGATGGCCCATCTCCCATCCCAGTGAGGAGGAGTCAGGCAAGGATCTAGAATAAAGGATTTGCATACATCACAGTTGGTAGTCGTGTTCATGCAGAACGCAGCTGCAAACCTCTCTGGGCAATTCTAGCCTGCGACTGCCTGATCAGTCATAAAAAGCTTATTTTTGGACATCATCTCTCTTCCCCTTCTTTTTACCTTTCCTTGTCATACCTTTACATAATGGCTGGAACTTCAGCAGTACCCAAGGCATGGCTGCTGTGTGGATTGCTACCGTAACAGTGATTTTTTTAATTACATTTATAAACCATTAGCTTGTCTCTTGTATTCTTAGGCATATGGTAAAGCATGTACATGTGTTTGGATCTTTACTTACCTACCATATCTGTCCTGGACTTTTCCTTGTTGTAGTGGGGACTCTTTTAATTTTAGTCTTTAATTATTTAATCTCTTAATTTTAAAATGCATCATTGTTGTTTCTTAATCTTTTAGTTGACAGTGCTTTGAGTTCCCCCTTTTCTTTCAAAAAAGAAAACCATTCATTTGCCTTGTGAGTATCAAAAATATGACTTACAGATAACACAATAGGGGAACTTACTGGAAGAAACATTGCAACTTTCTTTTAAAATTCCTTCATTTGTATTGTAGTGTTGATATTAAATGGTATCATAAATTGTACTGCAACCTTTTTTCTTTACTTGCCCACACAGAGCATTTAAAAAAGAAAAGAAAATGTCACTGAATCTGTGAAAGTGTCTATATATATTTGTCAGAAAAATAGAGTAGAGTGGCATTATGTTCGGGACCCAGTTGAGTGGTAATTATTCTTTCAGCAGTTTAAGACTGTACCTGTTCCCTGCATTTTAAGTGGCTGCTGAAGAACAAGGCACTGCAAATGGATTAAATATTAATTGTGACATTGAAATTTTCAGTCTCATATTGTTTGGCTGCATTGATCCGTAACCTGCATTTAAACAGTGTGGTGCAACTGGTTAAATGTGATGAAAGTATACAAGGTGGCATTTTATGTGAAGTTCATCTACACCTGTATGGTAAAATATATTTTGCCTTTAAGTGTGTCTTGGGAAATTGTTCCACATTAGTTCTGCACACAGGTAACAGTGAGGTCAAATGAAAATTTCCATACTAAAGGATTCATCTTGTAGCTAGTGGGCTTTTTGTGGGCGAAGCTCTGGTAGCTTTAACAGAAGGATATTCTTTTGATAAAGAATATGGGTCAGTGCAAGACTTACGTGATAAAGAATATGTAGACTGCACAGTTCGTCTTTGCAGATCTCCCATGCACCCAGAGATGCCTGGTTTGTTTAAGCCATTTCTCTTCTTACTGAGACACAGTTTAATCAATGAGGAATAGTAGCAGGGTTTGTACTGTATTTGCAGATCTCCAAAGTTTCTTATCTCTGATGCTTAACATACCACAAGTCAAGTCACATACTACGGGATGTATTTGCTACCTTGGGTAATGTGATGGGGCTGTGTTGTGGTGCTCCCTTCCAGCGGAGGTTGGGTGAAGCTGGGCAGCCTTAGGGCACGCGTGCTCAGTGGTGCTCCTGGGGCAATCCGGTGCCACAACCTCCTTGCTTTCTGTAGCCCAAAATGCCGCAGCCAGCAAAGGGTTTGTGCTCCATACTGCCTATGTGTGTCTCTGCCAGACACATACTTTTCCTTATATTTAAGGAAATTCTGCAAGTGCTCGGTTATTGCAATGAAGGGCGTGATACAGACCCATGGGCCTCCTCTATACTGCATCATGGCCAGGTTGCTTTAGGCAGTCTGGATCTGCATGGACAGGCAACTTACTCCTCCACCATGGCTGCTATCAAGCAGCGACCATGTCAGCGGGCTGCAGGTGTAGAACTCTCTATCCATCCATCACAAAGGCATTGTGCCCAGGCTCTCTGAAGGCGTTTTGGATTAATTTTTGATCTGTACTTTTCAGAAGTCGGCAAAGTGCATATTTAAACTATAGCAATCATTGGTAATCAGTTTACTATAGATTTTAATGGATGTTAATACAGTTTTCCCTCCAAGTGCAATAAGAATTACTCCTAATTTGATTTTACCATCAAAAAAGCTTTCCTATGCTTTGGTTTTATTTTGTATATTTTTAATCACTTCCCATTTCAAAGCGCATAATTTTGCGTTAATATACTACTGGGGAACTTGTTCTGTCCTAAAAACATTAGTCGTTCTAATATCAAAGTGTTTCGCTTGGTGTATTTCCACCACTGGAGATTAAGACATTTACCTGGTTCTGGCACGTTTCATACTTTGAAAATATTTACCTCAAGCTGTTTTTCCTGTGTTACTTTGTGTCCTGAGGCATTTCATGTGATGAAGGGAGGTTACGTTTTGTGAATTTTAAAACGCTTTTTGAAGATTTGGTTTTGAAGCTCCAAGACATTTTCTAACCATAGGACAAATTACAGATGTGTATGTGTGCGTGTGTAAATGTTTCATACACTTCAATCTTTTTGATTTCACATTTAGTAATTAAACAGGCTAAGGGCACAATATAGCTATAAGGAAGAAGTGCAGAAATTCAGTGCTTACTTGACAGTATCAGCTTCTGATTTGAAGTGCCAACCCCTCAGCCATGCAATGCCCAGACCTCTGCTTGACCGAGGTACCACCCATTCAGCAGCCACAGCTCCCTTACCCAGATCATCTCACCAAACCCTTATTCTCAGTATTCCACTGGCTTACTTCCATCCTTTTTCCACTTGGTTAAGCTACCCTATTTAATTTCATAGTTGAAGTCTTAAAAGCCTGCCCTGTTACCTTGTTTGTCATCTACGTTGCTGGAGTCTCACATTTATCCTCCCACTTTCTCCCTAGCAATTATTTTGTTCTGAGGCAATGCCTTTACAGTCAGCTCACTCTTCTAAAACTGGCAACAAAATCCGTAGGTATTTTTCCCCCCAAGCTAGTTGTTTATTTGAAGTCACTTTTCAATTGTCAGTGTCTAAAGCCAAGTACCTAGGTCTTTGGGGGGGGGTTAGGCATGTAAATGCAGGTGTCACGACATCGTTTTCCCAGGGCTGAGTGCTCCCATTTGATGGTACTGTTTTGATGGTGTTTGGCACACTTGGAAGATCAGGCACTTTGGAAAGACTATCTGAAGGGGAGGAGGAAAGCTGGGTTCTCAGCTAATATGGAGGTTTTTTTTTACCAGGCTTACATGGTGGTTTACAGCAGCTGAACATGGCAGGGAGGAACACCATGCTGACAGAAAGCTGCAGAGATGGTGTGGTTGTTCTGTCTATTTGCTCCACCCAGGCGTAATGCAGAGGACAGCATGACTGAGATGTTGCAGGTTAAGAGAGGGACAGGGAAGTCTCCAAGGTGACAGAAGAAAGTTTTGCTGTGCCTCCTCGCTGCATAGAAATAGCATGGTTTAAATAGGGGCTGACCTTGTGAGCTTTTCACTGTGGCTGTATAAGCAAGGGATACAGCAGTCAGGTCTGGATATCTGTTTGAGAGTAGAGGCCAATTATCATGTATATTTGTAACACTCACCCTAAGTATCCTGTATTTCTTGCAACATCGTATTTTCCATTGGAAATTAAGCCATCATTTATCTTCATAAGCAATTTTATCTTTCTTTGTGCTTATTATCTTTTACATATTCTTGCAATCCTCAGTAATCACCTATTCACAGCCCATCAGTCTAGTGGTCGTTATTTTTTAATATTATTAATATAAAGTTGATGTTATATCGATTCATCAACAGCTGGTTAAAAGTGATTCACTTCCACTGTTTAAACAGCATTTCCCAAACTTGGTGTGTTTGAATACAGTGTTGAATAGCTGCAAGCAAATTCTTTGCATGTATTTCTCTGTTTAAAAACTGCTCAGTCACAGCAGCCTGCTCCTCAAAAAGATCTATCTCATTGCTATTAACTAATTACAGAGAGCTCTAAATATTCAAAGTGCTTTACAGACACGGGGCTTGGATTGTGAGCCAAGGCAAAGGACACTCCAAATTAGACATGGCACAGCAAGAAATTGCTATGAATAGACCCGGCTCTTCTCTGTGTATGTTATATGGCACTGTGGTGGGTTGACCCTGGCGGGAGACCAGGTGCCCACCAAAGCTGCTCTATCACTCTCCATCCTCAGCTGGACAGGGGAGAGAAAATAAAGTGAAAAGCTCATAGGTTGAGATAGGGACAGGGAGAGATCATTCTCTAATTACTGTCACGGGTAAAACAGACTCAACTTGGGGAAATTAGTTTCATTTATTACCAATCGACCAGAGTAAGGTAATGAGAAATAAAACCAAACCTTAAAACACCTTCCCTCCCACCCCTCCCTTCTTCCCAGGCACAGCTTCACTCCTGAATTCTCTACCTCCTCCCTGCAGCGGCACAGGGGGACGGGGAATGGGGGTTGCAGTCAGTTCATCACACGTTGTCTCTGCTGCTCCTTCCTCCTCCAGGGGAGGACTCCTCGCTTTTCCCCTGCTCCAGTGTGGAGTCCATCCCGTGGGAGACAGTCCTCCACAAACTTCTCCAACATGAGTCCTTCCCACGGGCTGCAGTTCTTCTTGAATTGCTCCATTGTGGGTCCCTTCCACGGCGTGCAGTCCTTCAGCAACAGACTGCTCCAGCATGGGTCCCCCGTGGGGTCACAAGTCCTGCCAGAAAACCTGCTCCAGCATGGGCTCCTCTCTCCGCGGGGCCACAGGTCCTGCCAGGAGCCTGCTCCAGCATGGGCTTCCCACGGGGTCACAGCCTCCTTCGGGCATCCACCTGCTCCGGCGTGGGGTCCTCCACGGGCTGCAGGTGGATATCTGCTCCACCATGGACCTCCATGGACTGCAGGGGGACAGCCTGCCTCACCATGGTCTTCACCACTGGCTGCAGGGGAATCTCTGCTCCAGTGCCTGGAGCACCTCCTCCCCATCCTTCACTGATGTGGGTGTTTGCAGGGTTGTTTCTCGCATGTTCTCACTCCTTTCTCTGGCTGCTGTTTTGCAGCTTCCCCCCCCCCTTCTTAAATCTGTTATCCCAGAGGTGCTACCACTGTCGCTGATGGGCTCAGCCTTGGCCAGCAGCAGGTCCATCTTGGAGCCAGCTGGCATTGGCTCCGTGGGACATAGGGGAAGCTTCTAGCAGCTTCTCACAGAAGCCACACCTGTAGCCCCACCTTCTACCAAAACCTTTCCATGCAAACCCCATACAGGCACTAACTGCAAAGGTGTATGAACATTTCACAGGAGCTGCTGGGTTTTATTCCCTCTGCATCATGCACAGTGGTGCATCTGCACCCCTTCTGCATCTTCCTCTTGATGATGTGCCTCCATGCTGGCACTGCTGTAGCCTTGGTGGTTTTTTTAGGCAAGAAGATTTCATCAGAGGCCCTGGAGGGAGGTGATGAGATTTAGGGGAAATCAGAGAATATGCCCATTCACAGTCCCGTGCCATCGGTCTCTATCTCAGCTGCCCATTCTCTGCTATGTCCCCTCTGCCACGCAGTTGCCTTAAGCGTTGGCTGGATCTCTGGAGCAATCCTCGTGGAGTGCGGAGTAAAGGTGTGAATAATGCAGTACCAGCTGAGCTCCTGAGATAAGGGGAAGGCGTCTATACAGAGGGCTGTTGCAGATTCAACAGTCGGGCCATGCAGGACTTGCCCTTTTTATAAGTGATTTTGTATTTTCTGTAAATAAAGCTCTGTCCAGCTAGCTGGCCAGCTTCATTCATTTCTTGTAGATGGCCTCCAGTTTTCAACTGTCCTAGCTGATCTTGGCACATGGCAGCTGATGGTTATTTTGTTGTCACTTAGGTCCGGTGTTTTTCTGTTGAGCATTAAGAAACCCCAGGATTTCTTCTAAATGACTATTTTGTACGGCTTCTCGGCTGCCTAGTTGTAATTAGTGAAAGTTAATACTCCATTTAATAACAAAAACCTACTTTCTGGGATATGTTTCTCATAGGTCAGTGGTGATACTGAAGTCATCACTAAAGCTTTGTTGTAATCTCAGCTGGTACAGATGAAACACAGCTTCTGATTTAAAAAAAAAAAAGAATAAACAGGCTTGCTGCTCTTGCTTTTTCTTATCATCTCTTTTTTATTTAAATAAAACTGGTCGTTGTCATTCGATGTTTTCACCTATGTGAATAATTGGTTTGTAGTGTGTCATATAAAACTGCAAGCTTTTTGTGACAAACCTGTTCTTTTAATTTTAACCTCTATCTGCCATTCTCTCTGTTCTCTTTGGAAAAAAAAAAAAAGAAAGAAAAAAAATTGGAGAGGAACAAAATTTGCCAAGAAAATCCCTGGCTAGCTCCTGTCCTCCCCGCAACGGAGGTCTCTTCCCACAACTCCGGCAGGGATTTCACACAGGTTTGTCACACCCACCTGCTGATTTTGTGGGGTGTTTGGTGGGTGCTGCTAGGTCCCAGCACTCGGCTTTGCTGTGTTGCCTGATCCCAGCACTGGAGCAGCTGCTATGCTCCAAGCAGGGAGCCAGATGGGGCATTGCAAACGGGAAGGGAGACACACGGGAGCAGGAGCGGGTGAGTAGGAACCAGGCGAAAGAAAGTGGTTTCTTTCGTACAGAGGCTGTCCTGGTTTCAGCTGGGATGGAGCTACTTGTCTTTCTAGTAGCTGGTACGGTGCTGTGTTTTTGAGATAGGTATGAGAAGAATGTTGATAACTGATGCTTTCAGTTGTTGCTAAGTAATGTTTAGACTAAAGTCTAGGATTTTTTCAGCTTCTGATGCCCAGCCAGCAAGAAGGCTGGAGGGGCACAAGAAGTTGGCAGGGGGCACAGGCAGGACAGCTGACCCAAACTGGCCAATGGGGTATTCCATACCAGGTCATGTCACGTAAAGTATATAAACTGGGGGAGTGGGGGTGGGGGAATCACCGCTCGGGGACTAACTGGGCATCAATCGGCGGGTGGTGAGCAATTGCATTGTGCATCACTTGTATATTCTAATCCTTTTATTATTACTGTTGTCATTTTATTAGTGTTATCATTATCATTATTAGTTTCTTCTTTTTATGTTCTATTAATCTGTTCTTATCTCAACCCATGAGTTTTACTTCTTTTCCCGATTTTCTCCCCCATCCCACTGGGTGGGGGGGAAGTGAGTGAGCGGCTGCATGGTGCTTAGTTGCCGGCTGGGATTAAATTACAACAGAGGCAAATCTTTAGTTCATATGAAGTGAACAGCTTTGGGGTGCAGAAGTGAGTTGGGCTCTATGCTTTATGGACATTTCTCTGTACTTTGTATTTCTTTGCCCATCACTGTTCTTCCATAAATATGGAGTTACATTCCATGTTTTCCTTTTTTTTGTAGTAGTGAAATAGAGAAAATTATGTTTTGAATGTGATACAGAGGGTGGATGGGAAGCCAAACAGGCTTGGTTCTGATCTTCCTAGCTCTGCGTGCTTCAGAATGACAGTCTGCAAGGATCAGGGTGCAGCGAGGGCCAGGGGCTCAGTGGGGCAGCCGGGGGCAAGCCCCTGCCCGGGGGCATTGGGTACCTTCATGGGGATTGGCCAAGGTCAGGCTGGGATGTCAGCCCCCAGGCTGGCCAGGGCTGGAGACCAGCATCCTACAGCATCACTGGGGCAGGGACTGATGGCCCTGGGCTGGGCAGAAATGGGGTCTTGGGCCATAGGGAAAGAACTTTAAGGTATTCATTTAAATACCCTTCTTGGCTTCTGCTCTACCAAAACCCTTATCAAATAAAATAAATAAAGATGAAACCTCAGTCTTGCCAAAACAGGATGGAGCTTTTATTGAATATAGACCTGAGAGATTAATTTAGTGTTCCCAGGAGCTAAGAGCTTGAGAATATCAGCAAATAAAACTGTGGTTTGGGATCCAAATTGGATAATGAAGTTGCTCCCATATTGGCTTGTCTTAATTGAACCAAATGGTTTACCTAGTTTGCTTCCCATATTACAGAATATACAGTGTACTTTCTATTCTGTTCTATTTTTCAAGCTTGTTAATTTTTCTTTGTTCTTGAGGTGGTTATAGGAGAAAAGGCTCTCATCAACTGCAAGCCTAACAATGAGCTGGTTTTATTCCAGATGCTGAGTTACTGGTCAGAAGTCTTTGCAGTCAGTGGGAGGTCCGGCTTTCAGTACTGTGCCCTCAGCCTAATCAGGGAGAGAGGCCATTAACATGCAATCACAGTTTTTCAGTGTGAGGTAATGAGCATACCTTTGTTACTGACTATGTAGGGTATGAAATTACAGATATCGCACAGAAGCATCTATGCTAAACTAATCCTTCCTTCAGCTGGTTTTCATCTGTTTTCTTTCTAACATTTTTTCCCCAACCTCTTTAAGAAAATACATGCAGGATTATTTTAATACCCTTCCTCCCCTCCCCTCCCACAGTACCCACTTCTGCCTTGCTGTAGCACTCTGAAAATAAGTAACTTCTGGAGTTTTTTTCTGACTGCAAAACAAAAAGGAAATTCTGCTCCTCTTTAAAATCGATGTAAAACTTTTGCTGTATCATCCATAGGCTAGGCTAATGTCAAGCAGGAAATGGGCCCCTGTCTGTTCAGCCCAACTTGCTCATCCACAGGATCATCCCATTTCACTGCTTTCTGGAGAAGCAGCTTCTTATATAGATTTGCCCCTAATGTACTACCCTGCTAAAGGTAGGAAGAGGACTAGGAGGAGACTATGAGTAAGAAGAGCAGTATCTTTGTGTGCAGCTT
This sequence comes from Harpia harpyja, assembly GCF_026419915.1. Lineage (NCBI taxonomy): Eukaryota > Metazoa > Chordata > Aves > Accipitriformes > Accipitridae > Harpia > Harpia harpyja. The sequence goes on from NC_068943.1 coordinate 53,518,757, forward strand.
AGAAGGACTCTCTGATAAACATGAAGTGCTTCCAACAAATATCCTGACTTTTCTGTTGTCATGTATGGAATAGCTTAGAAATTGCAGCATAAGCTGCAAATTAAAGACATTTTTAAAATTGTTGATTTAGAAATGGTAGTGCATACTATGTATAAGACTGAATTAGCCTTACTTCCTAGACTGATATTTGTGGATTGTGCTTTAATGGCTCAATCCTACAAGCTACTGAGCAAATCTGGCTTTATCTACTTACAGGCAGGCTTTGCTTTAGTGTGTGCATGGTCTCCAGAGGAATAGGGCTGTTTGCATGCTCATATGTAAGCTTCTATGGAGGTGTTTTTTTGAGCTACTTAAGCCCTGAACATTGGGCTGTGCAGCTGAAGTGCTTTAGTTATGTACCTCTTGCACTGCTCCCTTTCTCCTGCCCAAAGGGAAAATGAGCAGCCTCACTGGACATGGGGACATCTAATACGATGCTGAGTTTAAAGTTAAACAGTAAGTCTTGATTACTATTATTTCTAGTACTTTCTGAAATATTTTCATCAGTTACATACACAGCAGTCCCAAGATCAGGTGGGTAAGAGTTGCAGCTCTCACAGGTGCCTTTGCATGCATCTAGTTTACAGGGCCTGCCTCGTCTTCTTCGGCTGTCTTGTGATTGTCGAGACATCTGTTAAAGCCTTTCTGCTGCCTTGAGCTTAGTGGCTGTGGCTAGATCCTGGCCTTGCCCAGAGGTCGAGGTTTGTAGTACCTTCTCTCCAGTCTGTCCCTCCCACTGCATCAGGCTCACAGGCAGTCTTTTCAGACCTATGTGGGGTACACTGAAAGCAGACTATGGAGCAATTTTCTGTAGGGTCTTGATGGCTGTGTCCTCAAAGCCCCGTGTAACACTGCAATACTCGTCATTTTGTAATGCCCAAGATTATAGTATCAACCGAGCGATTTGGTTAATTTAGACTTATCTTCCAAATAAACTTAAAACCCAAAGGGTGTATTTTAGGGGAGAGATTGCATAAGGCACCTGTCTGAATGCCTTCAGCCAAAGGAGCAGTGTAGTCAGCAAAGGCTTGTTTCTGCTTAGGACAACTCCAAAGCTTCTCCCGAGGTGTAGCACAAATCTTTGGTTTTGTAGTTTGTGGTCATTACTTCTTGCTTTGCTTGTCATGTATGAGGAGAAAAATTACTCCTTTCTCAACTCCCATTTATTCAGTTTGCGTTTCATTTGTCTTTGCTTTTGTCTGTCCTTGAAGATGTGGACCAAAGGTATTGACGTTAAAGTGCACTAATCCAGCTGAGACTCAAGAAAGGTCGGTGGTTAGCCCTTGTTTTGTGGAGGCCATGGTCCTACTTACACGGTCTAGTACGGTGTCTGCCATCTTTGCAGACAGCACAACTATGTTCAGTTCATGACACATTTAATGAACGCTAAAATACTGAGCCCCCACCTGCTGAGGTTCCTGAGAGATGTAAGGTGCGGGAGAGGGACTGCAAGACTCAGAAGGAAGCCAAGTGTGGGCAGTAAAGCTGTTTCAGATGCTAATCCTTGGCTCTAGCAGCTCTGGAGATGCTGAATAACCTCGGCCCAGCAGGACGCTCAATAAAAGCTTTTCTTGGAGAATAAAATATCATCAGCTTAAGAGAGGGTAGGCTGGTCGGACTCTTTATGCCCCCATTTGTAGTTGGCAATTGGTAAACATGTATTTAAAAAAAAAATAGAAAAAAGAAAAAAGCTGAATTTGAAACAAAACTCTGCCTTTTTTCCTTGCACTGAGCCCCTCCTGAAGGCCCCTAAGGTACTCACCATTCTGCCAGGGTATTATTCAGCACAACCCCCCTTCCAGGCAAGCCCGGGGCCCACACAGCCTCCCCCAGCAAGCATGGCATCCTGGGGCTACACAATAAATTCCTCCCCTGCAAAACCTGGGGCTTTATTTCGGCACAAGAATCCAAAAGTGGCAACCCAGGGGGAAGAAGAATTCAAATTCAAACTTCCCACACGGCAATACAGAGACTTACCACTGAGTCACCGAAGCTGCTTAAGAATATCATTATGATATTTGCTGAAAACAACATTCCTACCTGATAAAGCTGAAAAGTGTTCAGCCCATATGAAATTCAATTCCCTGTTTAAAGTGTCCATTTTCAGCCTTCTTTTTCTCACTGAAATTAAGAGACATCTTGTATTTCCAGCAAAAGGGTTTTCAGCCAGGAGATGTAACTCAGATGGAAGTTCATTTTTTGGGTCGGATTATATTCTAGCTTCAGATGCTTGAGAAGAATAAGTTACAAAGGGGAGCGAAAGGCTCCATTTAACCAGAGGACCATTAGTGCATATGGTCTTTTGAGTTGAAAAAGTACTAGAGAGAGTGTTTTGTTCGAATCTAAGGTAGAGAAGTCACAACGTATATTCTACCTCATCCTACTATCACTGAATGAATTTCATATGAATCCAAAAGAAACATTTAAATGCTTAATATTGTTGTCTCAGAAGTTCTTTCTCAGGGTTTGATTTATTTAACATACTGGTTTAGTGTTTTGCTGTAAAAGACAAAACACAAAAATTGAGCAACATCAGGCATTCTCTGTTTTTTGGTAGTTTAACTGTGTTGTGCTATAAAATCTGGGGTGGTCATGATTGATAATAGTAGATCTGTGCTTAGAAGTATCAGTTGGGTGTTTTGAGAATGAGCCAGCAAACCAGCTCACTCTGTGCCGTCTAGCACTGGACATTCACTGGCCAAAAAAAAAGAAGAAAATTCAGTTTCATCCATATATTTAATGCGTACATGGCTAAGGGTCATCTCATATGAATATTATCTGATCTGATTTGAGGATGTTATATTGTTAGTGCTTGAGGACTGACTTTGGATTAACTACAAATTATTCAGGCTCTACAAAGTGTTAAGCAGGGCACACGTGGGCCTCTTGATGCAACCAGAACTGTAGGACTTGAGGATGAAACATGGCTGAATGTAGCTACAGCTTCTGATAAATTCAGTGTGTGTGTGGCATTTGGTGCTGCTGCTATGAATTAGGACTGTCTATAAAGATAGAAAGAAAATGCTCAACTACATTGCTGAAATACTTAGACTCAAAATTAATATCATAAGTACTTCTGCAGGAATTAAAGACTATGTGTAAAAAGTTCATTAATATGCCTATTTATTTTTCAGGCACATGTATCTCAATATTAGAATACATAACACAAGAATTCAGGATTCTTAGTCTTAAGCCCTGACGCAGAAAATTTTGATGCAGCTTTACAGATTTGCATTGTCGGTATAATTCTGAAGAAAATCGAGCAAGAAGAGAAAAAAAAGATGTCAAGGAATATTTCGACTAAAACCATTAAGTATTAGTGTTTCAGGGTTTGTGTGTTGGTTTTTTTTTTTTTTTTTTTTAACTATAGTTGCTATTAGCATCAACTCTGCTTGCTAGAAAAGCCTTTACATGTTAGTAGAGAGCTTTCTCCTGTTAATTGCCCAGTGAAGTTAATTTTGACTTACACGACTGACCTTTATATCTGAGGACAAAGACATCCAGAATTTGCATTCCACTTAGGACCAGATTCATTGAATCAGACTTAGATCTAATTGCACTATGAATTGCAAAATACAGTCCTGTCTATGAGATGTTTTCATATTGCGGCTTCTTTATAATAGTGTGTTAACGGCACAGTGCATTGAATTGATCTTGGTAATTGTGTTTCTGCAACTCCACAGAATCTTGCTGACTTTTTCGGTGACAGAAGGAGAGCTAATAGTGAATAAATTTAAAATCTGTAGTAATAATTACATTGTTCTTGTATGCGTACTTAATATTTGAAAAATCAAAAGATTTGTAGTATTTTGTTCCTATCTTTTACCCCATGATTTCATATTACCTTTCATGGCAATAACTCTGGCAATTATATAAGTCCCTCCAGATCCCTAACAATGATCCCTAACTTTCTCAGGTACTGTCTTTTCTAAATGATTTATAAAAAGTGAAAGAGATTGTGTTATTAAAGCTAGGCTTCTAATACTGAATTTATTTTAAAAGACAAATTAGATCCATATATCCGTAGATGTCTTGATTACAGGAATCGTTCTCAGTTTGACAGAAGCAAGTGCAGCTGCAGGTGTGGAAACAGCTGCTCTGTCTGCATTTTATTTGGTCTGTTACTCTGAAGTGTAGAGCAAATTTTTTTCCTGTTTAATATTTTAATAGCTGACCTACAGAGGACGACACCTCTGTGGATTTTCAGGTTTTGAGTATGGAGATGACTGGTCTAAAGAGTAATGACTAAGATTTTCAGAAGACCTGAGGATTTTACATGCTGAATTGCACTGAGATGGTGATGGAAGTTGACTTCCAAAGTCATTAATTCCTAATTCTTTATCATCTATGTATTTTGTTACCAAACAAAAAAGTTAGAGGTTATGTAGGTCACAAAACAAGTATGAATACTAGGAAGTGTGATTTTTATGTTGCTCGTTTAGCCACAATGCTGATGTTTTCCCAAGAAGCGAAATTATTTTTAGCACTTCATAATTTAACTAAATCTCATTGAAATACCATAGAAAAAGTGTAAAACATTTTTGTAGTATAAGGAACATCTCCTTACTTTCTATGAGAAGCTTTTTGCAAGCAATGGAGAGCATTAGTACCTGAAGGAGATTCCTCTAATTCACAAAATAGGCTTCTCCTCAAATTGGAGAGAAATTGGCATGGTCCCTTGTTATTTGGCTGTATATTTAATTCTGCAAGAGCTAGCTCTTGCAGCAGGTAAATCCAAGGAAAATTGGTGGTATTTTGCGTGATAAAAGTTTTAGGTTACTCTGAAAAGTCTCATTAAAAAAAAAAAAAATTAAAAAATCAGTTGAACTGTGAGGAAGCAAAGCTAGGTCCTATGTGGGATTACATTAATGATTCTCCCTTGATTTCAGGGGTTATATTGTCATTTATACCATCCGAGGGATTCTAGCCTGCAGTTTTTAGTTAGCAAACATTGAAATTTTCCTTATATTTGGCTGGTCAAATGGTATAATCTTAACCAGGCCATACACCAGTAAGCATGTGAAAAAGGGAAAATTTGAGAGGGCTGGTGCTAACGCAGGGAGTAGTGGTAGCTGGATTGACTATAATAGTGCTCTTATCCTTGACGAACTGGATGCTTGTGTATCTGAAAACTCTTAAAGTAATTGTCCTTTGAATTATAAAATAATTTTCTTTTTAAAGTGTCTTGTCTGCGTAACTCTTCTTTGGTTGCTTTTTGTGTGTGTGTGAGAGGTAGATATATTTTTCCCTTTTCTGTTTCAGAGAGAAAAATCAGTGTTATCTTCTTTAAGGATTTACTGTCATTACTATGATTTTATGTTTTGCATTCTTCTCCTGAAACTGTGTTTATCCTTCTCTGTTGGAAACTATGTTTTTGTGCTCTCCCGTGCAAAATAAATTAGTGAACAAAACAGAAATTACCCAGAGGCTGGGCTTTTTTATTTTTATTTTTTGTAAGTGTACTTTGAAACGAATCCTGTCTGCTGGTTGCAAGACTTCTCTGGCATCCCTGAGGAACTGCAGGTGCTGAGATGTCTGCCTGTGCAGGACTGGCAGGGAAGGCACTGAGCTTGAAAAAAGTTACTTAGCAGTAGCAGTAGTGCCACTATTACCATTATGTTTTGGAGTGTGAGACCAAGGAGGATCTGATTGTCGTTAACAATGTCTAAAATCATAGAATCATAGAATCATTTCAGTTGGAAAAGACCTTCAAGATCATCGAGTCCAACCATTAACCATGCCCCCTAAACCATGCCCTGGATTACCCTGTCCACTCGCTTTTTGAATACCTCCAGGGATGGTGAATCAACCACTTCCCTGGGCAGCCCATTCCAATGTTTGGCAACCCTCTCAGTAAAAAAATTTTTCCTAATATCTAACCTAAATCTCCCTTGCCTCAACTTGAGGCCATTTCCTCTTGTTCTATCTCCAGTCACCTGACAGAAGAGACCAACACCCACCTCACTACAACCCCCTTTCAGGTAGTTGTAGAGAGCGATAAGGTCTCCCCTCAGCCGCCTCTTTTCTAGACTGAACAACCCCAGATCCCTCAGCCGCTCCTCATAAGACTTGTGCTCAAGGCCCCTCACCAACTTGGTTGCCCTTCTCTGGACACGCTCCAGCAGCTCAATGTCTTTCCTGTAGTGAGGGGCCCAAAACTGAACACAGTACTTGAGGTGCGGCCTCACCAGTGCCGAGTACAGGGGAACAACCACCTCCCTGTTCCTGCTGGCCACACTGTTCCTGATACAGGCTAGGATGCGACTGGCCTTCTTGGCCACCTCGGCACACTGCTGGCTCATATTCAGCCGGCTGTCAACCAGCACCCCCAGGTCTTTCTCTGCTAGGCAGCTTTCCAGCCACTCTTCCCCAAGGCTGTAGCGCTGCATGGGGTTGCCGTGACCGAAGTGCAGGACCCGGCACTTGGCCTTGTTAAACTTCATACAAAATGACCAACTGTAGCTTTGTGAATGTGTTATTTAGAAGTGAACGAAATACTTGGAAGTTTTAAGCTAGCAAATAAGATGCATTTTTTTCCCTAGGGAGTTTTCTTGCAGATGCATAGATTTATTAGCTCAAATCAGTGCATATTTAAAAGACTGTAGGTAGCTTGTTTTAGATATATTTTGTCCAACTCAAGCTGCAATAGGGCATGTTCTTGGCAAGACAGTTGCCATACAACTGCTTCTATCCACCATAAATCTCCTGATGGACTTCAAACACTCCTACAGCATTCTGCTGTTAATGACATTAACATGTCTTTCTCTATCCAACAAATTTGAGCATCAGTGAAGGAAAACACTTTTGGATAAAATAGGCAGTAAGCCCCAGGGTAAACTAATATTACTTCCTTAGAAGTTTTTGGCTGTATAATGTTTGTATTAGGGAAAGTTATTTAAATGTTCTCAATTTGTTTTGCGTTGTCTTAGCTTTGAAGGTTATTTTTACTGCTATAGATACGTTTGAAGGGAAGTATAATCTGTAAAGATAATCATAAGGGCAGCTTTGAAATGGCTGAAATATGAGAGGTGCAAAGCAGTGCCAGTGTCCCTGCTGAAGCTCTACAAGTTTCCATCTTCCCTGTGATATATGATCAGGAGGGTAGATGTTGTTCTTCGATATAGTTTGTTCCATCTCAAAGTAGGCATATATCTATATAGATGAACTGTAATACATAATTTCGCTTAAACTGTAATTTTTAAGTGAAAATCTTTGGTCAGCATTTGGTCATATTTGTAGAGGTTAAAAAATAAAATCTTTCAACAGAAAGGCGGCAGTCCTTCAAGGCAGAATTAGAATTACAAAGCCAGTACCACCGGCTGGGAAAGTTTATCGTAATAGGAAAGTGCCACTCCTAACACAGGCTAACAATAATAAATGCATTTTGTAGAAAAGGATCAAGAATTCATTAGGGCTTAAGAGATTTGCTTTGTTGAGGCCATAAGACACATCATCCTGATGCCATTTTGCCTCTTGTGTTTATTTTCTTTTGATCCAAGTTTCTTTACTGAGAACAATTAAAGCTAGAACCTAGTGCTTAGACTTTTGTGTTTCAATGATACAAAACAAAATAGATTTGTAGAAGAGGATGAGACAATATAGTAATAAGGAAAAAGTCATGTAATTACATAGGTTTCTTCTGCTTTTGTTACATGATTTAAATACTAAATTTGCAGTTCTCGCTCCCCTTGAATATCAAAATACTACTAGTAGCAAACAGATGCATTTCACATTTTGCCGGAATACAGTGCTACAGCAGAGGGGCAAATACAAGTTTTCCTTTGTTTAATAACCGTAATGAAGTTTTACTGGGGGAAAGAAAGAGTGACAACAGAAAGAATGATAAATATTTTTGAAAATTAACTGGCACTCTTCTAAGGTACAAAATGGCACACAATATAAAAATATTAAAATTGGGAAGGAGATAGTATTTTTTTTTAAAGCAAAGTGATGAACCCTGCCGTGGTAGTTTGGAGACCATATGTATTTTATATGAAAACTTCACATAGCTAATTTGGACTCTTTCTTATTTGCATGTTTCAAATTAGTATTGTACCACTGAATTCTGTTAAACTGCTTTGCTGTAGATCTTCCAAGGGATTTTATTGGTAACGGGTATTTTTTTCATCACATTCACCATATGCTCCTGCTCTGCAGTTGCTGATTCAGCTATCTTTTGAATTTAACATGTATCTGATGTTCAGAATGGTCCTTCAACACGGAGCCATTCTAAGTAAATAAATTTACAGTTGACAGGCTTGAAAGAGAGCAGTAGTCTTCATCTTGGACGTGCAGAACAGGAACATAATGATTTAACATCCCTTGTATGCTCAACGTTGTGTTATGTTCTTCATGCTGCCTTACCCTTCTGTCTTATTAAAAATTGCCTGGTCTACTTGTCTATTTACTATAGTTTAAATAATCTATAAATTATCCTTTTTAAAACTCCCATGTCTCTTCAGAATGACTCCTTCAAGCTGTTTCTGTAGCCATTATGATACATGATCGAAACTGCAACCCTTAAAGAATTAAATGAGTCTTGGTTAAGCAATTTTGCAATGAAGAGGAGAATGGCTTGCTTGCAATAAAGGGGAGAATTATCCTGAATTACTGAAGCTTAAAACCTGAAGTTCTCCCCAAAGTTCAAAAATATCTCCTCATTTCCTGTGTGAAGGAAATAAATTACTCTCTCAGCCCAGTGGAGTTTAGTTTTGAAGGTTGTGAAAGTATTTATGTTGATCCAGGATTTTGGCAAGCTGGGATCAGATGGTAATTTTATGAGCACTTTGGAAGTAGACCTTGCAAAGACAAGCACCAAAATATGACTTAGTCAATCCCCCTCCAGGCAAATTACATGGGAAAAAGAGATTTTCCTGGGTCTGTTAAGGTTTGTGTGGGGTAGGACGACAAATCTGTTAATTGTTACTGCAGGATTCACCTAACTAGCAGCTGTCACCATATTCATTGATCCAAAACTTCAGATGTCTGAATTCCAAGTAGATACAAACTTTCCATTTTAGGTGCCTCTCAAACAATGTATTTTCTTTTTTTCCATGTTGTTTATACCTGTATGTGCGATGCAGATTTTGAGAAAGCATGCTATGAAATTTGATGGTTTGGAAGTAATTTCTTACACCTAGGTTTCTAATCTGAAGATCTTAATTATGGAAAATAGGCTCATCTCTTGTAGAACATCTTTTGGTTTTGTGTAAACAACAAGGTTGGATGAAGCATCTGCCAGTGGTTTTTTTGCCGCCTTCAAAATTTACAATCTGAATTTTAAATTCTTTCACCTTTTTTATTACTACTGATAGAGCTCTTTTTTGAAACCTAGAGCCACTGATATCAGAAGATATAAGCAAGTGTACACCTTATATGCATGCTTTCTTAGTGAAAATGCTATCAATTTTCCAGGCAGTATTTGTTACTGAAAATATTGCATACATCTAAACAGGATAGTTTGTTATTTATTCTCTCTCTCTTTTTTTTTTTTTTTTTTTTTTTTTTTAACTTCAGCTGTGGGCAGGTGGCAGAGGTTATGTAATTGTAATTGGTGTGAGTTGTCAACATGGTCAAGTTAGTTATGTGAAAATTAATTCTGCTTTTTTAATCCTTTTGTACTGAAATGTTTGAAAATCTGAAGCTCGTGGAAAACAAAATGACCCAATGTTCCTGAGAAAGCAGAATTAAGAGGTCTTCAGCATGTTTTTTCTGTATTTGTTTGCCAGATACATGAGCAGCCATGTAATCAATAGAGCTGCGTTGAGTTATGCTGGCTGAAGGTCTGGCCCTCGTGGTTTTGAATTTAATATGAACTGGTGAATACTTTCAGTGTCCGCAAAACTCGGATGTATGGAGCTTTCCGTAAATACTGTCATTCTAAAAATAATTCTGAAGAATTGCTCAGAAGATAATACTATAAAAACGCTCGTGCCAACAATATTCAAATGTTCTTTGTGGAGAAACTGAACTCCAGATTACACATTGCAGTTCAGCTTTACCACAATTTAGGAAAATATTTGTAGTTATTACAGGGCTGCTAAACAACAACTGAAAGCTAATTGATTGAAATGGTTCAAAGGTTCAGTTTTGCATGTAATCATTAAATGAATTAAGTTCTGGTAGCTGAATAGTTTCAGAGCTTCGAATAATCTTGTGTGGTTAGAAATACTTCCAACCAATATATAGATAAGTAATTAAGAGGGAATCTTTGCACTTTTAGTACAGAAAGAAATTAAGCTAATTTCTTAGGAATTTGGGAAATCATTTGAAAGAAGAAATAACTGCTGGGAACTAGGAAGTAGCATTTATGCATTATTAAAATGAACGTATGTGGATTACTCTATATTTTAGAGCCAAATAACCAAAGAAGTTGAGCTGGATTTAGGTCTTCGTAATGTTTTATTCTTCTGGAGAGAAGGCTGTTGCTCAGAGCCATTGTCACAACCTGTTTCTTATGAGTTACATCGGTCGTGATAATGAGGGTTGTGGGAAAAGGAAGAAAACAGCAAGGTGATTTCGCCTGGCTCCCAGTGCCAGAAGAAGGGGTTTCTGCTAGAGCAGGTTGCTCTTCTACCAGGTGAGCAACTTCAGCAGGAGCCAGCAGGTGGGAATGTGTCTCTGTGTTTGCACAGAAGTGCCCCAGTAACTACGGGCTGGTCTGTATAACAGCAAGTTTTCCAGTTGTAGGGACTTTATGGTGTGGTTCAACAGGATTTGGCCCCCTGATGCACAGACACAGAGATGTAGCCATGGTCTTATCTTACGTTTTCTTGTAGCTGTTTGTGATTTCTTTGAAAATGTGCAAATTTTTGTCTGTCTTACTCTGCCAGGGAAGTTTGAACTAAAAATCTGTTAGCTGAAATCTATAATTTTCTCTTTTTCCTTCACTCCTCCTTTCTAGATTTTCCCGTATTTGACAATGCTGTATATATCATAACTTTGAATATTTTACCGATAATGAGGCAATTTCTCCCTTGTTGGAAAGCTGTAATCATCTAGACACATTTTTAAAGGAATACTTAGATGGCACAATGCAAAATGTGTTGTATCAGAAATTTATATCTTTTCCAACTGCCTTAACTATTCTAATAAAAGATTTTACTGTCCTTGCAGACCTTGCATCCCTCATATCTGTCATAGCTGTAATTCTACTAAATCTTCACACAACGTAAAAGAAATAATACCCTTGTTCCCTGAGACCCCCTCCCCTAGCAAATATAAAAGCACTCTAGATACGGTCATGGATTTGTGTGACCTAAGTCGTAGGCTAAATCCTGACCTATGAAAATACAAAATACAGATCATATAATACACACATTGAATTAGTTTTAAATGTTACAGTATAGACCTGAAACCGAAGCATCTTAAAGAATATTTTAAAGACGTGTTAATAGAAATGGCATAAAAGTGGTTTCAGATATTGTATTCAGCCTCCTTAAAATTCTGCCTGTGGTTTCAATTCTACTGTGTTATTTTCCTCCTATCTAAACTGTATCATCATCTGCTATTCCTGTGTGTGCCGCACCGTCAATATTGTTTTCTGCACTGTTATGCTTTAGCTCAATTCTGGCCCTATGGCATAAAACTGTGGATTGTTTTTCAGAGCATGGAGCGAAAACTATGGAGAGTTTTGAAGGAATAAATAAAACACGCTGCTCATTCTTAGTTAAATGCCTCAGAAAGCCTCTCTCCGGTAGGTGAAGGGACAGGGGACTTTCTGAAACTTAACTCCTTTGATAACCAAAATGTGGATTTGATCGCATGTGAATGGGTGGCTTTTCGGTTTGCTGGTGATTTCCAACTTCTTTCGCTTGTGGTTCCCTAAACATTTTTCAGAGGAGTAGTAGCATCCCACCTTGGAAACTGCTCAATCGTAAATTAGTATTTGGCGTGTGCTGCTTTTTGGTCACTATTGGCAGGCATTTTGGAGACTGCCTTTAGTGCTAGCTGAGTCACACAAACACCAGTAAGAAAGAAAACAAATCTTTTAGAGAATAGGTTTTTTATTTTGCCATTCGCATTTCTGGAGAAGGGAAATACAGTCTAGTGCTTTTTTGTTTCAAACAGAACTGTCTTTTTTTTTATCTAAATCAAATAGTTGGATTTTTTTCCAATCAGTGAGTCATAGAAAACATAGAAAAGAAGTTACCTAAAATGATATAAATATTTCTGTGTTTTTACTATTTTGGTAGTCCATTTCTAGATTTTGAAATATTGTTTCTTAAATTGTATAAAGGTCTTTTAATTTTCTTGAAATTTTGCATGTACTGAAATTTTTCCCTATTTCTCTTTTATTTCTGGAATTTGCTTGATAGGCAGACCCCTACTGCAGATGGAGGAGGGATGAGAAATTGTTTCCATTTGAGCGTGGTCAGCTCCTGTTAAAATAGGTCCTGCTTACTCCGTGGCTGACCATGCTCTTACGAGCTTTGTCAACATGGACCTGTCACTGAAGTCCATTATAGTCAATTGGTATGAGGCCAGTAGAAGAATTTCACTGACCTTAATCTTAAAACTCTTGATTTCTCATTTATTTTCTTATTCCAGTGTGGTCAGAGTTTTGAGCATGAGGCAGAGCTTTCTATGAAGTTGTTTATTCCATCTGATTAACTGATAATATCTTGGTTTTAAAAGCACTTTTTGGAGAGTAGTACTTTGGTCCTCAGGAATCAAGAACACAACATAATTAGTGGGTGTATAAAAAAAAATATGAAGTTCTTTGTTTTCATTCCAACTTTTGATGTTTTATTTACAAACTAAAAAGACAAAGAAATCCAGAAATGCAAAGAATGATCTTCATATTAATTTATACTGTTTAGAGAACAAAACAAAACAACAACAACAAAACCCCTAAAGAATTACTTTGCTTGGTGATTCCTTAATGAGCTTGTAATACTTATAATATATACAGTACAAGTAATATTAATGAAATGTCATGTTACAGCTTCATAGCTATTTTTTTCAGAAATCTAACAAGTAATTTTGTTTTCTTTTGGTTTTAACAGTGACAATAATATCCTGATAAGGCATTTGTCTGGAAGGCCAGAGACTTCTCCGGGCTCAAGTTAAGTTATGACAATGTTGCTGAGAGCTCTGGACTTCCCGCAGTCCCCACAATAAAAACACAACGGGCACAATCTGTAAATGTGAACAAAATACTACTTTTACGAGTAAAAGTGGTAGGAAAATAGATCTATTTTTGCCAGGTGAGGAAGGATTTAGAACAAGTAGAGAAATCTGCATTTTATTTCCAAGCTCCTTAAAAGCTGCTACAAATAATGAATGAACCCACCATTGATGGGGCAGGATTTGACACCAGGTACGTTTTAGGAACACTCTCTGGGGAGGGACCGCTGCTTTGAGGGACTCATATCCCCTTAATTAAAGTGTCATATCCTGACACTGCCATACGATTATGCCCTTTACGGTGCCATCCCTTTCCAATTAGGTAATAAAGGGAAACAGTGAATTGTTGCCCACTCTTCATCTTGCTGGCAATGAAGGAATAATGCTAAGGCAGATCTGTAGGCTGGGAAGCTTATCATCCCTCTGGCTGGTGAAAATCCTTTTGCGTGCTGCTGTTTGTAACAGAGAGGGCTCTTTCCCTGTGTTTTTGAGACTAAATGCCAACTTCTTATTAGTGCTTTGTGGCTATTCAAATCTAGCTGCTGCCTGTTTTCCGGTTGCTAGAAAGTTCAATAGAGTAAGCTCTGAGTGTATTATCTGTTAGCAAAACCTGTGGTTTTTACTTGAGTTTCTATTGTTGCAGTTATGTAAACAGGACACAAGTATCTTACTAGGCTTTGTGTCAGCAAAGGAAAATAAACATAAATTTTATACATTATGTAGGGTCAAATATCAGAGGAAAGTCAGCCTTTCACTGCCTCTGCTGCTAATGCATGGGCGAGATTCCTGACCTGCTGACTGCATATAACTGGCCTGATAATTCAGAAGAAAACAGAGAACCTGAGTGTTGCTCTGATTTTGTTCTCTTAGAAATTCTTCTCCAAGAACAGTAGCTCTTCCAGGACACAAAACTAACAGCCCTAAGGTCCCTGCCAAAGCATTCCCCTCAATTACCTTCCAGCCCATAGCACTATGCAACCAGTTAACAGCAACATCAGCATAATACCTGGTATTGATGATATCTTTTTCTTTGGCATCATCAGCATTCTGTATATCTACCTCAAAAAAGAAGACCAGAACCTATTCAAAAGAGGGAGGCGTTTTTACTGTTGAGATAAGACAGGCTCAAAACTACTCTCCTAAATGGAGACCGGGGATTCAAGGATCAAGTAGTCTGTTTTTAGCTTTGCCAATGGAGGATGCTTTAGGAGCTCTGTATTTCGGTACACACTCCAGATATTCACACACTGTGCTTAGATAAAGCGATGCATCCTGAAAGGTGCGATTCAGAGTACCTAATTCTGGAAGGGTACGTTCTCCATGTGTCAAAGAGTGCACATAACCTACAGGCAACTTAGGTTATGTGCCTAAATTCAAGGCAGGATGAATTATCCCACCTCAACACAGAAGCTAGAAAATGCATTCACTGCTTATTGGTTGTTTAGTTGCTTGGAGGGTTAACAGAGCTTGCCACACATCTATATTTGAAAAATATTTCCAAAGAGTTTGGTTTTTTTTTCTGAAGTAATTTCTGTTTAACTGTTTCACTTTTATAGTCTTTTTAAGCTAATTTTCAAAGATCTGTTTGGAAAGAAAAACAGCAACACCAAAAACTCCCTGAAAATGCTTATCAGAAAAAAGCCTTCCAGTCCTTTTAAATAACGTATTTTGCAGAAGCAGTATTCCTCAATGTGTGAACAACAGATCTTTTCTGCTCTTGAAGTCGTATACAGAGAAAGCAGGAAATAAGAGGTATAGGCACAGAGGAGGGAGAGAGGAAATAAAATAAAAATAAAAGAGATTATAGGAATACCCAAGACCACAGTTGTGAGCTAGGGCAGTAGTTCAGGGTCTTGGGGCAAAACTATTTATTATCAGGTTGCAGTGGCATAGGGGCAACTGAGAAGATTTTGCTGAGAGCATTTTGAGTAAGGGGAGGAAGAGGGAAGAGGAAGGCTTACAGGGGTGTTTGGCAGCCAGGCAAGAGCTTGTTAATTGTTTTTGCCAGTTGATCCGATAGGATTTTGGAAAGGATGTTGGAGAAGAGGCAAAAGACATTGAGTCTGGCTGTGAGAGTAACTGTGAGAACGACTCAGCTGATGAAGCTCTGAGGCTAAATTCGGGGCTGGGGATAGAACTGCCAGAAGGGTATTGCTGTAGGGTTCCGCAAGAAAGAAACAGGATCTGAAACCAAGAGCATAAGAATTGGTATTTTGTAACAGGGTGAGGAAGGAAAGCTGAGTTCACCTTTCAGTTTTTGTTGGCAGAAAAATATCCATATTGAGATAGCATAGACACAGTCAGAGAATTTTCACTCTGTGTTTTTTTCCTTTGCCTTCTGTAATCGTTGCTCTTCCCACTGTGGTGAGTCTCTCCTACCTTAGAGCTAGAGCCTTTACCATCTTTGCAATATAGCGATATTCTTTCAGAGCATACCATGTATGGAAATGATGCCTACAGAAAGCCTATTTTTTTGATACTGATCTTGACATTTTTATGCCTTCATACATTTTGTGTCTGACTCCAGTGTAATTAAGATTGTCAAGGATGTTCCCAGTATCGCTTTATTTACACGTTTATTTAAAATTGTCTGAATTAATTTAAATCTGAAAAACTGTGTGTGACATTCTGTATCATACAGTATCATTCTGGAATAAGCTTTAAAATGTCTTTTAAAAAAAAAAACCAACAGGATGCCATGGATTCATCCCGCAGTTGGTAAGGTATATCCTGCAAGGCATTTAAGGGCCTCAGTTCACATACATTTAATTGCGGTTTACGTTATCGTCTAAGTGTCGGCACCCTTAATATTGTCTAGTGACCTTCAAGTTTCCACAGCTTGGAGTATGTGGTCGTATTAAATCCATAGGGAAGCATGTGCCGTGTTTTCTGTTCCCAAAGCCGCTCATTTGCAAGAGGGTTTCCAGGCTGCTTACAGCCAGAGTCTTGGTGTCCTTCGGGACACAAAGCGCCAGTCTGCTCTTCTCCTTGGAGAATTCAGCCATAAATCAGTGACTAAATTACTTTTTCCTTGATCTACATAAACCTTATGGCATTATGAAGGAGCCACCATTCCTTTCACCACCTCTGCACCTATTCTAGCACCTCCTTATGTGAAGAAAAAGCCCAGAAGGCTGTATAATAGCCCTTGCAGGCGTGAGGGACTAGGGGAGGGAGAGGAGAGGGAGGTGTTGAGATGTATGTGTTTATAAAACTAGTCCTTGCTGAAGCCCTTCCATGGTGGGCATCGCATACGTACATGAGAAGAAACCAAAAAATGCACTGCCGAGATGTGCAGACCCAGGAGACAGCCAGCAGGCACAGCTCAGCAAACTGACTGTGAAGGTGCCCGACCTCTTGGCTTGTGTGCCCTCGTCTGATTTTCTCCACTGCTTCCCTGGTAGGGGTTTTGTGCTGTGCAATTAAGGAGCAAGAGAGAAAGCACTTGGGCTGTGCTGAGAGATCTGCAGTGGCTGATGGTGGGTAGGTTGCTTCCTTCTGCCCTCAATGCTTTTAATGACCTTCCAACATGAGGTCGTTAGCTGCCGGGAAGAGAGATACACCGATGACTGTGTTCCTGTGGATCAGTTCAGTGGCACATATGGCACGAAGAGAGTTTTGGAGAAAACCACATGGGTATCGTTAGCACAAGCTTTAGAAATACCTTCAGCAGCCTGCAGCTCTGCAGGGTATTTCTTTGTGGCTGTGTACAGCAAAACTTTTCTCCTGGTTGTCACCAGCTGTCAGAGGTTGCTGGTGAGGAAGAGAGAAGGTTCAATTCACCCTCGCCCGGCCAGACTGCGCCACTTGCTTCTTCCTGGCAGCAGGTAGAGGCATCCGTTCCCTTTCCAGCCTTCACTAAGTGACAGCGGAAGCAATATGAAAAGCGAAGGGATGTATTCAATGAAAATTTTCTGTAGAATGAAGTTGTGCAAGGCTTGCTTTATATTTTTCTTCGGGAGATCAAGAATTTCTACTTCTTAAAGATCTCTGTACTAATAATATTTATTTTTTGTTTCAGCAGCATTGCATCCTGCAGCTTCAATATTACCACTTTGTGGCACTTTCTAGGTAGTTTGCACCCCTTCTGACCACTGGTAACCATAACGCTTTCAATATATAATAACTAAGCAAGGTAGTTTTCTAAAAGAAAATAAGCAGATGTCAAGGTTACAGTTGATCTTGGGACGACAAGTCCCTGGTAATAAGCACTTCGTTCAAAAAGACAGTTCTGCAGGAACTGTTAGCATTAAGGCTTCTGTCGTGAGTCACAAAAGCTATTGTTTTATCTGAGGCAGCCGTTCTCAAAGCCATGTTATTTCCAGGGCATGGCACAATTGGGCTGTGGTTTATTTGAGGGTTTTGGGCTCAGTGCAGTTGAGAGGACTGAGGACTCCTTACGGTTGTCATTTCCAACTCCCACCTTCTCCGCAGTCTTTATTTGCTGCATCACTTGTGCTCTTGCACCAAGGCCTTCATTCATGTAAACTAGCATGATTTTTGTAGATAGAATTTTTTTGTATGTCTTGTGCAGGTTATTATATTGCTGCCATTATTATTACATTCAGAAGCATCCAGGCTGGTGTTTGGGGGGTATATGTGTGTGTGCTTGGAGCCGGGAAAGCTTTCACCTCCTCTGCAATTGAGAAGCAGGACAGAGGCTTTCAGCAGTTAGCTTGGAAGAGCCTCCTCATTGTCTCTCCATTTCTTCCCACACGTTTGCCCATGAGCTGCCTCCTCTCCGTGTCTTCTTCCCACTCCCAGCCCAGAAAATTTGTCATGCTGTGTGCATCTCAACTCCCACACAGCCACAGCTGTCAGCTCTGTGTTCCCTTGCACTGCCGACGGCAGCATCCCGTCCTTCCTCCGGCTTCCAGAGTGGGGTCATTCCCTTGCAAGCGGAGCAATCTCTTCTGCCAGTCACAAGCTGCGCAGCCTCCCACCCTCCAAACATACTAATGCTGGCATATATATTTTGTTGGGGTATTTATGAAGTTTGTTTGATATATCAGAATTAAAAAGAAATGTGAAACAAGCATTACTTGGCTTCTTAGGAAACATTTACAAAACATTTTCCATGTTTTGAAAATGAACATTTAACAAGACACGGTTTGTTTTGCTTATTTGATTTTAATGAAGAATTAAATCCAGAAAATTCAATAAAAACTATATATATGAGAGGGGAAAAAAAATCCACCAAAAGGATAAAAAGACATTTTTTATTTAAATAACTTTTGGACAAAGCATTTCAGCCCATGACAGTTTTATGTATTTTCCCAGATTCAGATATGCAGCTATGACAGAAGAACAGGGTTTTAAAAGCCTCAGCTGGGTGTCATACAAAAGCTAATCTTAGGAAAGTAGACAATTAGGTATAAACAGATAGGGTACACACTGTTTTCTAACAGATGATTTGGCAGTCAAGAAAGTGGCATTTTACAATATTCTCTGGGTTGGAGTGGCTCTTTTCTTAGTGTAACTACCCTGTAGGTGAGTGTCCATCCACAAAACTTTAATGAAGATCCTCATTCCTGTATCCCTAAAACAAAATTTTCTTGAAGATTCCACATTCCTCCATGAACTTTACCTATGCTTTGCTGTCCTTACTATGTTAGGTTTGGTTTTTTTTCCTAGTGCCCCATCTGGACCTTCCCAATTGCCCTGCTAGCTCATCCCTCCCTTTCTGTCCCCAGTGAACCTGAAAAATGTGCTGTTCCTTGCTCTCTGCAGCACCCTTCCCTGTTGCTGAAGTCTTTGCTCCTTAGGCTAGAGACTCCCAGTTAACTCACGTTTCCTTTACAGACCATGTCTTTTAGACTTTGATTCATTCTTCACATTGTGCATGGGACTATCTCCACTTGGTCTCCATCTCCTTTGTAGGCAGTGCCCAAAAGCAGATGCAGGTTTCCAGCCAGTTCCTTTTACTAGAGCAGAGTGGGATCACAGCTTTCAGTCCCATAGGGCATGCTTATGTGCACATGCATTATTGTATACATACATACAAAGAGATACTGTCTGTCTTTTCACAGCAGTATGATAACCTCTGATCTTCTGATCCACAGTTTTTTTCCCATCCTGTATTCATGTGATTGTCAAGCCTAAATGTATTGCTTTTTCGGTGCCCCATGAGTAGCACCCTATCACTCCAGACCATACCCCCAGTTACTAAAGATGGGTTTGAGTCTGCTCCATGCCTCGGGGCACTCACCATCCCTTTGGGCTTCATGGCACCTGCAAATCAAATAAACATACTCTGTATTCCACCATCCCCATCATTAGGAAGTGGTTGTTTCTCAACGGTAGGAAAACATCCTTCTGAAGGAAGAGGACATCTGAGAATTTAAAAACAAATAGGCAGCACAGTCTGTTCAGAAGATACTGCTGCAGATTTGTCATTAACCATGTTGGTTTAGGGAAACGTTTCGAGGAAATAACTCTCAAAAATCTGCCATGCACTTACTTACATCAATTTGCTACAGGTGTACCTGTGGCAGATGAACTGGGAGAAAACTGGATTAGGATTGTCTTTTAAAAGTTAGTCAAATATCAGAATTGCTGTTTGGTGGGGTTGGGCAAATCTGATTCTTTTTCCATCTTGACTGGAGGAAAAATGTAAGAATATATATATTAAATTTTCATATAGAAAGTTGAACTACTTTGTCTTCGCAGTCTCCATTTATTAGATAGATTATTTCACCATTAACTGATCTGAACATGGAGGTTTGGTCTGCTAAAATGAATCAAGCTGTTTAAACTTAATTTGTTATGAAATTATACCTTAGGAAAAAAATATTTCTGGAGGAATAGTTTCACTGAGGTTAGAGGTTACCAGATAATATAATAAAATTATTCATTTTGAGTTTTTTCTGCTATTAGGGAAAAAAAATAACTGGTATAACCCCATTTTCCATACAGATGGATTTATGTGTTTGGGGTTTCCTACAAAGTCCACTGAGTGAAATAGATACCTTTTGAGAGAAATAGTCTGAACATAGGGCCTCTGGTTGAAAATGTTGAGACCATTAATGAAGTACAGATTTATTTGACTATGGGTGTTTATGATGAGAAAAAGCTGGATCCAGCACTTCTGTTTTCCCATTTTTGTTTCTCTGATTTAGACTTCAAAATAAAATTGATAAGAGGGAGGGAAGGTGAGCAACTGTCCTTGAACACAGCTTTGTAGCTCAAATTAGCATCTGGTTATTTCTTTGTCCACCGTGCCATTTATCTAAGACACTGTCAACAACAGAGCCGTTAAAATGCTAAGAGGCTAGTGAAAAGTAATTATTTTGGCAGTACTAAGATTGGGAAGGTTAGTTCTGCAGAAAACCTCCAGTATGCAAAACCAGGATTAATTGCCCATTTTCCAGCTGAATTCACAATATGCTGTTGCTGCATTAGCTCTTTTAAAGAGTTGCCTGTGCCTGAGAAGGTATCACCATCTGCTTTGTTTCCTGTGACCCTGCGCACACATTGCTTTCATTTTTACGGTATGATACGTATTATGAAATAGTTAATGACTAGTTTATATACTGATTACTGCATCTGGTGAGCAGGAGCAGGCTTGGACTGAATTGCTCACTGTGCGGGGAGCTGCAATGCGCCGGGGAAGCTGGTAGGCCCACTGCCTGCGAACTGAGGCGAGAGAAATACTCTTCTCATTTGGCACTATGTCCCCCCACTGACTACTTTCCCACTTGCAAAGGGCCTTGAGTGCTTCATACATTCCTCTAAGTAGATTGTTTATTTTGCTGATTTGACAGTATAAGAACAGGCAGTGGGGATGGTTTCCATTAGTAATAATTTTAATTGTCTTGGCAAAACTTTTCTTTGTTCAATAACAGATTATACAACATAGTTTGCCAGATTATGTAGTGATGGTTTCACTTCTAAACTATATTTTAAGTTTCCCTGCTTCTAAGCATCCTGTAAATGTGTTAAATTGTTTCTGGCCCTTGTGGAAATTAAACTTAATGCTTGTGTACGTCAAAAACACACTAAAGTGAGGTAACTTCACATCTCGCGTGCAGTTTATTTTGGAGTTGGCTAGCCACAGTTTTGGGTAACATTACGTTTAACATATTAGAGCTTTTCAGTTGTAATTGCAAAGTGTGTCAGTCTTGCTGACCTTTGTCTGTCAGATTTAGGTTGTAAAGGGTGTAAATGTTGTTGCCTTTGTGTTGACTAATCATTGTATTTGGTGGAAAATTGACATGAGTTAATTTTGCAAAGCTGTCAGTTGCGTGCTTACACATAGGGAAGTCTGTGAACATTGAAATTGTGAAGCTTTACCCAGAGAATACAATATTGCAGTTAGTGCCTTGTCTGGGCTATCCTGGGACAAAAATTTCGCTTGAATTTTCACTGTCTGCTCATAGCAGAGGGACATGTGATGCATTACCACTGTCAGGAAGCCAGACATAAAGAAGAATTTGATTTTAAAACTTACTGGGGCATGCTTGCAAGTTTGAAATAAAGTTATTGATTCATTTATGCACTGCAACTGGAGACTTAAATTTACCAGCATTATCCGGTGAGGCGGCAAAATAGTCCTACTTCCCACTCCAGATGAGAAAACTGAGAACATAAAATATCTATTGTCTAAATTTCCAAGGTTCTACATGCGTTGATTTTTACACTCTCAACTTTCTGAACAAAGCTTGAGATTTCTTAGTGGGGCCACGGGGTTTCAAACAACAAAATCATGGTCTTTAGGTGACACATAGAGAGACCGAAGCTGAAAAGTTCCATTGGGAAGAATTACACAACTCTGTTAAAATCATGCTTTCACTCTTGAGGGTTTAAAATGGTGCCAATTAGTTGAGGAGAGTTTCTCCACGTAGAGTGTATGGAGGAGTTGCACAGTCAGTAGGAACACAAATTGCAAGTACTATGTGCAGTTTGAAAAACTCCCTTAGCATGCTGAAATCTGGCCATCTCCCATTGCTCTTCAGTGGAAAAGAACCTTCTCGATTCTTTTGTTTATGAGCATATCTTCATAACATTCATAACACTGCTGCACATATATCACCAACTGAATTTGTGTTAAACCTTGAGTCATCTGCGATAGCATTCCTGTCTCAGTTTGGGTTTGGGTTTTTTTTAACTCCATGTGAAATAAATTCTTGGATAAGCTGGTAGGATGCAAGTGAGCAGAATGCAGAGATTTTCTTTATTTGGTTTAGCTACTTCCTTATAGGTACTTTTATGAATGATACTTAATGTGATTGATTTTCTGAAGAACTTAAATTTGAACGGCAGAAGTCAAGTTTCTGTGACTGATATACATTTAATGGAGAGGTTGGGGTCAGTCGTCTTCATCTTGCTGTCTGAGTGCTGATGTGCAGCATGACATTTCAGCAGCTGGTAAGATTTAAAACAAAAAATGTCATCAGTCTCTCAGCCATATCAAAAGCAATATGAAAAATATAGTTAATAAGAAAAGATCAGCCAGTTTTAGGGAAGGATCTCTCCTCCTGGCCTCCTTCCTTTGCTTCACAGGCAGAAGGTTCCCCCAAAGGCAGTAGAAGGCAGTGCAGCAACGTGCACAAAGGACCGGGTCTCATATTGCATGGTCAGAAGAGGTTTGACTAGTCCTGGAAGGAAGCAAGCCAGGTTTGCTGTGTCTTCAGAGATGCTTTGCCTGTGGGAAAGGGTGTTAGACACGAAGGGGGTTTGGTGTTTGCTTGCCGTGGCACACTTGTCTGCAGCGTAGCTGTCATGCCGACATTGTAATGCTGTGCCTCTCCCCAATTCCCAGGTCTCATTTCTTCTAAAAGAAGTGATAGAGCCATAATGTAACTTTAAGTAACTTCAAAGAGTATTTTCAAGATTTTTTAATAGCACAGTAGAACTTATTTAATGCTCCAGTTATAGAGGAGTTACTATAATAAGAACTCTTCAAATGCGATTGTGTTCTGTAAAGTATCATCCCTCTTAAATAAGTGGTGTTATTATGGAAAAGGCTTGTTCACACACCCGGTACATTATTGAAAATTGCTTTTATAATTCAGGTTCTGAATAAGTCTACTAGTATTGAAGAAAATTATTGCAAATTCCTGGTCATAAACACCAGAAAGCAGTAGGATTTAGATTTTTATGGCAAAATTATATTCAGCTTACCTGACTAGTTCTACAGAGGTCCATGGAATTACTCGGGTAGGTAAACAGAATAGGGTTTGATATCAAGTCTCCAGTACTCTCTTAGAAATGACCAACTTGGCCAACCTTGTCACGTGGTCTAAAGTGTATGTCAATATTCTTGATAGATTAAGTAAAGGCAATAGAAAACAAGTTCAAATTTGTGTTTACTTCCCAGATTTTAGAGATCAGAGCTACCATGATACAGCTAAGTACGCATGTCTGCTGTTTCATGGTTTTATAAATCCCACTGCTACCAATGATGCTTGAGCAAAGCCATCACTACCTAGTCTAAGGCAGCCATGCTGCAGTGTGTTACTGTGTGCAAGCTGCTTGGGTGCTGCTTTTCGCTATCTCATGCCAAGATGATGTTCCTGTATCTCACAGCATTGTAAAAGTTGTTGCTTTTGGTTTAGATATGTGTATGCTTTTCTCATATCCGCTCTTCGCTGCCTTGCCCTCCAGACAAACACATGCCGCTTGCTGCAGTTTCCTCCTCCTACCTTGCCATGTCCGTATCACAGAGGGAGCGTGTGAAATCATTTCACGTGTCTGTCTTCTTTTCTTCTTTCTGCAAAAATAAAAATAGAATGCCTTTGAGAAAATTCCTGGCAGGAATTGAAAGACTGTAGACCTACCCACAGCACTTTTCACAGAAGTTCTGTTCTTTCCTTCAATAAATTGCGAGGTTGATAAATCTGTCCTGATTTCAGAAGACATCGCTGCTGACCATGCCAAGACTGGCTGTTAATGTAACAGTGTTGAATACCCTGCAGTAGCTGTGTAGACGTACCCAAAGCTTCTTGAGTCACCCAGGGGCAGGTACAAAGGAGCTGTTTGCCAAACAGAGCCCCAGGACACTTTGGCAGAGCTTCCTTAAATGTCTTTATCAGATGCCATCCCTGTTACGTTTCCAATCATTTGATTAGACAGACCAGAATGGCTTCATTTCAGTATTTTATTTTGGCTGTCCGTCAGTTGCTTGTGATTTGTGAGGTTGTAATTTCGTGTGACTTTTGAGGCTAAACTTTCTAAGTATCCATTTAAGTCAGACGAAGCCTACCACAAGAGCATTGCTGCGATCGGCACTTAGTGTTGTGATCTGTTGTTTTGGTTTATCTTGAAAATTATAAGGAAAAGCACGTCATCCATCTTCAAAGTTCATTTGGATAAGTGTTAATCTTCATTTGAAACTCATGAATAAATAAATGTATTTTGATGGTGTTGTGAAGAGCGTAAAGGATTATTGGAGCAGTGATCTTAACTCAGAGGGTATTGTCATTTGTCAGTGATGTGTGTTACATGGGTGTTATATCTGTGGTGAATTTTATTAGCGAAGCTTATGCAGGCCATTAAAAAGTCAGTTTTTGTCAACAGCTGCCAGAAAGTAGTCTGAAGGAAAAAAAGAAATAGTGATTTTATGTAGGAGTGGAGCTGTGGTATTTTGTAACTTGCAGTATTCGCAGAATTTACCAAAAGCTGACCTTCTCGTTGCTTCTGGGATTCTTTCCTTGTTATATTCAGAAATGCATCACTGAAACAATCTATAGGTACATATAGGGTCCACTTCTCCAACTGGAATCAACTTTAAGACGTATGTTTGAGACTTATTTCTCCCGCAAAAGAATTCTTAGAAATTCCAATTTCTAAATGGATTTTTATTTACCTTTTAATTTACAAAAGACCTAGAAGTAAAAGATACAATCATGTTTGTATAAAGATCATTGTAGGCGATGTCATTTAATAATGAGGCAAGTATTCTTTATGTGCATTGCTGAAGATTTGTATTTTTGGTTTACAAATTTTACCTGATGGAAACTGCTGGAAAGAAATAGTTATAATTGATAAACTGAGTTGCCAAGTTGACAGAGAGTACATAAAAATCACTGTGTTAACATAGCTGTAAGAGACAAGATAAACTTTTTATTAGTACAACGAAATGTCATTTGATTGTCTGATTGGCTCCATTGTTAGGACATTTTTTACTTCCCAAGACATATTTAAATTTTTTACTCCATTGCTAAAATGTCTTGTAACTTGATAGCTCTCAAGGTCACCATGACCTTTTGCATCAGGCCTAATCCTTTATTCATAGCCAAGTAGTCGAAGATTCAATTATAAATGCATTAAGCTCATTGGGTGAACATTAAATTGAACAAATTACTGTATTGATAAGAAAAACTCCAATTATCACTGTACAAAAGAGCTCTTCATCTCTGATATGATGGGGTTTTGCTGTTCTTGTTTGTGTGCTCATTAAAAAGTTATTGGTCACTCATGTTTCAGATGTTATAATAAATGCATCTTTTATATAGACAGGTTAGACTGGCTGGTGGCGGCAGGATATTCCAGTTAAATGGACCCCTGAGGGAAGATAATCTGGTAGTTTAGAGCAAGGCATTAGGGAAGGAGGAGGAGATGGGTTATGTTTTGTTCCCTGCTCAGGCTGGTATAAAGGCCTTCATTGATTTTGTAGGACCTGAATGAATGACTCAGTTCCTCATCAGCTTCTCCAGCCACCAGAGGTGCTGTATCTGATGTAGGCTCAAGGAGTAGCTTCCTTTGCTGCCACGGGTTTCTGTAGCCTCTGACAGATGTCATTGTCTGAATAATGGCAAGAAGGAAAAGAAACCACAGAGAAAAGGAAGTTCACTGGGATGTGTCCAAAAAGAGGAGAGAAAAAATGGTTGTGTGGGCTGGATGTAGGAGGTGGTCTACCTAGATACCTTGTAAGAGGGGGATCAGTAGAACGTGTAGACATGGTCCAGAAGCAACAGGGAAAGAGATGAATGAAGTGGTGGCGGGAAGCAAAGTGAAACACGGTGTTTTGGAAAAGTCTGCAGTGTTTTAGAATGGCCTGCAGCTAAATAAATAAATACTTTTTTTTTTTTTTTTTTGGACATGGAATACCTGGAAACAGGAGAACAGCTTCATAACAGCACTGCACATGCTGTCTCTTGATACAGCGGGTATAGTACAGGGGTTTATGCTTTTCGCACCACCACTGTCCATCTTTGTCAGTGTCAGGGTATGAAAGCAGAGTTGAGCTGCAGAGGGGCAGAGAGGAAAGAGTAAGAAAGTTCACTTTCCTTACCCAATTTGCTGCCTTCAAACATTGCATTTTGAAAGATGAGAAAATATCATTTAATCATTTTTCCTTTCCTGCACATTTTCCAAAACAATTCTTATGCTCTTCCAGCTCAGATAAAGTTGATCACATGGAAAAGGGTGAAGTAGAATTGTTTTATTATAGCTCCTTCTTTTACTAATTTGTGGAGTAAAGAAACATGGTAAAAGCAACTGAAATACTAGCTTAAATTCATATTTGTTCTTGGCCTGACATTATTTACAGGAGAAGTTGTGACATTCCTTTCTGCATGTTCTGGTAACTATTACGCTAAAGGATCATAGACTTCAATTAATATTTGCAAATTCCTACTAGTAGGTAAAAATAGCCAAAAGATATTACTGTTCTTGAAAAACAAGATTATTGACGTCAGTAAAAGATGTAATAACATTATGCAGGAGAAATACAATGTTCCATAGACAGAATGTCAGTGGTGTGAGCAAGCAACACGTGTGGATGTCTGTGTATCTGTCTATGTGTAAACGGTTGGTTAGGCATCCTCAGCACACATGCACACACAAAATTAATCGGTATAATAGTTGTTATGGCTTGAAACCTCTATCAGAAAGGGGTTAAATGGAGTTAGAATTGCTGTAGCAGTTATATTTTTGGATAAATATTTCTCTTTATGCAGAAAAAGTACATTTTTTCAGTAATCTTAATAAAATAAATAAATTTGTGCACTAACTCATGAGTGTCAAGCTGGCGTAACCAGAACTCATTCTTTTAAAAAGTGACCACTCCATTTTTCATCTGGATAGCCAGATTTTCACAGTAGTTCCCTGTAAACTTACTGACTTCTTTGCAACTTTAAAGAAGACCTGGGCTGCTTTTAAATCCATTCTTGATGAGCATTCTTTAAATGCTCCGTAGGCTGCTGCATGTACCTGTGAAGTAGTCTAATGCGTGTTTGGCTTCTCTAAGTACTCTGCCACAAGAAAAGGGTGTCAGAATGGGATTCAGAGAATGTGGTTTATTGCTGTGGCCCAGACAAAGGTTGCTCTTCCATTCCTGCTCAAATACAGATTTTACAGCAGAGCTGCACAGGTTGTAGCTAAAACCACTCTACTTGCTAAGTTACTTCTCTAGATCTCTCCCACTGACATTGGAAATGGCTGCATCGGATATTCCATCTGTGAGAAAACCCAACAGTCTTAACAGTTATGCTAGGCAAAATATCCCCCAAATCGTACGAGAAATTGATGAAATATGCTTTTATAACATGAAAGTGGAAAAGAAGGGCTTCACAGGTGGTATTTATACGCTACTGTTGGATAGCTTAAGTTGCAAGATGTTGTTTTCGACCCATATCTTACTTGGTGGGTTGGTGCCTTTTTTTTTTCCTTCCCATTTTTATTTTCCATTTTCATTATGACTGACACTGCGATATTTTTAGACAACTTCAAGCATGTATTTTTTTTTTATATTTATTAAATTGTGGCAGTTTATGTACCCTGATAGCTTAACTCTAATCTTGTATGTCAGAAGAATTTCTTATATTAATCTTTGTTTCTTTGGGGATTTCATGGCACAGTCTTTTACATTTGGCAAGTTCCCACTTTTTTTTAGGAGAACAACTGTACGTGAATTGACATTTATTACTAACAAGTGCCTAATAGCTTTTTCCACAGAATATTTCCTTTGTTCTTTTTCTTATTTTATTTCCATCATTGTATGTGTTTTAATGGCTGTACGTCTCTTAATGTAGATGTGAGCTCTTAATTCCAGCTATTACACATATATGAAGCTATACATTATTTTGTCAGCATGCAAATAGTTTTATGCTATTCAATATACAGAACTGTAAAGTGTCCATAATTACAGTGATTAACTGCAGGTTCAGTCATGCATCTTTCTTCAGGACATCAAGTTGAAAAATAAGGAAAGGGCCAATTAAGCCTCTGCTACCCTCCCCCAAGTTGCGGGCACTGATGTGAAGTTATCCCAGGGACACGTTTAACTGTGGAGACGTTCTTGGCTTACACTTCAAGGGATTTTTTTTCCACACAGCACTGAAACGCAGCATGCATCTTGAGTACCATCTTCACCTGTTCATGGTACGAGTAAGGTTTGAAGTGTTGCAGCCACTTGAGCATCACAATTTTATAATGTCAGTTCCTTTAAATATTTTTCTGCTTTTATGGACAAAACCCATGAAGAAAAGGAAAATGTATCTCTGGCTATAGAGAAGGTACAGCTGCTATCAAAATGTAGCAGGAAAGGAGAATTTAGCAATTCAGTTTGATGCCATGGGAGCATCCTTTGGCCTTCTGGCATTTGATAGACCAGTAGGAAGATGATGTTTCAAACAGGAATTCCTGTTTCGCTTACCAACAACACAACTGCAGAGTTTCTCTCCCATTTAAAAACACATCGCATGCAGCATTTTGTTGCTAGGCGCCTGCTTGGCTGAGTGCTGGTTTCTAAGCATGCTTTTATATTTAACTAACTGCTGCACAGCTTGCAAGTGATTCCCCCCCCCCCCCCCCCCCCGAGTTCTCATTTTCCCTTCACTGTTTTCTGTATTTTTGTGTAAGGAAGATTCCATCTTTCTCTCCGTAAATTTAATCAAGATAATGTCTCCCAGCTAAATATAGGAGATATACATTTTGTCCTTGGAACTAGAGAAATTGTGTGCAGAAGTAGTACATCTGGATGGGTGCTGCCGTCAGAAAGGGTCATAAAAAAAATCAAATTAAGCATTATCATATTTTTAGCTCTGTAATTTTTATTTTTACATCACTTGAAGAACTTAAAAAAAAAAAAAAAGTAGAGCCTTTATCTCTGTTTGGTTTTGATTGATGCAAACAAATTCCACAGAGATTCAAGGGAAAACAGTGGTAGCAGAGAGGACAAAAGTCTGGGTTTCCAAGAGCAAAGGCCATGCACCTTCCCATTTATTTAAAAGAAGCAGGAGTTAAATTAAAAGTTCCTTTAAGTTATTTAACTAACCTTCCTAACGAGGGTCTCACTTAAGGGAGTTGTTAGTTTGGGAATGTGTCTCTGCTGGTGCAAGCAGATGCTGAGATCCTGTGCGAGTCAAATGCTGATGGTTGGTTAATAGAGATGGAGAGCTGTGCCAGGGGCAGCCCAGCTCCTAGGTCACTCTAATTTAGGCAGGGATATCACGTTTTCAGTTGCATTGCTTCCTTGCTGCTTTTTTTCCGGTGGAGGGAAAGAATGTTGCCTGTATTACGCGTAAAGAAACCCTACTTCTGAAATAGCAGCTATTGAGAACTATAAACCCACTGTCCATACCTGTCAATTTTTCTTACAGAGGTTGAAGAAAAGGCAAAAATGAGGATAAAATGCTAGCATGCTACTCTAATATTGTCTAAAGCTTTTGTAGTTGTTCCATCAGCTTGTATGTGTGACATAAAACGGAACTCTTTGGATCCCTCTGGGCTTTAGGGGCTGCCCTTTGAGTGTATGTGCATCACTGAACTGATCAGATAGTATTTCCAGGATATAATGGGTGATCAGAGAAATCTGTTCATATACAGTACAATACTAAAAACAAGGCCATTTTATTGTTCTTCTGTAAAGGAAAGAGTATTTTGATGGGATAAGAAAATCAAGGGACTGAGCTTTCCTATTTAGAATTATCAAGAAATGTTGGTTGCATTTCCTCCAACAGCACTAATAAAATTGGGATGAAAAGTCAATTGCTATTACTGTAGCAGGAACAGTCCGAGTAAATTGTTTTGCTAAAATTCTACTAAAATAATTTTAAATAAACCCAGATATTTACTCTCTGGAGTTTGTTGTGGTGAGGTTCTCATTTAAGGATAAAAAGTCGTGCTAGTTATACAGTGGGGGATACATCTGCTTGACTGTCGATGTAATGGACTCGGGAAGTACTCACCAGAGCGTCCCGAGTTATAAATACTGCAGGCAACTAATTCATACGCATTACTGTATGTATCGTTGTAAGAAAACCTGCCCTTTCCTCACTCTGGTCCCGATCAGAAAGATCAAACTGTAGTAACTGTATAATTAAATGTAAGCACACATTTAAACTGAATTTATGTTTTCTTCTGTCTCCCCTGGTTTTGGTGGAGCATAGAAAGCTGGGTTTGATTTTCTGGTTGCCTTATGATGGTTTCCCTGAGGTTTATGGAGGTAAGCTGATTTAAACTAGCTCAAAATTATCTTTTAAGATCAGTTGCTTGCAGTTGTCATTGAAAGCTTATGCTCATTTTCCATCTCTCTCTTATTATTATATTTTTTAAACTTTGAGTCTTTCTGATGAGGTTGTAAGATTATGCTGTGTAGTTACTGAAGGATGTAACTCACTGACATCTTACGTACTGCTCTGGAAGAGAAATCTGTTCAGAATGGGATATATATTACAATAATCATATTCCTTATTTTCACTTATTCTCTTATTTTTCTCTTATTTTCACTCTTATGACTCTTATATTTTAAGGTAGGACCATGTGTCCATTACATTTCACTTGTTTATAATCAGAAATTGTGTATGTGGGGAGTCAGAAGTGAAATCTCAGTCTCACTGATGGCAACTGCAGCATTTTGTTGGCATAAGCAGGACTGGGATTTAACTCTACAGGCTACTTGCCTGCCACTTGATTTGACCAGCCAGTGTCAGCTGTACACTTTGTGAGTATACTTTATCAGCTAAGCCAAAATCTGTGTGAAATATGCAATAAACATGAATGAGAAGTTATGAAAGAAGAGGAAGTCATCTTTTAAAATGCTGCAGCTTTTATAACTTGAAGAAATTGTCTTTATTGGGACACTAATGTTAACAGAACCTTGCTTCCCTGTCCACTCCTGAGAAGGACAGTATTTTTTTCAGTTTTTAGCAGAAGTAAAGCCTTGAGCGCTCCACACAGTGTTACCATCGGAAAATGTTTTGAGGCTGTGAATACTCGGAAAGTCAGGATTTAACCAGTTGGCTTCCGCGTCCTGCTCCAAAGCATGTGCTGCTTACACATCTCTGCAGCCATTGCGAGGATGGTCTCAGCTGCGGGCTGTGCACCACAGAGCCCCCGGGGCTTTCTCTTACTGGAGACTGGACAAAGCCGCCTTCGCAAAAGACATTAACAGATATTGCCTGCAATTTCTCTTAAAAGTCTGGAACGTGTCTAGAAACGTCAAGGCATCTAAGTCTGTAGCCTTTACTCATGTAAGAGTCCCGTTCTTTCTATGGTTAAAATAACGTTTTTGGAAAGAGAGATAAAGCTTTTCATGGGTCTGTATGCCAATTAGAAAACTGGAGCCAAGTCCCTCAGCAATATAAGCATTAAGCTGAAATCAGCTGAGTTCCCTTTTACTAGGAGAATATTTGGCTGATTTCTCTGTGTTTCCCAAGGCTGGAGCTGCAGGGATTAACTCACGTTACGATTTTGTGGTTTGGCCCTCACTCAACTCCTGCTCATGGATGAAAATACTTAACTCGAGAGGGTGAAGCCTGAGATAACCTGTGCGAAAGTGGATTGCCTGCTTCATTACAGAGGCTTACGGGCACATTCAGACACATCCCAGTTCATGAGCAGCTAATATGATCACCATACACCACGGGTATAGGCACCTTCACTGGATTTAAGCTAATTCTGGCCAAGGCCGCTTGAGTTTAAGATGTTAGCAAGGACAAGCGGATGTTTAGAGAGAATTGTGCCACAGGGAAACTGTGCTGCTTTATCCTGACCTGGTCCTGACCATAGCCCTCCAAATACATGGAGCAGGCATCAGGAAAAGTCTTTTGTTTTCTGGAAGGGAACAAGGCTGGGGTTTTCTTCCTTTTCTTTCACCTGTGTTTGTATTACAGAGGCTTTCTTGGTTTCCCTTTGGGAATTTCATAGCATTTTTTTTGGTCAAGTAATACAGTACTATTATCTAGGTGAACTTTGCAAGAAAGATTGTGTAACAATTGAGCACGCATGTGTTGTTTTGGTAGAGGTGCATCTAAAACCTAATCTCTCAATCCCAGTTACCTACCACATTGCTATCTAAGTAATGCAGGATACTTTCCAATTTGCATCGCTCTTCCTTATTTAAGCTGGGGAGAGTTTGGGGTTGAGAATAATAGTGATAGGAACAAGTGATATAAGACCATCGCAACATGCAGCAGCTCTATAGGTTAAGATTCATCACCGTTGGTTACTCCTGACGAAGCTGCAGTATGTTCATACAACATTAGAATTTAATTTCTCTCATTTCCCAAGACTCAGCTCTTTCCGAAACTTATAGCTGTACTAACTACTTGTAAAGTATGAGGAAGAATGAAATTTTACATTTAAGATAGTTTGGGCATATAGTAGAAGAGAAAGCATCACTTATTACCATAAAATAATGCTCAGTTTTAATTCATTGTAAGAGCTGTTTTCATGTGTAAAGTAGAGCCAAGATTAATTTCAGACTCCTATTTCTATTCTGATCCTGCATGCTGCAGGCAGCAGATGCAAGAACTTCTCATGTCCACTCTGCTTAAGAGTACCAAGTATTAAACATCAAAATCGAACTGTTTTGTCACAGCAGGTAGGAGGGAAATCTTTAGCAAGTTGTATTTGCATGTCTTTACAGATGCCTGGTGAGCTAGCTGCTAGGTTGTCATATCATATACTTTATATTCATGTTGAATGGATAATGCAAAATGCACTTTTCCTTGTTTCTAAGAGCCACAGACTAGCTGCAGAATGGCCCAACGCTGGGAAGCAGGGATATTTATTTGATTTTAAGTAGTCCCGTCTGCAGCTAGGTGACATTCTGTGATGAATGTGGTTCAGCATGGGGCTTCACCCTCAATCTCAAATTTCTGTTGTATGAAATACTCGTGAGGCTTTTGTATTGGTCTGCAAATACAGAAAGATAAAGTGTACAACTCGATGTTACAAGGTAGATAGGTGCCCTTCCAGTGGTAATGAAAAAATAATATTTGATGTGCCCATTGCTTTCACCGAGCCAATTGTAGGCAGAGAAACAGATCTCAAGGCTTATCAGAGATAATGTTCATACCTGATTCGTATGCATGGTTCTATCTCTTTGTCTTGATTACTTCAGTTCTGTTGCCCACAGATTGTTTCCACAATCCTTTTGGTGATAGAACTAAAATGCAGATCTCATATGATTGTTGTTTAGTATGTTGTTACACATTTTCTGAGGTTTTCTGAAGTGTAGCTTAGGTAGGAGTCAAAGCAGTGCCAAGATAAATTTTTTTGTAGTGGTACATACAATAAGAGAAGTCATACAGGCTTTGAAGGATAACCTGGTTTTAATGTGACTTCATTTGGCTAAGTCCATAGGAAACAGTAATGCCATCTACAGCAGAACCAGCAGAAGGCTGAGGTTTCAGCTCTTTTCAGAAGACAGATTCTGCTGAATCTATTCTACAGCTGCTTGCAGTTTTAAATACGGTAAGGCACAGCCATTTCCTTAAAAATATTCTGTCCACAAAAGTGTTGTTCAGCTAGACGGTGGAGAGCTTAGCTTGCAAATTCAGCAAGATTGATCAGGATTACATATGTTTTATTCTCTTAAATTAGGCAGACGTAACACTTGCCACAAGAAACTTCATCAAAATTAATAAAGCATGCATTGTATTTTTAAACCAAAACGCTGCTGTGTTCACAGCATGCTTCCTTCTTCCTTCCCCTGAGATGTTAAGCCATTCAAAGAGTCTAAGACCTATTTTCTTGTATTCTTTTAGACCTTTTAGTGCTCTTCTATGTATGCCATCATGTGTCTGCAGTCAGGCAATTGATCACAATTGCAACATTACACCTTAAAAATGTATTAATATTTATTGTTTGTCTGGCCAGAAGGATTACTGTCAAATGGGACCAAGCACTGTATATGCCTGGAGAGCTGTCATACCCTGCTTTAGATGAACCCTTGAATCCACAGCCATTCAAAGAGCAAGTGGAAAATCAGAGAGAGATGGATGGTACTGAAAGGCTGTTCAGATGCAAAAACCTAACCAGAGCCATACATCTGGTTGGCTTTCATAATTATGTGTCTGTCAGATGTGTCATGATCCTGACCTGCAAGAGGAAAAGAATTTGAGAGGAATGGGAAAGTGGAGTGCAGGGGAGAGATGATGTAAGGGGATGGATAGTAACTCGGTCTTGATCTGTTTGCCCGTAGCCTCCTTCTC
The DNA here is from genome assembly GCF_026419915.1 of Harpia harpyja. NCBI lineage: Eukaryota > Metazoa > Chordata > Aves > Accipitriformes > Accipitridae > Harpia > Harpia harpyja. Next base: position 53,553,307 of record NC_068943.1, read on the forward strand.
AGTGAGGTGGTGATGATGTGCTCCAACCCAGAACCATGAGAGATAACGCAAAGCAGATCAACCATGGCATCTAGCAACACAACATAATGCAAAAGGCAACAGCCAAGCAACTTAATCTGCTTGTCTGTCTTCCAAGCTTGTGCCCGAGAAAAACAAGATGTAATTTTTCTGTTGTTCTCCTCGTCTCTTTTCTCTGTACAATGTGTGCCCATCTTCAGCATAAAAACTACCGTCACGGTAGCACATTAACCCAGTTTAGCCTCAAGTCCTTTTTATGTTTCTAGGGGTAAAACGCACACCTGCATGCATTTGTAAAAGTATACTGCAGTAAAGGGGACTAGATCTGAGCCTTCATGCCTGCAATCCTTTCTGAGAGAGTTGCCCTTTAAAAATGTTACATATATGGAACAGGATATTACCAATCATTAATCTGAATTTTCTGGCTTTCCTCTAAGGTTTTGCAGGCCTTTTATTGTATTCGTCTCCTGAAAATCTTGTGCACAATTATTTGGGCTTTGTAACTATACAAATTTTGTAACTCCTACATACACTGGGTTACTTTTACACAGCGTAAACATATTTCTGTATTTCTAAACAGATGACACCTGGGTGAAGACTAGTCTAGACACTCTTTAAAATCTTGTCTTTAGTAAAAGGGTTTTCAGCTTGAAATAAAATCTCAGTGGAGACCAGGCTGTTTGTAGACTGAGCATGTATTGGTCATTCAAAATAAACAGCTAGCCTGTCCTATACTACAGAAGAGATTAAACATGTGAAAAATAGAAACTTTCTCATCTTCATTAGGCTTTGATCCTAACTCAGTTACCAAGTATTAGTTAGCTGTGTAAAGAGTGCTCCTTTTAGTGCAGATATTTATTCCACGCTGCCGTTGTTCATGAGTTACTCTAAGAATCAGTAAATTAGGTACTTAATTCTGTACTTAACTTTACGTAGATAAGTTAAACACAGGAAACAGTCTTAGAGGAAAACTGTTAATATTCAAAAATCAATTCCTCTGAAGTGGAGAAAAGGCAGAACTAAGGTTGCCTCTGATATCCAGGCACATACAACAGATGGGAGGAGGTAGACCATGTATGATCTGGTGTATGCTCTACCCCTTGCCCTGCCGGCGTGATACCTCTTAGCTTGCTCAGCAGGAAAGGTTGCCTCAAGAAACAGCACTGCTAGAATTATTTACACCTTGTTAGAAAGTGCAGACTGCCATCTTGCAAAGCTCTGGCTTCATTGGAAAAAATGTTCATGGAAAGAGCTAGAAGGTGAACCCCAACAAAGTAGACCAAGACTAAAATCCCAAGCGCTAGTGTGGGATTGATGTGGAGTGGGTTTGAAATGATGGCACCAACGGTATATTCTTGAGAGGGTCCCCAGACGTGGCAAATTTGAGTTCAGGTTTACTTGGGAAGGAGAAAATCTTTGCGCTCAGGATAGTTTGGGCACTTTTTCTGCTGTGTGATGCCTTCCTCCTACCTTAGTTCCCATTACATCTCCTCACTCTGACAGACAAAACCTTTGTTGAAGTTCAGGCTCACAAAATCTCCCACTCATTCTAGAATTGGAAGACTGTTACCTCAATAGGAGAAAGACAAGCCTGTTGTTAAACCACCAGCAACCTCTCCATCAGCATCAAGATACTTGTGAAGTCCCTGGTTTCAGGCTCAGGTACAATTTCTTCCTCGGTATGTCCTGCCACTCCAGAGAAAATCAGTGCTGCTTTAACAGACATCACTGGCATAAGATTGATCCTCTGAAGGTTTTAGCATTTTTAGAGAAGCATAAATGAATTGCTGAATTGACAACCCTTTCGTGGTTTATTATTCTGCTTTCAGAAAGACAGAAAAACTTACCCAGAAAGCGAAATCTTTCATTTACATCCAATTCCCTGACTCATATTCCTTAGAAATACATCTGCCAAAGCAATTGTCTTGTTTTATAGCCATGTATTTGGTTTATTTTATGGGTGTGTTTATATATGCACACACACATGTATGTATGTGTGTTTGTGTGTGTGTAGAGTTTTAACTTTTTTTTAATCTACCATGACATTCGCTTGACTGTAGAGAAATCATATAAGCTTTGTATTAGGGCTTCTTCCTCCTTCTCCTTATTATCTTTACAGATTTCCTTGTTCTTTTGTGACATGAGTTTTTAATTCTAATTTTGAGGTTTTAATTCTAATTTTGCATCTGACTATGCAGTAGTATTTCCGTAGCCACTTCTTGCAGGAACGACAGTGTTAGATTGCAGGCTTTCTGGTTTGGGGTATACCTTGTTGTGCAAGGAGATGCAGTGTGCCTGTGGCTTTATCTGTAATAGTAGTAATACATGAGACGGCACTGTGATATTGATTACAGACTTAAAATTGAATGAAATATGTGCAGGACATTTTTATTTCAGTCAGTGGGCAACTGGCTGTGTCTGTTATTTTTAATATGAAATATATTTCAGAGCTCTTGCTGCTGACAGTTTCTCCACTGGATTACTGCTTGAGTTTGCACTGTGAATACAACCAGGGCTGGAGACCTCCAATATATCATTTATTTACTGAAAAAGGAAAACTGAATCTTCTTCCAAAAGTACAGTGGAGAGCTATGCAATGTGTTTCACACTTGGATTTAACGCTGGTCTAGAAGTCAAAGCTTATCCACTTTAAAGGAAAAGCAAGTGGACATGCACTTGACAAACACATCTAGTAAGAAAAAATTTATGTCAGAACAGTGGAAGGAATGAATACATGCAGCACAAGTTGTCAGGGAGCTGCCAAGCTGTTTATACTGTTTCCTTCAGGTAGGGGGTTTTTTAAATGTTTGGCTCAGTTATGCCAATAAACATTCGCAGATCAAAATGGTGTTTATTCAGGAAAGAAGCTAAAGGTCTCAGACTTAGAACATGAATAAATGCAGGGTCAATGTTCTTACACTGATCTACTGCTTTCAAATTCCTATGAATTATTCTGGATTTTTTCCTACTTCAGTTGGCTTCAAATATCTTTTTGAACATATCTATTCATCAGCATTGAATCAAAAGCTTGGCAGCTATTTCTTGATTAAACAATTATTCCCAAACTAATAAACATCACAGCAGGGTTTAATTAATATATGTCAGTCATACGGCTTTTTTTTTTTTTTTTCCCCTCCTAAAAATACAGTGCTCTGCAGTTAGTACCTGCAGAATAAAGGTGCGGGCTTTCTTCTGCAGTGAGCCATGGGAAAGGCAATTGAAGAGTATGTTGATTGCATCCACTTATCTTTCTGTTTAGGCAGAAATGTCTCATTTTTAAAAGTTTCCTGCTAAAAAAGCTGCAAAAACCTCGCTAGGAACCCTCCTTACCCCCATAGGACTGTTGTTATTGTAGTGAACAGAACTCCGCTGCGACTTTATTTTTGCAGTTGTTTGTTAGCAATGGCATCAACCTCACTGTTGGGTGCGGCTGCTTAATTCTGCTACTTGATAAGCCTTTGAAGATACCATATGCTGGAAAGAGAAGGTTCAGGCATTTAAAAATTATAATGAAATTAGCATCTCTTTATGACAGGATACGTGCTATTGCTGATCATGTATATGTACAACCTGGTCTGCGCTTTCCCCTTCCCCAGTGCAGTATTGACCTGCGGTTAGTTTTCCTCAGGGCTGTAGGGAATGGGATCTCCTTGCCTGGCTTGGGAGGAGAGATCCACTACTCCTCCATCAAAAGTCTTCCACTAACAACTTGTTTTTATTAGCCGTCTCCCAGACCAGAACCCATGCTGAGATTCAGTCAATGTTGAGTATATAACCTCTAAATTAGAAATACTAAAACCTGAAGTATTCTACAGGATTGCATGTTTTGTAGGTATGCATTCAAAGCATCTGAGCAACTCAATGTGCTGCCTAAGGATGTCAAGCATTAGCTATATGGTTGTGATGAAGACACACTGATATCTTTGACCCTAGATGAGACAATAGCAATTAAGAAACTTACTTGATTATTTTTGTATTTCATTTTTCTCTTTGGCATTGTTGATCATGAATCTTCCTATATGCATGAGCTTCAAATTAACTTCAGCTGCTGGGTGAAAAGTGTGTTTTAATGTAAAAACCAGACAAAAAAATCCTTAAATCAGTCTAATGGGTTCAAGTGTAGTTTTCATACGTAACAACCTGGGAGTTTTACCATGTTCGTCATGTTCACATTAAACGCAGACTTATGGAGCAATATATAGAAATCAGGTTTTAAAATGAGCAAGCAGTGAAAGTCCTTCAAGTGTATCTCATTGCATTACCTTGATGAAATGAATATTTCTAATGTGCAGAAGGCCTGGATAACTATTACCATATTTTTCATGAAGTATGGTCTGCTTTGAAGTTGCAGAATCTTTTCCTGGGGACTTTGTAGGATTAGGCTTTCTACATGAACAAAATTGCTTCCTTTAAGGAATGTATTTCCAGACGGAGTGATATTCAACTTGCACATACTGAGATGTAGAATGACTTCCAACAACCATGAGATATAATGAGAACTGATATTGTTCAAAACCTCATCAAGAATTACATTCATGGAGATTGTGGAATGACCTCATCTTTTATTCAGACAGTATCATGTATTCTGTCTTCACTGGGGGCCCATGTGAAACACTGGCTGAACTGATTAATTTATTTTCAATTTGCATAAAGACTTCCATTCCCCTAAATACTTCTAGGTACATGCATAACTTTGCACTTAAGTAATCCCTTTGAAGGAAACAGGACAAATTATTAGTTCATTTTGACCAGAAAAGAGTATTCATAAAGGATTTGGAGTTTAATCTTATTCTACAACTTCCTTGGTAACCAAGTCCTGCCTTCACTGTAGCCTTTCTTCCCATGGGTTTTACATCTCTAATCTTTGAAAGAGGGGAAAATTACTTGGCATTCTGTGTACACTTTATATAAATAATCAGTTTTGATATTTACTGCTTTTATGCTTAATTAGGTACTTAATAGCAAACATTGAGAAAACATTAAATTTCTTTCCATGAGGAAAGTAGTCTCAGGCTTTTTAAGAAGGCTGAGTTTCCCATCTCCTGTTGAATATGTATTTCCAAGTGTGCTGAATGGTTGTTTGACTGATGTGTTTTTAAATGAATACATATGCTTTATGACAATTAGACAAAATTTTAACAAAAGTTTGTCAAATAAAGAGGGCAGTGATAAAATCCGTGTGTTCATGCTAAGAATTTGCTGCCAACCTGTGCGATGTGCCATACTGCCGGGAAAGCATCTGGGCTGCAGCGATCCCAGCATGTCTGGCTGTGGCGTGTTCACCTTGCTGCTCGGAGGGACCTTTGTACCTTCACAGGCCGAGGAGGGATTTCTGAGCCAGCTCTAGAGCAGCCCGGCTATAGGGGAGGCACTGGCTGCCTCGAGTGTCATATTCTTCCTTATGAGAGGGTTTCTGAGCCTCCACGTTCTTTCTCACACATTGCTGGGAGTCTCAGGTTCTTTCTTCTCCTCATTTGTTTCATTCTCCACCCACTGCCTTTTTCCTGTGTTTTGAATGGTGCTAGTGAAGTGGTTCATTTGACTTTTATGCCTGCTTATCGTGCCAGAACAGCCGTCTACCAGCACCGTTCCCTGGTAGTGCCAGGACTCAGGAAACAGCATCGTTCCACAGCTGCTGCTGCAGAGCAAGTGGTTTGAGCACCAGGTGTAGTATGTAAACTGAGAGGTCAGCTGCTCCTTACAAAGGTCCAGGGCTCGTTTGCTTTGTAACAGCAAGGCACGTGCTGTCTTCTGCACATCCAATTTGCGAAGGGAGTTTCCTGAGTGCTCGCAAGTGGTCTAATGCTATCATGAAGTCAATGGTCAAGATTACCCACATTGCGCTGTGCTGAAAGTTCCACTGTGGAGACTGGGAGACCTTCGAGTGTATCTGTGAGGCTTATTAGCTGCAGGGTCACACAAAGGAGAAGCTGTGCCTGGATTTATAGACTGAGTGTTTCTAGGTCAACTGAATGAAGGCATGCTGTAGCTGTAACTCACAACAGAGAAATCCAGGAGACCTTTACAAAGCATGAAATCAGGAGTAAGGGCAGATGCAAGGGAATGATGTTCATGCTCTCAAACCACAGGAGTGGAGTACTACAGCATTCTCTGCCCCGCAGTCTCAGCTGAGGAGCTGCAGCTAGTGCCACAGCCCATCCGCACACTGTGCTGGGTAAGTGCTTCCAGGCAGGGCTGCATACAAATCTGTATGTACGAGTGAGCCAATCCCCAGGAGGCAACATCTGAAGAAGCTGAGGTGTTGCTTAGCACCAATCCCTTACCTCCCAGGAGAGGATAAACTCCACCCTGCTGAATGCAGCATCGTTCTCCTTATGGCCAAATTAAAATTTGGCAAACCCCATAATAAAGCTGACACTAGGCTGAGGACTCAGGAGATCTAAGCCTATCGTTCCTGGTCTGAATTCCTTGATAAAATGTCTCTTGGATTCACCATACACAATTGTCAGCACCATTTTGCTGGCAGAGAAGTGAATCGGGCTGAACGTCCCAAGCTCTTGAAGCAATTTGCAACTTGATTCCGGGAGATGATTCGTGCAAGTAGATAGAAATGTTTGTACTGACAGCAGGGACGCAGGATCTGAGAGCACATCTTACCTCCCAAGACTGTAGCTCTTGACTTGGTGAACAGCCTCACTCCCCTGCAAACTGGTTGTGCCTGGGTGTAGGTTTGGATATTGTTCTGTATTTTCACCACAGTGGTGTGGGTGACTCTGTTCCCAGCTACGTTCAGTATCAGCCATTGCTGCTTAATGTTGGGAGAAGTCCAGCCTGGTTCTCAGGGAAATGTGTGGCACCGGTTTTCTTTTGCTGTAACCACTTTACTACATCATATTAGACAAAATTCTCCAGGGTACGGTGTGTTAAAGCAGTGTGAAACCCACTGAATCCCTTTCCTCACAAAATATAACAATAGATACAGCTCTGCAAGCAGAGCACTTTTTCCTAGTGTAGATAGAGGCAAAATATGAGGGACCTGCACTGCACAATGTTTTGGACAGCATGTAATGACCAGGAGTCGTTCTTGTGCTAATCTGTCCCTCTCTAGGAATATTTCCAGTTACTCTTGAATTGTGCAGATTCATTTTATTTTGCTTCCTCTGCTGTCAGGTTGTTGCTTAATATCAGCTGACAGGTGAGAGCTTTCAGGGCTTCGAGGTAGCAGAAATGAACATTCCACTGGGAAGGGACGTAGATGTGTGATGACCACGTCAAGTTAAGGATAGCTGGGGAAGAAGGTGTTGTTTATCAAATGCCATTAACTTTAGAAGTATTTTCTACTCTAGAGGTGAATCTGGATTTTTTCATTATGTATTAGACAATGGATTGGGTAGGCTGCATAACATAAAACATTTGAGAATACTTTAAAACATTATCTGACAAAAGTCTTTCCCAAAAAAAACAGATCCAAAGAGCATTTCTATGAGCCATTCTTCATTAAAACAAATAACATTTGCCTCTGTAAGACCCAGAGGAGAGAGCACTTTATTTTGTCTTTGCTGGTGGGCATTGTCTACTTTTCCCTGCTTGCAGCTGTGCTGTAACGTTATGCCTTTTCTTTCAAAATTAGCAGCATTACAACAGGTTATCCAGAAAAGTAATTGGCAAGCTTTCCCTGCTCAAAGCCAAACTCTGAATGAAATATGAAAGGGCTGCTTTTTTAATACAATTTCCAGTTACTATTTTATTAAGCATTTAAATTTTAGTGTTAAGCTTTTTTATTGTATTTTATTATCAGAGATCTCACAGATTGTCATCTGGGAATAAAAGAATAGATATAAAACCTTAAGAAGTTTAAGAAATACTATGGGGATACAGGGCAAGTCTTAGTAATGGCGTACCTTACACTCTCTGGAGTTCATACATTAAAATATTAATGTGTATCTGCAATTTTTATTTAAAAAAAAGACTTGTCTCCTTGCATAGGAAAAAAAGCAGATACTTGTTCTCAAAACTGTAATTATGAGAAAGGTGGCAGCTAAAACTAGCTTCTTTTAGCTTCTTTTGTCCCTTTTAGATTTCCCCAGGCATTTTCCCTGAATCACTTATCCATTTGAGTTCAGCAGAACTTGCTTCCAGGTCTGTTTTTTTAAAAGAAGTCCAATCAGTGACACTTTTTTTGTCACAGCCCTTCTGTGAGCTCAATAGGTAGAAAAAATTCACAAAACATAAACTGCTTCTATTCAGAAAAGAAACTGATGGTAGAATCAGTCACTTCTTGGCTCCCACCTTGTCACTGAAACATATGAGTAGGCTTTATTTTGCTGCTAGAAACTGGTGTCAAAAGCACCAACTGAAGTCAGGGCAAACACAAGAGCATTAGCAGGATTGATGCAGGTGAAGTTCACGTTCATTGCATGTAGGTTCCAGGATCGAGTCAGTGAGTACATCTGGCATCAGCGGTGTCTGCATGCAGGGATAAGGTCCACCTGCACCCGGATTACTGCTGGAAATGCATACAAATAAGAGCAAGTGTGTGAAGGCAGGTTTGCTACATGGCATTTACACATATGCCTTTGGTAGGTGACTGGATATGGTTAAATGTCCCTGGGGTAGGAAATGCTGGGAACATGAGCATCAAGAAGTTACTTTATATTCAGTTATGAAGCGTGGCTTTTCTTAATTTTAATGCTTGATGGCACAGACTGAAATAGATGCATTATGTAATGCTAAAATAAGAGAGAAGGTTGGAGTTGAGAATCCAGCCACCCCCACAACATAGGTGTCTACGAGTCTGGGGTTCATCTGAATCAGATGATCAGAGCCCTTAAGTTTTCCAAAATGTCAGAAGTCCCAGTACCAAAATTAAACGCAGCCATGTAAAAGGGACTAAGCCAAACGTGTGGGGGAGACGTGACCCTGGAAACAGCCTTCCAGCTTCTGCCCAATTTAGAGATTGAAGAGTAGATCAGTAAAGGTATTTAGGTGGTAAAAGGAGCAGGCACTTGCAAGAGTCCCGGTGGGCACCTGTGGGCAGATGCATGCTTTTGAAAAGTGACCAAAAGTCACTTTAGAAAATGTTTATTATTTATTTTATAAATTAGAAAGAAACTTCTGTATATGAAGCCTGTACCTGATCTGTCATCTGAACTTTAGTGCATGAACCTGCCTGAATTTAAAAAGTTAATAGCAAAAAGTGGTAAAGAAAAGTACTTGATAAAAAAGTTGGGAAACAAAGCTAGGATTTGTTCTTCTGGTTGGGTTTTGTTTCGGTTGGGTTTTCCTGAGGTTGCTCTTTTTCTGTCTCTTAATTGATATCCCACTTTCATTAACTCATGGAAATGCAAATGCATGTTACACAGAATGAAGATGTTTTACCAACAAGATTAATTAATTATTGAGGCAGCCAATTAATAGCACTGACTAGCGTTCTTACAGTCAAGTACACAGTGCAAGAAATGGTTCCTGTGTAGGATTAAACTGAAGCACCATATCCCAAGTGAGAAACACAAATGTAAAACGTGTAGCCAGCAGCTAGACATTTCCAAAGCAGAGGTGGACATGACTGCTGTTTGGAGGAGACGTACAAGAGCTAACTCATTAAGACAGATCCATCTTGGAAAAACAAAAAATTACATTGCTTTTGTGTTCCATTTACTTATGCATCTTCTTTTCGGTTTCAGCCGCAATTTTCTTCAGAAAAGTACAAATTCTGTCAAATGTTACTGTGGCTGCCTGACTGATGAAATGGTATTTTTCCTGCCTTGGAGCAATTCCCACTCTGTTCTTCTGGAGACAGTAGCTACCTCCTCCTGTTCACTGAACGTCTAATCCTGAATACTTAGTTAAGTTTCAGGTTTTGATCCCTTCTGTCAGCTTCGTGGGCGCTCAGGTTGCACCGCTGGCAATCGGTGCTCTGGGATCTCATGCCTCCCAGAGCCTGGCAGTAGTTAGGTTAGCACCTGATGTAAATTAGGCTCACATTTTAGTGCTGCTACTAGTAGAGAAGATTTTGACTCTGTCCTCAGCTTGTTTAAAACATGCTAATAGCTCTGTACATCTCGTGGTGTCCAAATAGTGATGCATGGCGTGCGCGTTGCACCTGCAATGTGGCTTAATTTTCCTCCCACTGAAATCTTCAGATGTTGCTGCTAACCTCAGACTGGTTCCTTGTGAGTTTGATTTCCAACCAGCAGTGAGATTTTACTTGACCGTAAACTTCAGGATTGCTTGGTATTTCTGCCTTTAATATGACTAAATATTGAACTGATATTTTACACATCACTACAAGTTGCTATGCATCAGAATTACACCTCATTAGTATAATCTCATATACCAGAACAATCGTAGGTAGAACAAATAATTTAAAAGAATTTAAGTATGCAGAAAGTTCGCTAGGAGTAAAAGCTCATTTAAAATGTTACAAAATAATTCAGTGTCATTATTGTACTGTTATTTATACATCTTGTGAACTTCCATCAAATATTTATATTGGCCTAATTTGGAGCTGACATTCAGATGTTTTCACTGATTTACAGTGATGACGTCAGGTAAATAATTCTAATCTAGTTGTATGAAAACTCATTTCTGTAATTACTTATCACTTTCACTCAGATAGTTGCTCCAAATTGCAGCTTGGATACCAGCCTCCTTTTGCTGTCTCTTCCCTTTCCTAGAAAAAGTGGGGAGGGTGCTATTGCCAGATACGTACATGTCCAGCACCATCCTCTGTTTAGAGTTGCGCTGTAATTTTAATTTCTGTGAGAAGCTCTGGCTGTGTGTACAGACCCTGCAGATGTGTCTTAAGGGATGAAAGGAAAGCATTTTCTTCAGAATACCACCTGGTAGATTTACAGCACCCTCCCCAGTCTACCTGCCAGCTTGGAGTGGTAGCATTTTGTATAGAAAGCCACATTATTATGCTTTTAAATAGTTATATATATAGTTATATTCCAAGTAAGACTAAGTTTTGAGAAGGAAGTGGAAAGAGACTTTGACAGATTGGATGTTTGCTCTTTGAGCCTCACTCCTGGTTGGACTCAAAAAGCAAAAGCCTTTCTGTAGCCAAATCTAACGTGTGGGAGTCAGGAGGATGTCACGGTTCTCCGGAGGAGACCAGAGATGCACCATCTTCACATCCCGGTTTTTGCTGACCAGAAACCAAGGGGGGTGTGTGGGGAGGGGGCCACCCTTTGCTCTGTGATGTTGGGAAGTCATGACTGCAGTCGTGCCCTGTGGTTTGGGGATAGCCTGGCTGGCGACCCAGCTCCCCTTGGTGTCCTGCTCCCCTGGCCACGGCTGCCCAGGCACCCAAGGTGCGAAGGGCCATGGGCGCCAGAGCTGGGTGCCTGCTGCCTCCGGGATGGTTTGCTCTGAACGCAGTGTCCCTCCGGAGGGGTCCGTCAGCAACTGCTGCCACAGGTACAGGGCTGGAGCTGCTGTCCTAAGCACGGTCCCGATTTCAGAGACTTTGAAATTCAGTGGTTTGTTGATGCACCTGTTAGTTGCAAAGCACATCTCTCTGGTTTATCAGTTCCCTTGGGTATCTCTGCTGCTTATCGTTCCTGCTCCCATTTCTCTTCCAATATTAATTAATCTCTGTCAAGTGAAGCCACAAATTACTTGTCAGATCAATGATTGGATTTCCCTTGGGCTTTCAGTAAGAAAGGGTATCACTTACACTGGGTGGATTACCAGAGTGGATTAGACTATTGTGGGTGTATGCTCTGCTGTTTTCTGCCACCATGAATAAGAAAAATCTGATCTGACAGCTGCAGGTCAGTGCACACTTTACATTAGGCTATAGGTAATGAAATGAGTTGCTAAAAGAGATGATTGAGTTTGTGAGCTAAACAGGAGTCTAAAAAGCATCTGAGGCTCAAAGTGCTGACCTGAGCACTGTAGGTGTTTAGGATTACAAAAGCAGGGAAGGTATTGAATGGGCTATAAATTTGTGTTTGTGGAGGTTAGGAGCACACTTTTCAGGAAATTATTTCATAACTGCTGCTGGAGGTGGCTTATGCCTTCATCCTAGGAGGTGGTTTAGGGTGTCTTGGAGCAGGATATTGCAGTAGCAGAACTGCTGTAGTGCACAAGCTTCTTAATTTATGTTTTCCTTTTTCCTTTGTTTCTCTCATCTTCATTTTTCTCCCTGTATTTACATAGGTGCATAGTACATTCCCTTCCTTTATTATATTGTAATCCATTTTAATAGAGTCCGGTGAAGTTTAGGCAGAGGAAATAAAAATGCCCAGCTTTGGGTTCCCTGGTGTCAGGTGCTTAGAAGTGGCATGATTGTTGTCAGCACTTGGGAGTGAGAGAAACAACCAGCAGAACCGCTGTCAAGTGCATACAGATGTGCCACTGATGCAGTTCTGGTGGACTGGGGCCGGGACATGAAAAGCAGCACATTTGCTTCTTTTAAGGAGGAAGAATGTGAATAAGATTAGGGTCATAATTTAAACATCACTGAATAAATGTGTTTTTACTGTTACGTACTTTTGGGGCATTTATAATCAGCTGCATATATTAAGGCTTTGTCAGGCTTGGGAATTAGGTGCTCAGGATATTGAATTTATTATATTGGAGTTTGTTGAATTTCCTTTGAATTCTTTTGGTGATGTAATGTCACTATTGTGCTTATCATGTGCAGCTGGATGCTGTACAGGTGTCTTCTGTGCAGCAGCAAATAAATACATCCATGTGGTTTGGGTATGTTGTTAATAACTAGAGGTACTCTGAGCAGATGAAGGACAAGACGCTGATCCCAAACCTAGGTTTTGCTTCCCCAAGCTAGACTTGAAATTACACCTGAAAACATAACTAAGTTTAAATTATTTTCCTTGCAGTTGCCAGCAGTCTGCAGTGTGTCTTTTCCTGACCCCTGTCATTTAGGACATGTGCCCTTCTGCTACCCCCCCCAAAATGTTGTCACTTTTCATCCAACAGCATTTTCTTCACAATGTGCTTCACCCACAGCCCTTTGCTGATTCCAGTCTTACTCCTGATCGGCTGTGGCTGAGCATGCTTTTGCTCAATCTTTTAGGCTTTGCAGCTTGTGCAGCATGTTCTGGGAGGTTGTGATGATAAGAGACACTTTAGATGGTGATTGAAGCCAAAAGCCAAGATCAGTTAGCTGGCTTTGGGGGACAGCACTTGTTCTCGAAAGTCAAGTCATTTGGAGACTGTGTGCCTTTACAATGCTGCCTATAAGCGCAGGCTGTAGTGTGCATTTCCTCTTGTGGCAGATGCACGCAACATAATGGTCAGCCCAGCAGAAGAGCTGGGTTTTCAGCGTGGCCACCTCTGGAGTTGCTTAGTTGAGTTTCACTTCCTGCAAAGGCGATGGCTGCAGCCAGAGCACGCGTCTCTGCAGCTTCTGCTGCTGCACTGAGCAGGAGACTGTGAAGGCCACCAGGGAGAGCTCACACAGTGGCATGTCCAGCATAGCTGTGGCTGCTGGAGAAAGCCAGGCCTGTGGTACAAAATGAGTGGTGATAGCAGGTCCTCCGGTGAAGAACAGCCCAGTCATCCCCCTCTTGACATTTGTGCATGGGAGGAGGCATTGCTGAGTACTGGGAACATCCCGTCTGTAGCCACTTGGAAAATATTCTGCTTTTCCAACTTCGAGGAGCCTTTGTGGTTGTAGCGACCTGTCATATGAGGACCCAGGAGTGTAGAGCAAGTGTGTTGCAAGCTGAAGCAAAGCCCCAGCCCTTCATGACATAGATACCAGTTTACATATCTTTGTCTTTTGACATTACTTCAGGGAGCAATTGCATGACCCTGAGGTTGCAGAGAGAAATATAATCAAGTTGTGGTTGCTGAGTCTCATTGCCACTTTGCTGACATTTCTAAGCAAAAAAAAAAAAAAAAAAAAATGGTTCAGCCACTTTTGTTAGTCTTGGTTTAGATAGGAGATTATTCGGTATGGCTGGAGCACTGTTTTGATCTCTTATGAAACTATGTCAGTGAAAAATTCCATTCTGAGAAAGCTTTACAGAGGATGGTAGACTTGCCTTTTTGCTGCTGATTCCATCTAATTACCCATTGTATCTCAATGAAAGAAGGGAATTGCACAAGGCTAAACCCACCAAGTTTTAGATTGGAGCCTGGAACTTGCACTGGTCCCCAGTCCAGTCTGGAATTCAACTGCTGCCTAAACATACATCTTTGGGAAGAGCTGAAGCAAAATAAATTAGAGCAAATAAGAAGGAGGAAATGAATGGAGATGTGCAGAGGACATCCAAGGACTTGGCTGCAGCAACGTGGGGTTTGTGTGTGTTATTTGTAGCAATCCAGCCTGGTGTTGCCCCACAGGAGGAGAACTTGGTTTGATTTTTTTACTTCGAGGGCTTTACCTGAAAGAATCAACAGGATTTTGGAAAGCTGTGAAAGCTTTGTTACTGTTGTTGACTTTAATCATTGCAGCATAAATTTGTAGTCCCTGGGGGAGAATTTCTGTGCAATACCTTTCTGTATTTATTACTAAAAAAAAAGATTCTTAAGTTACAGGTTATAATTTCTGTCTTAGGCACTCACAACAGGATGGAACTGGAGATAAATTTAGCAAAGTCTTGTCTTCAAAGTGTAATAAATGTATTTCTGCTAGATTTTATTAACCTTTCTCTGTAATTAAAAAGGTAACAGCAATAAGATCTGAAAGTGAAGTTGGTTCACGTAATTCACTTTTCTGACATACAGTGTTTAGGTAGTTGGTTCTGGTTGGGTTTAAATTTCTCTACAGATATTTGTAGGATACTTCCTACTCTTTCCTGGGTTTAACGAGGTGTATGTTTATAAGGGCTCAAGGACAACCTCATTAGAGGTGTTTGTTTAGTCCTGTTTGTACTTCTCTGCTGTGCCACTCGCTTCTTAGATTTCTCAGAGTTTCTTCCTTGAAAATAAATAAATTACACTTGCTTTCTTCATGCTGCCAGCTCTTCTGGATTTCTTATGAATCTTGAAGTTCTAGACAGTTGCTAAGCTAGTTGTTTATTTTGTAATACTTTGGATTGGCACTACCACTTTTTGCAAACTTTCCCCAGGAGCGGTTCGGTTTGGTGGCACCAGGTTGTAGCATATGGGTTGTAGGAGCTGCTAAAGCCTATCTGTTTCGTTGTGCTTAAAATTGCTTCCGTTGACATCAAATATTGATATCTGTGGTTGTTACTGCCTCAGTTTAATCTGACAATATCTCCTTAAGGTCTGTTTGATTCCTCTTCCAATCCAAAGAAGTTTCTGTTCCCGGTCTTAAGTTTGAGTTTCAAATTTTTTTTTCCCCAATAAAAATATAATACACCTATTAGAAGGAATTCAGACGCTCAAAGATCTGCAAATGATCAAAGCCAGTACATTTTTAATAATTAGAAGTTACAATATCTCTCAGTGAGAAGCTTCCAAAGCACTAATGCTTTAACTAGCAATTATTTTCCCTATCAAGCATCCATTCAGTAGTCCTGCATGCAGAGCACTTCCACAATTGAGCCTTAATTTCTTTGGTATCTGTGAATTCTGACATGCCATAACATTGCAAAAATACTATTAGATTTCAGTACCAATAGAGTATTTGAGAGAAGATTCTTCTGCTTGCAGAAAGCCGTAATACTGTATTTTTTAGATACATTTTCCTTTTTTTTTTTTTTAATTTGAACTTTTTTTGTCCTTGCACTCAACAGTCATTCCTTGGGGAGTTGACAGTCTGTTTTGTAACCATGGGGGCAACTGCATCTGAATTGGGATTTATTTGCTGGCAGGGAAGGGAAGCAGAACAGAACATTAACCACTGCAAAGACAAATAAACCTTATTCTCTGTGTGGGAAATAAGTCTCTGTGAAAAATGTCCTTATTGAGCAAGTCTTCCAGATGGCCGTGCTCACTGCTTAGCTGGCTCTGCTGAATGCCGAGTCCTACAGTGGCTTTGAGAGCCTGGTGAATGGTTGGAGCATCAACAACCTGGAGAAAGTTTTGACAGTGGGATCAGGCCCACTGCATGCAAAAGTCTGGTCCCTGCTGACATTTGTGCTTTACAAATAAAGGCCTTAATTTATAGGAATAAATGCTGTCTTGCTTTGGAGAGTTTCCTTTAACCACCATGATTAAAAGCTGCTGAGAAACTGTTTGCTTGCTTTCAGCTCACTGCTGCGGAGCCCTAATCCCTGTAGCCCAGCACCGAGAGTCTTTTTATATGCTGGGAAGCATTTGGTTTGGGTTTGTTTCGCATTGGTTTTGTGTGCTGTTACATAACATGAAGCAACTTGTGATCCCGGTGATGAATGTTGTTATCCCTGGGACCGCTCTGGAGGGTGTAGGCAGATTCCTGCTGTAGAGAACAGGTCCCTGTGCTGCATGAGCTGTAATTCCAGGGGAGGAGGGTGCTGGGTGCTGTACCCTCCGGGTAGAGCTTGGGTGTTGGGTTAGACAGGAGGGCTGGCTCCTGCTATACTCCTTAATTTGCAGGGCACGTTACAACTCCCATTACACCTTGGGGGTCCTGTTCAGACTACCCGCCTCATCGTATCAGTCTCTAGAATTAAAGTTTGCTTCTTCTTAAAAAAATATTAAAAAAAAAAAAAAGATTCCCTACTTGATCAGTGTACTAAGGCACAATTGTCATACTGGTTTAGCTGCAGAGTTTTCAGAAATAACTTTCTAACATTTTTATTGCTGTTTGTATTGCTTTAAAGTGCCTGATTTGTGACCAGTGGACAGTTTTATTGCCTTCTGTGAGCTTTGCTTCTGAGGCAGAATGGTTTTATTATTTAATGGATACTGTTGATTTGGGGGAAGAACCTGCCTTGGATATTGTCCCACTAAAAGAAAACAATCCTTTAAAAAGCCCACAGGACTCTTATCTCTTGACCTTTAAGATTTTATGGCTGCGGGCATATCCATCCCACACCGTGGGGCACTAGAGTGCCCAGGGACTTGAGCCACTGGTCAGTGCCATGCTGGGAAGATTTCAGCTTAGATCTGAAAGCATTAAAGGCACTTCGACTCTAGGAAGCTCATAAGTAAGTGTGATACCGCCCAGCAGGTTATTAGCTTTTTTTTGCCTTTCTCACCTCAACTTTAGTTGTGGGGTCACTAAAGGCACAAAGAGCTTTTTCTTGGTAGCTCCAGATGCTTTCAGTGCTCCAGTGTGGCTCTCCATCAGGCTGTAGCATCTCCACAATTAACTGACAGCCAAACTGTTGGGAAAAGGTGAGTTTTAAAGTGATCCAAGACGAGCGATTAGTCAGGTATTGCATGGGTCATGTCCAATTGTTGTTCCTCTGCATTGTCATTTCACTTACTTAAATCCTAGACTGCTAGCCAGGTTGTGTCTTCTGGCAGAGCTCCAGCAGCACCCATCTCCCTCTGGAAATGCCTGTCTCTCTCCAAGAGAGGATTTAGACAATGAGTTTGGACAAAATGCCTAACTTCTGATTTTGTGGAATTTTGGTGAGTTGAAGCCCCACAGTGGATTTTCATGATGGTTGTCCAGCCTGTGTCCCAGTTATTTTTCCCTTGCTCTTTTGTTTTTCACAACCAAGTCACTATTTAAACAGGCTTTAATCCTTCTATTAAGCCAGGCAAGTTCATTCGTCCATCTTTTCACTCTCACCCTATTACTTTTGAAAAGTTCCTACTCTAGCTAGACCTTCTCTTCTCCAACCTACCCAGGAGGCCCAGGTCTTTACAGTAAAGGAAAAGGTCATGTTTTCTTGTGTGACAGCTAGAGAAACTTGGCTCGTGCTTAGTACTGGTTACTCTGAAAACTGAATCTGGAAAGTTTCTTAAAGTCCATTTAAGCCTCTATCATTTTCAAGCACATGTTGATAGAAGAGGTATCTCTTCATACGCTTGTTGCAGTGGTGCAACAGCATTGAGTGCGAGTTGCAGTGAAAATACGTTTTTCCTGGCTGTGTTATGTGGTACATGCAAGTATGTTTGCATTTAATCCATGTGCCATTTTCCCTGGGCAGTTGCCTAACGTTGAGTGTTGAAGGAATTTACTGTAGAAAGTGTCGTGGTTTAACCCCAGCCAGCAACTAAGCACCACGCGGCCGCTCACTCACTCCCCCCCCACCCAGTGGGATGGGGGAGAAAATCGGGAAAAGAAGTAAAACTCATGGGTTGAGATAAGAATGGTTTAATAGAATATAAAAAGAAGAAACTGATAATGATAATGATAACACTAATAAAGTGACAGCAGTAATGATAAAAGGATTGGAATGTTCAAATGATGCGCAGTGCAATTGCTCACCACCCGCCGATCGACGCCCCGTCAGTCCCCGAGTGGTGATCCCCACGCCCCCACTCCCCCCAGTTTATATACCAGATGTGATGTCACATGGTATGGAATACGCCGTTGGCCAGTTTGGGTCAGGTGCCCTGGCTGTGTCCTGTGCCAACTTCTTGTGCTCCTCCAGCTTTCTCGCTGGCTGGGCATGAGAAGCTGAAAAAATCCTTGACTTTAGTCTAAACACTACTGAGCAACAACTGAAAACATCAGTGTGTTATCAACATTCTTCTCATACTGAACTCAAAACATAGCACTGTACCAGCTACTAGGAAAACAATTAACTCTATCCCAGCTGAAACCAGGACAAAATGTAGGAGCAAAATGTTGGTGCCACATTGGGGGAGGTCTTTTGCATCTGGCCTTCTCCTACCTCTGTTATTTTTATGCTGAAACATCATGATTATCAAGGGGCTTTTTTATCTGCTGGAAAGCATCTTAATCAGGGGCCATTCTTGGTGAATCTTTGCTATTTACAATACACCTCATTGACAGTGTTTAGAATTTAAATGAATTACTTCAGTGCAATCAGCTACTGTAATTGCACAGGGAGCAGCTCCAGTACTGCTGCTTGTCATACCTGAGGATCAAGACATTGAGAAATTATCTCATCACACCTTTTCTCTGGTAGCTTTAATTAGCTTGGATTTTATATCCTGGGTTGAGCTAGCTGGGCTCACAATTAGTAAACCCAGCAGAATAAAAAACCCATCTTAGAAATCTGGTGAAGCAGTAAGTGTGGAGCCCTCAGCTTCATGTATCATGGGAACATCATGCTACTGCTAAATCCAAGGACAAAGTCTTGGATATAAAAATCCCCACGAGGCAATTTCTGCAGTCAGTTAAGATGCCAGTATGTTTTATTGCATTTTACAGCACGTGCCTTTTAAGTGAAATGAGCATGAGAATACCAAAATGTGAATTAAGTTATAAAGTTGAAATAGAAGTGGATTTGTGAACTTGGAAAAAGTAGAAATGAAATAAACTCCAGTCAGAAGCAGAAGTGATGTCAGGATTGTCACATCAATCTGCATGGCCATGAATGCCACGTAGGTTTTAAAATAATTTAAAAAAATGGGTTATTAGGAGGATACTTGGAGAAGCAGAAGTGTTATTTTGCATACCATGGGAATGCAGAATGATCATCCAGGGACAGAGCCAGTATGTAGGGAGTTGCAGGTTATCTCCAGGATGCCTGGATGGATCAAACGTGTTAGACCGGAATAGCTTACAGATGCCGCTTGCTGAGAAACCGCCTGATGTATTCAGCATGATTTAATAAGGACTGAAATTATTAACAAGAAAGGAAAGCTATTGTAGGCTAATAGTGAATCTGATTTTGTTTTTAACACCAAAGCCTCCTCTTGTTCAGATCAGTGTCATGTTATTTCAGGAGATACTGCGATCCAAAAGAAGATGAGATTCTTTGATGATAGGTGTCCTTGTCATTTAAAATGTGATTAATATAATCATGGATTAGGATGCGATCATACAGTAAGAATATCACGTGACTTTTTAAAATAAACAAAAAAACCAACTAAAGACATTCTGAGTTAACAAAAACTTCCAAAACAGAGGTTTGCATTCATTTTCTCTCAGATGAAAACCTTTTAGATACTTTGTTGGAAAAAAAAAAAAAGTATTGTCTAGTTTTTTCCTGTCTCCAGAAAGCTGCTAACCAGCCATGAATTGTGGGTTGCCTCGCAGGGGAGGCACCCCTCTGTGGGGACAGGATTGCCAGAACTGGGGTGTTTGGGTTGAAGCTATAGAGGATGGCTTACTGACTCCAGGCGACGGGTACATTAGTGATGGCAAGTTGTATGTAAACAGCGTGCTTTTGCAAGTACAGATTTGATCATCAGGCATTAGTTTTCCATAATAGTAATCTCATCATTGCTCCTGAGGGGTTATGTTTTTCATTATCTATCCTTTGCACTACCCATAATTTACAAATATTTATCACATCTCTGCAGGCAGAAGTATCGCTGTCCTTTAGCTCTAGGTGTGTATGAGATGCTAAGAAAAGTGATCTCCCAACCCATGAACTACTGAAACATTAAAAAAAAAAAGTGATTTCTTTCAGGAAATGGACTTTCTTTGGGGTTGGTTTGTTTGGGGTTTGTTGTTGTTTTGTTGGGCTTTTTTGTGGCAACAAGACAGCTGCTTCTGATAGCAAGGATTTTGTAAGCTGGAAGTTGAGGAAAAATCTTAGTTGGGGCATTTGTGACTCCATGGATCAAAAAGCTGATGATTTTGGCGGAGATTTTTTGAGGTTGTTGGTCAGAACCTGCTTAGTAGACAGCTTGGTCTCAACGTAAAGGCCGGAGAAGCCTTTTGGAAGCAGAGGTACATGTTACGCTCTTGAAGATCTTCTGAGTCTGTGAGCAGGTGTGCAAGTGTGTTGACAGAAGCACACAAGCTTTGCCCAGGCTGGGCCATCCACATGATTGCCAAGAGGCAGAATTCTCTCTTGACCAACATTCACGCTGAAATGGGAAAACCAGCGACATCAATACAGCAGTAACTACACTTTTTGTAGCTCCCTTCGGGCACTCTTGGGACAAATTGTATCAGCCTACGTGAGAAGTTTTCCTTTCATCTTCTTTTTAATACTTCTCCTTGTAGTTGGTTAGGCGTGATACCAGGAGAATCCAGGATTTTGTTTTTGGCAAAGTGTATACAATGAAACAAGTGTCAGTGTAGGCTCTAATGCATATGTAAATAGCTTCATATTAATGTGACTATATAGACACCAACCTCTTTCAGTACAGCTCCCCAATTTATCTTACTTGATGTCAGTGAAAGCTGTTGAATTACCGACACCAGTAAGTGCAGGACCAACCTTTTCAAGCCTGCACAGCTGTAGGAAGATTAAACCGTAAGAGCAATAAGGAAGCCATGTCAAAAGTATGATGGCTTGAATTAGACATTACTGTGGATGATGAAATTAAACTAGACTTAACATGGTGTTAAACTGTTTTGATTACTGACTTTTGGCCTGAATTCAACAGGAGGCCTTGCTTAGGATCTTGCACTATTTTTTCTGCTCTTAAAGCATGGCAGTGTATGAAAACTCTAGTAAAATCTCTGTCATGAGACGATATTTGAAAACTCCAGACAACCTAGGCAGTGGGATAGGTTTTTTGCAATTTCAGTGCAGAAATTCAGTGGTATGGAAGTGCCTTGAAAATAAAGCCAAAATATTCCAAAGGAAATCTAAACCATCCATTAATTAAAAAAACCTCAAAACAACAACAAAAAAAACCCAAACATGGAAATTAAGTAATCAACTGAACTCTTTAGCAAGTTATTTTGTAAATACTGTCAGGTACTTAAAGGACCTCGTTGTCCAAAGCTTCTCCTGCTTGCGTTGGAAAATGTATTCTGAAGACGTGGCAATCAAAGTCTGGCTTAATTTTCTTAATTAAAGAAATTGGCTTGATCTTTTTGGTTTCAACCGTAGCTGTAGCTCTGCTGTGTTGTATTTACAATAGTTACTTCTACTGCAATTCTGTTTGAAGAAATGTAGATTTTTATTAATTTGGGTTTTTAGCTTTTTGTGGTTTAGAAATTTGCGTTAAATGTCCAGACATCACTAAGAGAGCAGCATTGACAAATGCAAATTTTTTGACCAAACATTCCTCATCAGTGATGAAAACTTTGACAAGTAGAGCCTGCGGGATGAGAAGTGTTGGCAAAACAATCGAGATGTAATGACCCGGATACTTATTTCATCATTCTTCTCCATCCGGTGGGACTCTGCATGAACTGTAGCAATTTTACCCATGCTGACAAACCTGCCAGATAGCTCATGCTTGATGCCATGGGAGGCTGCAGAGATCAGGAACACAGAAATAATACAGATTTAAACACTAACAGGGAAGCTATGGAGTTATCAAAAAAAAAAAAAGGAATCAAAGTTATTGTTGTGAAGTTACAGTGTACCACACAGAAATTGGAAATAGTCCAATGGAAATTACTTAATGTGCTGGGATACTCTTCTGTGTCTGCAGAAATCCAAAAAGGCAAGCAGAAGCAGATAGAGTAGCAGCTTGAGGAGCTGTAACCACCTCTGCATTTGCACTGGAATTAGCGTGACCAGCTCAGTATGGAAACCTTTTTAAAAGTGCACTGTTACCCTTTAGATGATAGGAGAAACATTGCCATCCTTCTGATTTAGTGAGGCAAAGACCGCAATTTTAGAATTTATGAGATGCTATACAGGCTTTGTGTGGGAAATGCTCGTGCGTTCTGAGTTGCTTGGCAAAATAGTCATGAAGGTCATCATTGCTAAGATTTTCGGAGGTGAAAAAAAAACTCCAACCAACAACAGAAGAAACTAATATGATCAGATTTTCATGGGCTTTCAGGACATAACAGATTTCTGTTCTCTAACAAAAGTGAGGTTTTAAATATTTAGGTTTAATCCTGAGATTCTTAATTTTTTTTCCTGTATCTCATTTGCTTTAGGAATGTGTTTAGCAATATCAGGACAGACTTTTTAGTATTTAAAAAATAGCAATCAAATGCAAAGGCATCCTGCCAAAGGGAAGGGAGGCAGCGTGCAGGCTCTACAGAAAACCTTTTCACCATTCGGTATTTTAAATGTATTCTTACGGTTTGATCTCAAGATGTGGCAGCATGTTAACATGAGAACAATATTGTGCCTGGGATAAATATTCCTGTACGGTTCACTGGAGCATTTTTGCTAGCAAAAAAATTCAAAGTCAGCTTTACCTACCTGTAAAAGAATAGCCTGTGCTGTGCCAGATGCTGATGAGAAGTTAATCTGCTTTTTGTATGGATGCATTCATTTCTAAAAATATGAGATTAGAGTACAATGGAGGTATAATTGGTATGCTGTGTAAGAAAGCATGAGAACTGCACCTTGTATAATTTGGTGGTAGGCCAGATATTTTTAGGGACATATGGTTTACTGAATGAAAAGTTTTCTATTCTTGTGCTTATGTTATGGGTTGTCTAATGAGGAATTCTACTGCTTAATTTTAATGCTGTTTCTTACACTGGAGAGACCTTTGAATTCCCATAGAGAGACTAAATTACACAATTCTATTATTTAATACATGTTTGCTGTTGCACATATAGAAAAAGTAGCATTTCTGTAAGATGTCAAAAGCAACCATAAAATGGACAGAATTTTGTGACGGATCCCCAAATGTCTCTATGCGGAATCTGAACAGCAAGGATTTGCAGTAACATTGCTGCAAAAAATGCTTGCTGTGTTCTCCTCGAAGTATTTATTACCTGACTTTTTCATGTTTGGCTTTCCTGTTCAGCATTTCCAGTAAGTAGGGGCAAAATTCTACAGGTATGTGCGTATTTCTGATCTGCAGATCAGTCCTACTGAATCAAGAGTTATTTTGTGTCTTAATGTTCCTGTTCCTGAGGTCATTAAACATTTGAGAACCTCAGTTGTTATCCATACAGTTTCATGAAATTAAGTTAATTTCTTATAATTTTAGCTACCCAGCAGCTAAATACTGAGCCCAAGGTAATCATCCAGGCTCTTTCAATAACAGCAATAGCAATAATAATGTATCTCCTGGATTTTAAGTAGCTGCTTTCATTGAAAGGGAGGTGACTCATGGCTTTTGAATACTTGGGGTTGACAGTGTTGTGAATATGGAACTACAATAGTATTAAACAAAGACTGAGGTGCAGTAACATGTGGATAAATAAGAGTAAATGACATTCTAACAACTTGGTATACTTTGATGAAGTACTTTAAAATTCATATTCTCCTTTCAGAACTTCAATAAATATACTGATTTAATCAGAGAGTGACTAGAAGCACTCAGCTGCTGAACCCTTCTTGATTCCACTTAATAGCTGTACACATAACTCCTTTGGCTTGTATTTTTGAGTATTTCTATTTTGCAGAGCTGAACAAACACTGCATTATTTTATCAAAAACAATTACAAGCCTGTTAACAGCAAATAAAGGCGAAGCTATTATACCCTAACAGTTAGCGTAAAGGAAGACTGGAGCACATGTAGGCTGATTAAATGATGTACATTTAATTTTCCTTTCAACCAAAGAAAGTCAAGGATGTCAGCTGCTGAAATTCACAGAAGACAGAGCACAGTGAGAGCCACATGGGCTGAAACAATGATCCAGGCAAATTAAGTATGTGGTGGCTCTTAAAAGCAATTTGAAAAAAGAACTGAAATACAGCACTGAGTAGGAAATCCTTGGCAAAAAAAAGAGAAGAAATACCGCCCTGAAAGCTCTAACTTTCTAATGTTTATGTCCGTGGTATCATAGATGATAGTGTTAGATGCTACTGTTTTCTCTCATAAAACGAATTTAAAAATCAATACCTTTTAGCAAATGTTGGCTTTTTAAATTGCAATTATGTTATAGCATATATAGTCAAGTGCACTCTCATGTATATAAATGCTGGTGTACCTGGAAATAAACCAGTGCCAGAGCTAGTGATAAAAGTCTCCATCCAACTGCGCAGCAGGCGTATTCCTTCTTTATTTTGAAAGTGCACAGATATGGGTATAACCATATTTGACGTCAGCCAGCCTGCCTGGATTTTCCTGTTACAGGTTGCCCTGACTATGCAGAGAGGATTGGTTAAAATACACAAATATGAAGTCAGCAATACAAAAGCCTAAATGATACGCTTTATATATATATATATATATAAAAAATATATGTGTGTGTATATATATAGTAAACAGATTACATGAGATATCAAAGCATATGCCAAGAAGTAGTGATATGGAAAGCACAATGGGCAGAAAAGGTCCAGACAGATTGGGAAAGACTTTCAGGTGAGTGAGTGGCAGCTGCTACTCAGGGTAGGTGCTAAAGCCCTGATGAAACCATAGTGATTGCAGAGCAAGGGTTCCCCTTTGCTTCCACACAACGTCAGTGAGGCTGAGGGTCAGTAGAAGTGTGCAGAGACAGATCCTGGCCTATTAAGCTAAATTTTTACCAAGGAGTCAGAGCTAATATTTGTATCTTGCAGTACTGAGACATGAAAGGGAGTGGATTAGGGACATAGGTTCAGACCCATGACCCTTATTTTCTGAAGAACCCTCTAAGAACATTCTTTATACTCACTGGTATCTTGACAGTAATCTTATATGTATAGTATTTCTCTACTGTCCACAAAGTATGCTGGCCAAATTCTTGAATCTTAGTGCAGAAATTAGTTCTTCTCTAAGAATTAATCTTTCTTAAACATTGTTTCTCTCATTCAAGAAAATGGCCTGCATTAATTCCAAGAACAAACCTCTGGTGAGAGCAGGTCTGGGTCTTGGGTTTATCTGAGTCAGGTTAAAAGTCTATTAAAAAATGATACTTGAAAAATGTCTTAATTGGAAAAACTGTCTCAGGCATGTGAGCATCCTCCCCATCCCCTTTTCCACTGCTTTCTTCCCAGACAGCATATGGGTTAGCAGAAAACCTTTCTGTTTCTCTTATGAAATATTTCATTCTTTGTGTCTAAAGACATGGAGAGGCTTCTTGCTATTTTCAAATCTGAATATTTAAAATAAGGCTTGGAAAGGGAAAAGAAAGTGACATTGCCTTATAAACATCAAAGCCACTTACTCATTTCTTCTTCTGCCTGAAAAATAATCAGTTTTCTCAGTATTTTGTACCTGAGCAATATAATTCTTCAAAGATTTTAAGGGCTTATTTTTAGCCCTTTTAAATCAGAGCTCTTACAAAAATGTATACCCTTCTCTAAATAGCATTTGTTTTTTCATAAGCCTATGTTAAAACATCACACCTTTGAAAAAGAAGTATGTCAGAAACAGGTACATTAAAACAAGGAAAAAACCCAACTGGTTTTCTTTATATGAAAGCCCATTCAAGCCACACTGGAAATGTAAAGGGTTCTTATAATAAATGTAAATATAACTGAAGTCCTTTAAAACACCAGAACAAACCCAAAGTGAAATTTCTGGGTATCTTGTGAATCTGCAGTACACTGATTTTAATGGGACTACTCAGATGCTTCAATTAAGCATCTGCTTTAGTGTTTTGCTGAACCGGACAGCCTGTTTACACCCTGGGTGTGTGCACAGCTCCCGCCATCAACAGGAATTATACCAGAAAGTTAGGGATAAACTGCAACTCATAATACTTATCTCTCGCCTTGTTCTGGGCTAATTCTCTTCTTCTGCAAAGCTCCCGCTAAAGATCACGAGAGAAATCAGCACCATTAAAGCAAGAGGAGGAAGGGGCAGACATTTTACTTCTTCATGGCTTGATTCCATATTGCCTAATTACTCTTGTGTTGGTGGGAAGCCATCGCCCCATGACTATTATATTCTAAGAACATCACATTAAAGCAGCCCACACCTACCTAACTCTTCCTGTATTCTGTGGGCATCTGCTTTTCTTTGTTGTCATGTGAATGTGGGACTTACTCATTCAGGCTTTCATGTTAAAATCAATGGGATTATTCACAAAAGCAAGTGTTAATACAGTTTGTTCTCCATGATATGGCTTCATTTCTGCAAGAGTACCAGCGTAGTTCATCCCAAATGCTCTTTTATTGTCAAAGTCCATCAGTCACTACACTGAATTCCTGAACACAGCCCTTCCTGTTCACTGGGTAAGATGGCACCACATTTGCATGTACAACATCTGGTTGTCACTAGAACTGGTGTCCTAAAACCATGCCTGTTTTGCAGGGCAGCTGAGCACCCCACAGCTACATTCCCTGTAGTTGCAAGGTGAAATTTAAGAGCATATCCTGGCTTTGAAAGCAGACTGAACCTGTAGGGCAAGAGGGGAGCTGTGGTGGGCTCCAGCAGCTTCTCTGTCCTGATGGCTTGGGGGTTTGGAGGACAAGGTGAATCCCAGGGCTGTCCTTTAGTGAATGCTGAACTTAAGCCACACAGTATTTGAGCTACTTTTTGAGCAAAGCTTTAAATTCAGATTTTATTCTGTAATTTTGCTGTATTACTTTGTAAATGTTTTATACCACTTCTGTCTAGACACGGCAAAATGAACCAGAAGGTAGGTGGATATGGTTCGCAGCGTGGGCTGCTCACACTGCAGGCAGTCAGCCAGTCCCTAGGCTATATTTGTATGTTACGTTCAGCATCTCTTAAGTCCACTTGCATCGTCCTTCCATTAATGGCATTAATTTAGTGTTTGGAAGCTCTTTTAAGCAATCTTTGTAGAAATCCACCTAGAAAAGTTCATCCTATTTTACTTTTCTTTTTTCCCCCTTTTTTGTGCGTGGCTGTGGTTTTTTTAAAGGCGAAAGAGAATTTGCCTGACAGGTGATTTAATAAAATATGCTATGGTCAGGTATTTGCTCAACTGCTGCTGAGACTTGATCTGAGGGGAAAAAGCATGTTGAGCTGTTCTGAGCTTTTAAAAACTAGGAACTTGTTTTTCGATAGACATTTGTTTTCCTTTGAAACAGTAAGCATACTTCATTGTCTGGAAAGGAACTTGGAGGACGTCTCAAGAGAAGCATCAGAAAACTCATGTTGATGTGTCTAAGAAAGTCTTTTTCTTTTCCTCATTTTTCAAGATGCAAGATTTCAGTTTTCTCCTTATCACAAAATTAGCTGAGACCTGTTCAGTTTGTTAGTTTCTCTTAGTTCATGAAGTCAGCGGGTGTCCTTCCGGAGCAGCTTGTTCATCTCAAAGGCACTGGCTTGCATATCGGTAGAGGTTGTACTGAGTGCAGTAAAAAGCAAGTAAGTTTGTTGTGCTCCATGCTCTCCTTCTCCATCTATTTCATTCCTTTCACTGGAGTGTGAACTTGCTGTTACATTTATAGGTTTCTGAAAGAAAGTGCAGAGTCTCTGCGTGTGGCACCACAAGGATCTGGTCTGAGCCAAGCTTCCTGACTCCAATGGGATGTCCAGGGAATTGAGGGCATTCGAGTATTATCATATAACACTAAATAACTGATCTGGGAGAACCATCTCTCTGGTAACCTCTCTGGGATTACATGCCTCTCTGGGATTACATGTAGGTTGTATGAGTATTCCCCTCACAGTCTTATAGCAAGCGTAGCCAACAGCTAAGAACTGGGCCATGATTTTCCTTGACTTCTAAGAAGAATGATGTAGTTTGGTTTGTTATACCAAATTTCATAAAGGCTGAGTAAGATCCAAAGAACAAAACCTAAAGAAATGAAAAGAGAGTTTGAGAAGAGGCACTGTCAGGAAGATGAAGGAGGATATCATTAGATACTATGCACTTTAGATCTGTCAAGAAAAGTGGAGCTTTTCATTGGAAGGTACCAAATGAATCAAGAGCTTAGATAGCACTTTCCAGCTTTAGAGATGACAGGATCCTTGACAGAAGACATGGGTATCCTTAGGCGTGTTTTACAGACAGAAGCAGCAAAGAAAAATTCAAATGGCTTGCAAAATGGCAGCAGAAGAGTCAGGCACTGAGACAAAAACTGACCCAATACTCTTGTCAAAAACGTCATCTGGGATTGCTGTAGACTTGCCATTTGCAAGTGCTTTTTTTTAAAAGGAAACATATGTGTTTAAAAAATTTCAAACAATTTTTCTTATTTGTCCCAACTCAGTATTAATTTTGATCTGATTTTTTTTCTGTGTATCACTCTTTATTCTGTGAGACCATCCAATGAGGCAATAGAGTGGCTTTACAGATTGTAAGGAGAGTTGATCCTACAGTTGCTGTGAGGAGTGACATTGATATTGCATGCAATTGCTCTTTAGACAGCTGAATCAGACTCTCTGTACTACGCTTGTTTTCAGAGAATGACAAGCCAGGCATGGTATCAAAAAAATAAGGATCAAGTTTCCAAAGTTTGAAGGCTGAGCAAAGGTAAAATGAAGAACACGGAAATTCCATTTTATTTAGGGCTGGCAGAGAAAAGCTGTATCGGATTAGGCTGTAACCTGCCTGATGGTGCTAAATGATGGAAAACATGAAGAAATGAAATCTGTGGCATTAAGATGTGTTTGCTAAAGATTCCAGCAAAATGGCAGGCTATAGCAAACCAGTTTGGGGGCAGTAGTAAGTTTATTTGTGTCAATCATCCTAACTTTACGTAATTTAAATTTCTCTGTTCTTTTGTATTAATGCTGAAAATACCAGCGTTGGTAGGTTGGGGTTTTTCTGTTTTTTAAATTTTTTCAAATCCGTCTGAAACATTAGTATGATTCTGATTTTGGACAAGCTACTGTAGTATCTCATTAGAACTACAGTTACAGGACTCAGTAGGTCAGCTATCCGGGTAGATGACATCCACTGTAGTCTAAAAGTTTCTATCTCTATAGTGAGTTTCATACCATTCAGGAGATTTATACCTATTCAATAGCCTGGTTTAAAAAACAAATTAGAAACTTGATAAGCCAAAAATAAATTTCTTCTGGGAATTCTGCCCAGAACTTTGCTCAAGCATACTTCCATTCACCATTTGTTTTATTGGGCACAGTATTTTTCCAAGGGAAGGTGTAAGGCTGTACTTCTTTTCCTGCCCAAATAGTAAGTTTCCCAATGTTACGTTTAGCCCTCTTTCAAAACCTATTGTTGTTCCCTTCCTCTAGTAGCTTATTTATGAGACAGGATTAAAAACAAAATCAAAATCAAAATAGACATTTAAAAATTTATTCAGAATTTAGTCCCTGTTGTTACTTGTGCTTGCACAGTGAGTAACCACTTTCAAACAGTCACAGAAAGGGGCAGATGCCACAAGCACCACTACAGTGTATAAAGATTAAAAACAGATCATGATGCCAATATAAATTATGTTATATAAATATGTATATATTTTATTATATAAATATAAATAATATACAATATTCTCAAAGGATTCCAGATTGCCAAAGACATGAATTTAGGTCCTTTTTTCAAAAAAGCCAACCAAACAAATAAAACAAACCCTAACCTATTTAAGTATCTAAATGGTATGGAAAATATGGAAAGGGGGGGAAAAAGGTCCCTAGATGACTTTGACCCCGTATTGCTCACGCTCTATAGTCTCAGGTAGGTGCCAGCATGTGCCACACGGCCTTGTATTACTGCTATTTTGGAGAGTCATTAATTTAAGTATTCAGGCTGACTCCAGGCACTATTGATCTCTCTATTTATAATATCAATCCATTACACGCAAGATTTTTATCTGTAGGGGGTTTGTTTTGTTTGTGGGGTAAGTCAAGCGTTTTGCATGTGTTAGTGGTTGGGAGTCACTCTCATTCCAGGTAGCCTTGTTAGCAAGGCTGCTATAAGGATCCGATTTCACAGACTTAGAAGAGTTTTTCAAAGTACTGTTGGGATTCAGTTTTCTATAATAAGTCTCCCTTGAAAAGTTAAATGTAAGAGAAAATTACAGAAAGCTTCCATAGACTTTTTGTAGTTATAAAAAAAATAACAGAACAGCATGGTTTTCTTATATGGTGTAAAACAACAGGTTAATGTTGTATGTTGCATACACATTGCAAAGAATAGAAATGCAGTGCACTGCATTAGCTCTTAGGATCTATTTATGTACAATAATAAGGCTAGACCAGAGCAGTCCAAGTTCAGCACTGAAGTGATGTGAGGCCCTGACCTGGGGGAAACAGATGCCATTATTTCACACCAGCAGAGCATTTGCTCCATGATTTTCTATACACACTGCGTTCAGCAGTCGCATACGTCTCCACAGAATTGAAATTGTCACCTTTATAAATTTTCAAAGGGTACTTAAATCTTTAGCAGACCTAAGGCATGTTACTTCTGCCTCATAGCAGAGGCATACAGATGTCACCTCTGTGTCGTCTTTGGAGGCATTATACACTGAAATCTAGAAAGAAAAATAATATAGTAATGCCTTCACCACCAGAGAGGAGAAAACAGTGATAACACTGGAAGGAGAGACTGCACTGGAGGAGAAGTGAATAAAGAAATAAAAAAATATATACATATATGACATGAAACCACCCTCCCCCCAGCTGCTTGATGGGGGATGGTTAAACTGCAGCATCCCCTCCCAAACTCCTTGCATGATGAGGGGGCCTCAGATGTGGTCAGTGGGAAGCACTACCTTGCTGTCAGAATTATTAGTCAGATTTATCTTGACGCTTTTAAATTCCAGAAGGTATAAATACATAAGGGTCATTGTGCCATTTTCTATTGCAAGATATACTCCTACTGTAAACCAGTATGGGGATGGGTTCTTCTGGCTTTTCAAAGTAGCATCCTCAGCTACATAATCATGCAAGAAAGGGAAAGTCTTAACTCTATTCCTGTTAATGCAATGAGGTTATATGCTTCATCACTTCAGAGTCTATTCAGATGTGTAAGTATGAAGCATACATTTATTTCTCTTTCTAAAAATATTTTAAAGAAAAAAAGACTTCTGCTGTGTTAACACTTTCAGTGAGGCAAGAGCTGTTGATGGGAATATAAGAAAAATGAAATTCAGTAGACTTTAAAAGCAGCAAAAGAGAGAAGAATTCAATTTACCTCTGTTATCACAAGCGATGTCCAGGTTTTGTGTTTGTTTCCTTATTTCCTGTTAAAGGACAGGGGGGGAAGGCGTTAAAAAAAGAACTCAAGAAATGCAAGGTATGAACGCATTATAATAATGTGTGCTGTAAAACGTAAGAACTGTGTGGTAGAGCTGAATTACAATTACTGTTGGAGGTCAGCATCACACTATCTTTGCTTGGTCCTGCAGCCTGTTGCACAGAGAAAGAGGTGTGTGTGTTTCTGGATAACCAATTTTAGCAAGTTGCAGCATCAGGGATTTAACGGTGCATCTCATTCCCTGACAGTCTGATTCAAAACCCTTAAATCCTTTCAGCTTTAGACTAAACCCTGGCTTCATCAGTCTTCCTACAATCACTGCACTTTCAGCCGATCTTCCTGTCTCCTGCTCCTTGCTGGCAGTTGATCATTGTTGAAATTGGCTTTGCACTGCGAATACAACAGCTCCCCACCTTAGCTGGAGAGACAAAAGAGTGTTTCAGAAACAGATGTCTTCCACAGCAAAGGGCACACCTTACATGATTTGGTATATTTAAATACCATGTTAAATCATCTACGGACTAGCATTCATGTCATGAACGAGTGTGGTCTGATATAACACCTCACTGGTTTGTCATGTCAAAAGGACCATTTTACTTTCACTAATGTTTTCTGTGGGTAAATGCTTTATGCAGTTTGGTTTGTCTGATAAGACTGAATGAAAAAAAATATATAAGTTACTGCATAAACACCAGGTACTGTTTTAAAATAGCTGAAAATCTAGCTCCAACAACAGAAATATTTTAGAGGGACTATTAAATTCTGTCTTGAAGTTAGTGTCCGCTGAAGATACATCTTCATGCAAACTGTACTTTAAAACTCATAGTGTCAAATGATGTTGTTTTGGGGAAGTGACGTGTAGGATATTCTCATATTTGTAGAATATTCCTTTCCAAATTGCGTGCTTTCTAACTATTTGTTTTTCCAGGGATGTGTTGGAAAGGATCCAAATGGATAAACTGTACCCTTAGTGCCATAATCTTATGTGCACAAAATATTTTTAATTCCCTTTTTGAAAAGCATTGGACTTCATAACCTTTCAGAAATATTTTGGTCAAACCCTGGAGTGCATAGTTTTGCTCAGTCAAATACTCTGCTGGGGATCCTTGGGAAATATGGCCAAGGGGGAGCACAAAGCGTGGCCTGGAGTTTTTGCAGGACTTCCCAGCCTCCCGTGCACTCTTCTGGTCTGCAGCTTGCATGCCAAGCCTATTTAATCGACTTCCCCCAGCTAAAATGTGATTTTTAGAATTAACTAACTGCTTGGGTAGTTTATACACATCGAAATGTGTTTTATTTTCCACTGCCTTGAAGGCTGTTTTATCCTTTAAGTTGGAAAGCCTCTTATCTAAATGAAACAGCCTGAAATTGTTGGATGTAGTTCATTAAATTCTTGGATAACTAGAAGTCTCTCTGGCACTTAGCAAGTGATATTAGGAAGAGAAGTGCTGATCCACCTTCTAAATGTGAAAAATTGAATTCTTCGCAAGTTGCCATGGTTTGTACAAGGCACGTTTAAAAATAATAACTGTCAAACTTCTGCCAATTTTTACCCTTTCTCAACTACTGTAAATCCAGGTTAACCTCTTTGAATTGAGGAGAGTTGTTAAGGATGTGAGTTAACGTAGAATTCCAGTTATCTCTTAATTTCAGTGCATCAGCTGGTAGGGGTACTTAGACAAGGGGTTTCAAAGTTCACAAAATCTTGGGAGGTTTTGAGGGGGCAAATATCCTTCGGCTCCTCGCACTTTCCCAAAGTGCCGTTTAATTATTTCCACTGTGGGAAAGAGCCATCAATGGGTATCAAGGATGCAGTTGTTTTTAACTGAAGAGGTGTTAACTGAGTATTGTCTGCTTCTTAAAGAGCAACAACTATTGCCCCTGTTGGTTTTCCTATGAACCATAAGAAAAACTAATAGAAATGGACAAGCTTGAAGGACCAAGCTGGGTGTTACTGCTGATACTACTTCTAAATATAGTTGTCTTAGTACTCCATATCTGCAGATGTGTAGGCGGAGACATGTATCTATGAGTGAATTTTTGTTATATAACACGTGAATAATTCAGATGCACAAAGTTGCTCACTGCACCAAATGTCTGCAGCTGGATTTTTCTTCATGTGGACCTCATGCCATATAGTCCATTTTCTTTTGGGACCATTTCCATCACTTTCTTCTTGCACTGATTTTCCATCATCCTTATCTTGGTATTCTCACATTGTTTGGCGGCTCATAAGTATGTAGTACTCGGAATTTCCATCAGGACTGTTCTCCAAGTTGATGTGTTAAGTTCGTCTTTGAGTCTGATCTCAAATTGATCCAGCCACCCTTTTTATATCCCCTTCATCAATTATTTCTCAAAACCATAGAGTACAAAACCAACTGCTTAAAATAATGTCCATGGCATCCCTTGAAGAATTCCTCCTCTCTGCAGCTGCTTGCCAAAGACATTAGTGTTTGGATGTTCTTTTCCTAGCAATGACTGAACACGTTTCCTGTACTTTCACAGGTAGTAAAATTAATCTTGTCATACAACCACCCAACTCCAGTTTCTGCATTTATTCATTGTTTTCTCTCTCTCCTCAGCCAAAAAAACCATACTTGTAGTTCTTAGTCATACTCCTTGTAGATTTTACTTTTTTTCAGTATTCATGTTGTCTTCTAAAATAGGAGTCTGTTTCTAGTCTTTTTCTGTTACATATTTATATAAAAAGTTAAACTGTACTTACAGAAGATCATCCTCTCTGGAGTAAATTGAAGCCAAGCATCTTTTAAAAAGCAATCTTAAATAATTTGTTTTGATTGTACATTACTTCCTCTCTCTTAACTTTACCATCCGAAGCAGTGGCATCTGGTGTATGATTTTGCCATGTGTTTTTTTTAGTTGATTTTATGGTTGTAGTTATGTTTTCAGGGACAAGGCACCACTCAGCTAATGAGCGCTCCCTTGTCTTTGTGGTACCCTGGCTCCGCTTCCTGGTGTATGATTTTGCCATGTGGTTTTTTTAGTTGATTTTATGGTTGTAGTTATGTTTTCAGAGACAAGGCACAACTCAGTTAATGAGCGCTCCCTTGTCTTTGTGGTACCCTGGCTCCACTTCCCATTGAGCTAGACAGTCACCATGAGCCAGGACAACTCTCTTGAGATCTGTAGGAAGTAGTTTCATCTATGCTGGCTAATTTTGCACCAATTTTCAAATTTCAAGAGCCTAAATGTATTCTACTTCTGAATTATTGTTACTGATATGTAATAAGATGTAGTGAAGGTTTTGTGACAAGTGACAGTGCATAAGAACTTGTCATTGGCAGTCAGTGGTTAAATAGATGTGCCATTAAGAGTCTGTTGTAAGCTCACAGTCTGATTTGCAGGAGCTGAGTATCTGGTACAGTCCAAGAAGGAAAAAATTATGACTGTTGCTGCATCATCATTGAAACAGTTTATTTTTCTTTGCTGCAAAAATGCAAATGAGTTTCCTAGAATTAAATACTTAAAGGTAATGGGAATAGTGAGTGCAATAATTAAAATCAGGTAAATTGAAACCTTTAGCAATAAGCATCCCGTATGACTTTGCAATTCAAAAAAATGTAGCAAAACATGTCTCTCAAACAGGTAAGATAGAACAAAATAACGCTAGCATGGCCAAAAAGGATCTCTCTCTCTCTCTTTTTTTTTTCCTCCTGATGAGTGTGTCTGAAATGTTGCAATAATAAACAGCTCATTAGTCAGATGTTTTCAATTATAGCTTTCTGTGTTTCATCTGTTATTTTTATACGGGGTGGGTAGTTGGTGCATTCAGCATTACAGACCGTCTGGATGTACATACTTCCACCAGCTAAAAAAATGCATTAAAATGCAAGTGATCGTACTCCAGCCCTTATGGAGCACTCCAAAAAGTGTAGTGGGCATTCATGCAATACCTCTCATTCAGCTCATTCCAAGCATCTTAGATTTTTACAAATTATGTATAAATGAATAGCTGATTGTACCTCAACCTCCGAAATAACCCTATTAAAATAACTCGACACAGCAATTCAGAATTTGAAGAACAATGCATACGAGATTTATAGATAAGTGAAAATTAAGCTGCTGTTCCAGATATTCCTGCCCTTATGTGCTGTGCAACCTGCTGTAGAAATCATTTAATTCTAAGACTTTTTATAGTTCCAATAGTCTCATACAGACCAAAGAAAATGAGTTAACAAAAGTAACATGAAAATGAGAGAAGTTTCTTTTCTCTGCCATCTTTTCATCTCTTCCTTTAAAATTATATTGAAGAAAATCTCAAAGTACTTTGAGAAAAGAAAAGCAGTGAAAGGAAATGTGTGTGCTTAAGGTCATTTTTAAAATAATGAACCATCTGCAGCTAATAAAAATTGATAAAAATGTTCATGAGTTAGAAAACATCTAGAGGAAGATTGTGCATGGGTGTAGCTTCTATGTATTTTGCCTTTTGTAAATTTTCATTCAAATTAAGATTTACACTGTGAGATATAAAGTACTTTTGTGTTAATTGCAGCCACATCCAAAAGGACTGAAAAATAACAGATTTGGTCTGATTTTGGTTAGGTGGTTTATACTATCACATGGTTTTTGTTAGAGCACACAGTCTTGCAATCGATTTAAAACTTAAATACCATGAACCTAAAAAAAAATAAATCTGAGAAATATGGACATTGAGAAGGAGAACTAAACAAATATGCAGGCTGAATATTTGCTTAATGTTCTGTCATGAGAGCATGAGAGACCCAGGGAAGCTGGATTTGGATCACTGGAACTGTGAGAAAGGTCAGAAAAAGAAGAATGAGGTGGCCCTATTTTTGTCACCCAGGCTTTTCCTTAGCACATACAATTCATTCTCTTTGTATTTTATATAAAATGCTGTTTTCACCAAATACGGCGTTGAAGTTGACATCATTTGGGTATATCCCTCCCTTTCTCCCAGAAGTCAATCTGATTTTGTACTGTAAGGAGAAATAGCATTTTTGGCGAAGCTGGTGCTGAATATCTATCAGTAAGTTTATAGTGTTGTCTCCAGTAAATTCTTGTAACACAGGTGGTCACATCTGGTACAGAAATCATGGTGTCGTAGAAAATTGTAGGTTGGAAGGGACCTATCAGCCTTGCTCTCCAGCACATCAGCTGCTCCCTCCGGCTTGGTGTCATCTGCGAACTTGCTAAGGATGTGTTCTGTCCCCTTGACCTGGTTGCTGACATAATACTTAACCATTTTTTGGGGTGTCCATAAGTATTATAAAAACACTGATTAATAACATTTTATGTTTTTAAATATTCCATGTCTTGCACTGTAGTTATTGTAGAAGGTCAACGTGAAATCTCTGAATTCATCCCGCATTTTCAGAACTCAAAGTTAGAATTATATTTGGAAATACATATTGACACAGTCCTCTCCTTTCCAAAGTTAAATATCATTTATACATGTATAGATTTGCTTACCTCTTACTTCTCTACCAAAGAAAAGTATGTTTTATGCAGGCACATATTCTCTCTTCCTCAAAAGTTTTACATCGTAGAAAAAGAAGTAGCTTAACTGTTCTTCATAACCTGTTCCTGGTAAACTTGATGTATTGATGTTCTTACTTCAGGCACAGAATTAGATTAAGCTATTTTGGGAAAAGCAATTGTTGTTCTGGAATAAATGTTTCAGAGAGTTAATCAGGATTGACTGTTTGATGTATAATTTATGGTATCCTTTCATCCCTGATAATTTCTATGGGAAGAATAGCCCTTGGTTTTTAGTTGCATCTGAGGCATTCAGTATTGCTGCATGTACCAAGCAAGATCTGTCCTAGAAGTCGGTGGATGTCTCGGATCTCCTTCCCCAGGGACTGACTTTTCGTCTAAAGCATTTCTGATTCCTTTTACCTAATACTCTAGAAATATTCCACCATATTAACTGAGCAGATGGTCAATTTAAGACCAGTTTAGATTATTGAGGGTAATTTTTAAAGAAACATCCTTTTCTGTTGTACACACTGACTTAGTTTGCACAAAAATGGTCTCTTGATGACTGGGGTGTTTAAACAAGATACTGGCTCTATTTCTGTGCATAGGTAGCTATGGTGATATCACGCAAAATTTGGAATCCATTCTGAAATCCTAGAAATTAGGAAAAATTTTAAAGAAGAAGTATTTGCAAATATTTTGGTCATAGATTGATCTGATACACTTTTGTGAAATCTATGAAGACACATTTGTATTAACACCATAGTGCAGTTTTTGTCTTTATTGGACTAAATGTATTTCTGGTTTAATGGTAATGAATTTGGTAAGAATGACTTGATATAAATGAATATATTTAAATATCAAACTTCCTGTGAATTCTGTGTAATAATAGAAAAGAGAGTTTGGAGAATACTGTTTTGAGTATCTTTGATGTAGTAATTGGAGTATATTCATTTCACATGACTGTCATTAAGGAAGACAGACAAAATCCTGTCGTTGAGTTTTGTAGGTGTGATTCCCATGTATGGACATTCTCTTTAATCAGTGAAAGGGATTGCTGAAAGATAAACTTGATAGTTTTGACTTTGGTCTCAACAAAGGAAGGAGAGAGAGAAGAAAGATGCGTTTCTTTGAAGGATGAGTCTGTCAATCCACTTGATGGGAAGTTCTTAGTCCTGTACTGTTGCTAGGTGATGTGTGACAGAAAGGGTATTTGAACCAGCTTTGAAATCTGTATTGGGATTTCTAACAGTAAATTTAAGCTGGTTAGCAAGAGCACTTTGTTTCTGAGGGTCATGCTGGTGTACTGCAGCGGTTCACAGCTGCTTAAGAGGCAATGCAGAGTGAGGGTCCCTTTGCAAGGAGAGGTTTGGGGTGTGACACTTGCTGTGGGATTGTCTCACCTCCAGAAGTTAGATTTCTCCTGTAAACGGCTTGCACCTGCACTTGGTGTACTTGCTAGGCAGAGAACAGACTGTCAGGTGTGTAATTTATTCCTCTCTGACACAGGTGTCAGAGACAGGAAATACCTGCCTAGGGAGGTGCTTCACTTCTTGCTTGGCTGTAGATGCAGATGGAGTGACTGGACAAGATGAGACACTTAACCGGTAGAGACAAAGATAAGAAGCAAATCTTAAGCATCATCATGAACCCAAGAAGTCTTGCAGACCAGAACTGTGTGCTTTAGCTACCACAGCTGGTACAAAATCATTTCAACAGAGTATTAGAAAGCAATTCCTACCCTTATTTGGTCTTCTGTGCTGGGCAGCTTTCACTACAGAGTTCAGTTGGATCACTTCAGCGGAGCTGAGGCTTGGGAAGTCTGTGGAAGTCCTTGGCTAGTTATAGGGGTAAGTGGTCTGATTTTAAGGGACACTTAGTGTTTCTTACTTCTACTGCCCCTACAACAGCAACTTAACCTGGTGCTTAAAGTGTTAAGATCTGCTCTTTTGAGATGTGGGTCGAATACATGAAATATACATGCTATATATATATATGTGTATGTATATACATTTTTGTTGATAAACACTCTGTGATAAGGCATTCCTGAACATAAGATGTCGTTCTATTTGAAGAAAATCTGTGGGAGTTTTGCCTTTGACAGAGTCACAATGTAAAGTCCTATTTTAGCAAGGTTCTTTGTATAATTTAAGCATGAACTTGAGTTTTGTGCTTTGGAAGACTCTTTGCATATGTAGCTAGCTAATTACGTTTCTTTCCCTCCGATCTCCCCTCTCCTGGGGTACACAGAGAGCTAGAAAAATATAAATGTAGTTTTGAATGCTTGGAAATCTTATTCTGAAGAGCGTGAAACTAAGGTGGAAGTCTGTTGCCATTTTTGTTTCAGATCTCTCCTGAAGTTAACGTGACACAAATATAACAATTTGGAATTATGGTACAGAGTCTAAGGAATTCTGAAGTACCCTTATAGCTATGTAATATAGTTTAAAAATCTACGGCAAAATGTGTAATTCTGTCCAACCCTGCCTTAATGAAAGAAACTTTTGCTTCATTATACACAGTGCTTTAAAGTAAGGAGTATAGCATGTATTTAGTACCAGAAACAGGAAGCATTTGGAAATTGCAAGTCAGATTGACAGAAGTAATGAAAATAGCTGATAAACACTGAGTTTGTGTGTAGGGTTTGGTTTGGGGTTGTTTTGCTGGGGTTTTTTAAGACATCTACTTTTTGGAGGTTTGGGGACCCCTTTTATGGCTATAGCTTCAGTAGGACTCAAGTATTTAATTGACATCTTAAAGGCAATGTTTTACTGCATAAGATGTGTGAGAAAATAATTTCAGTTGATAGCTGTTAGGGGGCAGGGATTATATGGCATTTTGCATGCACAAGAGTGAATGTTCTATAGATAATATAGTACACACTGTATATCGTCTATACATGTAGAGTAGTCCATAATGACTCCTTTAGATTTCTTGCATTGTAAATTAATGTCTTCAAACACTGAAAAATTTCTTATACTTTAATTGCACAACTGTTCTAGCAACTCAGAAGTTCTGGCTGAGTCTTTTGATATCACACAGTTTGGCCATCACATTGTCTGTAACTATCAAAACCTGAGGAAAATCTTTAGCATTGGACAGGTTCTTTTACTGTTTAATTTAGGTCTGGGATCAGAGGCAGCTGCTCTCAGAGATGGTGCTGCAGCTTTGAGAAGCATTAGTAACAAAAGGTGGTGCGTTACTTCTGAGGTGAAACCTTGCCTGACCTGCTGCCCCTTGGTGTGTTTAAATCAGTGTTGGAGTTTTACTGAACTGCAGGGCAGCCTTTTATATATATGTATGGCAATGTATTAAAAAAGCAGAAAATTTTTGCAGACAGATGGTTTGTTGCAAGTTTTCAGAAAAAAAGTTTAAAAGAGCTGGAGATACTATTAAAAGATGTTACAGCATTTACTGTAATGTGCAGAGCACAGGCTAATTGGGATTTCGGTGTTAATAGCTACATTTTAATAACACCAACCACAGCTGAAAGCAGTCTTCACTGTGATTGTCATTAATGTGGCTGAGTAGCCTCTTTAAGTTTACATTATTTTTATGATTTCCAGCAAAAGGAAAATACAATAGGAGAAAGTTTTGGAAGTCTGATTGAAATATATTTTTATCCATCTGTCTGCAGGATCCTGGTTTCTAACAAAACATGATTATTCAGCGTTTGGTCGTTGAAGTTGTAAGAATTCCATAAGCTTTTATTATTTTTTGTGTGTTTCTTGCTATTTTTTTCTATTTCCTGTTTTTGTTTTGGATTGATTTTAAGTATATTTTCTTCTGATAGTTTTGTCAAGACAGCAGAACCAAACAGGGAAGGCTTTTTACCAAATGAGCAGATAGTCCTCTGGCCAGCTCCTGCCTCAATTTGACATGGTTAAGCTGATTTTTAATGGATTCTAAACCTGTTTGTGCTGCCAATAACCGCCCTTGTCACCTCCTCTGCATTTGCCTGCTCACAATTTACATCTCCCTCCGGGAATCTGTCAGCACTTTAACCACAGAGGTGTCCCATCAGAAACACTGGCTTTCCTGACCTGGTTTCAGGGCAAGTATTTAGGCAGTCCTTGAGCTGAAGATCCTGCTAAATTTCAGTGGAAGGGAAAAAGCAAGCTGACACCTAGACCTTTTGAGTAAAAGAGGCAAAAGAATGCTCCTTTGTCAGAAAACATCAAAGCAGACAAATCATTGCGCTACGAAGGGAACTTCCATGAGTTACATGGGCATTGTCAATAGCCTGCTGTTCATTGAGCATCCCATGGGCATGTTCCCTAATGTGCTACAGCATCAGTAGCTCAGGTGTTCAAAAATGACTATAATGAATATTCAATAGGTATAATTGTTCTGAATGTCTCTCAAAGAGTTCAGTATTCATAATAAGGCCCTAGTCTATCAAACAGCTTATGCCAAAAACCAATTTGTCCGCTCATGAGCCAGTATATCAAATGCAGCTCCAAAGAGCAGCAGACTTTCACGCTCGTTCCCCAAAATGGAATTATCAAAATCAAAGTAATCCGATTTACATAAAAGAAGCTAAATTTGGTCTTGCTGCTTTTTTTCCATGTGCTTTCCTATCATCTCCACAGGAAAACTTGCTGACATTTTAAAAAGGGCTTTGATTCATAGAGCTTCAACAGTCTTCAAGATTTTGATAAAGGGTATTTTGCTCATCTCCTTAGTAGTGTTCACAGCTAAGTGTGGTAATAAGGGAGCAGAGCTGTTCATGAGGAATGTGAAGAGCTCACAGTGTGCGTTGGTATCTAAGTTTGAGAACTTTTGATCTAAGGACCAAATAATATGACCTAGATCATCAGCTAAGGGCTAAGTTGTCACTGACAAGTCGAAATGTATCTGTCATCCTTAAAGGGCAAATACACCTATGGCAGGGGTCAAAAAGGGTGTGAATCCTGTTAGTATCAAAATTATTCTCTTCCACTGAACTTATAATAAAAGTATCTCTTAAGTCTGTGGAGCACATTGCAGGTAACTCTGAGATAGCCCAGGATATGCAGTGTATGCCCTTTATTAATAGGTGCTAGATGATGGCCAGATAATGTATTGCTGTAAGGGACTGTGCACTTCAAATTTTGTTAGACAACTCTTAAACAGAATAGAATAATTCAACATTTTACACATGCAAACCCAGCAACCCAAAGAGGATGGTCTGTCTAATTTCTTGCCTTTAAAACCTGGAGAAAAATCCTGTCATTTGGAAGACCAAATTCATACTCACATTACCTGATTGGCCACTTAGTCTGCACTTCTAAGAACCTTACTGAGCCAGTTCCAGATAACTTTTCTTTTGATGAATTTGCTTTGAAAAAACATCCAATTTCAAATATGTTTCATTTTTATTCTGTGATGCATGGCTAATGCGTATCTTAGACTAATTGTCTCTATGATGGATCATACTCTATCCTATAGGTGACTATAAATACGAAGGGAGAAGGTTATCTTCTTTCTTCTTTTGTTGATATAATTGCAGTTCATCACCAAGAGTGAAACTGAGCAAGAGGTTCAGCCAGGGAAAGGAAGAAAGGAATGACAAATATGTGAAAGAGAATAAAACCAGATAGACAGTCCTGTTCAGTTTGAGTTCAGAAAGAATGATGCTCTTCCCAGACAGGCCCTTGAGGGGTAGCATTTATCA
The DNA here is from genome assembly GCF_026419915.1 of Harpia harpyja. Classification (NCBI taxonomy): domain Eukaryota; kingdom Metazoa; phylum Chordata; class Aves; order Accipitriformes; family Accipitridae; genus Harpia; species Harpia harpyja. The sequence continues at coordinate 53,596,189 of NC_068943.1, forward strand.
GTCTGATTTGGGGTTTGAAACAGTAGAGAGTAAAAAGCGGATGAATTATCATCTCCCAGAGAAATTAAACAAAGCTTTGTAACATTCAGCCTGTAAATAAAAGAGAAAGTAACCCATCTAGTAATATACCACCACTAACTTAGCATCTTCAGGGCATTTCTCTAGCTTTTCTCCTCAATGTAAATTATGCAATTTCTTTGTCTTTCTCCTTCATATCCTCATCTCTGGAATGCAACTACTATTTTTATATCCCTCTTCTGTTTTTCTCTTATGTGAAAGCCTGTCATTAACTTGTTTATGCATGAAATCGTCTTTGTCTCAGAGCACAATCATATTCCTTCTTTACAGAGCCCTCAGATAGGATTATTCTGTCTGTTTTCCTGCAACACTTGCCATCATACCCAGTATTTAATGAGGCTCAGCATTTTATGATAGACAGCCTTGCACTTTCTTTCCAGTTAATGCACCACACTTCAAAATGCTCTCCTAAACCTTGTGAAGTATTTGGTGAACATACACATAACTCCATTGCCTAGAAGCAGATACGATACCAATCAGGGGATGCCCTTTAGACTGAGGTCTTTTTGATGCAGGATTTCCTGCAAGAGCCATGAAAAATGGCCCTTTTTGTCATCTTAAGCTTATTGTCCTGTTATACTAAATTTAATTTGTAACAGTCGGTGGAGATTTAGATTCTTATTCAAAAGTTATTAAATATTAAGAAGCACCATAAACACTAAATGTGCAGACAGTGGGGGAAAAATGTTCATGTGAGAGTGAAATATAAACTGCAGTATATATTTGTGTCAGTTTTGAAATCATTTGATCTCTGCACAGAATCTGTCATCCCATAGTGATACTATTTGCTGGCCATTTTTTCGTATTTGTACCAGACTGAAAAAAACTTGCCTTTTAGGAAACTCGAGCTTTCAAATTATACTGGCCCTATTCAAAGGATTGAATTCAGTCATGCAGGGCTTCTTTTCATCTGTCTTTGCCTTTATAAGCTTCATCTTGAGGCCAAGGACCAAGCAGTTTTCTTAGTTTGAAAAACACTGAGTGTATTTCTTGAAAATACTGCAGCCTTTTAGAAACTAGTAGAGTTACAAAATAACCTGAATTTTTTTTCTCACATACTTATGCTACCAATAAAGCTGAGGTTCAGGCTATTGTTAGCTGATAAAAATCATTGACTATATCTTTCCTTCAGAGAAATGTCATGTAGTCATTTCTATATTAAGCATTGGAACAGGCTGCCCAGGGAAGCGCTTGAGTTGCCATCCCTGGAGGTATTTAAAAGACATGTAGATGTGGTGCTTAGGGAATGGTTTAGTGGTGGACTTGGCAAGTGTTAGGTTAATGGTTGGACTCAATGATCTTAAAGGTCTTTTCCAACCTAAATGATTCTATGATTCTATATTGGATATAAACCTGAAAAAAAGACCAAAACCTCAATATAAATGGAATGCATCTCATAAGTTAAATAATACATGACCTTTTGAACATGAAGAAGAAAGAGGAGAGCATCACCAAAATTCCATTATTCATTTCACAGTGTTTAAGACAGTTAATTCCAGACAGTTGTCTTAATTCTTCAGGAGAAACTAAGTTCTCAGTTTGAGTTTTATCTAAAATCCATTAAAATCATAGAGAATGTCTCTGCTGAGGCCCGTAGCCTTTGGACAAACTGTTATTTTGACAAGCAAAACAGTTTATGTATGCTTAACTTCTGAGGCAAAATAACTGAGAATAGGAATGTGCAGCCATCAACTGGACAGCTTTTAGTCTGTACCAATACAGACCTCAAAGGCTTTGAAGGATTTACAGTAGTGATTTTCTTTTTATTCTGGGTTAATAACTTTAAATGAATAATTAACTGGATCAGAACCTAATACCATCATGTTTAAAATGTTCAAATAACACAAGTTTTCAAAATTGCAGTATTTGCAAAAATAATCACCTCTTTTAGTGTAAGTATTTGCAAAAGATTTTTCACTATTTTGTAATGTATTTACCTGCAGGATCCAAAACTGCGCGAACTGTTGGATACTGGGAATCTAGGAGGTCGACTGGAAAATCGAATGATAACTGTTGTCTATGGTCCAGACCTGGTCAATATATCGTACTTGAACTTGGTGGCATTCCAAGAGGATATAGCAAAGGTAATATACATTAATCTGTGTCATATAAAATTAATGTTTTTGAAGTGTTGCTTTGAGATGTGGATAAAGGAGATAAAGGTGGAGATTGTTATGAAATGAACCTCAATTCTGTTATGTTATAGAGCTGTGCCACTCAGTACCCAAGAAGAAATGTGCAATCATTTTGGGGCGGGGGGGGGGGGGGGGGGGGGGGGGGGAGTTTATTCAGCAAAGTTTATGCCCCTGATATGCGTGCTTATCTTCAGAACATTGCTTGTAAAGCCCAAATAAGTATTGTGAAAATAATGGTACATGCAAATTTTTACTCAGCTATAAGATGTATACTGTGACTCTCTGAACACAGTTCAGTATCTTTCAGTAGTTATCACCCTTTTATGCTTGTTCTAAGTGTGTGTGAATTATGGATCATCTGTGAGAACAAAGTTTGTAAACAGTTGACTTTTTAAGGTTGGCCTATATAAGAGTCGTGGGAATCTACAGCTCTACCTTTTATACTCAAGTTTGTCAGCAGTCAGACACCTTGGTTAACTTGCACACATGAATGTTTCTGTTAATGTTTGAAGGTCAATTTTAAGCATCGTATTTTGCCTACTGATAGCCCTTGATAAGAATTGTGTAGTCAACGTCATTACCTTAGCAAAGTATTTTTTCCATGCAGGTATACAGTCATTTCATTTCTGTCCAACACACCACATAAAACACAGTTGTGCTTGCCAAGCGAGTTCCAATTGATATTAGTACATGTTTTGGGTTTGGTTTTTTTTCTTCTTCCAATTTCTATACAACTCAATTGTGTTTAATAAAGAGGGAGCTCTTTGCTTTATCTATTCCAAATTGGCATTCAAAAGCTGCTACTCTTTCCACCTCCATTCGTATGGGTCGCTCTGATGACAGCCTCCAGATAACCACACACAGAACACACTTTCGTACGGTTTGCCTTCTCAAGTCCACTAGATTGTGCTAAAAAGATAGTTTTTCTGTAGACTGCTGTTATTTAAAAACAGTAAGGAGTTATTTTGTCACCTCACAGGCAACAAGGATGATCAGACCAGGTGAAAAAAGGTCATAGGATAAAAGCCTTAAGCTAGGAAGATATATTTTTGCTTGCCAGGTTTCTGTGTCTGCTAATCTTCATTAGCCAATTGGTCAACTTGGCAAAACCACAATTTCCACTGTTTCTTCGATACGAAAGAATAGAAACAAAATCTGTTTGTGGTGATTGGTGGACTGCTGAGTGGGAAGTGCTATCTTCAGACTTGAAAACGCACAGCTATACTGTACAGGGCTGGTTAAGAAATCTTAATGCTGCAAAAGTGAAAGCAATTGAAACAACTCTTCAGGGGGAAAAAAACCAACTAAGTATATGATGGAAAATGAAAAGGTATGCTAAAGATTTACCAGCAAAAATTGTTAGCCCTTACCAAGGAAGAGGGAAAATCACCCAAATCAGAAGCTTATGTCCTTCTTTTTCTCTTTCCTGTTTAGCCAGCAATCAGTGAACCATAACCTGTTTGATAAAACAGTGCAGAAATTGGTATTTTAGGGCCATTTTCTGTTTGGTCATGGAACCTTAAAAATACTGTAGATAAAATCATGTTTTAGAAGAGCTTGGCTGTTCTAAATCCTGAGTAACTCCTACAATCTGAGTAACTAAGAATCTAAGTCTTCCTTGTTATTTGTAAATGCAGTAGACCAAATAAATTCCTATTTTATCCATCAGGCACTGTAGCCTGGGGATGGGATTTTCAAAGCATTGCAGATTAGCTGTGCTTGCCCCAGAATTGTGCTAAATATCCTGATTGTTTCAATGAAAGCAGAGTTTGATCACTGTTGAATGCATCTAAAAATTCTTCCTCCTTTAACATGTTTTCCAATTCTATATGAGCCAGACCACAGAATCTGGTCCTTATCATCTCCAGGACCCATGTGGTGACTTGGAGGAGTCATTATAAATAAGCACATCAGGGAGGTCCGAGAAGGCATGTAAATACAAGACGTTTTCAACGTCACACATGCAAATTTTGACCGTTCCTCTCACTGATGTTGCAGGGAAAGCAAGTGCCAATGAAAACTCCCCCACCTTTCCCTTTTCAGTGCATGAATATTTTTCAGATTAACCTTTCATTTGTGATACCTTATTTTTCAAGTTGTGTGACAAGTATTGATCAGTCCTCCCTTGGAGGAGAAAGGCAAACTAAACTGTAACAGTCTTGGTGAGGCAGTTAAAATTATTCGATTATGTGGTTTTCTTCCTTTGCAGAAGGCTTCCTGTTCTGCTACAAACTCTGTTCATCACATCCACTGGCCAAGTTGTGCAAAAATTATGAAAATACGAGCCTTGGGCTATTCAACTTGCTCCTAAGTGAACTAAATAAAGAGCTAGAAATGATGATGTAGTCACGATGTACTGTTTTATGTGCATTCCTCCAGGAGAAAGTAACTAATGTTTAAAGTACATTAGTGATGAGCTGAAGGGCACTCAGCAGCTGGTTTGTTCAAAGAATGCAGCTTGAAATTCATTAGGTAATGGTCTAAAAGGCAGATTGCTAGACATGTCTTGATGATGAAGAGAAGTAGCACTGATACAGTGCTTGCTTATTTTCAGATGGGTGTTGCCTGTGCCTCTTTTGGGATAGGATTTGTGAGCATCCACAATCGTAGCACTGCAGAAGCCAGGATAAAGAAAGAAGTTTATTCTCAAACCCTATTCTGAGAGGATGCTCCTCTTCTCTCTCTCTGTTCCCAATGTGAAGAAGTACAACCTGTGAACCTCTGTGTCTCCTCTACAGTATTTCATTCTCTTCCCAAATCCAGTAACTTCAAAATTGAACATCCCATCTTTCCCATCTCTTTCCTCTCATTCTCTTTTGTGCCTCTCATGCCAACTCTGTTCTCACCACACTGGTCCATCCTGGCCATACAGACCCCTATCCGGAGCCCAAGGAAATCTGTTTCTCCTCAGTTTGATGAGCTTTGGATCAGATCCATCACTAAGAGCTGATTAATTCCTCCATAAGTAAAATGATGTAGTCAAAGATGATTCACAAGTTGTGCTATACTATGCTTTCCACCACCGGCCTTTATTTTTCCAGCTGCTTAGGCATATTCAAGAGCTTGATCAGTATAACAAAATGGTAAAACAAACCATATAAATTCATGTCCATTTGATACATTTTTTAAAAAATAAAATTCATAAGGATGCCAAAAGTGTAGAATTTCAGCAGCTTGCTTTGTTAGCCTCCCACCAAAAACAAATGTGCGAGAAACATTGCCTTCACACATAGTCAGTTCTGATTTGAAGGAAGTGTTTTCAAGAATGTGTGCTGTCTTTTCTTATGAAAAAAAGTCTCATCTCTTCTGTTGAGATAAATGTCTTACTGTATGTATCCTGATGCGTGTAACAGAGGAGAGAAATTACTTCACTGAGCAACAGATTTCCAAATGAACTGCTGCTTATACGCTACCTGCCAAAGCACAGAACAGTTAAATAATTTGTTAGTAAAGTTCACAGGAATTATAGAAATATGAATTGGTGTAATGGGACGTAGCCGAGAGGGGATCGAGCTCAGGGAGCTCTTATCATGATGGATGTGACTTGCTCAGAGTTGAATGTTGGAAGGCTGGGTTCTTCCGCTACCGACCAGGATCAGAGACTTCCAGTTTGCAAATGGTTTGTTGGCATTAGTACAGTCCTATTTCAAAATACCCAGATTTATATTTTCCTTTTGTATTGCATCTGTACAGGAGTCTGCAGCTACCATGGTGATGCGGAGGGTCTTATAGCCTTTCCGCAGTAGGCTGTTTTCTTTCTACACACAAAAGCTTTCTACCCTGTGGAGCACTCTCACTGAGCACTGCCTTCTGGAATCGCTGCTGCTGGTAAAGACAGCTGCAGAGCGCATCATGCACAGAGTTAGAGTATGGGCTTTACTCTCTACCATGCAGCAAAACCAAGGAAACAGAGCCATTTGGTAGCTAAAGCAGTGAGATGCATCTTGGCTCACAGCTTGGTGCAAGCCCATCAAAGTCAGTCCAAAGCGTCTCCTTTATTTCTTTGGGTCAGTGCTCAGGGCTGTTGTTTCCCCTCCTGCTGAGGGTTCAGACCAGTGACTGGAAAGATGATGTGATCCTTGGCATATTTTCTGATCTTGGTTTTTTGGCTGCAGCTCTGTGGTGGCTGGAACGAAGACCCTAAAATGGGAAAGGCAATGATCAAGTGTTGCTTGTGACTTGTTGACTTGGCAGCTGCATCGTCAGAAATGGCTCAGCCTGCAGGTAGCCCTTAGAATATTTGGCAAGAGCGATGTGATTGCTTTGAAGAGCCAGGAAAAGCTAGCAAAGGAACATGGCAAGACTGTTTATATAAATAATGCTTGTGACAGGCACATAATAACTGAGTTCCCCTTATATTCCTGTCAACAAGCATTCGGACAAAGAGAAGGATGAGCTGGGGTGTGGGATGCTCCTGAAGCGCCCTACTTCTGATTTCTACAAAATACTTCAGTTTTAAGCCCAGCAGAACCAGTAAGATCAAAACAAAGTCTATCAAGCTCTCTCAAAAGCCAACGTATTTTCAATTTCTAAATAATATTTTATATTGCTATTAATCTCTGCAGCCGCTAGTGTCACAGGGAGAAGTTTTAACTGCTACTATTAGTGCCTAAACAAAGAAGTGTTTACAAGATGAGCCTATTTTGAGCCTAGAAAAATGAGTTGCCAAGAAGAAAAAAAGACGCTGCACTTAATACACACTCTGTTCCAAGAGTCACAGCAAAGCAGTTGTGTTGCTAAAGAACCCAACTCCTTCTCTTGTTCTTTTTCACACCCCTGTTTTTTTTCAAATTAGACCTAAGAAGGAAAAACAATTAAAGAAGAAAAATGGAAGTGGTCACGTGAGGTGGAGGGGAAGACTATCTCAGCAAAAGTGGTTTGCCTGCAGAACAACAAATCTGTGTCTGAGGGAGGAAGGTTTCTCTGCCAGAAATAAAAGTCATGGGGAGATGTGTTGTCTGAGCTGCTTAGGGGTGAGGGGGTAAATGGGGTGGACTTAAGGATCTGATAGCTGAAGGATATCAAAGGCCCATATAACAGTAGGCATATAGGTAGCCTTATCTCTTCCTCACTGGGAGCAATTGTGTGAGACCAGTTTCAGGAACAAGATCTGATAACTTTAGGGAAAAAAACCTTAGCATGTTAAAAAAAATAGAAAAAAACTATAACTTCAGAACCTCTATCAAATCAATCACCTAGTCACCTGATGTCACCTGAGGCTTTTTAGGTAAAACAAATTCATAAGCTCCAAAGTGACGTAGCAACATTTGTTTCATTGGAAGTCAATGATACTTTTCATCACTATCAATTTTTGTCAGAATGAAATCCCCTCTTTTTTGTATTTTTCCTCAAGAAAAAGAAGAGGCAAGGAGAGGGAATACCTCCGAGAGAGTATATGCATCTGAGAGGCTGTGTGGCAGTGGGAATTTTGGATCTGGTCTGATATGAAAGGAAACTCAATTTTAGTTTGAATGACAACTTGGAAAACTTCATCAAGTAAGAAAAAAAAAAAACCAAAACCAAAACACATTGTTTGCAAAGGCATTGCTTATTTATGTCCCTTTCTTTTAAAGGGGTGAAACAAAGCCAATCCAAAACTGCAGTTGTGATTAAAAAGGATTGCAACTAAAGATTCTAAATAAACACTGAGTTAGCAAGGCAAAATGCACTGAAGTTGTCGATGAAAAGCTGCAGAATAGACCTGCAAGGGAGGAGGGCGACAGGACAAGCAGTGAGTCTAAACTTCAGATTATAATCATGGATCAGCCTTGCTGGGAACCTGGGAAAGGTCGGAGACCTAAGGGAAGGACTTAAGCAACATGCATGGAAATGAGGAAAAATAAGTCAGGAAAATAAATAAAGGAAAAGTGAGGGAGAGCCATGGGAAGAGCAGTGCCTGCAGGCAGAGATGGGAGGTTTCCCATGAACAGCTGGAGGACATTTATTCCATACGTTGGGGTAGCAAGAGGGAAAAATAATTTAGTGAGGGGTAGGACCACAGTGTAAGGATGTACAGGAGGGGGGAAAAGGAGCTTTTCTATTTGGAGTTGCATCGTCTTCCTTGTATATCAGAATAATTTAAAATTATTTCTATATATTTCTGCTGGTTTGGGTTTTTTTGGCGTTTTTCTTGTGTTGACTGGTAAGATCTTAGATAGAGCCAATACTTACAGTTCTTAATTCGGTATCCACCATAAAAGATAAGGTGTGATATTTCTTGTCTGAATTACCTCATGATCTGTAGAGAGAGTGATGCAGAGGCTTTCACAACGAGCTCTTACAAGAGGGGACATTGAAGCAAGAGACTTGCTATGTTATGGTCTGTAGCCCAGCCTGTCAGGTCTGTCTGTCTTTAGAGGGATTTAAGCCCATTTCCACTTCATTTTATAAGAATGGTAATATAGAGGCTCCTTTTTTAATCCTTAGCATGTCAACCAGAACAGTGTCCAACACACAAGAAAATGTATTCTTCTAGGGCATTTATTGCACATCTTCCAGGAACTTGAATGTGTTTTGCATCAGACATTTATCCATATGATTTTTTTTTTTCAGTTCAGTGGAATAAGATATCTTTAAAAAAATATTTGTAAGTCTTCATTTTTTTGCAGCATGAGAAAAATCGGGTCTCACAGATGAGGAAGGAAGCTGTAATTGGAAAAATCAAGTTCAGACTTTAATTAGGCCCTTTTTACTAACGATATAATTTTCAAAAATATTTTGCATTGTGTAAGTAAACATCTAAACTAAACCTCATTTAATCAAATTTTCTCTCTATAGGAATGGTCAGATGAAGTGTTCAGTTTGGCAACAAATCTGTTGGCACAGAACATGTCAAGGGATGCATTTCTGGAAAAAGCGTAAGTGGCCGTCATATTTAATGCTGTGGGTGTTGCTCTTTTCTCTGCGTCATTTTCCTCTTTGCTTGTTAATCACATTGTCATCTATTGTTTCTGCTTTGATGAGTTGTCACTTTTGTAAACACAGGCTGTCCTTTCTCATGGTTTTAAAAAGCCTGTTATCTAAAAGTCATTTAAACAAAAATCTTGTTAGGGCTCTTCTTGCAAACTACTAAGGCATAGCAAAAATCCAGAATTAAATGCCCCTTGTATACCAAAGTAGTAGCTTCAGCTGTAGTCTGAAGCTTTGCATTTAAAATGAAGGAATATTCTGGACTGACTTGCTTCTGGTTTATTTTTCCTTTTTCTGTTATTGATAAAAAAAATGAGAAATGCAAGAAGTCCATTTTCCTCAGTCTAATCTCTCTGGATTTCACGTGATTCAGAGGGAAGCTGTGAATCCATTCATCTAGATTGCTTTGCACAGTGTGCAGATTCCGAGTTGCTTTCAATGAAGTAGAAAAGCAGTTTATGAGAACGTTAGGTGTGTAAAAACACACCTCCAAAAGAAGAGAGAACTAAACCCAAGATGAGTGATTCTCAACTGGGTGATGAGCGCACATGTGGAGGGAGTTTTGCATAAGTGATAGCATTGAGACCAACATGGCAAAGCCTACCAGATAGTGATAGTAATGAACTGGGGTATTTGTTGGCCTTTTGGGGTCCTAGAAGAGGAGATATACCCTCCCCGGCCTATGAGTTGGCTGGGTAAATTCAGCTTTGTGTCTCCCCCAAACACCTTTTAATTTCTGCTCACAGACAAAGGCTCAGTCCAGCTAAATACCATGCTGGGGCTTAGGTTTCTAAGCCCCCATCCAAGAAGGAAGTTAACCCACCCTTTTTCTGGACTTTCTAAGGCTGTGCATGCCTAATTTCATTAGGTGCACCCATACTTAGTCAGAAGTTCCCAACTGCTTAACTTTAATCCCATGTACATATCCATAGGTGCGTGTTCTGAGAAGGCGGGTGTGTACGTGTGTGTTTCCTTCTCATAGTGTTCATTGTGGTGCAACAGAAATTTTTGAAAAGAGTTTGAAGATTGGACATTGCAGGAACTACAGCTTTATGTCTGATAATGCTGTGTTGGGACAGCAATGATATATTAGGCAAACAAAATCCCAAATGGACGGAAATATTTAATGTTTCCTTTTGGCTCCACTTGTTGACAGTGGAGAAAGCACTGTAGTAACTTGAGCAGACCCAGGTGTGAGAGTGTTGTGGTTTAACCCCAGCCAGCAACTAAGCACCACACAGCTGCTCACTCACTCCCCCCCCACCCAGTGGGATGGGGGAGAAAATCAGGAAAAGAAGCAAAACCTGTGGGTTGAGATAAGAATGGTTTAATAGAACAGAAAAGAAGAAACTAATAATGATAATGATAACACTAATAAAATGACAACAGCAATAATGAAAGGATTGGAATGTACAAATGATGCGCAGTGCAATTGCTCACCACCTGCCGACCGACACTCAGCCAGTCCCCGACCGGCGATTCCCCACCCCCCTCCCCCCAGTTTATACACTAGATGTGACGTCACATGGTATGGAATACCCCGCTGGCCAGTTTGGGTCAGGTGCCCTGGCTGTGTCCTGTGCCAACTTCTTGTGCCCCTCCAGCTTTCTCGCTGGCTGGGCATGAGAAGCTGAAAAATCCTTGACTTTAGTCTAAACACTACTGAGCAACAACTGAAAACATCAGTGTTATCAACATTCTTCGCATACTGAACTCAAAACATAGCACCGTACCAGCTACTAGGAAGACAGTTAACTCTATCCCAGCTGAAACTAGGACAGAGAGCAAGAGCAGAGATGAGTTCCTTCAGCTCCATAGGTTGTAGATGAGTTACAGGAGTGATTTGGTATTACTGTTTCCATGCCGCATACCACTCAAATCCCCAGGTAGCCAGCAGACTTTGCTGACAGGTCTGTAATGGGGAGGAGTGTGGCTGTACCTAATGGGCATTTTCATATCAGATTCAAAGGAGGAACATGTTATCACGCAGTATGGTAGAGCCAGTCTTATTTGGAGCCATTTTTTGGTGGTTGTTCAAGCAATATTAATTAAAGATGAAGTCACTGGACACATTGCATAGATTCAGTAGCAGGCAAGCATGGCATTCTTGTGTCTTTTTCGTTTTCCACTAATTAATAAATCACTTGGGAACTGTAAGGTTTCCAGGGTCCTCTGCACAGATGCTAAATTAGAGTCACTTAAGAAATCTTTGACTTTGAAGATTAAAAGTATTTCCCCATTATAATTACTGTACTAAGCAAAGGGTTGGTTGCAGTCCTATCAGAACCCTTTTGTTGAAATAGAAGAGCAAATTGCATTAGAGCAGAATTAAGGGTTTTTTTCTTTGTGGCATTCAGTCCCTTGCAATGTTGGAAGTGCAATAATAAACAGCTTGAGCAGCTTTCTGGTGGTTTGGTCAGATGAGAACAATAGGGTTAATTTGGGAGGAGGGGTTGTTATTAAAAACTACCATTTTGGTTATAAAGTGCTTATTTGTCTGTTGTAACCATGCAGTCTATTTTTGTGTTGGGGTGCAAAAATGGGTGCTGGAGTACATTAGTACTGAAATACTGACCAGACCAGTAACGAGTAAAGGGTGACTGCACTGTGGAAACCTTGGGTCAGCATTGCATCCAGTGTTTGTTGTTCTTGGAGTCAGCACTGCACTACCGAAATGAGTCCATTCAGCTGCTACTGATGGGAGTATCTCCTAGCAAGCTTTCTAACAGGAATAACATGCTTGGTTTTCTTAGATGGGTGAATAATGGCTGCAGGGGAAAAAATAGTGTCCCACATGTAGCAAAGAATTTGGAAGAAAAAAGGTGGCAAGTGTTGGTGGGGGTTGGCTCTTCTTCAGACACACATTTTTAGTTTGCTTCAACTGAAGTTCACAATTATTTTTTTTTTCCCCTCATTTTGTTTTATTTCTGGCTTTCTTGGCTGTAGAGGAAAATATTAAATGTGACCAGAATGTACTCAAAAGTTTCAGAAAATAGAAGGCAAAATGAAAGAAACCTTTTTTACTAACTGCTGTGATTTTTTGTCTTTTTAGTCTAGTTCAGTGCTGGGAGATGGGGCAGAGGGGATAATTATTTTTGTTTGGTGACACAGTAGTACAAGAGATTTCAGTTTCCAGAAGATGCATATGAGGAGACAAGGATTTGTAAAAATGTTCCTGTCCTAGTTAGGGATATTAGCACGTACTTCGTTTTTGAAGTGGTTGCTAATGGCATTTTTGGTTGGGAAGAAAAGGAAGGTTTATTAGAACCATGCAGTTTCTTTTTCTCTTGGTAGGCCAGTGGGTAACATGAAAAAGTTTTGGGTTGTTTTGGGTTTTGTTTTGGCGTTTTTTTTTAACACCCCACCCCCCCAAACTCTTAAATACTTAAGTGTTACCACATTTTTCACCAGATCATATTAGTGCAAAACTAATTTATAGTTTTAATTATATTCAAGTGGAAGAGTTGAAGCACTCAAAAAGTTGTGCTCTTCACAGGCTGCTGCTGGTAGACATTATGCTGGTAACCAGTAGTCCTTGCATATGGGGAGGATCATCAGATAGCAGCTGTAGGCCCAACTGCTTCTCATTAAAGCTACTGGATGACCCCTGTTTCAGTAGGCTTTGAATCAGTATGTTGAAAAATTTGGACAAAGATACGTCCTCACCCTGTTGCCTTAATGAGCATGTGAGAGAAGTCACAGGTGCTGAGATACTGAGATGTTCTAAAGAGTCAGTTCAAACGCTGGATAATTGCCTGCCTGTAGATGGTTTCAGAATGTAATTTTTATATTGCTTCATACTGGAAATGTCCTGGGCTTGCCTAGGGCTGCTAAATATACTGACACTCTTGCTGGTTCAGAGACATTTTGGTTGCCAGTGATTTGACTTCCTACCAGCTGAGGAGTGACAACATTTAGGGTCAAACGGAGAAACCTGCACAGATGTGTTATGGAAGGGCTTAGGGAGGCAGGGATGCTGGTGTGCAACATCCAGGGACAATTTCAGCCTCTGGAAGGGGAGTACAGCCACCTTTCCAGCCAAGTTTTGTAGCCTGTGTGCCACAATTCGGTCTGCTGATAGACTGGCAGGCAGCCTGGGTGAGAAGGAGCTTGGGGGGATTGTAGATTTGTGCATTAATGGTATTTGCAATGTCCTGTTGCAAGACAGACAGTATTTGACGCTGCAGGTGCATTACTGTTGAAGGAAAAGGTATTTACTTATTAATGATATCCCAACAGGTTTTCTTATTGGGCAACAGAGCTGAGTGGAACTTGCCACATGATCAAAGCACTAGCACTGAGCTGTAAAGTTGGTGGAGAGGTACATGAAAATTCTCTAAAAATAAAACAGGATGCTTTTCTCTCCACAGTTACACAAAACTTAAGCTGCAGGTGACTCCAGAAGGGCGCATTCCTCTGAAGAAGTAAGTTCTGTTCCCCTTCCTTACCATGTAGTCTTTTCTGACTTTTGAGTGTGAATATATGTTTGGGAAGAGTATGTGACCCCTATGTCTAGAATAATAATTTTATCATCTGCTTATAACACATATTGCAGGAAAGAGTGGCCAGTGATACTCAGGATGTCTCTGTTCAAACACCCTTTGGGCATAGATTGCCCTTGTGATCTTGAGCAAGACATTTAGCTTCTCTGCCCTTGTTTGTTCCACTTGTGTAAAATAAAAAAAACCCATAATTTCTTTACCTCAGAGACATGTCATGAGGATAGATATATTCAGATTGCATGTCACTGGGGTTATATGAAGAGAGCAGTGGTGACTTTCTTAAATAACTCTCCGCTGTAATAGGGGCTTGTGTGGGGTAGAGTTAAACTCATTGTGGGCACCATTAAACTCGCTTGTGTTACCGAGCGGCCAGCAAATGGAAATAAATAGCTAAAGACATGGTAGACTGGGAACTCATACTCAGTCTTTAAGCCACATGGGCCGTCAAGCCATGTCTTTAAGCCAATTCCCTCTGTTTTGTCTTTGTTTTGCAGCATATATCGCTTGTTTTCTGCTGACAGAAAACGGGTAGAGACCGCATTAGAAGCTTGTAATCTTCCATCTTCCAGGGTAAGCAGCTGAATTTATTCCTGGCCCTTACAAAGTGTTGCATGTATTCAGTGGTGTTTACTCTCTACTGAGTTGAGGACAGTTTCTTCAAGGCTGATCATGCTGTGCTGGCTTTGCTGCTGGATAGGTCCTGAGCAGCAGGTTGGTCTTTCCCACACAGAAGTTCCTGGTACCCATCTGCAAATCTGAGTACCTTTGATTTGAAATTGTGTAGGGACCAGGAGTGCCTGGAAGAAGTGTGAATGGTTGAAAGGAAAGGGCAGGGAGTTGTGTGACCTGGCCTGGAGAATCCTGTGCGAATATTTTAAGAAGCGGTGACTGTCACACAATTTTCAAGGCATGATTTCAGAGCAGTGTTAGCTCAAGGTGTAGTAATGGTGTAATCTGTTTCCTTCTCAGGAAAAAAAAAAAATCTGTAGCTTAAGTGACAATTTAAACTCACTGTAGCTTATCTAAAAGGTGCATGGAGTAAATGTTGAAAAGCTATAGTATCAAAGATGTTAATGCTGAGGGGATGCAGCCATTGTATGCTGCTAATCCAGGCGCTCTCCTCAACTTGGAGCATTTGCAGGATGGTACCTCACCCTCAAGAAAGCTTTTTTCAAGAGGAATGAGCTCAAGCAGGTGATTCTAGTTAACACTGGAGTGAAGATGTCCTTAGTCTTTCCTCCCAGGTGGAGATTCTCCTCCAAGAAGCTTCTTGCAGGATAGTTCCAATGTTCAGAGGCCCAAGAGGTGGGGCAGAACTGGTCTGTAGCAGAGGAGAGCCTTCATCTCCTGATCCCTTGCTTGTGTAGAAGACTCTGTGCTGTGATGTTTGCTCAACGTTTGCTTCCCCAGTGGTTTAATAGAGCCAAGTCCTACAGCTCCAGAACAGCAATGGAGCAAAATCTTCACAAGCCAAACCTCAGATACCCCTTATCAATGAGAACTTCCTTCATAGGTTTGGGAGCTTAATTCCATAAAATTCCAAGGAATGTCTGTAAAGTAGGTATAGAAGAATATAATAATCTTATCTAATGCAAGGTTGTGAGGTTAGAAACATGGAAAGAATAATTTTAAAGATGGGGTTTCATTTAACTGTTAGGAAACAAGACAAGATGTGCAAAAAATCTCTGAAGCGCTGCTTTTTAAATCAGTTGATTGTCATTGTTTAACCCCAGCCAGCAACTAAGCACCACGCAGACACTCACTCCCCACCACCCAGTGGGATGGAGGAGAGAATTGGGGGGAAAAAAAAAAAAGTAAAACTCATGGGTTGAGATAAGAACAGTTTAATAGAACAGAAAGGAAGAAACTAATAATGATAACAACAACAATAATAAAATGACAATAATAATAATAAAAGGATTGGAATATACAAAAAAAGTGATGCACAATGCAATTGCTCACCACCCGCTGACTGACGCCCAGTTAGTTCCTGAGCAGCAATCCCTCCCAGCCCCACTCCCCCCAGTTTATAGACTGGACATGATGTCACCTGGCATGGAATACCCCCTTTGGCCAGTTCGGGTCAGGTGCCCTGGCTGTGTCCTGTGCCAACTTCTTGTGCCCCTCCAGCTTACTTGCTGGCTGGGCATGAGAAGCTGAAAAATCCTTGACTTAGTCTAAACATTACTTAGCAACAACTGAAAACATCAGTGTGTTCTCAATGTTTTTCTCATACTGAACCCAAAACACAGCACTATACCAGCTACTAGGAAAGCAATTAACTCTATCCCAGCTAAAACCAGGACATGATTTATCACTTCTGTTTACTACAAATCTCTGAAAAAAAAACCCTGAACATCACCGGAGTCCTTGAAAGAATCTGCAGCCTTTTTCTGCTGTTTATTTAAGTAAAGCCAATTTTAAATACACATTGCTGGATACTTGTTGCTGGGATACCATCTTGAAAATTATTCATAATATAAAGTAGATCATTTCTTTGGTTAGGACAAAAGAGAAATACACTTCATGCAACAAAGAAAACTGTGTTGATCATCTTTGAAAAAAAAAATTTTAGAAGCTAAGTACTTAAGTAGCGTGAAACTCTGAATCTCATAGAGGTAGTGGAGTAGAAGAAAATCAGTACTTCAACTACAGCTCTTTTTCTTTGTGTTCCTGTTTATTTGAACAAGTACAATTCTTAGCTTCAACTACTAGCTTTTCTGCCCCATTGTACTGCAGGACAAATGGTGTTCCCGTAAAGCCTTGGAAGGGCACTGGACTCCAGCAGTGTGCAAGACATGAATATCAGGGAATCTTGCTCAGCAAAATCACACCAAATTATTCAGAGAATTCATAGAAGCCTCTCATGGACATTATCAGCTTAGGCTTTTTGGCTTTTCATATTCGTGCCTCATGAAGATCCCTCTAAAGATTTTTTCCCCAAGTTTCCATACCTGTCATTGCTCTAGGAAATTACAGGGCTTGTTGGCCATGAGTTTCACATGATATTCTGCTGCACCTCTCAGAACCTGTGGATGACCCTAAAACACAAAATGAAATTCACGTTCATGGGTAAGAGGATCCCAAGTCAGCATTTATCACTCTCTTCCTGGTTCATAGCTTCAAGTTTGGTACAGTCCCTCATCTATCTTACACAGTGACCTGAGCATAGGGCAGCCTGCGCTACGCTGCCAGGGTATAGTATCACTGCATGGACTTGTCTGTGACAGTACAAACTTCGGCATCCACTAGCCCCGCTCTTTAGCAAATTCCCTGTGTGTACTTGCCAGGAGACCTTGTGGGACAACATGTAGGCACTGTATGTAGTGTGAGAGGAGGAAGAGTTCTCATTGCCTGGATAGTTGCCTTCATCCTGCTGTAGACGAATAGCACCAGAGAGGCTACCCAGAAGTGCCAAAAATAAACTCTTTATTTCGTATTTAGGGACCTTAATAAGGGATTGATTCTCTGCAGTGCTGAGCACTCCAGCCCTGATTCAGCTGAGCAGTTGAGCATGACTGCAGTGGGATGACCCGTGGACTTCAAGTCAAGCACATTCTCAAAGCGTGGATTTATTTATTTATTTATTTATTTATGTATCTATGTATTTCTGGGTCAGACCTGGCATGTGTAGAGTCTTGAAGGACCAAGCCCTGTGTGACCTCATTTTCGGCAGCATTCATCGTCCAGCAGATCTGAAAGCAGAGGAATGTTTAAATAAATGTTTAAATGAAGTTTTAAAATATGTCAATGAGGTTTTGAGTTTGGCATCTGATTCCCTTATGATTTTTTAAAATCTTGGCTACTTTTGGGGGACGGGGGGGTGCTTTTTGTTATTGTTGGGTATTCTTGTTTGTTTTGGTTTTAGTCAAAGGTGCCTTAAACAGAATTTGAAGAGCTTAATTTTAGCTGCCTGTTTGGCTGTGAAGACTGGTTTCTGCCTTACAGTTAATGTAGAGGTTCGCAATGAAGTACTAGTGAGCTTGACTGTTAACTTGAAAGAAAATAACCAGCTATTGAGTCATGTCTGTGCAAATAATCTGAAATGGCTGTTGTGCTGCCAAATATATAACAGAATGGATACAGATGTTATAAAAGCAGGCAGGTTACCAGACAAATCATAAATCAACAGTGCTTGAAATTAGTAGAGAGTCTTAATTACAGAATAAAATTGAATGCCAATATTCAGCAAAGCTGGAAATGAGGGATGCTCTCATGTGGTACAGAAAGTTTGTGATTTGTTCATTGGTCTCAACAGAGATGAGTGCATAAGGTGTGTGGGTGGTTCCACTGAAATGTGGATAGCTCAGACCAGGCTGAGGAAAGGGGCAGCATATTTTAATCCCTTTTGGCAGGCAGGCTTTTGGAATCCAAATATAGTTGTCTGAGGTTGTGCCTGGGGTGGCAAATGCCTGCAGCAAGGCTTTTGTCTCCCATCTAGATCTTTGTGTTTTGTAGCCCATTGATTATGTTACTGGTAGGAAATAATTAATAATTAAAAGATGTTGTGCTTTTGCCTGAAGACTTGTGTTGGTTATCCTCTTTGTAGACAGGCATTTGGAGGTATGTGTTGGGAAACTGAGGTTTTCTTAACTGGAACCAAGTGGCAAATAAAAGCCTGGATCTCAGGTTATTGGAAAAGACCCACATTTTGTTAAGTGTTGAGCACCTTCAAATTCCCTGTAAAGGAAAAAATACAGTAGGTCAATGGGAAACTGTAGTTCTGTGGTAATTACAGAATCAACGTTTAAAATGCCCTTAGGAGAACTGCTGGCTGAGGAGCAGTACTCTGCTGAATAGGGATTATAGGCAGAGGGAACAGAGGAGAGTGGGGTGCTACCTTTAGCAATAAAATTCACAAGCTTTATGAATCTTGGCCTTTAGGAAAACACAAGTATCAGCAGTCCTGTTCTCAACCAAAAGTACTGTGGCTCAAATTTATCAAAGTGTAGTGGGTGCAGTTTCACACGTAGTTCAGTGTCACTGGCAGGTGTCGCTGAAAGGAGCTGTTTCCACCCTCCAACTTCAGGTTTCAAACTTGACCGTCCACCCTTGCACTGGATTTAGCAGTTGTGCCATTGGCAAGTTACCTGGTTCAGTAAGCTGATCCCATGGTAAAGTGCACAAGGTTGTTTTGGCTGGATAAGTTTTGAACCAGTTCACCCTGCAGCCACTCGCACAGTCTGCGAAAAAAAGGAAGGCTCAAGAGTCTAATGGCTGGTGACCTTATACTGTTGGAGCCTGGAGATGGGTACCCAGGTGGAGCAGCGAAACAGCCCAGCTCAGTCTGAGCCTGAGCTGGGTCAGGTTCAGCCTGTGCTTGTGGACAGAAACGCTGAGCAATGGTCACGGTACAAAACCCTCTCGGGCCTCAGTAGGTTTCATAGATGAAAGGAGAGATAAAGTGATGCCTGTGGCATTCATTTATTTATTTATTTTAACCTAAAGCAGGAAAAATATAGAAAAGTTTTCTTCTGCCTAACAAAGGCTTGAATTGATGCTTCTGGTTCCCTTGGCAGCAGCATTAAACAGGCAGAATAAATAAAAGCAACGATTTCCTCTATCAGCAGCTTGCTTCTGAGATGACCAGGTTCAACGGCATTTAAAAGCAAACGGCTTTGCGTCCAAGTTACAATTTTCCTTCTCCAGTTCATCAGATTCAGGCATTATTTTGGAGCCATGGAGAGGAGTCACATGGGCCCATGGTGTTCCTGGAGACTACATGCCATAGCTTTAGATAAAGGTAGCTTGCGTGGAGGAAACTCAGAAATTAGATTTTCAGTATTTGCATGTCACGTTTTTTGTGTTTTCCTTTTTCTTGTTCCTTTGCAATGTTTCCTCTGCACAAAATACAAGCTTCTGTGCCATGTTCCTTTCTCAGTGCACTGATGCAAAGGCAGAAGCCAGTGAGCACACCATTACTGTTCTGTGCTGAAAAAAGCTTTGCACCTTCCTTGGGGTCCTCATTTCTTCCCAGCCCTGCTAAAGAAGCAGCCCTTGCTGTCTTCTGCAAAAACTCTGGAGCTTGAAGGCAGCACATGCAAGTGGGAGCGGGGCTCTTGAGCTTCATGCAAAGGACTGTTTTCCTTATCGAGTCCAGTAATTCCCTTCAGTTAAAAACAGTAGTTTATTTTTTCAGAGAAAAGCCAGCAGGTATAAAGGGGATGATGGAAGTGTCATCTAGAAACAGGATTAAATGTAAATTGTTTTAAATTTTAGAAAAAGTAAGAAAAAAATGCTGGTATCTCTTCTATAGGAGAGCATTTTTATCAATTTCTGTAAAAGAAATCTGATTGCCAAATGCATTACACTGAGTGTTTAGGACAAAGATGCATGGAAAAACTACACTGCATGAGTCTTGCCCAGAGTCACGGTATCTCCAATGTGTATCTTCAGGAAGGAAAAGGAAACAGTTCTGCTGCTGTCAGAGAACAAGTGTATTAATAATGACTCAGTGACCCAGTTCGTTCCCTGGTTCTTTGAAAGGTTTGCAAAGATGAGTGACGTGCTCATCCTCTGTAATGCTGCCATTTTGCTCACTGAAGCACGCAGACTCAGCACCGCCGGCCAGCTGCCCCGCTGGGAGTGAGCTCAGAGGCTTCATCAGGATTGATATACCTATTTATGCTGTACATAAGGGGGTTAGGTAGGGAGATGTCCTTTCTTTCTTCTCAGGTGCTCAGAGAAAGATAACTTTGCCTTATGGAAACTAAGTTGATAGATGTATTTGTATTTTTTTTAAAGATGTACTCTTTAAGCTGCTCTGTTATTCGGGGGAATTCATTATTCTGCAAAATCTGGGCTCCTCTAGGTTGCAGGAAGGAAATCAAAAGAAGCACATTCATGAGTGATCTGTTTACAAAGAACGTATAAAAATGCTGTATCATTCTTTCACTGGTTTTTTTCCCCATTTCACAGAATGATTCAATCCCTCAAGATGACTTCACACCAGACGTGTACAGGGTGTTCTTAAACAACCTCTGCCCTCGGCCTGAGATCGACCACATCTTTTCTGAGTTGTAAGAAAAGAAGCTTATTTATTTATTTATTTATTTATTTCTCCCTTTCACTGATTTTCTGAGCTGGGGATGGCAAAGTAGGTTATTTAGTCTACAGCAGCATGCAGCGATTGCCAAGAACAGATTTCGGTGTCAAGCAGGGCTGTTATTTAACCTTAGATCAAGGGTTCCTTCTCTCCCAAGCTTTTGCCTCCATTTCTAACAGCCGGAGTTTTAAAGTAATTTATTCCTAGAGGAGCAGAACTGCTGGGTCTTGTTTTTCTGTATGGATTAGGATAGTTTAGGCTTCCATGAAAGTAAAGGAAGAAGAGTAATAAGCCATAACAGTTTGCAATAGCGATGAGAATATGTATAATCACCCCCAAAAGCTTAATTAGGAGCTGCAAAAAATGCAGTAACTTTTAAGATTTGTGCATTATGAATTTGCATCATGAAATTAAATTAGCAGCCCACTACAATTGATTTCATACATTGTTACAAGCTATATCACTTGTGTTGCTTCTACCCCTTGCAGCAAGTCATTGTACTTCCCAGTTTCAGCAGAGTCTGATCAATGGAGTCAGAACATGAAGCAATATGAAAGTAAAGTCATTTCTAAAATTCATCCCAAGACCACCAAAGCAATTAGTGAACGTATCTTTGCAACATGGGCGTACTCCTTTTGTGCTTGTTTTCTCTAAGGTTGATGTTTCAGAGGAATGCAGCCTTGGCCTAGTTTGCTCCTATTGAACCCGGGGGTAGGCTTTCCATTGCACTCTTGCAGAGCAGAAGTAGGCCATTCCAGAGTGCTGTAGACAACCCTAAGCACGTCACCTGGCTTGGAGGCTTCCTGGATCTCCATCTGGGTACAAATTGTACCCAAAGTCTGCTGTTTTTACTAACTCCCTAAATAGACATCTTTTTGCTTGCTTTGCAGAGTGCCTAGCCTTTTTTTAGCAGGTTTATAAAAAAAAAAACCCAAGCAAATACTAGAATAATAAAATCAGGGCTGCTGTTATTCAGCAGTAAAACCAAATAGTTGGGCCAGGAATGGCAGCACAGTGTTTGTGGCAAGCTCAGGATTGAATTCCATGTCATTTTCTCTTTTACTTTTTTCAGTTGCTTAGTTCCAGGAATTCAGAGGAATGAAAAGCTTTTAGCATTGCTCTAACTCTTCCCATTGATGTCAATAACACTGAACACTTTTAAAAATCTTGCTCCTAGATGTTTGATGAAGAATGTTTGTTGTTACATGCTGGCAAAGTAAATTAGTCCAGAGACACAGTGGGACAACGTTTTTGTTGTACGATAGCTTGAATCTTGTTCTGGTTTCCCTGGGAAGTTACAGAACATTGAACAAGATTTCAAGGAAATGTGTTTTAATGGCTTTGCTGTTGCTTTAATTTTTCTCTAGTGGTGCCAAGAGCAAACCATACCTTACTGTTGATCAGATGATGGAATTCATAAATTTTAAGCAACGTGATCCACGATTAAATGAAATCCTTTATCCACCGTTAAAACAAGAACAAGTTCAACAGCTGATTGAGAAGTATGAACCCAACAGTAATCTAGCAAAGAAAGGTCAGTGGTTTTTATATTCTCGCTGTACTCGGTTTCTGATTTGAAACAATGACTCAATTGTCCTACAGCCATGCTAAAGCAAAATTTGGTTCAGAATCAAATTGCAATTCCAACTATCTGCTTTTGGATTGTACAAGCCTGTGAGACGTTGTGTGGTACATTTTTAAATATATTTAGTTGGGATCAATTTAGGAAGAATGGGACTGGTTTCAGTATTTACTTTTCAGTACGTGTAATTGATAGTTTAGAACAGTTGATCTGGTATGCAAACTTCAGCAGAAACCTTATTATCACAGTGACTATTTACCAGCATCTGAAATGTAAAATTTAAAGAAAAAATCAGTGACAATGAAACTAAGAAGATGGCAATTCTGTCATTTAATAATAGTAATAAGTCCAGCCCTCTGCTTTCTGATAAAGTGGTACACAAAGTAAGATGTGAGAGTAGCTGAGTGTGTTTCGTGATATACTCACAAAAAATTCCCTTTTGAAAATCTCAAGTGTTGTCAGGGCTTAACTGGGCATTTTGCCAAAACCAGCGAGAGAACTCCTGCTCAAATCTCTGCAGATTTTTGCTACCACCACAAGTCTTAAAATAGCATCGAATTTGTGTCTGTATCCTGTTCTATTCCAATCCCCATATCCTAATGATTACCCGAGCTTTTAATGTGTTTATACCTTAGAAATTTTAGGGGCATGGGAATATCCTGAAAAACAGATCTAATATGAAAAAAATGGTTTGGTTCAGAGATTTCAGATCCAGAGGAAACACAAACAGGTCTTTCCCAAAAGTCTAGAGGTTAACTGAAGGCACTCCCGCCCCTCTCTGTGGAAGCCTTCTGACCTAGATGTCTTCCTGAAGGAAACCTGTGGCTCCCGATGCCGTGATCAACATTGTCTCAAGGCAAAACACTTGTAATTTTTCTTATAAGGCTTCTTATTTTTCTAGTCCATTCAAATTTAGTGTTTCCAGAGGTTTTGATGGAGGGTTAAATCCTGCTTCTTTGTCATGCTTATGCAAACTGTCTTTTGACGTCAGTGAGAACACTAGCATGGATAGATGAAAACACATTGTGACCCCCTCTCTCATCCGTGCAAATATTAGAATATTGCTCTGTGCTTACCTTATTTCACATCAGCAACAGGAAAGTCTGGTACCTAAAAGATCATTCTTATTACGCAAATATTGGCACTTCATATAAACCAGATAAAGGATTCATTAGAAGGAGGTGTGCTGGTGTGCTAGCAGGACACCGAAGTCAAAATGAAATCACCTTCTGACTAGCAATAAGGAGGAAGCATGAAACAAACCTCAGAAAGAAGGGTGTTGTGATGGCGTTTGCTAGCACCCTCCAAGTAGGGTTTGCGGGACACCTCCAGCTTACGTTGGTGCACACAATTGCTGCAGGCACTTGCTCTTCCATAGGTGCCTCTCTTCCTGGGTATGATTTATATTGCTTTTACGGAATCCCAGAACATGCCAACTTTAACAAGGGAAGGGCAGGTCATAGAGAGTTAATTCCTTCTGTGTGGGGGTTTTCGGGGTTGTTTTCTCCTCAAACTTGTGCACTGAGGTCCAGCAAACTCTGACAGAGCTGGCACAATCTGCGGGCCGCCTCTGTGCTGCAGACACCACCTCTTACATAGCGCCCTGTCTGGTAGCTGAGCTGCAGCAACCAGCACATGCTGCTAACCATGCTCAAGTGCAAATCCCAAGCTTACTGTGTTAAAATTACAGGACTTGGCTAACCAGGAATGACATGGGGACACAATATTTTCTGTACATCTGCTCTGAGCTGGGAGTGCAATTCACTGTATATTAAATGAAGTGTAGGTGTGGGCTCAATCCTATGCTCGTAGAATAATTGCAAACAAATGCTGCACGTCTCTAAAATGTCACTGAAATATAACAGTGCATATTCAAAATAATGGTTTAACCTTTTAATATGGTGTTTTGTAAAAGGGATTGTCACTTAGGCTTTCTGCTGTCAGAAAGGACGGTTCATAGGCTGAATTGCAGGGATGGCAGACCGAAGTGACATGCTGCGGTGATACTTTCCCTGCCACTGAAACTATACTTACTTGGGCTACTGAGCAGAGATGTTCTTTTCAGTAGACCTGTGGATGTTCAAACCAGCTAGATGTGGTCCACTGTTATACACCCATGAACTTGTTGGACTTAACTTCTCACCTTCACTGCTCAGATATTCTGTTACATTTCTTGGGGTGGCATTGCTTATGTCCCCTTATTTGCCAGGGCCAAAGTCAATTGCGAGGTAAGGGTGGAAGCAGGATGTTTGGAATGGCCCTGGTGCTGTCAGTAAGAGCAGGTAGAAACCAGACCAGCAGCTAAAATAGGTAAGAGGGTAGCAGAAGCCTTCATCCAGCATAGTACTCAAAGAAAACGGGGCCCAACAGCTCCGTGAAGAGAGATGGGCTTAGGGTTGTTGTCCACATGCTCCTTTATGCTTCTGCGTTTCAAATTGAGCTGGAAGAGGTCCCAACTAAACAACTCCCCAGGATTAATGGGGTACACCAAAAAACAGTAGAGCAGCATAGGGAAGAGAGGAGTAATGTAACAAGGCACATGAGGCAGAGGTAAAGATGTGAGAGAATTACATGATAAACAGCAGGATAGGAAATGGAGTTACAGGTGGCCTAAGGATGACTTCATTGCTGTTGTACCAGAGCAATGCAACTAAATAATTGGACTTTTGGAGCAGTTTTGCAGAGTTTTGGTTCAAGAAGCAAGCCAGAATATCAGACAACATGGTATATGTATTTGTTCTTTCTTGGCAATGAGAAGTTACTCCTTTGAAGTAAATCACAGATACGGGTCCAGAGCGGAAGAAAATACCATAAAGAAATTTGAAAGTTGTGATTAACTGTTTCTGTGAGTAATGAGTGATTTGAGTGGTAGAGACTTTAGAGGCTTGTTTGCAAGAATTAGGTGATATAAATTGCCAGCCTTCATGCCACTTAAATCCCTTTTCCTCAGATTGTTCTAGAGTTTGGACATTTGCAGCTGCTCAGTGTGTGCGTGTTTGTGTGCACGTGCCTGCACACAGGTATATTGTTTTGTTTCCATAAGCTGCCTTTCTGACTGGCTCTGTGCATTATCTTGTTTCATTATTATAACATCAGATTGCAGAGAGGTTAGGGACAAATGTACATGATGAAGGTCTGTCCACTTTCATGTTTGTTTCTGTAGTATTTCTATGTTTAATTATTTAAACAATCTATCTGATATTCAGATGTTCCACTGAAATAAAGGGATTCATGTTCAGCATCCTCATGAAATAGTCCAAGCCCTTCTGTTTCATTTGAACTTTAAGCCTGTGTAGTCCTTGTTTAAACTGCCAGCGAAAATTACTTTTGCAAAAGCCTGAAACAAAGTTAGTAGCAAATGTCCTTATTTTTCAGTTATTCTGTAAGAGCAGGAGCCCTAGATTTCTAATCATCTTGCACAAAATTAGACAAAGTATATATTGTCTTTTTTTCTTTTTTTTCCTGTGCACAGTAGCACACATGTCAAGCTGCAAAATTAAACTGAATACTTGCATTTCACAAGGATTAAAAGCATTTGCTAACAGCATTTATGCTGTGGGAGTAAGATTTCATGTTTGCAACATGCAGAACATCCTGGATTTGATGTAATAAATCACTTAAGTGTATGCTTAAGTTTATGGGTGGTGTGGGAAGAGAGTATAGTTATATGAAAATCTCTTATGCTTCATTTCCTTGAACTTTATATTAATTCTCTATTGAAGTGAAATTTCTGGGCAATTCTGGCCAGAACCATGAACACAGGTACCTGGGTAACTTCTGAGAGTGTGATGCACATGCTTCTTGGCAAATATTGAGAAGTTCTTTTAAATAGAATTATGGATTTTTCCTTGAAAACTTAAATCCAAATTCATAAAATAGAAACTATCTGCCTTTGTACAGCAGCCTGACTCCTTGCTCCCACTACCCTGTTTGGATAGTTCTAGATCTCCACTCGTCTGATGATTATATCTTTTTCTAATTTCCCATCTAACTGTATCAATTATCTATGCACATCCACTGTACAACAGTATTCTCAAAATTCTTCTTCTCTCATAGCTAATTAAATGGATTTCTAAAGAGGTTTTGTACTGTCTCTCAACTTTCACTGCACTAGTCAAAAGCTTTTGACATCTTATAATTCTCCATTTCTCTGATCACCATTCTAGCCCTTTTTTTGTACGTGTTGCAGCTAAACTGCAGTATTTTGAACACAGTAAGCAAGAGCTGTCCATAGTATTTTAAACTTTTACAACATGGCTCTTCAGGTACCTGGTAAAATCACATGCCAATATGCTTACTGGATAAGGGCCTTCGGTTGCAGCGTTTTGAGTAAAAAGGCTGCCTGTGTTCCTGCTCGTCACTAACATATTTTTAGGTATTGTATCGCTGGGATGTGATTGAGCTTTTGCAATATCAGCAGATACATGGGCTTGACATCTACGTAGGTTAAGCATCTGGAGTAGTATTTTACCGTGGTTGAAGCAAGCTGTTGTGATTAATGCTTTGTGTCATACAGTGAAGGAGATTAATTCGCTATGTATAGCATGTTTCCTTATCAGGTGGAAGCAGAAGGAAGTTCCTGGTACTGCTGAGCAGTCTCTCACTGTCAGCAAAAGCGTACTTGGGGGGCTGTTAGGCCTGGTTAAGTCTTGTAGTTTGGTATTTTCAGGCTGTAAAGCATTTGCATTGGCTGGCTGTCATAACTGCTAAACGTATTCCATTTCAAGTTACATGTTCGTAATAGGATGTATATCAATAAATCGAATGCCAAGGGGTTGATTGGAAATTTCCTTATTTGCTTTTATTTTTAAGAAGGCTTGTATATAAGTAAGTTGTTCAGGATCTTGTTACATTATGGATGGGAGATGGGAGTTTCAGGTGTCGCTGCTTGCAGTGTCAAGGCTCCCAGGAGCAATAGTCCTGGTTTCTAGAACTATGTGAAATTTACCATTTAAATTTGGTGCAAATTCTGCAGAAAT
This sequence comes from Harpia harpyja, assembly GCF_026419915.1. NCBI lineage: Eukaryota > Metazoa > Chordata > Aves > Accipitriformes > Accipitridae > Harpia > Harpia harpyja. The sequence continues at coordinate 53,623,419 of NC_068943.1, forward strand.
GTGCTGGTTCTTCCTGACTTAATGATGCAATTCATTTCTAAAAGTTTCTAAGTTCAAAAGGACCCTGGAGCTTTGAGAGCTCAAATCCCATCGTCTCAGTTTAAACTGTTCCTTCTAAAACCAGTAAGTGTTTTGAAAACCACTGAGCAACAGTCTTGGCTCTAGGGGCATCCTGTGTCTCTATAAGACTAAGTATGCAAGAATAGCTATACCCATGTACCATACTAACAATGAAGAATATGAAACCAAGGCCTGCTAGGGAAAGGAGACACAAAAAAGCTGGAATCATGCTGTAGCAATAAAATGCGTGCTTCCCACCATCCTTGTTGGTGGGAGCAAGACAAGGGTTAGGTTATTATTAGCCATTATTTTTAGAGTGGTTTTTATTGAGAGAGATGGTCCTGACTGTAGTACAAGCTTTAAAAATAGAGTCTGGAAGTGTTTTGGAGATTTTCCTGGCCAATGGATCTGTACATCAGATTGTACTTACTAGAAGGCATCTTTGGGATAAGTAATGGCATGAAGATGTTAATTTTTTTCTCTTAAGTTTGCATTTGTTTAAATACTATCTCTGCCTATTTAATTTTAAAGGGCTAAACCTTGACATCTGCACAGAAGAAAATAGCTTTCCTCTTGTATTTCACAGCGTTTCTTTCTCCAGATTTTCTCAACTGTACCTATTTGGAAATACTGTATGTCAGTTTTAGTTAGACATGCATTTAGGATTGTAGGAGAGCTGGTTCCGTCATTCTCTGAATTCCAGTATTAATTTTGTTTTGCTAGCACACATTTATTGCTAGTTGTTGTGCTGGGGGTTTTTTTAGGTAATAAAATTAAGTAATTAACATTAGATTAAGATATATTTAATTCTATACAGCCTTAACTACGTGCATTTTTCTCGTGGCAGCCTTAACACCAGGCAGTATTCACTTGAGCACAAATGTGTTTTTCCTCCCTTAAACATCAATACATTTTAAACATTTTCATTCCACCACATTAAAGTCACCTTTTAGTAGCTGCTTGAGAATAATTACACATTGGAGTTTTTTGATGGCAGAAGGGGGTCATTTCCTAGGCAACAGGTTTTAATGGCAGAAAGAAGTACTGGAAACAAGTACTGTGCAACCGTGGCTACATTTTTAAGACATACTTCATAATACTTAAAGCATAAATTCTGATGTATAAACCATTCAGGCAAATGGTGGGGTTTTCTGGCACTGAAACGTTTGTAGGAAGTGTTACAAAATGGTTGAAATCCTTCGGCCTCCTAACTGCAACATTGGAAGTTAAGAGTACTTACCAAAAAAAACATTACCTTTGGGATTTTCAGTGCTTTCCAGCATTCCAGTTGTACAAGAGATGAGCTCTCAGCGTTGTTTCTCAAATGACGACAGAACAATAGATCCCAGTCACAGTTTAATACTCTTTAAAATTTATAAGCCACACAAAAGCTGTAGCCTATCCCATGCTGTCAGCAACAAGTGCTAAGTTAGGTAGCTTGCCAGAAAGCATTTTTAAAATTATTTTAAAATACATATATGCAGCAAATGTTAGTATGAATAATGTATCACCATAAATAAGTTAATGGAAACTATACTTGTCAAAATGAATTTGCAAAATATGTTTCTGTAATGCACTGTATTTTCTTTTTAATTGCTTGGTTTTTAGTTACTAGTTAGGCTGTAAAATTCATTTCAGATCTTGCAGTTATGTGGAAGATGCATCGCAAGTAAAAGACTAAATGTTGTAAAAATATTTTAGAATGGAAAATCCTCAATTACAAGGATTTTCTGCATCTGCTTTACAGGTAAAGTGCTTAATCTTTCTAACTTAACTGTAACAACTTGATAACAAAATGAAACAGTGATGTGGACTAGTAATAATGGATTTTGCAACAGTGAACAAAAATACAGTAGTATCTGGCTTAGTAAAAAAGGAAATTTTTTTCTCTTTTATTCTTTGGTTGCATTTTAGAAGTGTAGGAACTGGCTTGGATCTGAGACCCATGTGCTTATGCATAGAGTTAGTTTTTGCTGTTGGCACTAGAATTAATGAAAAGATCAAAAATACGTTTAGGGTTCCAGGGAGGGCAAGTTTCCTAATCTTCTGTCTGTAATACATATACTTTGCAAAAAACATGAGCTTTGCAGAAATGCATTTTGGGACTCGTGTCTGGTACCAGGAATAGCTCCACTGCTATCGGTGAAACTGTGCCAAATGTAAAATGGACAGACTTATCGTGGAATTTATATCTTCAGAGCTACAGAGCAAAAACTAATCATGATAATGTAAGTTCAGCAGTCAGACCAGACCTGCACTAACTAATACGGAAGCTGACCATACCAGTGACTCTTGTCCCACATCTTGGAAACCTGATAGACCACCTGATGGACCCCAGGTGCAAACCTTACAGGCAGACTTAAACCCTGTGTCCTAACATTGGAAACGGATGAAAGAACCTGGGGTGAGATGACCACAAAGCAAACATGAGTAGAGGTTTTGGAGTATATGTAGGGGCTGGGTCCATCATTCCCTTCAGCTGGAGCTTTTGCTCAGAGATAAGTAAAGAGAGTCTTACATCAATACTGCATTTCAAGGGCTGTGGAGACATATTTTTCTGCTGCTGCCTGCCTGGATTGTGCTTGACTCAGCCTCAGACTCTTAGTGCCAATAAATAGAAAACTTACTCTAAAAGTAAAACAGCTTCTTTGTGTTTGTTGCTGTTTTACTGCCTCTTTTATGGAACACAGGTAGGTATTCAATTTTAGCAGCAGGATTTGTTATTTGAAGATGAATATCAGATAAAGTTTACTTCTGAAAACAAAGCTGCATAGACTCAAGTGCTGAAGGAAACAAATGTAGATAAATTTTGAATAAACACTGCGGGGTTTGCCTCTTCATTATGACTGCTACAAATGTAGTGCTTTGCAGCTGCAAAGGGCCCATGAGGACAGAGGGAGTGAAGACTGCTGTGATCCAGTGGGTGACATGTAGAACTCGTGGCAGAAGAATGCGGTTTTCCTGGCTCTGCCACAAATGAGTTCATTGACATTTGGCCATCCCCTTTTATGTGCCATTTTGGTTTTTGCCTCATCCTTTGGTCAACTTGACTAAATAGACAGTCTCTGCCTTGAGGAGCTGGCAATGATCTGTGAGTCTTTTGGTATGCATGGTATCTGTCATAACAGGGCTGTTAACATAGTTGGAGTATGTGCACTATTATAATACGACCATATGAGGAGGTTTCCCTTATAATGTCAGATGTAATCATCTAGTCTAACAATATCCTTTAGCTGGAATATGACTGTTGCCTATAAATACATCAGGGTTAAATGCTGGGGAGGCAGAAAGAAGTTGTAAGCTAAAGGACGATGTTGACAGAAGAACAGAGAGGTATCAAGTGGCCTTGAATAAATTTAGGCTGGAAATTAAGAGAAGTTTCCTAACAATATGGTTCTGGCACAGCCTACCAGAGGTAGTGAAGAGGGCAAAAAAAGCAATTGTTATTAAGAGAGAGCTTGATTTGTTTATGAAAGGGATTGTCGAATGCAGTGCGCATTTGACAGCTGCAGAACAATTTTTAGAGACAAGGAAGTCCCTTTAAAGGGACTGAAGTCCCTTCTTTTTAATTTATTTGAACTATCTTTGCAGAGCCATGCCTTTATTCTTTTCCACTTCTCTTTAATATTAAACCTCTTATTCAGCTGGAGGAGCTTCTGGAAGTAAAAACAGTAGCCACAATGAAGGCTTTCCCTAGGTTTTTTCCCACCTATAGCATGCTCACACTCTTACCTCTTCCTGTTACACAGCTGAACAGTCTTTTTGGCAAGTGTATTAATAGCTTATGTAGAGAAGTATTGCTTAAGAGAAATAAGTATGTATTTTTAGATGTCTTTTAATGCAACTCAGCAATTGGAATTAAGCCAACATTTAACATTATTACATCTCTCAGGATCACTCCGAGGCATTCTACAGAGCATGTTTTTCAGAGGTTTGGGAAGACAGTGACATATTCTAGTAGTGGCCCTCTTTGAAGTCTGTCAGAAATAAGTACAGTATTGCTGGGATTAATGGTATTTTTATCTGTCTGATTTAAAATCTTTCCACTTACCTAGTTGTCTGCCTGTCCTAGAAATCTAGCATGTTGTAAAGTATTCATTCCACTGCTAGCTAGGAGCTAGCGTGAAGGTGGTTTTGTACTGTTTTTATAGATTTAATTGGGTCTAAATTATCTGTTGTCTCATATCCTGTAAGGGATATCCTGTCAGAAACAATTTCTTACAACATCTGTGCTGAAAAGTCAAGAGCAGCTAGAGAATGGGGTTGTGTCTGTAAAACCCCGCAACGCCATAGACTTTCTGTCCACAGTAATTTTTGTAGATGGTTGGAGTTTAAACTCAAAGTGTTCAGAAATACCAAGCTTAAGATGTCTGCTGGGACACTTGGGTAGAGCTCACTGTGTTTACCTTTGCTTAATTTGTCCTGATGTAATGAATGAGACCTGCCCAGGGCCATTAGCACCTTCTCCTGGATCATGCTCCAGGCCTCGACTGAAGTCCAGAGCAGCAGATATGTTTGCATGTAGACCGTAGTTATAGTGGGAAAGTGGGTCTTGAGGACTGAGTTCCTTGACACTGCAAGAATGTCTTTTACATCGCTGTGTTGACCCGCATTATCTTGCAATGTCAGCTGAAATTATCAAGATGTAGATTCATTGGGCTTTTTAATAGCCAAGGCCCCACTCTTGGATGAGGGCCTGGAAGGCAGTAGCTGAGGCTTGCTAATGTAAAGACTGCACAAACCAGGCCAGCACTTTTAAGCAAAATTCAATTTGGACAGGGAACAAAAAAGAAAAAAGCAGAAAAGCAAATGCCTGCCAAGGAATAAGCTGCAGTCCCATGTGGTTCTCTAGCTAACTTTAGATGTAGCATTTCTTCACAGTCCAACTTGGAGATGGTGCTGATCACCCTGCTTCAGTCTTGAGACTTAGGAGAGATTGCTTGCTTATCTACACCAGAGTGGGATTTTTTTCCCCACTCCTTAAAAATTATTAAATATTCAGATTTGTATATGTACATGTCTGCTAATGTTTTAGAAATTTTTTGGTTCAAAGAAAGAGCTATCTGTGGCTGAGAAGAGAGAGTGATAACAAGTAAGAAACTGCTTGATAGTACACATAGGGATCTGGTTAAATGTGAACTGTAACACAGATGTGCTTGATTCAAGATGCTGGACACTTGTGTGTTTGTTAGCTATCATAGGCATATGCTCTCTCTCTCTCTCTCTCTCTCTCTACTACTTGCTATTAATAAAACACTGTTCTACAGTACAACAGGTTCCGTAACAGGTTCCTTAACGCAACACCTCTGCTTACCAGAATCTCTGAACTGTGGCCATGCTTTGTTACAGTAGAGGTTTTTAAAGCTGCTGTGGAGATTTAGATGATCAATATCCATGAAAATTTTACAACATTTGAATTTTGAGGAAGAGAAAATGTTGAGTGTTTAAAATCTTCCCTGCCTATGTGTGTGTTTTACTGTTTTCTTGCACTACTAGAGAAAAATACAGACATTTCATAGGCTGTAGCCACTGTGAGTTAGAGACCTTCTTTCCTGGGTGTTTGAAAAGGGTTGAATAAAACTGTGACTTCTAATAAAAGAAATAAATAGCATGCTCAACATTGCACAGTGACTTTAAGATCTTGTTGAAACGGATGACTCATGCCAACAGACACAAGTGAGATTTGCAAACTTTTGTTTCCTCGCAGGTGACACTCCATCTTCCTTCTGAGATGGCAGTGTCCTTGGAATGCTCCCAAAGTTTTCATTCTGATTGAAAATGCTCTTTACCATAAAAACATGAGGTTTGCTATTTGGTGTGGCTTGCCTAGAAGCTTATACGAAATATGTCCTTCCTGAAGTGAACTAAGTGTCTTGAGCTGCAGTACCTCTTCTGAAACCCATTCAGAAAAGTCGTTTTTCATTTGTAAACACTTTCTTGAAAAAAAAAGAAAAAATAAATTCTATCCAATGTTAGTTTTCTCTGATGATAAAATGGATATGATAGCTTCATTAGAATGACAAGCATTTCAGATTCAAACATACTGAATTCTGCTTTACTTGGTTGATGATCCTTAGTCTGCAAAATGTTCTGGATCTCAATGTCCTTGGGCATGTGATATTTCCACATGGATTAACTGATACTGAGCAAGCTCTTTTATGTACGCAACTTAAGGACAACATGTTTACCTTCCTGTGTTTTCCCTCGCTGACTGCTTGTCATTCAGTAAGCATTTATTTCTGATATTGTATAGGAGTTACCATTCTCTGTTTGTTTATGTTCAGATTTCCCCGTGTCGTATTACAATGTAGCCATTCAAGGGTAGAGCAATGAATTTTGCTCTATTCCTTTCTTATTGAGTAAGTTTTCTGTTTCTTTTTCAAGAACATGTTGCCAAAGAAAGCTTGTTTTGGTTTGTGGCCAGGTAACCATCCGATTACAGAAAGTAGTTGAGCAAGTATAACTGAGGGCAGAATTGGATCCATTATGTTTTCCTTTAAGTTTAGAAATCTGAAATGAGATTTGAGCACAACAGGATATTCTCCTGGTTTGATTTTAAAGCATTTAAGCAATGAGACAACCAATAAATCCACTGCAATACTATTTCCTAGCACAATTAGTTGTAGCACTGCCAACCTTTTTCAGACACCCCAATTTTTCTATTGCTTACCCTGATGTCGTTACCTGGTTCTGCCTTTGGCCATTGTAACTGTTCTTCCTCATCCTTATCATTTACATTTAAAACACTTGTTGACCATTATATTATTGCCACTTGAGCTTTACATGCTTGATCTTTTTTGTTTTGGCATATATTGTGACATACATTATTATTCATAACACTTCGCTAAATAATCTTCTGTATACAGACACGTTTCTGATACTAAGTAGTCACAAACTAGCGTCATGAGGCAGGGTGCACTGTCAGTTGTCCCATTAAGATCCTTGATGTTGTCAATAGTTAAGTTCAGCGTAACTTGTGTCCATTAAATCTGTAGGATTGCCTGTGTGGTCAGGTTTAGTTACGGATATGTATGTTGATATATTTAATGCCATGCATGTTTACCTCTTTTATCAATGACTTGATAGTAAAAGGTCCTGCCAATCAATTACCACCTTTTTTGATGCAGCTACATACAGATGCATTGCTGTTCTCTACATCTTGTCTGGTTTTCAGGGTGATGGATTTCTAGGCATCTTCTTCCCAATTCTGCTCTGTGTTTTGTATTTTTCTTTGGCTGAATGATTAGCTACTTAGCTTGAATTCTTTATGTGTTCTCATTTGGTTTCTGTCCCATTTACCCAATTCGTTACAACTGTCTGTTCTTTGAACCCTGTGTTGTTGATTCTACTTTTTAAGATTATTAAAGACTGTATGAAACCAGACCTCCTGCTGATCAGTGTGGCAGTCTCCAGACTTCTTTTGTGCAGTTCAGCTTTCAAATTCAAAGAATCCCTGATCTAGTCTGACCTCAGTTTATTTCTATCTGTGCTTTCTGCAGATTAGTTTTTCCAATAAGGAAAAATTTGAATTTAGAAACTCTATTAAATGCTTCACTAATATTCAGATAAAGCAATTCAGATGTATTGCCTTTCCTCTACTTACTTAGTAATTTGATAAAACTGTCCGACTAGTATGACTATTTCCACTTGCTGATCATGGAGAAAATTGCTAAAATGGAGGAGTTACTGATGACTTCTGCTTGTGGTGTGTAAATGATGGTTGGTACGTAGATATTTTGAAATATCTGCAGATCCTTACAGGAGACCTGAAAGTCCTTCCTGTCCTCAGTGTTTTTTTCTAAAATAGAGCAGCACTGATGTTCCTGGGGCAAAGTCCAGTAATGCAGTTGTAGGGTTGTGGCATTTTCAGTCTTGGCTGACCTTGTACCATATTCTCTTTTTGTGATGACTTTGCTATTAAGAGGATGTTGCTTGCACGATGCAGTCGTGTCCTGCCCTAGTTTACAAAACTGAATACAGACAGAAATTCCAGTTACACCATAGCAATTTAGTAGTAGCACACGTGTCTGGAAAGCTGAACGGATTTCAGCATTACTTCCAAAATCACTTGGATGCAAAGGCTGCAAGTGTTATCAGAGTGGCTCTGGCACATCATGTCCCACACAGTGTGAATTTTATGTAAATTCATCCTTGTGAACTTCTCTGCTGGCTCACAAAGCTAGAAAGCATAGAGGAGCTAATGTGTGCCCAATGTCAAGAGACACACTGAGGGTATATACATCCTACTCTACACCATGCATGAAAATGTTAATACCTAATGAGCTGTAAATTGCAGTGCTGGTTTGTGAAATAGAATTCCCAATGGGGTATATTGTACAGATCTCTCACAGGATTATAAAATATCAGCTTTACTTGGCAGTGAGAGGACTGCTCAGTTGTATGGGATTACAGTGAATGTGATTAATGTTACAGATTGCATTGGAATGGACCTGATTTTGCTGTCAAACAAAATACTAATGTAATTCTGTGTTGCTGGCTGGGAGATACGAGGTGCCAATTAATTGTCTCTTTTCCTTTTTTGTTTGTTTGTTTTTCTTTTTTACTTTAATAACAACTTTTGGCACAAATGTGCCTTCCAGTTACATTATAAGTGAGTGGATAACAGCATGGGCGTAAACAAATGGAAGGCTCTATTAAGTTTGCAAATACATGGAAAGAAATGTTTAAGATCCATGCAGCCAAACTTGTTGACTGCTTACAAGCAAATGCGCATTTTAATTGTCATACAAAATGTCCACAAATTTTAAGGGACAAGCAAAGGCTGATGTTAAATTTGCAAGACTGAAGTGCAAAGAAAAGTGTGCAGATAAATGGTCTTTTCTGCTGTCAGTTGTGCCTCTCCTGTTTTGTGTCCTCCCATGTCCCAAGACTTTGCCCAAAGGACTAGAAGGCTCCTGGGGGCAGGCTAGGTAGACCTCGGGGAAAATCAAGTAGCAATCAAGTAGCTGCACATACAGCTTACCTGCTGAAATAAGGGGGACGAAGTTTAGATCAAGCAGTTGGGTTGAGAAGTTTGCACAATTAGCTGTACTTTTATATTTCCTCCAGACTACTACACTGCTGGGGTTTTGACCTTTATCCTGGGCCTCTGTAAAGGGCAGTGAACTGATGAAGAAGCTTCTTTTAGAACCTCAGCCCTACTTTGAACCCTCATGTCTCTTATCTTGTGCTTGGCACAGTGCTGCGGGTGTTGAGTGAGCAGGGGTTTGTTTACATCCTCAAGTTGATGAGCTGGCAAGCTCCCAGGGACCCACAAGCACTTCCACATCTAGAGCAATATGCTGGCATGCTAGAGGAGTTGGGAAGGCAGCAACTTGTCAAGTTACCCGTGTCTCATTAAGCAGCAGGAGAAGGACTGTTGTGTCAAAAGCAGCCTATGCTTTTGCCAGCCCTGGAAACTGCATGAGAACAGTTTTACATGAGGCTATTCTCTATGTCTGCACTTGCACAGTAAACTGCATAGTGGCCTGGCCCTGCACGAGGACTGTCACAGGCCCTGATGAGAAAAATATGCTAGGTTCTCTAGATCTAGTCAAAGAGGATTATGAAGAGCCTTGTGGTAACACAGTAAGACTCCAAACAGAGGAGCCTCTGAGAAGTATATTCACAAAGTCTATCCTATCAACCAGTTCAACTGACTCACTGGAATTCCTGTTTCATGGCAAATTTGCAAATGCTGTCTCCCAGGAATGGGGAGATTCCAGATCTCATAAACTACAGAAGAAAACATTTTGATTGATGAATGTTGACATTATCTAAGAACTATAGAAGAGAGGATTCACTTCATTACCCCTATAATTTTGTGAATTTTTAATAGGTCCTTTGCCAGCAGTATGCCACCTACCTGAAGACAGCTTCCAAGAAAAAGGATTTGGGATGACGGAAGTGACTTCTGTTGTCTTTTAGAGCTGACAAATGTTGACCACAAAGGAGCCCTGTTTCTTACAGACAAAGTAACAGTTAGATTTTTATGTGCTTTTCTTTAAACTGCCATCCAGGAACATTTATGTCTTTGATCCAGTGTAATAGATCTTGAAAGCTCTGGGATCATGTAGCTGTAGCTAATAAGGAAATATTGTGAAATACTCAGAACTTGCCACTTCATTTGTGCTCTTTTTTTTTTTTTTTTTTTTTTTTTTCTCCCTTGTAACTATTTTGGAGCAATCAGGTGGAGCCAGGGATGCAGAAAAAGATCAAGCTGCTGCACAAACACTTCCCATGTTTAACGTAATGAAGCTGATCACAGCCTGGCAAATTCAATAGAATCTCTCAGCATTGCTATTAAATACACTACTCTTCTAGTAGGAAATTACTTCTCCTTCTTACCAAATTTTAGTGAAAAAATACCAGATTTGGTTGAGTTCACTTGACTGTCAATCTGGTGGTGGTTCTTTGATCTCTGCATGAATTTCACCAGCAAGCAGGTCCTATGGAGCAGCCGTTCAAGGTGCCCTGTGGAACCTCTTGCTTATGGGCTGCTTCATGCTTTGCTGCAGGTGAAACACTGAATGCTGAGGACATTTTTGGAATCCCCTATATGGGCTTCCTCTTCCTTTCTGCAATAAAGAATAAGGTTTGGAGGCAGCAGGTGGGATAATTGCTGACAAGCTCCCCGCCAAGCAACTGGCAGATGAAGTTCAGCTTCCAAATTAAAAGTGAAGGAGAGAAGGGGATTTTGGGCACGCCACAAAAGGACTGTTGGCACATGCACCTGAAGTGCAAGCAGAGCTTAAATCCACAGTACAGAAAAATAGGGCAGGGGTAAAGCCAGAACCTGATTCAAATAGGTCTGAGTTTGGACTAGATTTCTCTTGTGAAATGACGGCATGGGAACTTCACAGTGTGAATAACAGTTTGCGTGGGCAAGCGGGCAGTCCTGGCCGCGAGGGTGCTTTGCCATGCATTCCATACCCAGAAGGTAATGGGTAACATGTTCAGAAGATGTGGAGGAGTCAAGGTCCCTTTCTTTTAGAAGCTTCCTTCCCGTTTGTAGAATGGATTTTGGAAGGTATGTAGATGTATAAATATGGAGAGAGGCATGTAAAGGCATTTCCAGACTTTCCAGTGCCTCTAGCTCTTCTAAGTTTTTAATTTGGATACTTTCTTAGAATTACATAAAAGTTTATATCTAATATAATTTATAGACAAGTGTTCAGCTACAGATTTATAATTTTGAGGTATTGGGAATGTCTGTGATTAAGAATACATTAGGTGATTTTGTATTTCTCCCTAATACTTGCTCTTTTATTTTACAGACCTGTTCTATTGCACAATAAAAACATTAAAATTGATCTGTTGCTTACTTGGCTTGCGCAAAACTTTAGCCAGTCACTTATCTCTGCTTTGACAATCAAGTATCCTGCAGCTGACATTCACCACAAATTTCTTCAGTCTAGTGAGTCCAGAGAAGAAAAAAATACCCGTGTTAATCATCAAATACAACATCTGAACATCTTCTGTTCTGTGTAGGAGCTGGGTGGTTTTGACAGACTTTGCAAGTCATCCAGCTGTGGCACATTATGCGGTCGTTTCTTGGCGAGATGTGCTGAGACAGCACTTGTCCTGTGAGCAGAAGTGGATTTGCGTTAAGTTGAAAATGGAACAATTGATTAGAATACCCTGAATTTTCACTTTCACGTCGAATGGGGTGTTGGTGCCCAGGCGCTGGCGGTGGGGGCTGTGGGGCCTCTGTGAGGAGAGGCCCGGGCTGGTTTCAGCCGGTTCTGGCTGGCTCCAGCGGCCCCACTGCAGGGCACAGCCTGGCCCCTCAGCCATGCTGGCAGCGCCTCGGGGGAAGTGGGTTTAAGAAAGGGCAAAATGCTGCCAGCAACGAGGATTGAGGGGAAAAGCGTGAGGAGCAGCCCTGAGAGTCCTGAGGGCAGAGGAGGAGCAGCAGCTCAGGCCCATGGCAGGCATTGGCCTGCTTATCAGAAGGTGTTCCTGTGGCACTGTGGGAAAGAGTTAAGTGTTGGACGTTTACGTAGGCCAGACACCACAGGAAAAAGGAGGCATTTTTATGTTTGTGGCGTTTAAGTGTTTTAATAAAGGACTAGTGAGGGACCCCATACGGAAATTCTAATTAATCAGGTATATTAGAGAAGAGATATTGGGGGGGGGGAATTTCTTGTGCTGGTAAACTCCAAACCCCACAAAGGAAAGGATCTTCACTAAGGACTTTAGCTGTTGACAAACCTTCTGTTATGGTTATGTCTGTGTTTGCTCTTCTCGATCTGGCTTTGCCAACATAGCTAAAAGAGAGAGTCAGCTGGAGTCTCATCTTTCTTTGCATTGCACTTAAGATTATTTAGTAAGGTCTTGAACCAAATGTTATTGAAGTTGATGGTAGCATTTCAACAAACACTAGAGAGCTTTGAGTCTGCCTCTGTCCTAATAAGCGACATCAGATCAAATTTAACACTGCAGTGGTGAGTAAAAAAGACAAGCCAGTTAACTCCACAATTTTAAGTATATAAAGCACACTGGTTATTTTCAAAGTTTCATCAGAGACCTAGGGTTGAGATGATTTTAAGGCAAATTATGTGCGAGGAAAAAAAAAAAAGAAAGAAAAAAATGTGAATCTGTCTTGGCCCTGTGTTTTTGCCTGGTGTGTTTCTTTTCCCTCTAACTTTTGATATCTAATCACATCATTACATCTTCCTAATATATATCTGAAGATAAAAGGTGACAGTTGTAATGGAAAGAACTGATCACAAATTATTTTTTCTTGGCGATATCTGCAGTAAATTTGTAATATGCTTAAGAAAACAGAACAAATCTTACCAATAAATTGAGGCCATTTCATTTTGAATGACTGTCCACTGAGGATCGTCCTCACTGCAGTTGGCTTCAGAATATCATTGACGTTGGTCACAAACAGTCTACTCTTTAATATCCAGGATACAAAGTCCCTTTGACATCTGCCATCTCCATTCCACAGTCAAACTCTCACTGGTGCAATATTGGCTGTAATTGAACTTGCAAATTGCTTCAGTTTCTGAAATGCTGACTGCTTAATTATGATGCGGAAAATAGCATTCTACAGCCGTAAGCTCAGATAACTGTTTAACTCGGAAACTATGTAATTATATGTGTGAATAATACTTGCTGTGATTTATGTTAATACTAGTGGCAATATGCAGAAGGACCACTTGGCAGACCTTGTCTTACTTCAATGTGGAAGGGAGCAAAGAAGCAGTATGAACCACAAAATAGAGAGAAGGGAGGAAGTGCAGGACTGGGCCTTGCTTCCTTTTATCCCAAAGGTGTTCAAGTTCACCCAAACAGGCTTCAAGAGATTGTTCAGTTCAACTCCCAGCTTAACACACAGGTTTTCCATGGGGTATTGTCCAGTCAGTTAATTTATCCTCAGCTTCAGGTCTGCAAGGACTGCAAGGACCCTGTTTTTCAGGCATACTCTGAGGATTAAACACAGAGATCAGTTTGAGATGCTTCAATACTATGTCTATGTGAATTGACCTGAGTATCTGTATAACAACATGGAAGCCTATCTTTCTGAACGCTGTGTGATTATGATGGCACAGGTTTTTTGAGGAATTCTGTGTATGAAAACTACTGTGTTTCAATTTAGCCTGGAGCAGGAATGACAAAGCAACTTTAAACCTCCTAGTCTGGCTGAAAGGAGTGCATGCAAAACAACACAGAGATTCTGAAGATGACTCTGGATGAGCTATCTCAAACATCAGAAGCTGCAGATCACTATAACATAACATGGCTTTGCTGGTTCTCCATGTAGCAGCTATCCCATTCAGATCTCACCCATTTTTTCCTGTATGATGTTGCTTGTGTGGTGTGAAAGTACACCACAGACCGTATCTATATCCCAGTGAACTTGGTGCAGAGTGTTTCTCTTAGATGGATTTTAGCTCAAACTAACTCCATGATAGTGCCTGATACTGTTTGCATTCATAATGTCTCTCTGGTAGATTCACACAGCAGATAGGTTGATTGTAAATCTTTAGTTTCATGAAAAGCCTCAGTGGTGGTTTTTTTCCTGGTTTTCTCCATCTTACATTTTTTCTTGTGAAAAGGAAAGTATGTAGGCCTCTTGTCTATGGATAATTAATTACTCTATAACAAAGCAGCTGTGGAGCCTGACAAGATTGCACTCAGATTACAGTCTTAAAATAGTGGATGGACTCAGTGTTTTTCCTTCCAACCATCTTAAGATTGTTGTCATAAGAATGAATGATAATTGCATTGCTCTGTATTGTCATTACATTTCTTGTCGTATGAATAGGTTCATTTAGTGCCACCATCTTGGGTTGTTATGAAAATGAGGTATCTGAACTTAAGCTGTTATATCTTTTCCTGTCTGATCAAGAGCCAAATCCTAGGGTGCAAGCACAGATTTTAAGTAAATGCTTTAAATGCTGTATTTGCATCATGTGGTTCCAAGCTTTACAAAAGTGATGCAGGGTTGCCCATTACTTTTTCATATGCTAGAAAGTTATGTATAAGTTTATATGTTATAGGATAAAAATGGATTGACCCTAAAAGGAGAGAGTAGCAGAGTTAGGAGTAGAACTGAAGTCTTCCATTTTTCAATGCCATAGTCAGTTGACTATGTTTTTTTATAGAGATATTATGCAGAATATTTTGGGTTGGAGACAAGAGGTAAGACATTCATTGTTGGGAATCACGAGGCACGTGGCTGCTTCAAGGTTCTTCAGAGATACACAGAAGATCTGTTTTACTATAGGCAGTAACTGAATTAACTAAAGCTATGTGGTTGAGTAAATCTACAGATGAAATCTAGACAAAATAACAAAAACAAAAGGCAAAGAAAAATGTCTCAAATTTGTTTGGTTAAGCATTAATCTTCAAATATAGACTACTGGATTATTTTTTTTTTTTAGTCTAAATGTACAAATCAACACCCTGAAATCAACTTTATGCAGAAGGCTTAACAGAGAAATTCATCCTAATGTAATAAGCACAGCTCCATTGAGATCAATGGCGATATTTAAGCTAAGGATAGGACTCAGCTTTCTAATTTGCCAGCAGCATATGAAATGATCATTTATGCTGGCACTCCAGTCAGATATGAATTGGAAGACAAATATAAAAATTACAAAGCAAAGCTTAGTTCCCAGTTGAAAGGTGGTGCATTTAGTTTGCTTTGCAGTTTGGTTGCATTCCTATACACACACTGAATCATATTCAAAAGAGGTCAAAGTTAGCTGTTTCTTTGTGTGGCTCTGTTTGCTGGTTTCTTGCTTTCCTCTGGAATGCATGCTTTCTTTTGTCCCCAGAAGACCCCTTTCATTGATAGGCTTTGATTTATTTTCTCTGTTCTTATAGCCCTCTGTAAGTCTGATTCCCCTGTGCCCTTGATTATCTGTAGACACTGATTATGAAATGATTTATCTCTGGTACAGGTAAAGGGATGTGTATTACTTGCGACTTATATGGCTGAAAATGAGGTAATAGTAACAAAAGAATACATGAATAACTAGATGAAGGCCAGTTTGACGATTATATGGTCTTTCACACAGACCTTTGTATAAATGTACAGTGAACATAACATCTGTATGTTGCAAAATCTGTACTTGAAATTAATTGGTGCTTTCCCTGGATCTGTCTTTCTCTCAGGACAGATATCAGTGGATGGATTTATGCGGTATCTGAGTGGAGAAGAAAACGGCGTTGTTCCACCTGAGAAACTGGATTTAAACGAAGATATGTCTCACCCACTGTCACACTATTTCATCAATTCCTCACACAACACCTACCTCACAGGTACAGTGTTGGAGAGATCTGATTTCTTACCTTAAAAAAGTTCATAGCGTATTTGCAGAGATAACCGTAAAATATACTAAAAGCATCAACAGTAAATGATGATGGAGCTTAGTCTTCAGGGGAGCAAGGGTAGCACTTGATTGTTGTTGTAGCTGCTACACACATACATCAAATATACTTTTATTAATAGGTGAGCAGCAGCTGTGTTATTTAGATAAGGTCTGGTCTGAAGCCCAGTGAAGTCCTTGGAAAGTTTCCCTCAACTTAGATAGGATTCCAGATTAAGGTCCTTATTTGGGGAGGAGAGGGAACAATGTACTTTTTATGACAACCAAGGATAGCCAAACGAGTATGCAAAGCAGAATACGGGAAACATCTCTGTAGCTAATAAGTTTGCCCCTAAACATTAAATCTGACAGTTTGTTGAGCTCCATGAAATTTGCTTTGATTCAGAGATTAGAGAGGTTCCAATACGGCACATAGCTTTCTGACAGTTCATTCATATCTGCAAGGAATGGAAATCTGGTCTCTGACTGCATCTAATGTCTGAGCTGAAAGTTTTAGGTGCTATCATGTTTTTAAAAAGGTTGAGCACCCAGAAGCTCCTGTTAATTTGAATTAGAGTTAATGAGTCTGAACTGTATTGGTTGCATAGCAAAGTCAACAGTGCTTTAAGATTCTGAAAAAACTAAGACAGTTCAGGAATCCAACTTTTGGCAGTAATTTTCTAGTCTAGGATGCTGTTAACTTTTGAGAAAATAATTGTAAATTTACTATTTTAATTTAGTTTATGTAGGAACAAACGTTTTAGACAAGCAGATGTGCACAGGGAGTTCTCTCCTATTTGATTTGATGTTTGCTTTGTCTTGTCATGATTGCTGATAACTTAGCGTTATGTTAAAAGACAAAAAGAAGTAATGCTGCAGTATGTGCTAAAAATGTGGCTCATGGATAACATAGACTTTTTAATGTTATTAACAGACTTGCCTTAACTGACCAAGTTCTTCAGAATGCCAGTATGCCAAAACATAAACAAAACCACGCAGTGGTGATGCCCAGTTTAAACAGACCATGTGGTAGTTACTCTCATCTGTTTTGTGTTTGTTATAGCACTTTCTACAGCACCTTCTAGTGCTTTCATAAAGCAAATGAACTGTCATTGTTTCCATTAGACATCATTTTTCAGAGGTTCATATCTTGGCTGTAAAATGTGTTTTGTGCTAAAACTTGTCATATAAGTATTCAGGTTGACAGCTCTTTTGTTTCTCTGAATTAAAAGAAATGAAAATCAGTGTGGCCACTTCTAAGTTATGATTCCAATATGCAGAAATTTATGCTCTTTGGAAGAGCGCAGACATGTCCGAAGCAAAAGCAGTTTTTGATTATGATATTTTACATGCCTCTTACCTCCAGTATGGACTTTGTTCTGTCAGTGAGGATTAGGACTCACTTAAGCCGAATGCTGTAGCTTTATACAGATTTCTGGAAGAAAACAGTGAAGCTGTTGTACAAATGTGGGAAGCATAGGCCCACAGGGAAGACAAATGGTGCAGTTTAAAGTTGGTCTTGAGATAAAGTACTGCTCTCCCCTCTACCAGCATGAATTAATAGCCATTACCATACCACAGATTTTTATCAGGGCTGATCAGGACAGTCATGTTCTAAAGGTCTAGAAGCACAGAAGCCAAAGAACAAAGAATCAAGGATGGGAATTCATGATTAGTCCAACCTATTCTAAATGTTTTAACTGCAACACAAGTGACCTAACGTATTTAATTATTTTAGGAGAAAGAAAGTTTACCTTGAAACTTTACAAATTCGCTTTGACTTGTATGTGAAAGTCTGCAAATCATCTCAGATTGCATCTACAGGTTTCTTTGCCTGCTTTTCTAAATAATTTCAGAAGCTACATTTAGAATTATGATCCTCAGTCTTAAGGTAACATAAAATTCCTGGCTTAGTAAATTGGGCGGAGTAAATCAGAGTAAACTCGGGAATAGTGCAAAGTAAGTTTGAATCTCTTTCAAATTCCATTTCAGAGTGTGTACTTTCACATTTACAGGCACAAAACACATGCCCTTCCCTTTTAGTGAGTTCATTATGTTCAGTAAATGTGTGGCAGCTGGCCAACAATGGGATTAATGGTTTGATTTTTATCTGCATATTACAAAGACTGACAGCCTTAGATTTTGCTTTGAGGCTAGACCAGATACAGCAATCACATTGCTATTTGCTTTCTTCCAACAAGGACTTAGTAAAATTAATAAAATTAATGCTGGCAAACTGTTCTTTTTCCCAAGAAGATTTCGAAGGGTCTGCTCAAGTGCTCATGGCTTTGGAAGAGAAGCTTCAGTAGCAATTCTGCCCTCAGTGGAGCTGTGAAATAGCAACTAGTCATGTAATAATTATTAGGACAATAAGAAAACCATTCAGTCTAGCAATACTTTATGATTACTGTGCTTAATGCCCTACCAATTATCTCTCCCTTTGTTAGTTTTTTAAACCCAGAAAAAGCATGCACAAAGAAACAACATTATAACATAAAAAGAAACATGTGCACACTCTGAATTTATTTTTAATTACGCTGATCATTTTCCTAGCCTTTAGTAGAAACCCTTGGCAGTACATCAAGTCCTGATTATTTATTTAGAAGTGTTACAGCTTTCTTTTTCTTAGGGAAATGTAATTTTTAAGAACAAAGGTAAAAATCCATGAAGAAAGAAGTGATTTATAGTGAACCTAGGCTAGCTTAAAGAAATGTCATCTTTTGGAAACTTTTTTTTTACTGTGTCTCATCTTTTTTCTCATTGGTATCATATTTATTTATTTACTCCTTTGAACCCTTAATGTGCAAGCCTGCTTTTTTCTGGTTTCTCAGCAGTCTCACCTCAGGTTACTGCTGTTGTCACAGTGGGGAGTGACTTTGCAACATTTCCCTCAGCAGCACCCAAAGTCAAAGACAAATGATTACCTGTCATTATCAGCATTGCACACTTTGGCTATGCGACTTGCTGTTGTATATGTGAAATGCAAAATATGATAATCATAAGGCTTTAACGTATGTTTTGTCTTTGGCTAAAAGGAAAAATGATAGCAGCAGTAAGCTGCAGAGCTATCAGTTTAGCATGCATAGCCAAAGTGGGACTATCCCATTCATCGTCAGCCATCTGCTTCCTTGCTTACAGTCCAATACTTCCAGTTGTTTCTAGAAAAATGTCTCATGAGGGGCATGTTCTCTTCTTCTTTATTGCTGCTGTGGCCTCTCCTCTACTGTCCTCCAGCTTTTCTGTTCTCAGTGATTCTTCAGTCCTAACTGTTGTTGTTTATTATCTGCATTCAACACTTCCTTGAAACCTTCTTCACCTTCAAAGCCTCCAAAACAGTATCTTCACAGTTTCCAAGATGACAGCACCATATGGAAGGGAAGGAAAGCTGGATGATGCCTGCTCTGAGCATAAGTTTGTCATACCATCAAGAGCAGTTTTTGGCTGGCTGCTGTGTTGAGCTCAGGTGATCGGCAGACGAGACCCAAGGCTCTACTCTCTTCCAGCCCCACCACATCCTTCCTGATGGACTAGAGGGTAGGAAACCTCGGGGAGCTCCTGCAGCAGAGACGAGCTGAGCTGAGGAGGAGCCATAGCTGTCCTCCCGCCAGCAGACCCAGCTAATCCTGTCCAGCAGTGTTAAGACAGATAAAGGAGGTTCTTCCTGGCACTGGGGTCACAGTTTATCTTGGCACGAGGGCTAACAGGTGGAAAGAAGCAGTAGTGGTTGTTGTGCAGCTCTTCCATCCATCAGCAGTTTATGGGCGTATTTTTTTACCTTCCAGCTGTCGTTATTTCTCATGATTCCCCTTCAGAATATCATAAAACCTTGTGTAATACTGAGGAAAATGTCTCACAGGAAGGAAGCTACAGACCACTATCTGGGCCCGGTGGCCTGTTCAGTGCGACCACGGAAGTTACTTCCAGTTATATCGTTGAATTGACTATAGCCATTTAAAAAAAAAAAAAAAAAAAAAAAAAAGGCAGCAGAGGGAAAGCTGTTGTTGCTTCACAAAGTGGAAGATAGTCTGTGTGGAATGTCTTAGATGGAACTTTCTGAGATACCAGTTAGGTGCCCTGCTCTCAAAAAAAATCCTATATGTAAAAAATAGCTTCAGTAAGATGGTGATTCCCATCTGCCTGACTCTCTTGCATCTTCCTCTGAGGCAGTTTGGCTTTTGTGAGAAGATGACTACTCAATTAAGCAGGCTCTGAGTAAAAAATCCTTGGGTCTCCTGCTCTGTCATGTTTTTACATGACTGCTCTAATTTTGACAGCTGAGCATTCATACTAGCACTGTTAAACCTCAGTTTATTTTTTTGTTGTCCTAAGGGGTACCTGCCCTCCCTTACCAGCTTTACCCACGCAATTCCCTCTTTCTTAAGCCATACTCTAAGTGAGGGAATTTCTACTTTTAAAAGTGAGTGGAAACCTTGTAGAAGGGAGAGAAAAAAAATCATATAACTTGTGTCCTTAAGGCAAAACTAATTATTCTAATACAGATCAGCAACTGACACCAAAATTTCTAAAGGAAGCTTGCCTCCAGTAGCAGCAGAGGTGAACATAAAGAGTTTTAAAAAAACATTGTTTGGTCTGATCTGAGATAACTGGAGTCTCAAGAAGGAGAAGAAAAGTCAAGATCATGAAAGTGTTTTGTTTCCTTTAAGTAGTATTTCATTCACTACTGCTTAGTGAGTTTTCAAGATCCTCTCCGCCTTCTCTTATTTGCCTCTTTAGGCCAACCAGTTGAAGCATATTGAAATAAGAGATATGTTAGTTGAAGCATATTGAAATAAGAGATCTGTTATTTTCTAAATCCCCCTCTTTAAGGAGGATAGAACTGTGTTGAGGATTGGGTAACCTCTCCGACTCCAGTAGCAGCATTTGAAGATCTTCAGATAGCTGAAATCTGTAAGAGAAAGATACAGAGAGCGAGCAACAGGGGAAGGGCTCTGTGAGTACGTCCCAGTGGGTCCCACTCCCTCACTGCAGTTGGAGAGATTCAGCTGGTCATGCAGTATATCTTTCTCAAGTGGGTCCCACAGCTAGGATGAGGGTTACCCCATGCACCACGAGCCAGAGAGTGTCTGTCACAGAGCCTGGCTGCAGCGTGGGAGCTGCCCGGGCACTGCTAGCGGCTGAGCAAAAATGCAGACTCAGAGGCTGGCCAGTCCCAGGCCTCCTGGCGTATGCAAGTGTTGCATCTTCTGCTTGGGTGGGCCTGAATCAATACTGACAGCAAGCGTATTCCTGCTGCTGGCTGGAGCAAGCCTGACTGCATGTCCTGCTTTGGTCCAATGTAAAGTGTTAAAAATAACAGCCATAGGTTGACAGCCTTATTTTGACTTACATACAAGCAGTACCAGAATATGTCACAGTGGGCGGTCTAATTCGCTTGTCCTGTGTGTGGCAAAATAGCTCAGAAGGAAATTAAATTCAGATAAATGTACAGTGTCTGAAAAAACCAGCCACCAACACCTTCTGTTGCTGCTGGAGTCAAGACCCAGACTCCCAGCAGTATGGGGCTCTGAGTTCGCACACCGCAAACTACTACATCCAGAGCACTGATTGCTTTTCCAGGACTTGCCTGAAGAGACGAGATTTAAACAACTCATGTTTGTGCATGGCAAAGGGAGTATACAGGCACATCTTCATGCCAGGATAAGGTGGTGCCATGGGTGGGCGAGGGGGCAGAAGCAGCCTCTGTTTCTGGAGTAGTGAAGAGTCAGGGGATTCCAAATACCCAGATCCAAATATCCCCCCATTTGGGGAGGATGTGTATCTTAAAATGGTAACCAAATTTTAAGCCCATGTATTGCAAATAACTTTCACTTGGAAAAACAGTGATGAGTGAACCCAACAAGGATGCACTTGCTGAGAAATGAGCTGCTTAAAGTTATAGAAGTGTGGAACTGATCTGTATGGGGAAACATGGGTCATATCCTCAGCTTATATCAATTAGGCTCATTTTGCTTAGTGTCCTGTTAGGTATGATTTGGCTGATTATATTTTTTAGAACAGTGAGTTTTTGTCGAAATCTGTTTCTCCTTATCCAATATAGGGTGATGGGGTACAAATATTCTGGTATTACTGTAGATGCTGCATGTATTATAGAAGGGAATACATAATGCTTTCAATTTCCAGTATTAAAAAATTGATCAGTACTCAGGATATTAAAAATATCATACTGGAAGTATTCCCTTTAGTGTCTGTGTTAGCACATTTTAGAATGCATCTATTAAAGGAATAGTTTGGAATAGATGCAAATAGAGACTCACACAGCAGAAATTTATAAATAATATATGCAAAAAACATTTGAGGGAACATTCGTAATATTCCATATTTCAGAAAAATAAGCTATTGAGACTATTAAAACATTTGCTAGCATTTTGCACTCTGACTGGGAGTCTTTCTGAAGATTGAATGTTTTGAGGTTGAATATCCTCTTATCCTTAGCAGGAATTCTTCCAAAACATCTGAGCCTTATTAATAAAGTAGTGTGGGGAAGTGTCATATGGCAAATGATGCACGTCATGATTTACTTAAGCACTTTTGAAGGTTAAGGATCTTGTAGTCCAAAATGCTTAGCAATAATAACAGCCAGTAGTCTCTCAGGAAGTATAGCAGAATTTGTTAATAATAAAAATAGTTTGTTAATCCAAATTCAATAGGCTTTGAGGGAAAAGAAAGACAACATGAAAACAGTTTTCTAAGTGAATGTAGTTTTTTAGGCAGCAGAGTTCAGCAGATCCATATACTGAGAGCCGAGTTTCCATAAGCAGATGCTTAGAGGTGAGTGCACAGAAATGTGTGCTATTGTACCCTGACCCATGCTCGTGCTTGTTTGCATCTGCAAAGAAAAAGAGCCGGTGCTTATCCCAGACATTGGGATTGCACCAAAAAGGCTTTTGTGTGAGTAAAGATAATCTGCCATAATGAAAGGGGAAACACAGGAAAAAATTAAGTAAAAAAAGAGACACATTTTCACTTCGCTGACTCTGGGTTTTCAGAACCTTCCAGCACTGTCCAAATTCTTCTGTTATTAACATGTATTTCCCATTGGTTCCAGCAGGAGCTGAGAAATCTTACGGATTTCAACAGGACTAATGTTAATACCTTGTGGAGTATTTAATGATTGCTCCAGCTCATGTATCAGACACAAACAATAGGCAGGAATTTTCAAATAAAAAGGGTTTTCTGTTACAGTCTTTAGTGGAAGGTAAAAACACAGAGAAAGCAGACAATGCTATTTCATGAAGCAAACTAAAACATGTAGTTCCCAGCGTAAAACCCGAACCACAGAACCACAGAGACAATAAAATGAGTATTAGAGTAATCTGCGTTATATTATATGCCAGTCTCGATTAAGTATTTAGATGTCCCCCATCGGTGAAGAATCTTTAGTGTAAGTGAACTCACTGCCGCCTTAAAAGGCAAGTGAATTCCCTTCAAGAAATCCAGCAAGGTCTTCTCAGGAAGGCTGCTAGAAAGCAGGAAGCTGCATCCATTTTCCTCACATCTAAAAAAAGCACTAAGCCTTTCTTCCATTATCTTTACCTCTCTGCTGCAAGAAATTTGTATCCATATGACTGGAATCAAACCTGTTACAGCAGATGAAGACACTCTGGCTGGATATCCTTCCCTGAATACAATTGGATTTCTTTCTTGCATTTTTGGGGGGTTTGCTTTTGGGGGGGGGGGGGGAGTTTAATACTTCCTGAGTTTGGGAAAAGCTGAGTTTTCCTTGTTTATTTTTAGATTCATGTTATGGCCTTGTTGGAAACTGGTAGTTTAATTAAATTTCTCCCTACATAACGCAGTATCACATCAGGAAATTTAACTGACCAACTCAGTGCGATGATTAGCATATTATATATTGATTTGAGACCTAGTAATGGTACCATTAGTGACTGTGCAGGAGGTTTGTTTTATCTTGTATTAAACTGCATTGCATGTTATGAGAAAATGTGATCTTGCTGTCCTGAGTCACTTCTGAATTTCACATTGCTTGTCAAAGCATAACAAAGTCTTTTAGAGCTAAGCCATTTTTTTTTTTTAATTTTATTTTATGCATTTGATGCTGTCTATCAGAAGTTTTTGAGTTGGCTTCAGTTTGGTTGTTGATCCTCACTCACAGCAATTTAACCCAAACCTAGAATCCAAACCATGACATTGACTCTGCCTAAGTTATTTTCATTATGTTCTTCTGCTTTTTGTATGCCTTGGAGTGTTATTCCTCTCAGCTGAGGGTAAAAGATGCTGTTAACTTTAATTATTATTAGATTATGTCTATTTATTCCCGAGGCCCAAAATGACTTTCCTTTTTTCATGTTCTTGTGCTGTTGCAGCTGGACAGCTGGCTGGTAACTCATCAGTGGAGATGTATCGGCAAGTGCTTTTGTCAGGCTGCCGCTGTGTGGAGCTGGACTGCTGGAAAGGACGAACAGCTGAAGAAGAGCCGGTCATTACACACGGATTCACTATGACAACTGAAATATCCTTCAAGGTACAGCAACACAGCACACGGGTGTAGTTGGCTTCAGCTGGGGCAGTTTCTTTCATGTAAAATGCATCACAAATACATTGCTAGAACATTACTGCGTAGGTGGAAGGGAAGAGAAATGTGAGGGCAAAAAGATGTTTTAGGAGGAGATTTCAGAGCACGTGCAGAATCATTGGAAGAGAAGAGTTGCAGTATTTGGACCTTGCACAAGAACAGGTTCTTGGTCATCATGGCAGTTGAAGGAAAAGGGATTATATGGTGTGATAGCCTGTGCCATTTGGGGCCTGGGCTCAGTGCCCAGGTCCATACTTCTGTGCATGTCCCTGCAGCGCATCTCACAGGGAGAGAAACGGGTAGACCACAGTCAGGGCTGAAAGACCAGGTGTTGCCGCCACAACTGGTTTTACACAGTGTAAAATGGGTCTGCGGGTGCGTCTGGAGCCAGGAGGATGGGAAGAAGGACTGGTTTGTGTTACAGCTCCATAGCGTGTGGCGGGGAGGAGAGCTGAGATGAAGGCTGCAAGAATTTGAACAGCGATAAGCAATGCGTCAGTATACTCTTTTTCTCTTCTCTGCCTGGTAAGTCAGAGTGGGAGACAAAAGTGCTGAACTGAGGCAGAAAACAGCAGCTATCATGGAAATCTCTGCAATTTGCAAGCCTTTAAATTCCTATGAGCGGAGAATAGGCTACTCATGCCCAGATGGGCAGGTCCCATCTACAGGGTCCAGACATTCAGTATTATATTCACAATTTAAAAAATTAATAACAGCGTGTGCGATGTTACTCTTATCCCTGATACTTGGGATCAGATCTGAAGCACTGGAGGATGAAAAAGAAAAATTAGTATCTTTGGAGATTGTGAGGGGATATTTGTGCCATTTAGACCTTAAACATATCAGCCGTATTACTGAATTTCATCTTCCGTTTCCTTTTTTGATAATAAAAGGTAGATACTATACCCTTAGCAATAACCTTAAGTTGTTATCTTCTTGTAATTCTTAAAGATGGTTTTGATCCAAGGCGTTAAGAGGAGCAGGATGGAGGTGTTTCTCTATAATACTAAGATCGGTAGTCAGCACAGCTTATAATGATACATCAGGATATCATTTTTGAAGTGTGAAGAAATAATTCTTGTTCATCTGAGACACTAATTCACCATGGAAATGCATTTCTGGACTTACCTGTGTGCAAGAAGATGTGGAAAAATGTTCATTACTGAATTTGGTTATGTTACAGGTGTTAGGTGTGGCTTCTCTACTAGCTACAGCTTTGAAGCATGTCTCCCACACTTGAAGCATGAATTGTTGGGTTTGGGGTTTTTTTGCCTTCTAGTGCCTTCCTTTAGGAAAAAAAGCAAACAATACTGCCACACAGACAAAACACAAAGTTTCACTCACACCAGAACACTCCTTTCTTTTTTCAGTTTGTTTTGTCTAACTCTTCACTGATGAGTTAATCACAGGAAAACGTAAAACAACCTTCTTGCACGTTTGTTGTTAACTTTTCAGTTATGTTTTTATGAAGCCAATTATGTTTATAGGCATAGAGTTTGATTGCTGGAAGTCCTTTAATTAAGGAAGATAGCTCAACTCCTTTGGTCATGAGCAGGAATTTAAAACAAAGTTAATCTGATTCTTAAAAGGATCATTAGCAGAAATGAGGATTATCCCTGGTTATTTACATGTTCAACCCTAGGCATTGTGTTGACAGGAGAGATATTGGAAGGTATTTTAAACCTACTAAGGAATATTTCATCTGTCACTTCAGGGCAAGTATTTTTTCTCCACACAGAACGTAAAATGTAAAAATGTATCGACTGCTGGTTTCTTTTCAACACTCAAAGTGTACTGCTCGGCTGAGGAGGAGCAAAATTGTAGTGAAATAATGTCAGAAGTGTGTGAATCAATTCAGAGTGATCACTGGGTCTTGAACGCTGAATCATTTATCAGCTCACACTTTCGGCGTGACCACGGCACATAATGCTTCTGTTCAGTCTGCCTCAGATGGGCTTTCTGAAGTGTGGAGACAGAAGCAATTGCTGGAGGTTTTGTGGTTTTTTTGTTTGATTGGTTTTTACCTTGCTTCATGACATACAGAAATCAGTAAGGTTTTTCTCAGCTGCAGATTGTGAGCTATTGCCAGGGTGAGATTTTATAGCGAACCAACAATATTTTTCATGCCATAACCAGGAATCTGTGCGTGTGTACTTTATATGTACCTCGAAGACCTGTTTCAGGTGAGTCATTCTGCAGCTGGAGTAAAGTATGAAACTTAGCATGGTGTTCCTCTCTGACCATAGAGAATTTGCATTTACATTTGAATGCAGTGCAAGGCTGAATCAGCAGCATATCTGATTCTCCACTGAACCCATGCCTGAGCTTCTCATCCTCAGATTTCATCTGTGTAATCCTGATTTTACTCTTTCAGGTTATTTTCCCATGCATGATGGGTTTCATCCCTTCTTGCAGTTGAGAGGGCAGTTGAAAATAAATTTATGGATTTACTCCACAGCTTGAGCATTGTGTAGGAGCAAGAAGGGCCTCAAGACTGCTTTCAGCAGTACCTCCTATATCCAGCCTCAAGTGTTCTTAAGCCCTGCATGATGCTCCATAACCACGGGGAGGGTGCAGGTGGGTGGAGACCAAGCCAGTGCTAATGATCTGGGTGGAGAGCATCAAGATGGGAGGACTCAATATTTGTAACCCAATTCTCAGCACTGCTGTTCCCTTGTAATGGCAAAATTGCCTTAGATACTTTTGAGAATCCCACCGGTTCTGAACAGCGTTAAGGTGGTACCAGCACTTAGTGATTTACTGGAGCTGGAAAGAAAGTGTGCAGCAGGAATCACTCCATTGTGCGTTCCCCCATGGGAGAACCGCTGCTGTGAAACTGCAGCTTCCTACCTGCTTTCACCCAGCCTTCTGCACCATTTATTATTCTTCCAATAAATGCTTTGCCTATCTGCTTTCTTTAAAGACTAGAAGTGGTCTTAGTTGAAGTATATGAATGGTTAGTGATACATGAAGCATTTAAATATTTGGTGATTGCAGTTTAGTAAATATAGTCATTCACCACCTGTGTGTGTTGAGAGCAGTAGTTTCTCATCTTATAAGAGATACTACAACAATTTGTGCATGACCTGTGTTTTTTTCTACTTACATGAAGACTGTAAATTTTGTTTGTATCCTAGCTCATATTGGCAAATCTTGAGATGGATTGTGCTTTGCTTCCAGCTCTGGATTCTGCAACCCGGCATCAGAGGAATGTACCAGAAGCCCAGCTTTCATTTTAGGAAGCGGATTTCTTGCTGTTACACTTCTCAATTGAGCCTTTAAAAGTACAGAAAATGAACAAAAGGAATCCCCAGAGGAGGCTTGTTTAAAATAAATAAATCTTTTAGTTTTTAGTCATCCTTGTGATCTGGGAGGGAACAGGCTTTACAGGTTCTTACAAACTCCAGAGTTTGACATCAATGCATATGGAAAGTCTTCAGTGTTTTATAAGTTCTTTTGGAAAAACAATTGTGTTCCAATTGTTACAGAGTCACACCAATAGAGAAACATTGACTGATTTGTAACAGTGAGTGCATTACTGTATTATGCACCCCATTAAAATTAGTGCTATCAAATGATTTCTCTACTAGATTTACAGTTACCATTTTCCATCAGAGCTGAAAGGAAACAGTTTCAGTTTCTGAGCCCTCTGATGATTACTACGCAGCCAACTATTGTAACTGAGTAATGTTTTTTCTGTTTTTTCTTTCTTTTGCCTTAAAGAGATTTCTGTCATCAAAAAAAGAGGGAACTAAAACTTGTGAGTCAGAGTAACTAAGGATTTTATGGATACGTGCTTGTGCTGCTGATGTTTAGAAGACACGCGTTTGTCAGAGCATGTTTATTATTATGCAAAATAGTTCATGAAAGTCATAGCTTCAGGCATGGAACAACTCCACACGAAGACCAAGTTTTACATTTAAACTATTGATTTGGGCAGACATAAGTCATTTCTTGAGAAATGCAGTGCTTGAGGCTCATCAGGCATTTTGGAGATTTGATTACAGTTCAGGTTGAAAAATTTGGTTGCTGCAAAACTACATCCGGAGCTTTCTGGGATGTTTAGAACGGAAGGTCTGATTTCAGGCAGTTTGGGCATGATTTCAGACCTCTTTGGGTCTTTTCTGTCTTCAAAGACAAAATGCTGTTTCTTTAGAGACATAAATTTGTAACTGTATGTATTTTGATTCTTTAGGAAGTAATAGAAGCTATTGCTGAATGTGCATTTAAGACATCACCCTTTCCAATCCTCCTTTCCTTTGAAAATCATGTGGATTCGTAAGTAATTACCATGTTTTCCTGTATGATGTTACATTTTTTAATAAGGTCTGAGCACAGAATTATGTATGCACTTGTGGCAGTTTTATTATATGACATGATCAACGGCTCTTACCCCGCAAAAACTTGTATTGGCTTAAGTAACCAAGTTGATCAGAATGAATCAGACATGTTCTTAAAAAAACCTTCCTGAATCAAAACCTTTTGTATGAAAGAGAAAATTTGAATAATTGTGAGACAAATTGCATTAGCTTTACAGTCTTGGTATGTCCTGCTGGAATGTAGTAGTACTTCATCAAAGAAAAAGAAACAATATTTCACCTGCTTACGACCCTATTCTGTGCTATAAGCATGTTCAGTACACAGAATTTGGTCTGTTTCTCATGTGCTAGAAGTAGAGGCCAGAACCATAGACTAGCTAGGACTGTGAAACAGGTGGTATGGATGGCCAGGAACTGTTTGTTTTCTACCAAAAAATACCAGTTTGCCTAAGCTGTTTTCTTTTTGGTTTTTTTTCAGTTACAAAGAAAGGACAATTTTTCTGTGTAAGAAAAGAAAAAATAAGTGAGAACACTTCTAAATTTGTCCCAGTGATCTATTATTATTATTATTATTATTATTATTATTATTTTAGTTCTGATTCTTCGTTTTTAAAGTTTGACATTAACTTTGGGTTTGAATATAGAGACCACATGGTTCAAAGTGGGGTGACATTGACGCATAACATGTGCCTTAACCTCAGTTGCCTTTTCGCCTTTTGTTTTCTGCTGTGAAAACATTTTCAACACTTGTGGGGCCAGTTTGGACTGAGAAACTTTTTTTTAATGTGAAGTAAAAAGTAATCTTTGGGGCAGCTATGAATGATTTAATACAAATCAGAAAAAATGTTGGCACTTTTGCTTCTTAAAGAGGAAAAGGGTGAGGGCTAACTGCTTTTCCATTGTTTTAGGAAGAACATTCTCATCATAAGGGAAGGAACTGGTAGAAGAAGCTATGTAAGAATGTTTTTAAGAACAGATGTGACAATAGTGATCAAAAATTATGTAGGTGGAAAAATCTAAAATCTGAGAGCTGACCTACACTATCTGTATGTCTAAGTTTACACTACCTTTTTTGGACAAATATGTGCTTGCTCTGCACGCATTTAAAGGCCACATGGTTATGATTCAAACAGCTAGCTGTTAAATCCTGCTTAGTTAGTTCTGTCTTCCTCTGAAAGACCACACAGATACTGCATTTAATTTCCTTCTCTAATTGGTCCCCTCCTTTTTTTTTTGGTGTAAGTTATATCACTTTGGACTTGCTTGTGCTCACCTACTGCTGTAGGTTTTAACTTGCAATGCTTTTCTCAGTGCTTCCAAATGCAACCTTTGGTCTTTAGAAAAGATCTCAACCATCATTCTTCAATGTATTATACTTTGTATTCATTCTTCTGTATTTGTTAAAATATACATTCACTGCATTACTATAAGGCAGAGAAAAAGCAACGTCCAGTTTATTTTAACCAGAAGGGTTACATTTTTCTTCCTTTAAAGTCATTAAGACTTAAATCTTCAACTATTCCAGGGCGATCTGTTCTATTTTAGGAAAGTAAAGAAGTAAATACTTGTATAATATAAACTCCTGTCAGATATAAGTTACGTACAAAACTGGCTTTAAAACTGTAAGATGAAACATTGTCAAAACTAAAGGTGATGTGATACTGCAGGAACATGTCAAAAAGGGAACAGTTACTTACTGCTGCATTACTCCAATCTTTAGAATTTGCCCCGCAGAAACCATTGAACCTTTCTCTTCAGAAAACTCCAGTCATGGAATAATGAATTATCCCTAAGCGTATTATTTGATGTCCTTTTCCATGCATTGCTATGACATAGGTTTTTAGCAAAGCAAGTCTGCAAAAACAGTATCAAGTATTTTCTCTTTCTGAGGCTTTATTGCTATTTATTATTTTTTGCTGCAGTAAATCATCAGACTTAATGAGTATAATTTCTAATTTTGCTTTGGCTGAAAACAATTTCTAGTTATTTTACCAACTGCTACAATTATCTCTTCATTTCTTCACTAGTTGCTAGAGAAATCGGCAATTAGTCATGCCACTCACAGAAACCTTCACCTAATTTCATGGAATGCTCCTTTTGTCCCTTCATTTACTTGGAATGTTGTTTTTCTCCTGGATCTTAAAAGATGGGCTTTGCCCTGAGTATTAACAAAAAATGCTAAGTGTTTTTATAGAATTGCTGTCAAACAAATCTTCTGACATCAATTTCTACTTTTGGGTGACCAAATTTTTCTTCTGATTTTCAAGTTACAAGAATCAGTATTCATGTATGAAATGCTGGTCCCATACAAAGCAGTGGAAATTTTGGCATTGGCTTAAACAGAAATATGGTTTTAGCTTGTGTTCTCTATTCATGACTTTTAAACAGACTGCGATTATCAGAGGTAAATAAGTTTTACATCACCACCACAGATGTGACAGCGTTAATTACCACTGGACTTAAAATGCAATTTTTCTTCCTTCTGGTTTATGTTCATGAGAATATTTTTAACACTTTCTGTCCACCTAGGGAACAAATCACTTGTTAGCACATAGTGTTAATCATCTCATTTTGCTTGCTTTCAATGTTTTTCCTAAAAGGACTCCTCTCTAATGTCTACATAGCATGTGAAGAATTTTCATTTCCTTTGCTATAACTCCACTATGTAGTATATTTCTTCTTGCCTGTTTTTATACAATAAAAAGTTTAGAAAAAGAGGCAAGCATATAGATTTTAGAATATATAAAATGTTATATATATACCATCATTTATATTGAAGTGAAAACATGCACAATGAAAAAAAGACAGTACTAAGAAAAGATGTGGTTCTATCAAAAAATAGAAAAGTGCCTTGAAAACATTGAAAAGACCTCAAGAAGACCTTGATGCTTGAAATTGGGCTTGCAAGAAGATAAGCAATCTGCAAATCTGAAAGCAGACATTCTATAATTAGAAATGTACTGATGATATAGCAAAAAGGTTAAGTGATCCTTGAGCAGTATCCATGTAAGATTGCTTCCAATATTAAATTTAATTACAGTTATTCATATTGCTGGTTTCTTGCTGGAATTGTGATTTCAAATATTAACAGGATTTTTATCACTTTTTCTTCCTATGCTTTAAATTATTTCAGACTCTTCTGGGAAGCATCCATGTCTTTGTCTTATGCAGAAGAAGGATCTCTGCAGAAGTGGTGATAATATATTGTTAGGAGCAGTAGTCGTGCAGTAGTGCCAAAGAGCCTCTGTGATTGACTTTCATAACAGGCATAATACAAACACAGTAAAACAAAGTACAAGCAGTACAGTAATAGTAATGAAAACATTTCTTAATATTCTTTGTATTTCCATATCTCCAGGTATCATGTTCCCACTTTATCTTCCCTTGCCCTGGCACATTTTGGGGGCATATATAATTAGTCTGTGCTACCCGTCTATGTCTGCACAGTGAAAATCATAAGGCAGATAAAGTCAGCTCTTTTCAGGCAATCAATTCTCATTACAATACATGAATGCTGAGAGACTTTCCAATAACAGTAGATGTGGACTGGGAAATACCTGCTTTTTTGTTTCATAACACAAATGGGGAAATATGTTGATGTAGAAAAGCTGGTATTTCAATCTGTTGTTCTGGTTCATAATTTTGAAAGAAGGGAAAATAAAAAGAAACTGATATTCCAGCTTTTAAACTACTATGATAGTAATACATAATCTATACTATTACTAATGATCTATCTCTTGAAAAGAGAGAGAGAACACAAAAAAACTACCACTCAGTTAAATCCTGGTACTCCTAAATATTTTTTATTCCCTCTTAGGAGCTTTTAAAAATAACTGTGCATATAGTCCAGTTCACAAAGACAAGTAATTTTGTAACATCAAGGTTTTCCTCCTTTGGCCTTTCTACTACTGCAAGATTGGTTCATAGTATTAAAAAACGTTAGTTTTTCACATATTTTTCCTTTTCCTTCTTTCTGCTGCTGGGATGCAGTGGCATTGGAATTTATACGCTAAACAGAAATAGTGTTGCATTACATTTTTCTCTTTTGCAAAAATGAAAGTTCTCACTGTGCTCTCTTTGAGGTAAACATGTAAGTAATCACAGAAGATCAGAAGAATTTGTTCTAGCTGTGGTGATAGTTTGAAATTTATTAGATCTAACTTTTGCATATTTTGGGGGGATTCATATCAAGAGTTCTTTCTGGAGTTGATGTGCCCATTTAAAAGTGCTGATGTCACATCTAATTACTATGATTTCAATAATTGTGCTCTTTTGATTCAATAAGATGTCCTTTGAATTTTCTGGGTTCTAAGAGCATGGGTCTATTCAAAATATACGCTGGTGGCGAAGTCGGAAAGAAAATTCGCTATAATGACCCTAGACTGATAGCAAATACCTAGTCTGCTTGCTTACTAGAGTGAGGTGCCTTTATTTTCCTTGGTAGCTGGCGGTTAGAAATAGCTAACGCACTGTCGTAGCCTGATCTATTCTTCCCGTCACTTCCCTTGTGGGTTCTTAGTTCCACTGCCTTGCTCGTCTTCATCTTAATTTTCCATCCTCAGCTAAAAGTGGCTTTTAGCTTTTTTTTGCGGAATTGGCCGCACACAAAAGAAAGCGTTAATGAAATGCTGTAGTGATTTAAACTGCATGAAGCACTTGCATAGCTTTGTGGAGTAATTTAAAGCCTCCTCACAATATATTTTGTCAGTGACTGAGCTAATGACCGGTTCACCCCCTATCTGCTTCAAGGGACATCCAGAATGCTGATCTCAGGGAAATTACATTTTCTGATTCAAATGCCACCCAGCCTTTATCTCAGCTCCGGTTTGGCCTTGCTGACCCCGGGAAGAGCTGCAGTGCCAGGTGCTCAGCTGGTAGCTAATGACAAACTAGACACAGTGGTGGCTGTACTCTTAGTTCGCAAGAGAAAAATGAGCACTCCTTTTCTCCTATATACCAAGCTCTATTTTGTCATGAAAAATAGCTCCATGGTAACATAACCACGAATACCATCCACGTATCTTCCGTGATACGCAGATCATAATTAACAATAGTTGAGGAAGTTATATTAAGCAATATAAACCTGTCCTTTAATCGAGACTTCTTAACAGAGTGTCAAAAAAGGAAACTTTTAAAGGTACCTAAGCTCAGATGTTACAGATTTTAAACAGGCACATATTACAAAAATACACAGTTGTCTAAAATTAGAAAGAGAGTGACTGTAGCAATGAGCTGCATTTTAAGATGATTTGAGTAATATTTCCAAGCAGTATAACCTGTCTTCAGTCCTAAAACTCCCATCACTGATACATAGGAATTATTTCATTCTTTGGTTGCACTTTGGGAAAATTGATTATAAGCAGAGTTTACTGAGGTTCAATTTACTTCTAGAGGATGTAGTGAAAACTGCTGAAGTAATTTTCTATGGTAAAATTTGACACTCTACCTGATTTTAAATAAAATTTAAAATTTTTTAAAAAAGGAATCTGACCACATACCCAAACAAGCATAAAATGATCATTGAGCAGCTCCACCTAGCAGCTTGTTATTACATCCAGATCCCCACTAAGACGACTGTCCTGATATGTTGGTCCCAGTTATATACACATAACATGCATGCAGCATGTAATAGTATGCATATAAAAACACTTATTACAGCAATTCTCCAAACTGAGATAATACATCTTAGCAGTAGCACAATTACATCTATGCTATGACTTCTGCCAGCGAGGATATGTCAGGGGAAATAATTCTGAGTGAGCTGGTGAGAGCAGTGCAAGCTTTTGGTGCAAACCCAGCCCAGGAGGTCTGCAGATGGGTCATTGCTTTGTTGTGGAGCACAGTGCAGAGGTGCAGCCGCAGCTCCGGGCAGGGCTGCGCCTGAACGGGCTGTCACGCTGCACAGGCACAGCACCCACCTCACATGGGCTGACAAATAGGGTGGGAAAGTGGACTGCGTTTTAGCAGAAAATGGGCAGTAAAACTAACTGCATTTTAGAAATCTGCAGTAAAACTAGCTGCTTCTCTACCAGTGCCTATAACTGATGCAGCTTTGCTGGTTTTGAGACCCAAGTAATGTCTTCTGCCCCTTCTTCTGTATGGCTGTGCCTTATGGACATGCTGAGTGAGGCGATAGGTACACTTGGCTTGGGAAATTTAACAGACACACCTGCACAGGAGACTCCTTTCTGTGTAACTGTTTTGGGTTTTGTGCCCCAGATCAGGTATGACAAAAAGAGAACAAAATCCAAATGGGGCTGGGGGGATATGTGTGTGAGAAGAATGCCAGGCATATGTAGAAAGTAACATAAGGAGGAAAATATTTAAACTTCAAATAAAAATGTTGCCTGAAAGAGGCAAATTCACGTAACGGTTATTTCCCTAAAGGTAACAACTGACAGCCTCATTTTTTTTATTTTCTAAGTGCATGGGAAAATATACCTCAATGTTAAAGTTCAGTTTCACTATTATTCAATTGACTAGTGCCTTTACTTCATGTGTGATCCTTTTGATAAGCTCTATCAGAGGAATGGGAATAATTGCATGATATATCTAGGTCTCTCTGAAAAATTCACAGCAATTGGATCGGGAAATTATATCTAGTTTAGGGATATTAGATATTCCATTACTGCTGCTTTCACTCTGTAGCATTAGTAGGACTCATTTCTTTCTTTCTTTTCTCCCCTTTAGCCCTAAACAACAGGCAAAAATGGCAGAGTACTGCAGATTAATATTTGGAGATGCATTGCTTATGGATCCATTGGAAAAATACCCGGTAATATGGTTTGGTATTTATCAGATCACAAAGATCTGTGTGAATTGTTATTTAAGTGTTTCAGTCCTGTGTCATTCTTCATACACGGCCTTTCAAAACAGAGTCTAAAGGAGGGGGTTAAACAACGTGAGCTGTTGGTGACTTAAGCATATAATTTCTGATGCAGAGATTGTTCTGATACAGTGAATTGTAATCTTCTAAATGCAATTGATTCTCATAGCTGCCATTTTATAATGTAGGCTTTCATATTTGAACTAATACTTATTTCAGTTATTGCTGTAGACATTTCATAAAGCATTTTTCTTTTCTTCTTAAGTGCCCTCAGTAGCCCTCTTTCATTTAATGTTGAGATTACCTCTTGTGCAAAATACATTTCATTTTAACAGGGCTTACAGAGGTTACAAAATTATCTTGCACCATGTGGGCCCTAAGAAATTACCATAAGCTCGTTTCTTTTGTTGTTGTAATAAATTTCTCTTTCTTTTCCTGCAAGCTTGAACCTGGGGTTCCTCTTCCAAGCCCCATGGATTTAATGTACAAAATTCTGGTGAAGAATAAAAAGAAGTCTCATAAGTGTGCAGATGGAAGTGCAAAAAAGAAGCTCTCAGAGCAAGCTTCCAACACGTGCAGTGATACGTCTAGTATGTTTGAACCTTCCTCCCCTGGAGCAGGTATGAATTGAATCTACAAATATATTTCTCCCTAAAACACAAATGCTTAATTATAGCTATCATTCAGTCCATTTACATTGCTCTAGCAAGGTAAAGGTACACCAGTGTGGGCCTTACTCAGTAGGAAACAACGCTAAGTGTCATTGATCCAGGAGTCTGTGAAGGCTCATGGCTGAGGAATCACTTACGGAGTGACTGAAAGCTCAGTGGTGTGTAATAACATTTATCTGCACTGCTTAGGAAGTAGAGCAAGCTGCCAAGTCCTCCACCGTTCGGTGCCTTTTCTATGTTCCCAAGCCTGATACCAAATATGAATGTTTTCTGATTTTTGTTGCCTCAGAGATGTACCTACCATTTGGTACCCTTTCGGACTTAACCCATTGCACAGGAGAACTGCAGTGGTTCTGCAGTGTCTTAAGATTTAGGGTAACTGTGAGTGAGATATCTGTTCCTCGGGCAGGCAAGGCTCAACCCGCTGTTGTCTTGCATTACTTGGGAACGCATCACAGACCTCTGTGCAAAGTGCTATAAAATGTTCTTCTGTTCCAGAGATAGAAACAGGCAAAAATATTACTGCAAACAAATATTTGTTACCATCAGGAATTGTAGGGAATGTAGCCAATGGAAAGCAGTGTATTACATTTGACTTGTTCATTATTAGCAGAATTTTTAAAATCAGAAATGAAATAGAAAAGTTACTATAATTTAATGCATGTATTCTGGTAATGCCTAAGTGATCTGCAGGGGACCATTGTGAGTGTTGGTATGCAAAAATTAGTAAGAGATGGTCTTTGTTCTGAAGAGCTTAAAACCTAACTAGAAAAGACAGAGAGAAGTGCAGAGAAAAAGATAAAGTACGGATTTGCTCTAAACCACAGGAGCAGATTAGCAGCAGGACAAACAACAAAATCTGTATATCCTGATTCCCAGCCCAATTTCTGTTCCCTGCACTAGAATTTCTTCTTCCTTTTAAGACTGAAATTTTGGATTGCTAAAAGCACAGACATTTATGCCCCAGTAGTAGAATACTTATAGAGCAAATTGAAAGCTTTACTGGAATATAAGTTCATTACCATTTGCCATTAAAAAACTTTTTTCCATTGTTTGTAATATTTTCTAAACTCTGATTAATTGAGCTGAAATTTTTCATGCTGGCAGTTTGCCTCAAGCTGAATAAAGAAAAAAAAAATCCTGCTGTATTTGTGGATAACACTGTTTATCCTTTTAGAAGCAAAGAAAGATTTTTCAACTATTGTGTTAAGAAACTTTGAAAAGGGCATGCTTTGGAGTAGGGCTTGCATTTCAAAGGAAGATTCATCCTGGTGTCAGGAGTGATTTAATACTGTTTTCTTGATTTGCTTTAGTCAAATCCCAAGCAACAGAAAAATAAGTGTGTGTATGCCAACTGACTCCTTTCCAACAATTGAAATCAACCCTGGGATCCTACTTCTACATTTTTGTTACCAGCACATAGTAAGAACCCAATGGCAAAGTATACGTCTTGCTTTCTGAGTGCCTGATCTGCATAGAGGGTAACAGCTTTATCTTTCAGGAGCCTCTCTGTGAGCTTATATAGGAAAAGACCTGGGCTGTGAATCTAGATGTTGATGATGATGCAAGGCAGGGAAGTCAGTCCCATAATAGGGTGTGTAATTTTACAAATTAACTGTGAAAATTATGTCTGTATTACCGAAATAACAACCTCTGTTAACTGTAGATTGTGAAGATGAACACTTACAAATTAGAAAATGCTAGAACTGAGATTGCAAAATTGATGTGGTCACTTGGTTCATCTGTGACTGCTGAAATATATTACTTGTAATCCTTCTGTCAGCCGTTGTTTCTCCTTTAGGACCTATGCCTCTTTTGGAGAATGCAGTTAGTCAATATTTTTTCTCTCTCTGTCATTCAATACTTGATCCTAGATGTACCATCCTCATCTTGCAGTGAATTTCTGTGGGGGTATCCAGGCTGCATATGAGCACTTGACAAACAGCAGTGAATTTATCTGAACAATACCTGTGGGAAGTGAAATAATATTAAGCCAATTTTATCTAAGGACAGCCAAGTCTGAGAGGGCTTAAGAACAGTTTAGGGGTGACTGATAAGGAATATCCAGTATCTGATTTTTCAAGAATACTTTGAATTTTTAAGTATTCGGAGCACAGCTCCAGAGATTTCAGCTACAGCTTACAGTTATGAGCACGCAGCATTTCTGTAAATCAGATGCCAGATTTCTGTCTGTGAACATTTTAAAAAAAAAAATTATTCACCATTTTATAAGACTGCTGTGGCAAGACCCAGTGAAGAGCATGGTTCCATGGGGCAGTGCTCAACAGTCACCATGACACCCTTCTTTTCACTGCCTTGTTCCTTATGTGCATCTCAATATCAGCAACATGTGATGCTGGAGCACTGTAAGCATTATGCTCCTCTATACCCCGTACCAATTCCTTTCTGGAGCACGAGAGGAGTAATGCAATGAAAGAGTCACTAAAGGAAGCCTAATTCTTAACATTTCTTAACATGAAGTGTTTCAATACTCCAACCTCAATATAATCTTTACATTTAGCAAGTTGGGCATATTATTCAAATAACTGTATTGTATTGTGTAGCTCCCGTCAGAATTACTGCTGATTTCGAGGAGAAAGTTGTGCTGATTTAGCCTTCTTGAGATTTTAAATGAGTTTTTTCACAGCAGTGCAAAAAATACTCAGATTCATACTTCAGTTGATAGCAAGCTTTGCTGTGTCTTACACTGCTTGAGGTCAGATTTAAACCCAAATAAACCATTCTTCTGATATGTTTAGAAAACATACCATATAAAAGCTATGTGGTGGTGATATAGTAGCAATAGTTAAAAAAACAATTCTGAAAAAAGCTTTGCAGAATGGCTTGCAAGATGTTCATGAAACTGATGTAAAAAGTAACTTCAGTAGGGCGTATAATATCTGTCAGTGGAAAAAGCTTTCCCTAAAGGTACAGCAAAGCTGGCAAAGCAGAAGAACCATTTCAGAGGTAACACTTGTGACATAGATTGTAATTTTGGTAAACAAGCATCTCGGACCTGGCTGTTTTAGCACAATGAATACAAGTAAATAGGCAAGATTTTCAAGGAAGTTAGATTACACTGCAAAAAGAACAGTGGCAGTTGTGCAGGTACATACATTTTACCAAAAGTAGGCCTATACTGGAAGTAGCCAAAACTTGCTAATTGAACAGTATTTAAATTTTCAAGCAAATTGTTAATTTCCGACTGATAGGATGACATTTTTGTCAGAGTAGTGGATGCTGCAAGGAAAGAGTCATGGGGAAACAGAGAGAGAGGGTAGAATTGGCTTCATCGTTTCATGGTGACTAAATAGAAAACTGGATAAAAAGTTTTAGGCTCAGTGTATGTAAATGCATCGGTACATTGCTGCTGCATGCCAGCTGAGGCCATGGCCCACTGTTACAAAGTAAAATGTTTTAGCAAACTGAATGAAGTTAATTTCTTCCTTTTTAAAAATCAGCAAATGCTGATGATGTACAGCCTGTGGAAAAACCAAAAGGTGATTTCCCCATCAAGATGCTGGTGGCTGCCTAAACATTCTAGAGCTAACAAGCTGCACCAGCAGGTACCACATTTATAATCCATTCCGGCTGTTATATTAAAGGGATCTGAGAAAGCAGATTACCAAATTCCTCTGAATTTCAAGCAATGTATAACCTTTATTTCCTTAGCTCCCGATATCTGTCACACTGCTGAGGCATGGTGAGAATGGATAATATTTAGCACTCTACTTCCTCAACCCTTGCTAATAGGGATTTGGCTTGTCATTCCCGGCTCTCCTCTCCTAATCATCTTCCATTCAGTATTACTGTGGTGAAACCCACTACCCATCAGTTGGGATTCAGCCTCCTTTGTCCACTTGTTACGTTGCCCAATGAGCACTTTTATGCCTTCCCCATGCTGCTCCACTCACTAGGGGCAGCTCCTTGAAAACATCCTTGAAACTGCCCCATTACTCCACTGAGAAGTTTCCTGTGCCCTTCTGCCTATGAGCGGCTGACAGTATCTGCGTTATAACTTACCTATTGTGGTAGGAGCAACATCTTTTTATTTCTTGTTATTCTCCTGTCTGCCTCTGTCCATGGGCAGGCTCTTGTCTCGTACTTGGAGGGCAAGCCTTTGAAGCAGGGCTTTCTATTTTCACTGTACTTGTATACCACATATCATGGAGAGGTCCTGTCCTGACCTGGGTTTGTAGTCCCACCTAAATGTAAATAATAGTTATGCCATTACAGCTAGCTGTCCCTTAGATAAGCTCACATGTACGCACTGGACTTGACCTGCAGCACAGCTGCATGTGCTAGCCCACGTGCATTTATGGTACACAGTGCCTGTGCCCTCCTGGGAAGGGATGGGAGTAATGGCATGGGGCTGATCCCAGCACCACTGTGGGAGGGTGAGCATGAAGGTGTCCGCAGCACAGACATCTCCTCAGTCTGGCCAAGGCTTGCTCTGACTGTGTCCCAGCAGTGTAACGGGAAAAGAAGGTTGGGCTTGAGCATAATACCATGCTGCTGGGTGAAAGGCAATGCAGATGTAGTCATGCTTTCTAAAACACTTACTAATTTTTATTCTGTTTGCAATCCTGTGTATTATTTGTCCTGGTTTTGCTGTTTGATGCAGAACTTGAAAATGAGATCTGATCTCCTTGGGAGTTTTCCTGTTAAGTATTTTTAAATAAAGGAATAATGTGTTGTGTACTTTCCTCCCTGGACACTTCTAGGAAGAGCAAGCTATCATCTACCTAGTACCTCAGCAGTGCTAGTTGGCTGAAATCTGCCCCATGTCCCCCATTTTGTGGACTGTGAAAAGTGTTATTTTGCCAGCCTGGTTAAATCAATTGAGAGCTTCCCATCCAAAGATTGTCACTGCAAATCCTGTGAGAGCTCGGCTGGCTCTTCGCAATGTATTGAGGTTCCCTGAGCCATCCCTTGAGCCTGTTGAGCAATCATGTTATTTTCTTCAATGAAATGTTCAGGAAGAAGTGTGTTCATGAATAAAAGTGTGACATTTCAACATCTGCATCTGGAAGGAAATGCAGCCTGGGTAGTCATCTTTTGGTTGTGAAAGGCACGCTCATTTAAATCGTGTGCTCTTCATGTTCAGAAGGGGCCCACTGGGCATGATTCAAGGCCTGCTGGAACAAAGAGGAGTTTCTTTATTGACTCAGTGGGCTTTGGATTAGACCCTAAATTGACAGGAGGAACGGAGACTGAATTACCATTCTCCAGAGTGTTTGGGAATGCTGCACAGTGGTTAGATCTTTCTGCTGCCAAAATAAAATTGCCACTGCTGAAGAAAGCTGAAAGGTTTGTGGAATAAAATCTTCAGGGAGAGCTGTCAGTCTTACAGGTGTGGATAGGTGACTGCAGTATAAGTTAAACCTTCTTTTCCAGAGTCTTCTTAAGATGCACCGTGTATATTTTACGACAGCCAGACCCACAGGAGGAGTTACTAAAGAGAAAGATAAGCTTGATATTCCTTAATGGTTTAATTTCTGGTGCAACCAAATCAAAACATTTTAGAGGTGAGGGGAGGCATTCGTTAATTAACGATAAAGAACCTTTGTCTTGCCCATAGGAATTTGATGAGTACACCGCAATTGGGAGCAAGGCATAAAACGTGTTTTATTTGGTCCCATTTACTCCATCAGTACATTTTCAGGGAAAGCATGAGTTTTACACATCTTCTTCACATTATTTGGTTTGCACTGCCCTCAGGCGGTGCATTTGAGCTATGCCACCAGAGTCCTAACGGTAAGGCGCACCAAAGCAGTTTGTGAAGGGAATTAATTGAAGTCAAGCTATTGCAGTTAGGCTCCTGTGCCAAATACTCCCAGCTGAGCTACCTCAGTACACGTACTGTGATACGTTCAGAACAGATGGATTTTGCTGAACAGCCCCTGATACCACAGCACATGAGAATCTCATCAATTTTCATGCATGATATCTTCACCCCATGCATGCTGTTCTGTGTGCACTTCCCAGAGGGGGTGACACATTCACAGAAGGTCCTGCAGGGGTCTTGCAACAGAGAGGGAGTTTGAACTCACATTTCCCAAGCTCCAGGGCTGTGCCCCAAACATGGGAACATCTCTTCAGAGTAGTTTGTGATACTATACCCACACTGTGCATACTATGCACACCACAAAGCTCTTTTCTCATGATTTCCAAACACTGAGCATCCAGCAGCTGCAAAGGAAGAGTTTTTGTTTGGTTGGGCAATAACTTAGCAGTGCTGAAGATGGATGAATCCCTCGAGACAGTGTATTTGATCTGTGCTGTGACAAAAAGCACATGTATAATGCAGTCTCCTTTAAGCAGTGCTACTTGCACATCTTTCTTGAATTTATCGCTGGTAATTGTAACTATTGCTTCAGCCAGTAATTATCTTCTGTTTAAAACTTTTCAGGAGAAGCAGAGATTGAGAGCGATGATGATGATGACTATGATGATGACTGTAAAAAGTCGTCGATGGATGAAGTAAGGGGGTAGATATGTTTTATGGTGATGGGTTGGTTCCAGCAGTTGTGGGTTGGCTTGTGTTACCAAGAGTGGGACTACCATCTAGTGGAGAAAGGGGGGCAGAGCACTGGGAAACACACCAAGTTTTTGAAGTTGGTTGTTAATTGGTTTGGAAGCACATCTTTGCTTTATTTATTTATATTTTCATTTACTGAAGAATAAGCATTAAT
Source organism: Harpia harpyja (assembly GCF_026419915.1). NCBI lineage: Eukaryota > Metazoa > Chordata > Aves > Accipitriformes > Accipitridae > Harpia > Harpia harpyja. The sequence continues at coordinate 53,666,371 of NC_068943.1, forward strand.
AGCACCGTAGGTGATCTGGTTTAGACAACTGCTTTTGGTGTATTTATCATTGTTGGAAGAAAAACTTGACATCAATAACTTAGAGCTATATTTATTATTTATCCAACGGTATCGATAAATGTGCTCAGTGCTACGCATGCGTAAAGGTAATGCAGTCCCTTCCCTAGGAGCCACGTAAAAAGAATGAATACAGCAGCAGCTTAATTAAACACTTAAATTTTACAGCAAATTTTCTTCTTTACTGTGTGATGCTCCCAATGTGAGGCATTGACTTCACTAAGCCAGGATCAGTGAAAGATATCACAGCTGATGGAAAAACTGGGCTTTGGTATTTGTGGCTTCTGATGGCCACCATGGACAGATCAAAACAGCAGCATTTTCCTTTCTCTGTCCTAGGGTACTGCTGGAAGTGAGGCTATGGCCACAGAAGAGATGTCTAATCTGGTGAACTACATTCAGCCTGTGAAGTTTGAATCATTTGAAGTATCAAAAAGTAAGCTAAGCTAAGCACGAGCAACATCTTATACTGAAAATTACCTAGCAAGTGTTTGGAAGTAAGTTCTGGAGAAATGCTGCTTGGCTTCCTCACTGTTAGACATAGGCACACAGACAGAAAATATTCCCTTGGTATCCAGCCAAATAAATCCATATTTATTTTGAAACCTGTATTAGTCTAAATATCAAACTTCATCACCAGTAAACATGCTGCCATTCCAAAAACATTTTTGAAAATGTACTTAGATTGTCTTTGTTGTCCATGACTGAAGAGTAACTTAACCAGTTTGAGAAAGGTGGTCATAAATATTCCTCTGGATTGAGCAAGTCCTTTATATTTTGCCTCTGCTACTTTTATAGAGGATTCAGGGTAAACAGAATCTGCCCTTCCCCATATGCAAATTGACTCTTTCCTGCCTCTGTCTATCATATAGAAAAGGCCATAATTTAATCCCCTGCTAGCTTTTATGGAAGATGCTTGCTATTAATGCACTCAGTGGCATCCTCAGTAAACACTGCAACATCTTTTCCTTTCTTGGTGCAGAACCCCCTACTGTTTGCCTGCCCTTTTTCACTTTGTTTTGACAGGTTTCAGTATGCTCTTGGAGCTTTTTAGTTAAAAAACTTTATAGCATTTTAATTCATTATGGATTTGTGGAGGCCTTGGCAGAGGATAGGTAATTGGTGCCTTAGTCCATATCTGAATACAAGATTTTGCATTTACTCATGATGAATAATAAACATATAGAAAGTTATCTACCTGTTCATTTATATGTGGGTATTTATACAGACATACACACAAGCATTCACAAACTCGTGGAGAGAGCTATGCCTGTTCCCTATAGTAGTGTCCCTTTGGATGTTTATAATCTCCTCTAGCTCTAATGAGAATTGGAAGAACACAGTGGGAAGGAGATATTCCTTCTGGAAAGGAAGCCATGTGAATCCTAGCAGGACAAGTTGTTGCAGCTGTTATAAAATTGTCATGTGTAGTTTTCTTCTGTTCACATGCCTGTGCCTTTCTGAGTTTTGTCTTTTGTAAAGAACTGCTGCTGTCCAGATTTTTTATCCTAAGTCTTGATGTGACCTTTGATCAATCATACTGTTTCTGTGAACTCATAATGTTAAGGAATTAATATTTCTGGTGTTTGTGTCAAAAAAATCATAATGTGGTAAATGCGGCCAGTTCGTTAAAGCAGTGGCCTTACGTGGTAAATGTTGCTGGCTGGTTAAAGCAATGGGCACTACAGCATGACTTGTGGGTTCTGGTCTTAGTCCTGGCCTGGACTCACTGCTGGACCTTCATTAAATTCAGCAAAGATGAGCTGAATAAAGGAGGAGTTAGATGAGGATTTTTTTTTTAATTTGCTGCCTGCGCAGTTGTTGCCCAGATTTTATTTTTGTTCACCTGACTTCATTTCCCTAAGTGTAGAGCTCCATACTTGTCTTTTATACAGTTTCATCATTTCAGTGTTACAACATTTTTCTGATTTAGTATTTTCTAATTTAGAATTTGTTTTGATTTGTGGTCCTGGCCTCTATGGTGATGATAACAATATCTCACTGCTTCTATCATTCACACATTTTAAAAGTGCGTTTTCTGGTCTTGCATCCAGCTTATTAACAGAAATATTGACTAGCACTGGATCTGTAACAGTCCTCTGATTTCCCTTACTAGATATGTTCCCTCTCTCTGACAGCAAGTAGCTGTAACTGTATTTTTTCAAGTTTTTCGTATGTTTTTTCAATCAGCTGTTTATCTACTCCATAGTAACTTCCTCCTGATAAGATAGCACCATGTAATGTATCATGAGAGAGAAATGGCTCTCCCGCACAGTCTTTTCTTCAAAGGGCAGGTTTCTTAATCCTCTCCAGATGCTACAAGGAAATAATTGTTCTTATTTTAATTAGGAGTTTGGTTAAGCCCTGGACGTTTAGTAACCAAATCATTTAACAGCTACCAGTTCTGGTTTCCTACAGCTGCTCTACTTTAAGATAAGGCTGAGAGATACAGTATATTACTACAACAAATTCTAACACCTATATTCTAAATGGAATAAAACCGCTATATATGCGTGTTGCTAGTGCTATCCCATTAGTAAAGGGGAAGGATGGAATAAGAATAATCTCAGTGCCTTTATAAGGAGCTGAGATGGAGCTGAGCTGGCTGGAACAGAGTCTGGAGAAAGAGAGGATATTACTTGTTGGAAAGGAAGAGGAGTGGTAAGAGAGCATCCTCTAGGGAACAGCAGGAATCTTTTGCCCTTAGGAGATAACAGCTATGAATAATGGCAGTAACATGATGGTTGCTAATTAGAAATAGGGACAGGCCATAATAAAGTCTGAGTCCCAGCTGTCCTAGAGGGAGAGAATCACTTTTGGAACACCATGGTCATCCTCTGACTCTTCAGCATACACTGAGAATAGTTTGTAGTTCACAGGCTGGCAGCACATTTTCCTCTCACGTTGGCCAAATAATCTAGCTCCTCATTTCTTTGGATCCACTGTTTCCTTTTTGGCGTCCTGTAAGGAAAGCTCCCACCTGTTTCTGTCCTGCTTCTCTCTGCAAGTGCTTTTGTTCAGTTTTATGCCTCTCCTGCAGCTTCGCAGTTTGACTTCAAGGAGCTAGCCAGGCTGGCCTCCTGGCCATCCCTGGATTACAGCAGCACAATTACTTCTAAAACCGGATGAGGGCAAGCCTTTTCTCTGCCTTATTGTTTGCTTTTGATAAAGTGGTGAGGCTAGAGAGTTCATGTTTCAACACAGGCACTGTTTCCCTCATTTCTAAAGGGAGCGCTGCTGTGATATCTAATGGTTATGACCTCCCAGCACTGTGGCCCCTTCTAGGCAATCTACATAGCTGATGGTGATGAAATGGGAAGCTGTTATTTTACAGGAATCCTTACCTTCTGTACAAAAGTGTACAGGAAAAAATACTGAAGCTACAAGGGTCTTGACTTAGGCTCTCTGCTACAGCATGTCGCATGGGTACATTGAAAGGCTGTGCACACATCAGGCTAAGGTGAGTAACAAATGATACACAAATGAATGTTTAGTCCTACGGAGTTAAAAGCTTAGGAGGAGCCTTTCACCACTGTCAGGTCAGAAATTTTGACAAAATTAAAGAGGTCATAGAAGCTCCATATTAGTTCAGGGTGAGGTCTGACAACCTGCTGGGACATGGGAGTGTACCTTCAGGCTTGATTAGATAGCAATGTTTCCATGACTGTTTGAGACAGGTGTGACCTTACCCTGACATACTGAAGATAACAAGAACTGCTGTAGGCACAGCTAGCACACTGCTTAGTTTAATCTGATACGGACATTAGTTATTATAGCTTCAAATTGGCTCAAACCCTTGCATCTGTCTGCAAACACAATCTAGAGATCCAGCAGGGCCCTCCGAGTTCCCCACAAAAGCTGCTACAATACCTCCGTGTCACACCTGTGAGCTTTGGGTTCTACCTCTCAAATATATCAACATGGTATTTTGCAAGCAAACATGAGAGATCTCTGCCCGTGCCCTGACTTTCTGTTGCCTGCAGCTGGTACAGTAGCAATCTCAGGCAGTACCAATGCCCTTAATTTGGGCAGTGCTAATGGGAGTTCAGATGGAGCTCTTGAGTACGTGCAGGGTGAGCTTACTGCTGTCAGCAAATGATTGTGTATGTAAATTCTTTGAGATCAAAGTGAAATGAGCTGGTGAATAGAAGATGGCATAAGGGGACTGAGACTAAACCTGTTGTTTGTAGCTCATGTATCGGATACGATTTCATGCTCTAATGTGTCACATTTTATTTCCCCTTTAAACTTTCAGAACGCAACAAAAGTTTTGAAATGTCTTCCTTTGTGGAAACCAAAGGGCTTGAGCAACTTACGAAGTCTCCTGTGGAATTTGTGGAGTATCCTTGACTTTCAGAAAGTTGCTTTCTTAGCCTTTCTATATCTGAGATCTGTTACAGGGCTTTATTGAAATTTAGAGACAGGAGCTGGGGAAATAGGGAACCCAAATGAAATTTGTAGATTTGACTGTCTTCCTAGATGAATTAATTGGCCTGAGTTCTGATGAGCTAATTTAAAAGCTGGCATGAGTCCTTGTGCTGTGGGCTAGGACTAGAGGGAATAGGCATAAACTACATATTGAAGACCTGATACTTTGGATTCTCATTGTTAAATTTATCATCCTATATGAGGTGGTATGAGTTATGGTGAGCAAATTGTCAGAATGCGGCCGACTTGGTTTTTTGCAAAGTGATATGAGAAAGTTTACTTTCCCATCATACATCTAGTTCTAAGAGCACTGAGCTGTTTCATTACCACGTAATTCTTTTTTTTTTTAAATAACTTTCAAAGAAAAGCTAAGGAGCATTCTGTTTAGACCTTTTGATGTTTCTCAATATCTCTTATCGTGCCTGCAGTTAAGAATGAATGGTCAAGATAAAATAGTGCCTTAAAGAAGATTAATGGAAAGCTATTTCCACAGATAACCTGCAGCATGTTCTCATCTCTGAGATTTGTCGACTCAACTGTAAGAAGTGTACACTCATCATTTCTGTCTGTATGTGGAGGCCAATTCTAATGCTTATTCCAGAAAAGCACTTTGTAACTGAGCACCTCTTCCTGCTCCAGAGGAAGATTTGCTGTTTACAGTTAATTGGCCTCTATAAATGCAATCTTAGGAAAATGCCAAATTAGTAACCATAATGATAAATGAAATTTTATGAATGCTATGTTTTTGATGCATATGCCTGTGCTATTTCCTTGCTTATTCTGAGTACTCTGTACAGGAACAAACAGCACCTTTAATTACCCTGTATTTCTCATATCTCCTACAAAATTGTGGACCTCTGGAAGCATTATGGTTGCAGAAATCAAATAAGGAACCCACTGCCATTCTGTAAAGAACCTGCATTTAAATATTGCAGTTGCACCTCTTTGCAAAGTGATTTTTGTCATACGTACTATATCTTAACTACTCACCATTTAGATACAACAAAATGCAGCTAAGCCGAATTTACCCAAAGGGAACACGTGTAGATTCTTCGAACTACATGCCACAAGTCTTTTGGAACGCCGGCTGCCAAATGGTTGCTCTTAATTTCCAAACTGTAGGTAAGTTATGCTGGTCTCTAGATTTTGTAAGCTGTACATTTCCACTTCTCTGGTACAGTTTCTCATTCGTAGGTAGGAAAGGCTTTATGTATCAAAAGATGTCTAGTGATTGAATGATACTACAAAGCAGTTAATGAATATCTTTAAGAGGTGTGTGGGTTTTTTTAGCTAGGAATATTCATAATTACCATGCTGTAGCTAGTATAATAGGCATACATGATGCCCTCCATATTGTTATCATTTGTAAGTGGTTACCACTGAGCAGCATTTCAGATCTGGGAGGGATTTTTTTCCTATGTCTTCCAAAATCTCATTGTATCAAGACATAAGGGACTTAGATAGCAAATTCCACTTTAAAAGTGAGTTTTTAAGAAACAAAGACATTTGGGCTCCTAGATGCACAAGTCACTTTTGAAATAGAAATGTGTTGTCTTCCAAGGCTACGTCTGTTCCGAGACATATAAATATTTCCGTCTACTGCATACCAGAACATATTCTGGTCATGTTCTGCCTCTGGGCATATGGTACCATGGTATCATTCCCTTTTTCCTTTCCAGTTGTGCCCATGAACATACCACCTTTTCATGGAAAGCAAAACCCCACACAGGCTGGGAGTCTGCAGAGTAATAAAAACCTCTTTGGGCCAGTTTCAACCAAGTATCAGGCACCCAGTGTCTGTTGTTAGAAGGGGTTGGAAACATAAGTACTCTGCTGGGTTGGGTACAACAGTACAATCAGTACAACACTGGGGTACTCAAAACCTAAGTGTCAAGGCTTCTTTTAAAATTTGAGAATGTTTTCTATTGAGTAGTCTCTGATAGGTGTTACAGATGTCTTTTTCTTGTCAAAAGAATCCAAGAGGGGGCTACAATCACAACTGAAGCCTCTAAAGCAACAGTGTGCCATAAATAGATGTTTACATTACAGTCAGTTTGAAATTACAGTAATTGTTATTATTTTATTGCTTTTTAAATTGTTATCTATCCAGAACATAATTCTTATCAATATTTTTAACACCTAGATTTGTCTATGCAAATAAACATGGGAATGTACGAGTACAATGGCAAAAGTGGATACAGGTTAAAGCCAGAATTCATGAGAAGACCAGACAAACACTTTGATCCATTTACTGAAAGTATAGTGGATGGAATAGTAGCTAACACCTTGTCTGTCAAGGTATGTACGCAGCTGGTGAAAATGCTCTCATGACAATGTCAGAGCATAGATATATTTCTGCTGTGCAGTGGCCTAGCAAATGACTATACTAAGTCAAGAAAATAAAATGCATTTCATTTCATGGAGTGATATTTCATTTTTAAATACTGCCTCACATTTCATATTGTAGGATAAATAAATGTATTTTTATTGTATGTATTCTTTTCCATAGAAGTAATTGGGAAGTGAATGGATTTAAGAGTAGTTTGGCTGTGGTTTTAGTAACAAAGGGCTGAATTTAAAACATGCTGTTATGAAGTGGTAGGTTGGACTAGAATAGCTAGAACGCTACACTGTTTAGTATATATGAATTTTCTGGTTCTCTCTAAGTTCTCCAGTAGAACTGTGGAACCATAAATGTCAGCTGCAATTCATTGCCAACTTGCTTTTCTTCGTTCCTTTGTAAGGACCTCTAATGATGTTCAAGGATTGCCAGGAATCTGCAAATTGAGAACTACTTGTATGAATGTTTAGAGGGATAGATTGTATTGGCTATGACAGGATCACAGATTTATACTTGGTACATGTCTAGTTATAAAAACATAAACTTTCTGAAATCCTGTTATTCCTTTAATGGACTTGTCCATTACAACAGCATCCGTATTATAGAATCCACCTGCAAAATTTCCTCCTGTTTTCATTGAGAGAAAACAAGTATTTCCTCTCAGACTGCAGACACAAGCGTAGCAGAGCAGTGCTGTGAGGGATATGAATAAAGTAATAATCTGATGACATGCATTGGTAAAAAAAGATGACTGTGTGGGAATGACCTTGGTAGTGACCTGTAATCATGGAAGCTTTCAGCTCCTCCTGTGGGTTTAGAGACGTTTTGTTGTGCTATTTTAGTAACTGGAGGTGGAAGTCATTCAATAGCTATTAGGAGGTGCACAGCATTTTTAACAGGAATGAGCATCCAGGAGTCATGAAACAGCTGTCAGAAGTCAGCTGCTTCTGCCTGCTTGGTGAAGACTCCGCTGATTATAATGTCAATGCCCATACAAGATATAGCTGAGAACGAATTAAGATTTGCTTTAGGCAAGCCTCAATTTGTTAAGGTACAGTGGCACTGCTACGTATTCCTGTGCATTTTCAGTTTTCTGAAGTAATTGCAGGCCTTTCTTTAACCTTTTAAAGCTGAGAGTTGTTTCCTGTTAAAAATAAGAACTAGAAAAGACCAGCCACTTTATAGTTGGTTTTGTTTTCATAGTGAAACTCCTGACCCTCTGTGAAGAGCCTTTATTAGAATACCAACTTTTTAGCTTGTTTTATCCCTTGCAGTTAAAAGCATATGTAGTTTCTCTGCTGCTTATACCTCTTTTCTTCCGGCATTTTTTGAACCTGTTGTTGAAACTGGATAGAAATTAGAGTTCTTAAAGATACCGTGTTGTGGAAATAGGCAGCCAGATTGAGGGTGAGATCCAAACAAGTATTCCTGCTGAGGGAAGGGCAGCAGCATGATCTCAACAACATTATCGCTCACAGGGGAATTCAGGACCACAGGGTCACAAGAAACCAGGCCTCATAAGTTGTTTTTCTTTGTCTGCAATATTAAACAGTGGTTTTTTGTTTATTGTGGTTTTGGGTTTGTTTTGCTTTATTTTAAATGCATACTATCTGATCATTAATGAGAATTATCCACCTGCACTTCAGCCACTCATTTCCTAATCCACCAAAGCGGTCTCTAGTGATCCTCCTTTGTTTTGGTTTTAGATAATTTCGGGTCAGTTTCTTTCTGATAAAAAAGTTGGTACCTATGTGGAAGTCGACATGTTTGGCCTGCCTGTGGATACAAGAAGAAAAGCTTTGAAAACCAAGACCTCTCAAGGCAATGCAGTTAATCCTGTCTGGGAAGAGGAAACCATAGTGTTTAAGAAGGTCAGTGTAACACTTGCTTCCCAAATGTGCATTGTGCTTGTTTTGTCACTGTCCAGTAGGGTAATTCTGTGGCTTACCGAACTTTTGCATTTGTTAGAAAGAAGAAAAAGAGATTCTGAATAGTTGTTTCTTGAACTGTTTATTATTAACCACTTTTGGTGTAATTTTGCTGCTCTAGTTGTGCTAGCTCCTACTAAAATAAACGAGTTTAAAGTCACCTTGATTGTTTCACTGACACAGCTGGAAGCAGCAGACATGTCAATAGACTCATCTGCATGGCACAGTGCAGTGCCACGCTATGAATGAGCAAGCGCAGATCCCAGCAGCAGTTCAGCTGAATTACCATGGCGTTTTGCCTTGGCTGAACAGCCCTCCTGTTAACCTGTGAGCAAGACGATGTGAATACAGCTGTAACAATCTGGCTGTCCAAGCTAGCACATTCAAAGCAATCTGTTATCTCTGCTTAGCGCTAGATTGTGCTATATAAATACAACCTAGGGGATGAAACCCCATAAATCCCATCCACTTGAAATGAGACGTAGGCTCCTGAGTTACTCATGCAATTTGAACAATATTACTCAGACTTAATTCTCTAAACTTTGAGGGAGTAGAAAATATCGAGCATGTTTTAGGATTGTGCAGTGTTAATGTCTTATTGTGCTTCACAATACACTTGCAGCCTGTTTTTTAACAGAATCCCTGGGTTTTGCTTATTGGGCACTGTGTTTAAGTGGATCCTGAGTCCAAGTGTTTGTAAAACAATTTCTTTCATATTTCTCTCAGCAAATGTAGTTCACAGAGTTGTTTATACAATTGGTACTTGCAGCCCTGCTTTCTAGGGAGTACAGCACTTTTCCCTGAATATTTGGCCTTCTGAATGACTTTCCTTTGGCAGCCTGCCAGAGCTTAAGTTTGGAAACATCACTAGCATTTTTCTTCTGTAATGAACTTCTAATTAGTGTACTTCATTTCTCTATTTAGTTAATGATTGTGCCTGACTGCCTCTGTGCTCAGAGAAGCATAAATTACTATTTTTAGTAATGTTGAAAATAAATTAGAGAAGCTCTTACTTTTGGATTGTTGCTTTTTTTTTTTTCCCCTTTCATTGTCTAGATAAATTTTAGCATATGTTCTGAAAAAATGCATATCTGTGCCCAGGTTAAAAATGTGTGTATTTCTATGTATATTTGCATTAAGTAAGAAAATTAGATTTAATTATGCTACACATTTTTTTAAAGGAATATTAAAGATTCCTATTTTAGTAGGGTAGTTTAAGTAACCTTTTCTGATTTCTTGTTTTCTTTTTTCACTGTTTGGCCTTCTTTCTTATGTAGTGCCAAGAAAACATCCAATACTAGTAAACGTCCTGGCTGATTAAACCTCTTTAGCCCAACCAGTGAACGTGCTGCAGCACTGGAAAATTCTACTGGGGTTGACATAGTTCGTGTAATTCATACATTCACACTCTGCAAAACAGGTTGAGTTGCTTGTTGAGTTTTCAACACTAATATGCCTATCGGTGACTTTTCTTAGAAGTAAGTAATCCCATTGGTACAAACAAAAGGAAAAAAAACATGTAGGGCTGTGCGTAATAAGCAGGAAACAGAGTGGCATTCAAGAGTGATAGGAGTTCAGCTGCTATAGTCCCTTGTATCATATTGAAAATATAGGGTCAAATTGCTGGGTTGAATATACTATGCACACATCCCACCTCAAGTTTCTTGATTGAAAAATGCTTCTATTAGAGTTATTTTGACACACAGGTGCATACACCCTGACCTCTTTCTTATTTGGTAAGACCTTCCTATGGATGTGTAGATGTTAATATCTGCTAGACTGAACTTTCTGTCTGCTATATAGCCTATGTCTGGAAGGAGCTGTTTCATTCAGTGCAAAAAGTTAATAATGCAACAATATTGCTTTCTAGGTCGTCTTACCTTCCCTGGCATGTTTGAGGCTAGCAGTGTATGAAGAAGGAGGCAAATTTATTGGTCATCGGATATTACCAGTCTCAGCAATTCGACCAGGTGAACTTTTTTCTCCATTGATACAGACATTGTAAAAAGTGTGAAGAGTGAAAAGAAGCAGCAAGCCAGAATCCTAGTGCTGTAAATCAGCAGCCACTCTGCAGATTTATAGCAACTGGGGATTTGAATGATCTGTCTCAACTTTGAAACGGAAAATATTGTATTTCAGCAGAAATTTAAATTTGTAATGAACCAGGAAAACCAATAGAATTAAGCATCAGAGGCATGGTTGGCACTTACCGGTCTCCAGTAGATCAACTGTTTGTTCACAGTTCTATGCTAAAAGGTGCAATTGTACACTTTTAAGAGGAAAGAGGGCAGCAACAGCTAATTTTGATGTCATCTTTGTGAGAATGGAAGATTGCTGGGAATGAAAAAAAATATGCTCCTCTAATGTAATTTTTGCATGCATGCATGCAAGGACTGACCTATATGCCAGCTGTTGTATCTTTGCAAAACCTTTAAATCAACCCAAAATAACTTTTATCTTTATTGCTGAAAATTAAAAAAAAAAAAAAAAATCATTACTGGTCTCTTCCAAATCATATAATTATTTCTATTATAATTAGTGGCCACTTGACTGAAAATTGTCTCGTGTGACAACTCAGCCCTAATTTTCCAGGCCAGAGACTTGTTAGAGATCATGTTTCAGAAAGATGTGGTGACATTGGCATTTTGAGCAAGAGAAGTGTCTGACTTCAATGCCAGCTTTGCCAGGGAGGGGAGGAAACTAAACGAGGGCAAGCCTATGGCCATAAACATGCTCCTAGCTTCACTCACAGTAGAAAACTAAGAGTATCTGTGTTTACCCTGTACCTTATCTAACCAGTCGCAGCAGTAGCACAAAACTCCCCGTATCTAACAGTTGTTGTCCATATTATTCCTGGAGACCTGATCTCAGGTAATGTATATATCAGTCCCTTCTCTTGTGGCAGGTGATGTCAGGAGTGTTCTAAGAAGAGCTCCAAGCGGTTTTGTCTTAGCTGATGTGGGCCGCATGGCCTCACTGCAAGTGCAAACAGGCTAGCCATGGGAGGTGGCTGCTGGGCACGTCACTGCTCCAGGATTTCCTCACCAGTTGTCGCTTCTCCTTCCCTTCTCTCTACCCTGCTTTTGGCTATGCAACCCCTGTTGTGCCAGCTCTGCCAATCTCCACACCTTTTTTGTGAGCCAGCTCAGCTTACCAATCCAGCAGAAAACTCTCCACTGTTTTCTGTTGCTTAATGGATATAATTGCCTCATGGAGGATCTGCCAAGCTCCAGAGGAAGATAGGCGATTGGAGAGGAGAAAGGGACACGTGAAGGATTTCCCTCTTCTGGTGGAAGTGAGCTCTTCCCGCGGCTGATCCCCTTTTACGGCATTCACTCTTCATGCAGCACAGAGACCATTCAGAGCACTCAATCATGTACCTGCTTTTAAGCTTGTGCTTTTTAGAACAAAGGCCACTGTGCTAAATCATACAAGGACTTCTGAGAGCTTTTACTCGCAGGCCTATCTTCTGTCCTTTTGACTCCAGTAATCATTAGTTTACAGCATATGATGGAGAACAGCATGTTGATTTTGGTTTATGTATCTGCTGAAAATTTGCTGGAGGTGCTTGAGAGAACTGAGAAACCTTTGTAATATTTAATTTTTCTCTTTTCTGAGACATTAATGAAAACTATATCATACTATCACGCAAATCCACAGAATTAGCATTATTCCCATAGCAAGGATTTAACTGTTACTTGGGGAGGGAGTTGTTCAGATCAGCTAACTGAGGGTCCCCCCCAGATAAATGCATACTGCTCATGACTTTTATCTTGACATTACCCATATGTGCGGCTCTGTAATCATGCCTTAGAAGAACGACTTCAGCCATGGTGCAAGACACCAATTTGTGAGGCAGAGGATGCAGCTTTGCAGCACTGCAATGCTGTAAGAGTTTGTTGGGTCTGGAAGTCCTTTTCTCCCATTCCTACTTCCATCACTGTCTTTAAACTGGCATTAGTGTGTCTCACCTTACGGTGAGGCATTTTGAGGAGCTAAATTGATGGAACACTCTTCGCAGTTTCTGCAGGTTGCTTTTTCTGGAGTTTAGCTTGCTGAGCTGCCTATCTACAAAGTTAGAAAAGTGTCAGTGAACAGGAGAAAGAGCAGCAGATGGTGGTAGGTGGCTGGGAGAAAGGGTTTGGTGCTGCCCCATCTGTGTTGTCTCACCATTAGCTTGGCTAAGCTGCACTGTAATGTGTGCCCTCACTTATACAAGACAGCCAGCTTTCAAAATAGTCTGAAAATACTCTTTTTTTCAGATACATTTCCAAGGTTGGTCACATGATAGGATTCATACACACACACACTTTGTAGGTAAAGTGCTACATTGTCTATTTTTTTAATTAGATGCTGTGCTGTGGACAGACTATTACATCTTGGTTTTACTTGGCTGCTCAGATTCCTGAGTACTACAAGGGTCACTTCTGAAAATTAAGTAGGAGCTACAAAACTTAAAAAAAAAAAAAAAATGCAGCCAAAGGTAATAAAATAGAATACATAAAAAAATTATATAAATGACAATTTTTTGCATTATTAACAGATGTAAAAATAAAGGGAAAATACTATTTTGAACTGCAGTGTCATGTGCCTTTCTAACGGTCCCTTGTCTGTATACTTATCTCTGAAACCCTCAGGTAAATCTTTCCCTACCAGAAGTCCCTGGGGTTGCTTGCTCAGTTGGAGCCACACTATAAATAATAAATGATAACACAATTACACTGGAAATGCCTGTGGAAGAGTTTATGCTCTGAACTGGTTGTTTCTTTTTTTGCAGGCTATCACTACATTTGTCTGAGGAATGAGAGGAACCAACCTTTGACACTGCCAGCTCTCTTCGTGTACATAGAAGTCAAAGACTATGTACCTGATACTTATGCAGGTAATTCTGTGACATTTTCCTACTGGGAAATAGAAAGGTTAATTGAAATGCAAAATGAATGTGGTATAGATGACTTGCCATATTGGGATAACCGTCCTGTGAACAAACCTCTGCATCTGATGGATCATTATGTCTCATCACTCATACAAGATGGCCTGATTTACAGCAGCCTGCCTGAGGTTTAGGATTAGGGCCAACTCTTATTTTCAGCAGGCCTTGTATGACTCTAAAGGAGGAAATACCCCAGGCATTTGCCATTGAAACACAAATGAAACTTTGCTTACACAACACAGTAGTATGTAATTGTTTCCTAAGCTGAGTGCTATGCTTAATGTAAAGCATTGTATTTTGGAATCGGCCCTAAACAAGGATAGGTTTAAAGAGCATACTGTACTTCAGTGAAAAAAATGTATTCTGTATAGCTATTTTGATTTTTTTGAAAAAACGGGATTTTTACTAATGCTCCTCTATGCCTCATGTGAAGCAGGATCCTAGTTGGCTGATGCTGTAAGCTTTGAAAATCCATCATAAAACAAACACTGTGCAGAAAATGTACATCCATGAGACCAAGCACAAACTCAAAGAGGGTTTGCATTAAGAGTATTTGTGCACAATGGTGTACTCCCCTCCACTGTTATTTCTAGGACCTAGGAGTACCTATCAGCAGCAGATCTGTATGAAAAATAACAGTCTCTTTCTTAAAAGCTGAGGAGCACTGGAACTATAACATAAGGGGTTTGAGACTGAAGTTATTTGCGTTATTTCTAGATGTGATTGAGGCCTTATCCAATCCAATCAGATATGTAAACTTGATGGAGCAAAGAGCTAAGCAACTGGCCGCACTGACCCTGGAAGATGAAGAAGAGGTAAAGAAAGAGGTAAGGGAGTTTTCAGAGTCTCTGCAAATGATGGTACAGTATTTACAAGCACCTACTTTGCTTAGAAAGACAAATATTGAAAGTCCCTGGGAATTGTATCTGTTGATTACTTGAACACCTGTGAACATCTCACCTAGAATGAGACCGGGGTACATTACAGCCGAGAAGCATTGCACTGTGTGTGTGGTTTCACTGAAGGCAGCATGTTGTGCATGGACCAAGTTACTGTTCAGAGGTAGAGAGACACCAAAAGCTGAATAAAAAAACATGTTATGTGCATGCTGATTTGCAACTTTGTTATGTAGTAAATGAAATCTTCTTAAGTCATTGCCTGTTGTTTTCCAGTGTGATGCTGAAGTTCCCCTTACAAAAAAGATAACTCTGTGTCAGTAGCTTTTCCTGAAAATATTACAAATTTTCCAGAATTTCAGGCTCTGTTTCTGGAGAGGTTATTCTGTTCAGGAACATTCGTGTATCTCAGATTATGATGTTGCTATACATTCTCTGTGAGCAAATGTGCCCTAAAGAGACCCAGTATAATCATACAATAATTGAGAAGGGAAGGGGCCTCTGGAGGTCAACTGGTCCAACCCTTCATAGATCTTAGAAAGAGAGATGAAGAGGAGGAGACCATAGAGTCAATAAATGTTCAGGCCTACTCTGGCTTAGCTGAAAGCTATGGGAGCCACATTTTCAGTTGTTAGATATCTGGGTATATGTGGTTACCTACGGACTAATCCGTAAACCCTATTTGTCTGTATAATTGGAGGTGGTGTGCATACAAATCCATAGATGTTATTTTGAGCATAATTGAGAGTACTGGCAGTTCAGCTCTGGTTTCTCATAAACTCTATGCACATTCAAATGTTCAGTCTCTCTGTTCCAGACAGTTGTCATTGGGACGTCTTCTAGCAGTGTTTGAAAATATCAACCTTGTCTTTTAAAGATTGCTTGTGTCAGATGTTAGGCACATCATGTGAATCAAAAGGCACTCAGTACAGGTCCCTAGCGACGATGGAGAAACGCTTTATAATCCTAAACTGCCCTCAGCTCTGGTGCCTGTCTTCTTCAATTCTCAGATGTGCAAAGCCTCACTGAACTAGATTTTGTAACCAAGAATACATTCCCAAAGCAGACCAGATGAGTGAAAGTCATTACAATTCACTGGCCAACAATTTACTCTTTGTGCAGTGTCACAAGTTCGGCTGAATGAGGACACTGTGAAATGCTCAATAGTATCTTAGACATTTATCTAGGACACTCTACACATGAGATTCTATTTTAATAGCAAAGTCTTTTTTTAACATAATCCTTTAAATACCTTAGAGGTCATTTTTACTTTTGAAAAAGTACAGATTTTCCTGGTCTGTACAGGCTTATTTGTTAGTTAGAAAAATTCTGTCACAGAGTATCTTCTAAAGCAATTGAGAAGAAGTAAAGATGAATTGTAGTGCTCAGGTAGTGCTACCATATGTCAAGGAGCTTGAAAGCTCATAGGATAAAGGAGCTTGTTTGGAGTAGCAGAGAAATATTTTTTAAAAGAAAACTGTAATGATTGTAGTGGTGCTTTTGCTAAAAATGTATAACCATTCAGTTGGATAGACTAGCAAGGGACAGGTACAAAATTGGCACTTTAAGTGGCGATCTAAATATACCATTGTTACCTTTATTTGTAAACACCCTTTCTGGGTAAGGTATTTGGCAGCTGGGCTGTACTTGGAAATCTCACATTGCCTGATCATGTTGTGTGATGATAACATTTTCTTCATCGGTCAGCCAGGCTGACTGTTTTGTTCACCTACATTGGCCCGCAAGAATCACATCAGTTAATAATTGCAAGTACATTCACTGGCAACATAGCTAAATAAACTCAAGTATGTTTGCCAGAAATGTACACATAAGTGCACCTGGATTCAATTTTTCTATGTACAGTTTCAAATTTACGCACCATAAATATTTCCGTGCAAAGCTGTGCTGTCTCCTAGCACAGATTCTACCTCCCCATACCTCTTTCCCTCCCCTCACACACATTTATTTATCTGAGCTGGGTTCTTGCAGCTGCCACAGGAAAACTGAGAGTTTTTTTCTTTGCTCCCTAGAAGTTCAAACTGCGTCTCTGTAAGAAGTTCCCCAGGCTTCTTGCAAAACAGTAATCAAATAAGCTACCTAATAGTGAATTGTTTTGAATAAATAAATGAGCCTTTCTTTAGGCTTCAAATTACACTGCCTGTTAATTATCAGTGTAATAACACAAAGAATGCTGAAGAACTGCCAAAATTTACAGCATCTTTTCTGCATTTATTTGCAATGTTCCCATCATAAGTGTAACATGAATTCCTACCTTTAGCTTTCTGGTCAGTTCTTGCTTTCCAGCCTGGCCACAGAACAGCTATTTTTGCAGAATGGAAGCACTGTAATACCTCCAGTGTGGGTTTTGTACTTTTAACTGTACTTCTCTGAATACATTGTAAATCTTTATGAGAGTACAGGTGTGAACGTTGCCTTCTCTTCCCCTACCTGGTGTCCTTTACAGACAGGAGGAATAAGCCGTAGAAATTTTCAGAGAGTTCCTTGGCTTGGATTGATCCCAGCCTAAAGTAGGTTGATGTAACTAGTTTGTATGTTTTCACCCCCGCAGTCATGGCAGCAGAAGTGTGTAGGGGTCTAGGAAAAGCTAGCCAGAGTAAAATGCATTTTGGCTGCGGCTGCTGGTGTACTGTCCTTGGGGCTGCATGTTAATTCCCACTGCAGAGGCAGGGAGGCAGGAGGCCTTGCTGGCTCATTAGTGTGTCTGACACGGAAGCAGCAGAGTGTCTGACCTGTTGTTTCTACCCATAAAACAGTGTTGAAATGGAAACTATTGTTTTGCATGCCTGGATGTAAATCAAATGAAGCCAATTGGCTGCTTTGGTTAAATAAAATTATTTTGATAGGGAAAGTAAACAAAAACAGCTCTAGGGGAGCAGCTGCATTTAGCATATCTGATACCACTATTTAAAATGAAAATTCAGGCATAATTTTGCAAATCATGATGATCACAGCAAGTTACAGTAATGGAAATTAAGTTGATCTGACACTTCTTATAGGGAGACCTTGCTTAGACTTGCTTATGCTTTGCCAAGGAGGATAGAGGCAAACTGACTTAATAACTGCCCACCTAGCCTTAACAGTGCAACACAGAGGAGATCTCTCAACCCCAACACATTGCAACTTCTTTTCTCTGTAGAAATAGAAATAGACCATATAGATATGTACCTGTATGGGTATGTATCTTTCTACTTAGTAAATAACTGTCTTGTAAAGACATGGCAACATGTGGAATACAAACCATTTTCTGTCAATATTAAAACTATAAATTGTAAGGCTGGATAACATCATGTTTTTAAAAGAGCCTAAAATATTCTTCACTAAGGAAAAATCATGTTTACTTTAGCATTCTGTGTGATGAATTATGAGAAGAGAAACTGCGTTTTAATGAAATTAGATTGCTTGATGTAGTGAAAATTTCTCTTTATTCACTTCCTGATCCTGTCTCACATTTCTGCTTTAGTTTCTGAAAACAGATGGTTTATGTCCAAAACTGACAGGCTATATTAATAGTTTCTCAACAAGCTGTGATGCAGCATTTCGCACCACATACAAACCTAGTCCCAAAGTATGATAATACCCACTTGCCCATGCAGTGACTTTTGGGGCACAAACTTGCCAGAAGTTAGGAACTCTAGCTTTATTTGTGTGTTGATGATCTATATAGCAAACATTGTTTTTATTAAACTAATGAATTGCATCCTGTGAGGAGAGTATATTTTAAGGAGAATTGAGGGGATAACCATGTCTGTGCATGTTTGTCACAGCTACAGCTTTTGCCAGTCGCATGTTCTACTGTCATAAATGTTGGCTAGATCATGTTTTTCCTTATTTTATTGCAGTCAGTACTGCTTGATATAAATGAAGTTGTTGGCATTGGTTTTCAATTGCATCATGTTTCTGACTACAATATCTCTCTCCTATAATTTTGGTAGAAATAGGCTGTTGAGACAGAAACACTTTTGCAATATACAGTGTGTTGTCAGGGCCAAGATGAAGGAAATCAGCAGCAGGAGCAGCACAAAACAGTTAGATCAAAATATTTTGCAAGTGTGGAGTAATCACGGGGCAAAAAACAACTGTGGTATCCTGCCTCTGCGTGTAATGTGATTACCATCAAGGAGTGAAATGGAAGCAGCTGAAGGAATAAATCCAAAACTACCCTGAGACACCATGGCAACTGGCCCCTTGCAGGGACAGCAGGAAGCAGGGCTTGGCCATTTCAAAATAAAAATTGCTTCGAATGAGCTTCTGTTTGCTGAGTGCTGGGCACTTTGCTTATAACCTGATGGTCGCAAGGGAAATTATAAGATGTTCAGTGCATAGTACAACATACGCTGTAAGCCTGAGCCTTTAGGAAACTGGAGAGAAAGAAAAGATTGTGGAAAATGCTTAAATATTTGGATACCACAGAAGTATTTATGCAGCAGGATGGAGGTACTGTTTACATATTACCCTTGGAGTGTAATTAAAAGAATGTAAGATCTTGGGAATCAGAAGTATGTCTCTCTTCTGCAATAACAGTGAATAATGATAGTGCTGTGTGTATCTATGAAATTTAAAAGTAATTTTGTGTACATGTTTTGTTCACAGCAGGGATTTGAATAGCATTTTCATGCCAGCTTCTACATTATTTCTAGAAAGGTTTTATGGCAAAGAACAGTGCTTTTCAATAAAACACAGATTTCACATCTGGTGCAGCTAATATATACCGTACTGAAAAACGTCCCTGATGAGTTATACTGATGAGACACTTAAAATAAAAATACTTTTTCAGAATAATACATGCTCTATTTCTTCTTGAAATTTAGCCTGCAAAAATGAACCACCTGGATTACCATGGCTCTTAAGGATATCTGTTTGTTTGTTTGTTTTCTTTTAGAATGATTTATATATAACATTTACAAAATTTTACATTTGAAAAACGAGGCTAAACTAGACCTGCAGATAAACAATTTTAAGTCTGTTAGTTGGAAAGAGCAATATAAATCATTACGTATTTTCAGATTGACCATGGAGATGCACCGTCCGAAGCTAACAATGAACCTAGGCCAACACCAGCAGAAAATGGAGTAAATTACACTGCCTCTCTTACACCAAAACCAGCAACTCAGGTTGTCCATAGCCAACCAGCACCAGGTAAAAAAAACCAACGGAAAACAAAAAAAGTCCCACCTTTTCAAAATACATCTGGTTAATAATTTTTCACGTGCTTTGCATTTAAAGAACAAAGGGGGAGTTGTGCTTGTTTGTTTTGTTTTTATAAAATAGGTAGAAATTTTCCCACTACTTTTGTATGCTGTTAGGGCCAGTCTTCTTCAAATATACCAATATCTTCTAAGAGTTGCTTTTGTGGTGGAACTGAAGTTCATTACAAGCAAGAAAATTTGCTGGCTTTTGTTTTCTGTTGTTGTTGCAAGTGCAGGAATATCTTTAAATTGTTTTTACAAATATGCCTAATTTATGCATGTGGTTACACTTTATTCCACATACAAAATACAGTCTTAGATACTAACATATTTTGTATTGACATATCTCCTATAACAAATCCATGTTAAACCACAGTGTTTATAATTTTATGACTAAGTAAAACAGCAAAGTTCAGGTGGGTTTTTGGAAAGTTACCTTTTTGTGTTGGTTCATAGGATCGGTGTTGTTTTCCATGTTGCTACTCTTCTGCTCAAGAGATGTGTTTTCTCAAATGATTAATAAATGCCCATGTCAGTGTATGTCCTGTGTCACCTGCCATGTTTTAATATGCAATCAAGCAGCACAATGATGGCTGTTGTTTTAAAAGAATTAGAATTAGTCATCTCTTTTGTGTCTAGGTTCGGTGAAAGCACCTGCAAAGACAGAAGATCTTATTCAGAGTGTCCTCACAGGTAATAAATACACAGTTTACACTGCATGAATGATACGCTTTTTGTTCAAGAGAAACATTTTTTATTAAATAGGCCATCTGGCTTAGACATTTCTTTAAGTGATTAGGACTGCAGTAACTCATAGAAAATGTACATACCGTGTTTTCTTTCTCAGCTTTGAAGTTATTAAGTGTTTGAGCACATGTTTCATGAAATCGGTTTTGGGTGCCAACAGGGAATTTTTTAAAAATATCACATTGTTGTAGTTTCACAAGCACAACGTTATCATCTAATGCAGACAAAAGACCAGCATTATTATGAGAACAGAAGCTACATTTGCTCTGAATATTTTGAATAGTAGTGAAACCATTTTATCTTCATTAGCCTTGCAGTGTTCCCATTGCTCCTACAAAACTGAAATTACCATTACATTAAGCAAACTGGCCTGTCAGTTCGGTAGTGCCAAGACACATGAAACTCTGCATGTTGATTGCCTCTTATTCAATCTCCCTCATACAGTAGAAAGAGGCTGGCCTAGGTTTTGGGAGTACCTGCTGGCCTCATACAATCAGTCTGTTGTCTGGGAAGGGGTCTTCAGTCTGGTTTTTCCAGAGCTGTGACCCCAGATCATGCAAGTTATCACTCCCTCCAGTGCTTTTTTTTCTTTTTTCTCTTTCTTTCTTTTTTTTTTTTTTTTTAATTGCTGGTTTGGGGTGAGCTCGTCCAGGTCAGGCTAGCAGACACTGAGCTCAAGCTGTGATCTGGGTTCACAGAGCAGGATGTCCTTCATAGCTGCTGTTGGAGTAGCAGCACTGGAGTGCAGCTTTCAGCATTTAGCTACCGATCCTTTGCTGGACTGACAACCAGATGGCCATGACACCTCTGATGCAGGGTCTCCATGTTATGTAGCCCATCCAGAGAGAAGGGAGACTTGAAGTGTTGGTACAGTGGGTACAAAACTGATCTGTGGTCATGTCTATGTAAGATCATGTTTTTATAAACTGAACTGATGGGAATCTTCTGCAGCTGAAAGGGGTTGAGGAAAGAAAGTGCATGTGTTTTATTTTGCTACACATCTTGGTGTTCTAAATTTTCATCTCACTTCTTACCCTTCTATCAATTAAATTTGCTACAGTATTTTCAATCTGGTTAGCTTATTTCCAGATAAATCTACTCAGTTAGTTTAAGCTAGCACATTTCACTTACCTGCAGTAAACAAGCATGCTTTGTTTCATTCCTTCTAATGGCAATTCCTGGGTTCCCTGATTGAAATCATACATTATTAGAAAATTGAAGTGGCTTTTCTTATTATCATTGTAGAAGTAGAAGCACAGACTGTTGAGGAGCTAAAGCAACAGAAGTCTTTTGTCAAGCTTCAGAAGAAGCACTACAAGGAAATGAAGGACCTTGTAAAGAGGCACCACAAGAAAACCACCGACCTTATCAAAGAGCACACTGCAAAGTATAATGAAATCCAAAATGACTACCTGCGACGAAGAGCAGTTTTAGAAAAAACAGCAAAAAGAGACAGTAAGAAAAGGTAGGTTGAATGTAGCTTTCCTATTCTTGGATACTGGAGATCTTTACTCAAGTTGTCTTTTATAGTAGACAATTAATATGGAGGTGGTATTAGAGCACAGAAAAAAGTCAAAAGCAGGAAGATTCCTAGGTAAAATGAAGTCCGGGCCTTTGATACGGAAATCGTCAGAAGAAGCGCTCTCCGTGATGTGCTGCTTCTCTGCTAGAAGCCAGATAAGTTGTTCACCATGTTATACCTCTTTCCCTGTAAGTGAGGGCATGCAATATTGATCTTGGGACTTTCCCTAGACACCTGGTATGGGTAGGTGACTCAGCTGTACTAGCAACAGCAGCCAGTGGTTAGGTAGTGAGCTTAATCACAAACTATGAGAGGGGGCATCCCCTACATACTGGGACAGTTCAGGAACCAGACTGCAGCATGAAACTCAAACCTATCTGGATAAAGTGTTTTACTTTTCTACTCAGGTCAACTGCAGGACGTTGTGTATCAGTGCACCCCATCTTCTCCCATGCTGACCTGCATTAGGAGGAGGAGTATCAGTTCCATGGAAACTTCTGCCCCACACTTAATAATATAAATTTATAATGTAGCTCCTTTTTCAAGCAAGGAGAAGTTTTTGCAGCCAGCACACATGGTTATCCTGCCCATATTAAGCAATTGGTTTATTCTGGGCCGCCACAGTGTGCTCTCTGGTGGTGGAAGAGACCCGAGTGTCAAAACATGAACAAAACTTAGTGCTCTTTTATGCTATTTATGGTTATTCTGAATTTGGGGAAAAAGAGCATTGTCTCCAAGTTAGAGCCCTGGAAAAAACTCATGCTAGAGTAGAAGGCATCAGTTACATAATTAGGTGAAAGAAACACCTGAAAGTTATTAACATCTGGCTACTGTTTAAATTATGATTGATCCAGACCACTTGGGGATCTCTTAATGATTGCTTGGATTTGCCTCTGCAGGCACACCCCTTCTGTGCTATGTCTTGTTGTAAGTCTTGCATTGCCCTATCTCTTTGTGTGTGCTGATACAATTTTTATATTATATTTTATATTATAGGTAGTAATAAAAAAGGAGTTGTATTTGTCATTATCGGTTTGAAATTCAAGACTGTTCTGACTTATTAATCTTTCCACAATTATGGTCTTCTTCATATGGTAAGGAAGTATATGTTAATAAAGATCAATTGTTAACTCCTGGCAAAACATAGACACGCCTAGGTACAATCAGTGTCTGATACTGTTGCAATTGAATTTTTATTTCTCCCATTAGTGCAGCAGTTTTGTTTTAAAATCATTTATTTTTTGAAGTAATTAGATAAGCACAAAAGTCCTTTAACATTTACATAAAATTGATTTAGCTGCAGTTCTTAAATACGAAGACATTGAATGAACATTAAAAAAATTACTTGATACGTTTTGGTAGGAGACCATCAGAGAAAAAAGCTGCAAGCATGCTCTGGCTGCCAACCTTGTTGATAGTACCTCTAAATGTAAGTGACTGGGATTCAGGCCATAAATTGTCCCTAGGAAGGAGCTTATTCATTTATGCTTGCCTGATGACAGAATGTCATTGGGCTTAATAAGAGCTTAACACTCGTAATATATCTATGTTTGGCCGGCCTTAACTGTTGCCAGTTTTCAGGCTTCCAGGCTCTACACTTGAGTTTAACAAACTCCCTTAATGACTGGTTGTCAACTGCACACACAGAGATATTTTATTCACTGTACTTTCCATCATCAATGTGTGTGACAGATAGTGGCAGACAAAACAATGCCATGTTTCTTTCTTTTCTCTAGCATATTCTATTCAAATTTAAGCAGAAAATCAAAATGAATAAATAAAATGACTCATTTGTCTTTGAGTAAAAAGGATTTTGTTGTTTTATTTGGTTATGATCTGACCATAAATCATTCATGATATCAGGCAATAAAACCCTGCAGTCTGTTATGGGGAACTGTTACAGTGATTTCAGAGATGTGAAGTTTTATGTGCAGATACAGAGAAATCTGAAGGTTAAAAAATCTGAGGTTAAATTTTAAAAAGGCAGGGATATTTTTTTAGGGTTTTTCAAACTTGGAAGTACATATTATCTCAAGCAGCAGACTTCTAATAGAATACTGCATCCCAAGGAAAAAGGCGATTTTTATAATTTTAAATTATTACTGAAGCTATTTGCCTGTAACTGCAAAGTATAAATCACTACTTCATCAGGAGTCACTGTATCAGATTGCCATAAAAATGTGTTGTCTCTGATCAGAAGCAGTCCATGTTTCATGCCCTTGTCTAAAATTGGGCCAAGACTCAGTAAAGCCATTGCCTATAGGAAGTTTGAAGTATTTATTTATACACATGCACAAGTGTTTTGCTGGTGGTGTTCTGAAGTTCCTATAATGATCATGTCCCTTAAAGACAGTCTTAGTGTTTTAGACAGCATTTAGAAATAGGCCTTATTTCTTTTTCCCAAAAATACAAGAGAAATGTCAGCTTTAAAATGTATAGTGTAATGGCATAATATGCTGACTTTAATATTCATTAATGCTGTCTTCTGGCTCTGTATTTAAATTATCCTCACCTATCACTCTGACACCACTTAGCCTCTTAGCAGAGTATTCAAATACAATAAAAATACAAGAAATAAAAAGAGACTACCTTGGGTTTCATATCCTCAGATCAATGAAAGCAGCTTCACATTATTTCGGTTGAAATAACTCTAACTGACAGCAGCTGCAAACTTGAACCTGGGAGAGAGAAGAGAAGCAGCCAGCATAGCAAGTTCTCTGCATTGTAATCTCTGCAAATTTCTGAGTAGCAAACTCATTTTTCTCACAGTGTTGGCCCTCTCTGTTCAAGATTTTGCTGTTTTGTCCATGTCATGCACTGTTCTGAGGTTTCCCGGGCAACTGATTTAACACCTGAGTACAGCAGTAAACACAGCAGCAGAGCAGGGACACAGCATAATCTTTTTTTAATATATATTTTTTTTTCTTGGGTTTAGTTCAGTGCTGGCCTGAGACTGATACTGCTTTTGCTGCTTATTTTTAAATTGAGCGGTTTAGTGGCATCATGTCTCCTTTCACAATTACATCTATCCTTCCTCCTGTCTTAAGAAAGAAAAAAAACCCACCAAACTGTTCCTTAGTGTTGCTTTTTAGCTTCCTCACTATATTTTTCATTTGCCTCTATGTGGTGCCTTTCTGAGTTTTGCTCCCCATGGGGGTGCTAACTTTCCTCCTAAAGTCAGCAGTCCATAGAGCACTTTCCTGTGTGTGCTAGGCATGGCATTTCCTGAAGGGGGGAGAAAATACCAAATAAAGGGATGTTCCTACCATTTTAAGCATTTTATAAATGCAGATGTAAAGTTATGCTCTTAAATTTATTGCTAAGTGCATGCAAGGATGACTCAGTTTCCAAAATACTTAGCATTCACCATTTCTGCTGAGAACTGTGCAGCTTTGAAGTTCAAGTTACATGTCTGGAAGTTGATAAACAAGTTCCATGGGCAGCTGTTTATGGGAAATCTTGGCAGTTGCATTTATAGCTCATTTATACTAAGTCTGGTTCACACCACCATGATGGGTTAGTAAAATGAGGTTCAAAAGCAATAGCCATCCCATTAATAAACTGTTAACACTATCTTTTTCCTGAAAGATTAAATTATTGGACTTGGTAGAGCTAAAATAATCTTCTGGCCCTATATGTGGTGCTGAGAAACTTCTTAATGGGCTACATATAACCAGCTGCCTTAAAAACAAGGTTTAAATATGGGGCAGAGTGTACACACCTAGTGACTTAGATCTTGGTGGGGTGTGTGTGTGTCTTTGCAGATCTGAAACGGGCAGCCCAGACCACAGTTCTTCAACTATTGAACAGGAATTAGCTGCACTTGACTCTGAAATGACCCAGAAGCTAGTCGAGCTGAAGGAGAAGCAACAACAGCAACTGCTAAATCTCCGACAGGAGCAGTATTACAGCGAAAAGTACCAGAAACGAGAGCACATTAAGCTGGTACGTTTGTTATGTCATCTGCTTTTTAGTGATCTCAGGGTGAGTAATGAAAGCAGCATGACATTATAATTAAGTGGGGCTTCCTCTTACTCTGAGTACATTTCAGAGCTTGATTTCCCTGTGGTCTACTGCAATTTCAAGGGGTGTTGTGTCACTTTGTCACTAACACCTCCAACAACTTGGAAGGCTTTGGATGGAAGGCAGAAAGGCAACAGGATTATTACTACTGCCAATGCAGAGTCCTTACCTCTCATTATGCAAGTCTCAGTTTGCTGCAGCTTTTGGATGATATTCCTGTTTCGTTCTGCCACTTTTTAAAACATACAACACTCAAGGAGGCAGGATTAGCTGGAAAATAAATTGAAACACTATGAAAATAAATAAATGAAAATAGATTCAAACATTCCCCAGGGCAAAGGGTTGTGCCAAACAGTGTTCCTGTTGCATATGAATACTTTAAGGGGATGCAGGACATAATCTGTATATACTGAAGAAATATTTTGCCTCCATCAGTCCAAGCCAGCTTGTGTTTTTACAGCTGGAGTTTGGCTGACAACTACAGCAGGATCATAGGCCCTCTGAGCAGAAATAGAGGAGCTTGGGCAGATGGCAGCTGATGCTGATGGATATTCTCAGGCAGAAAAGAACATTTTTAAAGGGTGTTATGGGAGTGCAAACTGTCAGCTACAGACAATCCTCTCTCAGTTTTTTTCTATTGTATGATATTTTGCCTCATTACTGTTGGGTGAAGTGATTTGTCTACTCTACCCTGCCATCCAAAAATAGCAGGTCAGAGGAGTGATATGTGCGCATATCACTCAGCAAGGCCTTTTCACAAATTCATTCCCATGGATCATAGCACAGAGCTGCGGTTCCCAGGTGGTGCACTGTTTATCACCAGTTGTATGTGAATCACAGCTGCTCCAGTGTGGGTGCATGGATGTGGTTACCTGTGCCACAGGGAGAGAGTCCACATTGAAGTAACAGTTGTTGGCTGCATCTCAGAGATTTTAATTTTTATAAAAATGAACCACTTTGGACCCACATAGTTGGGCTTATATTGTAAGCTAGCTCATTTCTCATTTCAAAATGGGAAACGGCATTTCTCAAAGCAAAGTTACATTTTCAGCATTGTCCAGTTAGGTAGTGTCAGGATAAATTGATTTTTTAGCACAGAACCTTCGGACAGTTTTCCCTCTGAGCTGCGCAAGAGTTAATATTCCAATTAAAATCTGCTTTGCAGCTGAGAGATTCTTTCTGATATCTTTCTTTTAGAGGAGAGCTTATTGTCAGTATCTTTCTTCTTTTATCTAAGGAATGAAAAGCTGGATCAGACTAGCTAGGCATTATTATACATTCTCTGGTTCATCATCCTGAGAGGATTATTTATAGAATCAGACTTAAACTAGAGGGGGTGATCAAACCAAACTGGTCCCATCTCTCACTTTAATTCACCATTCATTGAACTTGCACACAAGCCCTGTCCATGTGTCCTTTCCCGTCAGCATCACCACCACAAGCACGCTTTTTGTTAGCAGTTCCAGCACAAAAGGGATCGGACCCAGTGCTGCACAGCAGGTTTCAAACCAAGAACTCAGATTTTTTGAATCCATGATTCTGTGATCAAAATGTAGGCTATGCTTATCTATGCTTAGCTTTCTTAGCTATCATGCATGAATTTTCAATATCCACCTGACCACCCTGAAATCCAAGCTGTTCCATGTAATAATGCTCAATGCAAGAGGAATGTTTTCAGCACTCGCAGAAAACCTTGAATATTCAGCGACGCAGGAATTCAGTTCGTAATTTGTATTGTGTAAATTCAGTTTGTGACCATTTATGAATTATCATAGGCATTTTAATTCCTAGCAAAGCTAAAATCTGCAAAATATATTTTGGTTTTACATTTAATATTCTGAAACTATGTCACCTTGATGTACAGAGAAGTGGTAGTTTCTGTGTAAGTTGGACATACGCAAGTCTGGCTGAACTCCAAAATTTAAGAATGCTTTTACACTGATAAGAATGTTTACTGACTTCTGATCATTACTAATTAATCAGGGAATGGTGTAACACTTTCATGTCTGCTACAGACTTTTGAGGAAACTTAGATGCATGTGTGATGTTTAGCTTAAAATACATATTTTTGTTTCTTGGGATTTTTTTTTTAGCTTATTCAGAAGTTGACAGATGTAGCAGAGGAGTGTCAGAACAGCCAGCTAAAGAAACTGAAAGAAACATGTGAAAAGTAAGGTGCTATTCCCCTTACAATTGATTGCTACTCCATGTGGTTTTTGTTTAGATCCATTTTGAACTTGCCTTTATTTTTTATGCTTTAGAGAAAAGAAAGAATTGAAGAAAAAAATGGACAAGAAGAGGCAGGAGAAGATCACAGAAGCAAAGTCCAAGGATAAAAATCAAATGGAAGAGTAAGCATATCCCTAGATACATATCCTTATGTGTTGCGAGGAGACAAGATTTTTCACAGCTGGAAAAATCAAAGAAAAGTCTCAACCCTAAATACAAGGCAGCTTTTAGTCAGACTGCAATACCTCACCAGAGCAGTGGAGTCCTCCTTACTTCCACTGATACTAATTTAATTCTTGGTGGCCAAGAAGGCCAACGGCATCCTGGCCTGTATCAGAAACAGTGTGGCCAGCAGGAGCAGGGAGGTGATTGTTCCCCTGTACTTGGCACTGGTGAGGCCGCACCTCGAGTACTGTGTTCAGTTTTGGGCCCCTCACTACAGGAAAGACATTGAGGTGCTGGAGCGTGTCCAGAAAAGGGCAACAAAGCTGGTGAGGGGCCTGAAGCACAAGTCTTATGAGGAGTGACTGGGGGAACTGGGGTTTTTTAGTCTGGAGAAAAGGAGGCTGAGGGGAGACCTTATCGCTCTCTACGACTACCTGAAGGGGGGTTGTAGTGAGGTGGGTGCTGGTCTCTTCTGTCAGGTGGCTGGTGACAGGGCGAGAGGAAAGGGCCTCAAGTTGCGGCAAGGGAGATTTAGGTTGGATATTAGAAAAAAGTTCTTTACTGAGAGGGTTGTCAGACATTGGAATAGGCTGCCCAGAGAAGTGGTGGAGTCACCATCCCTGGAGGTATTCAAAAAGTGCGTAGACGGGGTACTCCATAACGTGGTTTAGTGGGCATGGATAATGGTTGGACTTGATGATCTTGAAGGTCTTTTCCAACCGAAATGATTCTATGATTAATTTCCTGGGACTAATCTAATCTCCTGTTCTGTGAGTCTTGAGAGTCTGGGTCAGCTGCAAAGGTGCTGATGTGTGGTATGGGGACATGCCTATGAGTGGCACGACAGAGCGATTCACCAAGATGCTGTTAATCCAGATGCCTTTCCTCTGAGTATAAATAGACTTAGTGGCTTCAGTTCCTGCAGGGTTTGATTTCACCTTAACTTAGGTTTTTATTTGTGAGTTATCTTTTCTTCTTATCTCTGTTAAAGCTGCTCTCTGGAAGAAATAGCAACACCTTGGAAGGTTTGCTTTACTTCTGTGGTAAATTCACCTCAGATGCTGTACTACTGATTCTCCTCCAGTGACAGTGTTACACAGTGTGCAGTCACTTTGGGTGGAAGAGAGAGGAAAGCTGAACTCTGTGGGTGCAGTTTCTGTGAACAGGGACAGGAATATTAATTTCATTTATGCACCACCAGATGATACAAACTGTAGTTGTACAAGTTGATTATATTCTTCCCAAGGGCACAGTGTCTAGGTTTGTCCTCTTTCATTTGTTTTGGCAAGCAGCTCAAAAAGAAAATGGAGCATTTTAATCTTGCACTGTTTGCTGGGATATTCTTCTTACTAGTCTTTACTTTAGTAACATTTAAGGACAGTTAAAAATACAGGAGGAAAAAAAAAAGAAAAAATCTAGAATATCTGAGTTTTACTAAGTAACAAAGACACAACTATGTTTGGTTTTCTACAGGTAAAAAGGTTTATACAGGTTTTGGAGCCTCTCAGCATATAATCTGTGTATTTGGTAACACTGAAAGGTCACACACACACACGGAACTGCATCAGATAATTTAAGAATCAATATTATAGAATTTTAATAAACACCCTAGAAAAAAGATAACAAAATGAGAATAACTTATTATGCAAAAAAAGGGAGAAATACTTAATATGGTTAGACCTCGTCAGAGGGCATGGAAGTCATATTAAAAAAAAGTAGTTAGTCATTATGAAAATGTTATAGCAAGTAAAAATCAATCGCAATAGGAAATGATTTGCTGAGATGTTAATGAGACACTAGTGAGAAAGGCTCAGAAACAGCCAAGTAGAAATTCTTTGTTGTTTTCTTTTTATTTTTTTCTCGTTTTTTCCAAGGGCTTTTTGCCAGGCTTTTCAAAGAGCCCTTGGGAAAGGTGAGATGGGAACTACAAGGGAAACTCAGCTGTCCTCTGTCAAGTGACACAGTTTGTCCTCACTCTTGCAGTAGGACAGAGAGTAGCGAGACCTTCTGGTGAATCCCATTAAAGTCATCCGGGCTAGGCTGGTTTTTATTTAAAGCTTTTACACAAATTTGGGAAAGAATATTACACAGAGATAATACGTTGTAGTGTTCTTAATTGATTTTTCTAATTCCTACATGCACCCAGGGCTTGTGTAACTACCTAAACCCATCAGATCCTAGTGCCACCTGGACAGCAATTCATTGTTCTTGACTTAGGCAATTAGGTTTTAGAGTACTGTCCTGAATCTGGTCAACTCAGGTATCCACAAATTGTTATTTTATGTGCAATTATACCTTTGGGGGATCTCATCTTCAGCCTTTGACCAATGGTTACCTAGTTAACTATCTCACAGAGTCACTTAAAGTTCAAGTATTTCCTCCAAGTTCAGCTTTATGTGGTTTACACAGCAAAGCTGGGGACTGAAGTCAAGTCTGCCCTGCTCTTTGTGGGAACTTCACCATTGTCTCTGAAATGTCACCAGCAGTATCTGCTTGCTGACAGAGAACATTTCTCTACTATATGATGTGCCACAATGTGGCAGTGTGCATCTACTGATGATAGTGTGCTCTCCTAGCCTGACATTTGGGGCCTTAAGGAACACCACCATCACTTTGAAGATGTGGCAGTACCTATGGGAAAAGTCTGTTGTGAAAGAGCAGGGGGGTTCGTTGTGGTAGGTCATGGGGAAGTCTGAGCCCTACATACGAAAAAGATGCAGCCTGTTACAAAAGACACAATCAGGAAGCGGATAAAAGTTAAGTAGGCTGATCCCTACATTCAAAACATAGCCTTACTTATTTTGTAAGGAGTTGGGGGGGGATTAAAAAATATTGGTGTGATCTTATTGACTACAATAACTTGTTGTGCTTGTCCCCAGAGAGAAGACGGAAATGATTCGATCATATATCCAGGAAGTGGTGCAGTACATAAAACGGGTATGTCAGGCCATATGTTTATTTTTCATTTGGGGGGGTAAAATGTCAGCTTTCATATTTTAGGTCATACTAAACTGCAGATTCTAAGCTATGGTATAAAGATTCTGCAAGTGCTGATTTTTAACAGATGCTGTGTAGACTTCATTTCACATTCCAGTTAAAGGAAAACTGGAATTTCAGGCAGATCTTCATTAATTGTTAGTCAGTGTTTGGAGGATGGTGCTGAGAGGGGCAGATTTTAATACACTTATGATTTCATCTTTGAATATATTGTGTTTATTCATGGAAAATGTACCAATTTTTTTAATTGGCTTGCTGTCTCATGAATGCAAAGATTGCATAAGGAATTCTGAAAGTCAATAAACATTTAATTGCAGAGTATATTTTAACCTTAATTACATTTGTACAGTTACTGAAATGCAAAAAAACATTCTATGAGCTCTGTAAATACAAGTCAAAGAATTTCATTACAGGTGTTAGCTTTTCTGAAGTTACAGGTGGTTTGCACTGGGCTGAAAGTATGCACCGCAGTGTTTTGATGTGTGAAATCACTATGAAACATATGCCACTATTGAACGTTCTCTTAATTTCAGTGCAGATAGTTCACTTCAAAAGTTGGCCCATTTTTGCTCACAGAGGCCTTGATTCACGAAGCAACCTAGAGAATTAGCAACTGAAGTATGCTTAATTCCTGTTGGAGTCAGACACATGTCTGAGTACTTTATTAAATGAGGCCCAAATTTTATCAGCTTGTTCATTTAGGACTCTAGGATGCAAATCCTCTTCTTCTGGGAACAGGGACCATCTCACACAGCTTGTACAATAAAAGCTAAAGCAAAATTATATGACTTTTAAAAATGCATTATGCTTTTAATATCATTTTCTAGTAAGTCCCTTTAGACATTTCTGTTTCTAAATCCCATGTGTGACATCTGAGGTATATCGTCCACACAGAACTGTTAGAGCAGTTGTGCTCAGGGATGCTTGTGACAATGGTGTGTAAGTTTATATTAGAATTATTCATAGTTTTGATGATAATATTTTAATTTTGATGGATGAAATATTTGTTGGGGAAGAGGTGGGAAAGTAAGGATGTGCAATCTCTAAAAAAGATTCTCTGCTATTTTCTTGCAGCTAGAAGATGCTCAGAGTAAAAGACAGGAGAAACTTGTAGAAAAACACAAGGAGATTCGTCAGCAAATACTGGATGAAAAGCCTAAGGTAAAGAGTTTTTGAACATATGTTGTACTGCTAAAAAATGTCCTTCAGGAAAGAAAGTGTTCTTACAGCAGGTAGGCTGATCTTTAAACATGAGAAAGTCCATTCATAGCATCATAGCCATAGTCTCTAATATTCAGGATGAAAAAAGGTCAAGTAGCAGCCTAGTATGGAGCACCACTTCAAGTCCAGATATCATACAATGGGGTTTATTTTTCAGTATTCATGTTGTTAAAAAGCTTGCAGTGTAAATGGTGCTTCTGACCAGCAGAGTGTGCCCTTCACTCCATTGTGCTTTACCAGTACAAAACCAAAACACAGTTTACATTGAAAAGAAAAAGAGATATCTTTTTAGCATGCTTGCCACAGATACTTGTGATAATTGATGAGGATATATTTTTGTGGAAAACAATGAGCGTTTTCATAATAATAGTGCTTAATATTCTACATTGCTTCCTGGATTTCTTCTATTTGATTTTGTGCACTGCATCTACATGTAATATTCTGAAATACGGTTTTTGATCCTAAAGATTGCGGGCTGACTCTTGCTCCTAGTGAAGCTGGTGGTAGTTTTGCCATTGACTTCAGTGGTGAAGGTTCAGAGTCCTCCACTTGTACACGATTTTCCTGTAGGAAGACCTAGGTAACTATGTAATCAGACTTCTGTATGAAGGGAGACTTGTTTTCAGTAGAGTTCATATCCAAGTATGATTCTTCACCACCCATTGTGTTATGTCTGCTTTCATTTCGTTGCACTTGCTCCAATGTGTGTTCAGGCTTTACTTTTCATTTCTTGTCTGTGCCCACAGTCCTAATGTTTCCATGCTTGTATTACAGCTTGAATTCTAGCATTGAGCGTGAGCTAATCAGTGTTGTCATGTCATTTCTGTGAAATATCCAGAGTATAAATTAGGCTAAGGTCTGAATAGCTAGAAGTTTACAATAGTTTGAAAAAATAAAAATGTTTGCATTTCTGACTTTTACTCATCTTTTTAAAATCATGTTTATAAATAAGCTGGGACTTTTTGATGTCGTGGGCATTTGAGCATAAAGACTGTATGTAATATTATGTTTTATATTTGGTGCTGTAGGATCATGAGCTTCTCAGGCATGTGAACTAAAAAGGCTGGAATTTAAATGCTGGAATTTTAAATTTTGAAGGATAATCTGCTAGTACCTCTAACACTGGCTTTTCACAAATACTTGGGCACTTGATTACTTCTCTGTGTCTATGTCCTTTTTTTCTTGATTTTTTTTTTTTTTTGAGTTATTGATTTACTGAGAAGTAGCATAAAGCACTGAAAATTTGTCACTAAGGACTTGGGTTGCATTTTGAAAATTGTGCTGGACTGGTAGTGTTAGACTCTTCCATCAGCTGTCCACGTGCCAAGCATTGGGTCATGGCACAGAGCAGCTCCAGATCCCTTGTCTTCCCCTGCATCTGGCCATCAGTTCAAGTGCTGCAGTAATCAGCGCTCCTCAGTCAGGGCTCTCAATTTCTCCTGAGAAAACCCTCTGCAGTAATGTGCCTCACAGGGCCTGGCTGCAGTTTTTTTTTTCCTTTCCCACATACTGAAATGGGCAGACTTTCCTGAATTTATGGTGGTATGTGCCTCTTGCTGGCATGAGAGGATTTAGGCAAAACATAATTACTCATTTTATTAAGTCTGGTTTTATGTTTTACTTCATGTTCATATTTCATATCCATATTTGCTTCCCTAGTGATAGGGCGTATGATATAAAATAGATCAAACGATTTCCCAGCTGAGAACCACCAATGTATTTTATGCAAACAGCAGCCTTTCTAGGGGCAGCTTTTTTCACAGGCTACTCTCTCGTGCTTCAGTATTCAAACGCCCACTAAAATTTATGCTAGCTGTGGTAAAAGGTTTTTCTGGCAATATCAACTCAGCCCCTAAACAAAGAGTTTAATATATTAAGAGGGAAAGAATTTTTAGTATTTTTACCACTAATACCATTGGAGACAGATTTGCCGTCATCAATCACTGTCATTTGGTTATTTATTACTGACTCACAGTTTGTTGTGTTATGACTTTGTGCACAGCTCTGCCATAGCCAGGAAGAATATCATTTCACAAAGTGTTGCCAACAGACTGCCATACCAGTGAGATTTTTTCTAAAGTATGAGTTCGCAGCTTCCTTTGTTGTGGTGTGTGTAGGTCACCAAAAGAAAATTTGCCTTAGAGTGCTGACATTTTAGACAACAGCTTATAGAAACTGCACAAACTGGATGCAAATTGGTTCCCTGTGCTGGAGGCAGATGACTTGCATTTTGTTTAAATTATCATGTGTTTAGATGAAAGTACTTAACTCAGGACTGATTTACACCTTTAAACCCTGCCTCTCCCTCATATATATAATTTCTTTTTAACATTTGGATGTGAGACTGTTTTGCAGCTTTCATTTGCAGGGCTATAGTATAATAAAAAGCTTTTTTTCTTACATATGAGTTGGAGACTTTACTTCCTGAACTGATACTTTCACGCAAAAGGTTGGAAATAGTTCTTCAGCTTCTTCTGGTTCTGCGGAAGTCAGTGTAGGCATTGTCTTTAATGAGCCCAAAAGGTCATACCATATCTGTGTAAGTAACAAGGCTGTCTTTATGACAAACTAATCTCTGATGCTGTAGAAACTAGAAATTGAGTATTATCATCAAATCTATGTGTGTATGTATGGAAACAGGCCAGCCACTCCCACAAACATGTTTGGAAAAGGAGACTATCACCTAATTAAGAAGTCAAATACTGACTGACTCTAGGTCAAAAAATTTCTGACTTGCCATTTTAGTGAAAGCACAGCAGAAACAAAGTTCAAATGCTCTCCTGCCGCAAACTTTTTCCTAACACCATCATTACCAGACAAAGCCATACTTATTTTCTTTTCTCTCACTCCTTTTTTTCTTGCGTTATCTACTGGCAGCTTTATTATCAGCAACAGCTTGTATTTTTTTTCTTCCCCGTTCTAATTCTTTGTCTCCTCCTCTTAGTCATTGATACACATTAAGCTTGTCCTGTCCTTATCTTCTTCCCCTTGGGCATCTCTTGTGCATGCTGTGGAGACTGCTGTAGAAAGGCAGCTCTTTACACCGCAGTACTGAATTCTGTATGTTAGAGCAGTGTGTGATTTTAGATTCTCCACTACAGCGTGTGTCTGGCACTTTTCATCTAAGGACAGAGGAGTGCATCGAGGATGGGCCTGGTGATTGCATCTCAATTTCTTTGTCCTTGACAGCTTGTGCATCAAATTAAACATAAATCAAGTGCATTTCCTTCCCTCCCTACCCTTGCCTCCAATTTCATTGTAATTACAAAAATCAGTACACGTGAGACATGACAAGGAATTAATTATTTTTCTGAGAATCAACTCAGTTACAGTAAATAGACCCAAGCCTCACCTAATTGAAATCAATGAGACTTTTGTTATTCATGCTCATCAGTCAGAGTTACACTTAAATCTCAGTATAATAGCTGAGACTCCTGTGCTCTTGCAGTCAGCTCTTGCTCCCAGCCAAGTTAACTGGACTCTTTTGGCTTCAGTGGACCATATTCTTGCAGCCCCAGCTGTCAAGGAATATGTAACTCATGTGGTTCCTCGTTTTGTAGCCCATGTTCATGTTTCTGCTCACACCTACTCTACTGTTCACAACCCCAGCTTAGCCAAGGCTTGCCAGATGGAATGGTCTCCTGTAGAGATGTGGAAAATGGCGTTATTCAGGGTGAGGCTTTATCTGTGGGAAAAGGTCCAACGTCCAACAGATCTACAGAGGCACCATAAGCTGTGCAACCTTTCTTCTAAGTGTTCCATCTCTGTGGTCTTTCAAATGAATGAAGAGAATACAGCCTTAAGATATAAAATCCCTTTTCCTCCTCAAAAAGTATAATGAAAACAATTTTGAAAAATTAAATCAGTTCTTGGTAATGGAAAATATAAGCATCTGATGCATACTAAGTCACTTTCAGAGAACATAAAATTATTATCTCCCAATATGACATGTGTTATTAATTGCACCCAATGGGAGTTGGCACTTCTACATCCAATCAATAATTAACATTAGCACTGTACCTGAAAAACTTATGGGGACATAAAATGATACATGTTCAAGTTATAGAACAAATTAACAAGATGCTGATCCTTTACAGCAGTAAGCCTCTCATAACTCCAGCCTTCTTTCCGTTACGTAGGGCTGCAAAGGACCTCCAAGGTCTTTCTTCTTGGGGCTAGCTGCTTTTACAAACAATCACATATCATGTAAGCCTATTAATGAAACGGTGCTGGACAGTGACTACTTCCTTCTGCGTGTTATCTAGATGAAGATATTTGAAAACCCAATGAATGATTTAATGGATTTCGGATCGGTGCTTTCTGATTTCTTAGAATATCTAAAAACACATTGAACTTTGCGAAGGTTACAGCTTGTCATATGTGCTTTAGGTAAAACTTTGTGGTCGTCTTCATGCAGATAGTGTCATTGAGTTAAACGGAGCTGTTACTGACAAAAGAGTCAGCAGTATCACTGCTCTAACTTTAGAAGGAAGTCAAATACGGCAAATGTAATTCACAGCACTTTTAGATTTTATTTCAGTTAACCTCAGAGCTGCTCTATTAGCTCATCTGGAAGAGAGCAGCTCTTAGGAACTTTAATGACTATTCCAGTGTCATTTCAGCTCACTGCATAATTCACAATAACAATGCACTGTCCACCACAATTCCTTTTTTATTCTTTACACCTCTGTAGGAAGCCAAACTGTCTTTTGGGCTAGCTGCACTTAATTCAAACACTTCCAAACGCATTCCAGTTCAACCACAGGCAACTCTTCAAGAATTTTGGGGAAGGACTTTGGAGGAAAAGGTTATTTCAGTTTACTGAGTTTCATGGGACATTGCATTGCGTGGATTTGGATTGAACGGGGGAAAGTTGCCCTCCTAAAGTAGTATTCAGACTCATTGCAAAAAGACATGAAAAAAAATTAGTTGATAGCCAGTGTAACATTTGAAAAGTTCTCCTTTTATCTTCTCCCTGTTTAGGTAAAAATTATTTCTTTCGTTAGTTCATTCAATTTACACATTTCCAAAGTTTAAAAAGAAATCTCTTGCATCTGTGGCTGCCAAGCTAAAATGACTGATGGCATTATGTGCCAAAAAAGCAGAGAATTAAGAGGATTGAAATAATTTACTGTTTGTTTCACTGTTCAGCTTTGGGGTTTGGTGCTTGTATATTCATCAGAGGGGAATAATAAAATGCTTCTCTGCCTCATTAAATGGGCAACAGCATGGAGAAATGAATGGAATTTTCTTAGCCTCAGTGAGCAACAAATATTTAAAAGGAATATTTAAAAAAAAAAATCTAGACTGAGATTTCCAAATCTCCCTGTGACTTGATCTGGCATCTTCCCACTTCCGGACCAGAGCTTGCATTTAAATTGAAAGATGCAGTTTTCATGGACTATTCACTTGAGGATCTTGGCACTTTACTCAGCACCTCTCAGCATCAAGTCCTAAGTGACAATCAGCCTAATTATCTAATAAGCTTTGAGTAGCTTAAGCCCTGATGTTTTTTTAAACGTTTTATTAGTGCAATTGCTAAGCAGTCTCAGTTGCAGAGTATTTTGGGGGGGGAAGCTAGGGTTGTCTCTTTTTTTCTGTTTCTCCCAGTGGATAAACACTGCAGAATGTTTAGAATGTGCAGAAACACTTTCAGCCTATAAATTGAGTAGTAAATAATCCAACTTCACTCGTTAAAATTAAATAGGCTGACCTTTTTCCTATGCCAGCTTTATACCAATAAAACTCCCTTAAGTTCTGCGAAGTGACTAGCTCATCACTAGGCCTGAGATCAAAAGACTTCAGTCCAAATAACAGGATGCTCAAAGGATTATTTTCGATTAAGACCTTGCTTGCTTGCTTGTTTAGATTTTTTCTTCACAAATCCACATTTTTAATGATTGTTTATTTTTCCAGTGGAATAAGTATTACAGTGTGAGAAACGGATATCAGGTCACAAAAGATACATCTAACAATCTGAGGTGTTATTTATTGTGTTAATTAAAATGTGCACATACACGTATGTCTTGGGAACACTAACTTTCAAATCAACAGCATCACATTTCCAGTGTGAATATGCAAAATGCTTTTTAAATTTATTTTAATGAATTCTGATATCACTTTCTTTAAATAAAAATGTCACAAATCATTTGTAGGAAGAATGTAAGCATAAAGAAATATTTTAATGAATGGGACATGAGGGAAAATATGAGAAATTTAGGTTGGAGTTTATTGATAAAGGGTGATATTTTTCTCATGTGGATCATTCTACTGGAATTCAGAGAAAATCTTGGGTTTGATCTGGAGCTGAAAAAAAATAGAAAATAAATTATTTGGAAGGACAGACTTTTTTTAAGTTTTGCATTAGTGTAAATCAAAAGGAACTTTATGAAGTTAGCAGAGTCATTGTTGATTTAAGCTGATATAAATGAAGGAAGAGTATGGTCCATAATGGAGGTCATATGGCAGACAGATTTGATGTGTGAAGGT
Source organism: Harpia harpyja (assembly GCF_026419915.1). Lineage (NCBI taxonomy): Eukaryota > Metazoa > Chordata > Aves > Accipitriformes > Accipitridae > Harpia > Harpia harpyja. The sequence continues at coordinate 53,705,554 of NC_068943.1, forward strand.
CAGTGAGATTTCCCTGGATAACATGCTAATAAGAACTGTGAGGGTTGTTTTTTTAAGAAAAGTGATTTCAGAATCCAGCTACCATCTGTGGGCAAAAGGGTTCACAAAATTTTTTTTTCTTTTTTTTTTTTTGTTAAGGAAAAAAAGGCACAAATTGAGAATTCTTCCTGAAAAAAAAGAAACCTCAGTGATTTTTTTTTTTCTAATTTACACAAGTGAATCTGTTCCTTATTTTACCCATCTCAGATAAGCACTTGGCTCATGTCTCAGCCCACTGTGGTTAATTATTTAATTAGCCTTCCTGATACATGTAAGAAAGACAAAATTCAGCTCAGACTGTCCTGTGTTCCCAGCTGTTCCCCACTGCTTTCCAGCTTTGTGTGATATAGCCCAACACTGAGAGAGGTCCCCATTACTCAAAAACTCCCACCGGGCTGGAGGGAAAGCAAAGGTAACTCCGTATACCCAAATTCAGAGGCAGCATCCCTCAGCTTCCCTCCTCTCCTCAGTAGAAAGTACAGCTGCACCCAAAACAGTCCAGTCTTAGGACAGTGCAAAGGTACATGTTTAAGAGACCTCTTCAGCTTTCAGAGAGGCATCCAGCTTTGCATCCACCAACGGCCACAGCAGCACAGGGCAGCATATGGCATCCAAACTGCTCCGCCAGGGCAAGCTGCATGCTTTTACTATCCTTGTTGGCTTCTGCAATATCATGGAGGTGTTGGATGAGAGGACAGATTAGCCCAACTGGGTATGAATAATAAGCAATAAATGTGTTGTTATTTACCATTATGCCAGTAAAAATATGTGTGTCCCTGATTCATAGTGGACCACTGCAATGATGATCCATCAAAAGGACAGAACAGACCATGTTTTCTTGCAGTTGGGGTCATTGTTTCAGAACACCATCGCCATGTGCAAACAAACCCACTTGTTAAAAGCAAGAAAATTACTTGCATTTATACAGTAACTGATTTTACAATACTGCACTGTTGCTCTAATTCTCTTACATGCTTAATTTGCATTAGAAAGCAATTCAGTTAAAGGGAGGAAAAGGAAGTAATAAATTGCCATTAAAATGATCGGCTGTGTAATAAACATTGAAAAGTAAAAACTGTATTTTCTCCCTTTGTGACATAAATCACTAAAGTAGACCTAACTTCTAATTTTAACATTTGTGAATAGTTAATCCTTCTCAAAACAAGTGAACTTCCTGTGCAGAGAGGAGCACAGTGTGTTTTACCATAGATTGAAGAGAAAACTGGGAAAAGGATGTGAAAAATGAATATATACCTGCTTTCTGCAAAGTCGAGCACATTGTCTCTGCAGGAGATGCTCCTTTGTGTACTGTAGGTGGCTAAGGCTGACAAGAAAATACCGACTTGGAATGAATAGTGTAACATTAAAAAGCTTCTTATTTGCTCTCTGTAGCCTCTCAAAGGCTACGTTTGTCTGCACTGTCCTGTTCTCTGCTCAACTGTAGAGCACATCTGTTAAGGTTAAAGCAAAATGCCAGCTGTCACTCAGTAAGCTGCGCTGCTGTGACCCACTCCTGCACTCACTGTGGTTTGGCAATTATTGCTTTCCGCAGCAAAAATTTCCCAAAGTGTGGACAGGTGGCCAGCAAGCTGCAAGGTAGCAACTGCCCGTGAGAAAAAAGAGCACGAAACTAACTGGTCTGTTAACATTATTATCTCTGAAATAAAAACAACTGGAAGTGATGTGACAAAGTTTAAGAGGCCAGGGACTGCAAATGTTTTGTGTCAGGATGTTTAGCTTAGACTATGCAATATTTAAACCTGACGAGAGAAGTCCCTGCTAGGAAAATAATTGTGATTCTGCAAAGACAAGTGCTTTGCATGCTAGATCTTCAAGTGAGCAACAGGGCACCAACAAGCTGTTGACTCCTCTTCACCTTTTCATGAGCTGGTATAGTACTCTATGAAAATATGTTATAAAACATAAGCTAAATTATGCATGGTGTGTACATAGTATATTTGAAATGCATGTTAGCACGGACACACAGACACTTCAAATGTGGTGCATATATAGCATCTTACACACATGTTCATCACTCTAGGTTGGAGTCAGATTGAACAAGAAATGCCACAAAGGCAGAACCACATGCTCTTATACAACTGCATTCATCATTGAGCAACAGCAGCAACATACTTGTTAATTATCAGACCTTCAGTGCAACATGACAAATGACAAGAGATTCAGTTTGACACAGCTAATGGAAAAATGTTAAAAGAAATATTAATGCTTGATACATGAACTCATTAGAGGGATGTTTTAAAATGCATGAAAGGGGGAAAAAATATGTTCCTTAATGAATAGAGAAATCGTCACTGGTCCTGTGAAGATTGTAGTATATGAACAGCTTTGTATATTCAAGTTGTTTGTTAAGGTAGTGCTTACGTCTTTGTGCAGAATCAGTCTGCAAAGCAGAGCTGCTAATGAAAATAATACTGCATTTCTGTAAATGAGGTAGTAGCACACACTGCAGTACACGCTAAAGATGCAGGTTGCTTTTATTAGTACATTCATGACAAGGTGGGTGCTGAGTTTATCTTATTTACAGTGTGACACTTCAGGACGATAAATATACTAGTAGAAAGGGTGACAGAAATAACAACAGTAGCGTGAGAGTTTCAAAAGTATACAAGGATTAAAAAGTATATTTAGAATCATGAAGAAAATCCTAATTCTGTTGGGGGTGGGGGGTTGTTTGGTTTTAGAAACAACAAAAATTTCCGCAACAAGAAAACACTGTTTTGAGATGCAGTATCTTTCCCAGCAGTTTAGGAATACTGAACTTGGTAGGGGAAGAAAACCCTGTACATCCGGAAGGGAGAGAAAGTGTATTCCCATCCATGGTGACAGGGAAACTAGCATCTCAGCCACGTTTCAGCATGTACTTCCAGTGCTACATGGGTGCAGATTTCAAGGGTCTGGCAGCCCTCCTTAGTAGCAGAATAGCTGGGAAAGATGTTTCCTGGAAAGACTACTTTTCATTAAATTTCTCCTGTGACTCATTTCCAACAAATCAGCATTTTCTGACAGTAGCTGCATATGATTGCAGTTGTTGCATAATACAGTAGTTGTGGATTATGATAGTATATAGGTTTGACTATAGTGACTCAGTAAGCTTCCTATTACTCAGCCATTGTTTGGAAGGAGGTTCTTGCCAAGAGATTGTGGAGTGTGACTAAGCACATAAACTACAGCTATGTACCTCTAAATGATCTCTCTTATGGTGTCCTAGAGATCTGTAAACTTTGTGTGGAATAAGTGGATGTGTCCAGGAAGGAGAAGCCTAATCCAGACATGGTTAGATACGCAACCCGGCTCAAGGATGGTCAAGGCAAAGTTTTAAACTCTTGTAACATTGGCTTTCCTGAGTGGTGGGTCCGGAGATCATTTGTAAGAAAATGTCATGAGGATGGTGGAAGTTCACAGTTTTCGGTTCTTTTTCTCCCCCTAAAAAAAATGAAAGAAAAATCAGAGTTTTGATGTTCATCTGATAGAAAATTTTTCTTTTCAAACCTGCTGAGTATGGGACAGGAAATCTCAGTCTTGGTTCATTCTATCCACTTTGCAGCTCTCCAGGTTGGCTTCTGGTTTGTAGAAATGAATGAAGACATTCACTAAAGAGAAAAGGGTTATCAGGCATACCATATCCTACTGATAATGGTAGGAGGTGTTTTCTGTCTTTTTTTTTCCTTCCTTCTATTTCTTCACTTTCCCACTTACTCAGTTTTACCTGCTCTCCTACTTGTCCTTCTCTGTCTTGCATCGAGATTCTTTTCACAGTGTGTCATTTCTTTTTAATACTCTTTCCATAGACTTTCTTAACTTCTTACACTCTTTCCTCCCCCCTGCCTCTTTGCCACTGCTTGCTGCTATTAAATTGCAAGGAGTATCTACAAGAACTTGTAGGAATAGTGTTTCTTTCATATTAAAAGACACATTTGAAGAAGAAGCTTGAAGGGAAGAGGTGTTAAAGAGCTGCTGTGACGTGGTCTGCATGTCTGAGCTTGACTGTGTATGTGGAACATGTTCCAAAGTCTTCCATCAGATGAAAGATATGATACACAAGTTCCAAAGATGTATGAAAAAATAATCATTCATTAGTGCCCCAAAACTGGTGTAACAGGAAAAGTATTATTTAAAGTGAAAGCAATGAAGAAAACCTCAACCGAAACTAGAAGACAACAGGAAAAAAAAGTGATAGTGAGCCTAAAGAATTTAGATTCAAGATTGAGAACTAGTGAAGACTTCAGGGAAAAAATGAGAAATGTAGATGAAAGGCTCTTTACTAGGAAATGAAGTATAGATTCTTGGCTCATTCTCAATTATTACAATTTTCATTTTATATCTAGTCCAACACAGTAAAAAATGCAATGGAGTTGCATCTATCCAAGTGGCCATCTTGACTTCTCTGCTCAGAAGTCTGTGAGCCATAAGCCCAGTGGGCTTTATTCTGACAAGCAGTTTAATGATTCCAAGTTTATGCAACAGCATGCAACCAGTATGTTGCTGCAACCCATACGCTGCTGCACATTACGGCTACTGCTTGAGTTCTGACTGGTGATGTTCCGCTGGTATAGTTACAGTCACATGAGGAGGAAATGGGCAATTATAGTCTTGCTTTGGAGATCAAGACCAAGGACTGATGGAGGATTAGATGTGGATTGCTTAGCAATTGTGATAATTGCTGTCCCCAATGTGGAGATTAGTGGCAGATTTTGTATAAGGGGAGGGGCTGCTGGAACATGCGGCGTGTAGGTGGGCATGAGCAGCACAGTATTGATGACAACAGGGAGCTGGGCAGCGCTGCACTCAGTGCGCTGTCCGTGTCAAACTAATAAGAGAAATTACCAATAATTTGTCAGGTGTCCTGGATTCTCTGTTGTGTTCAGCCCGCTTCGTCAAGTTTTGCATGCATTGTTTGACATTTGCAATGCCGAAGCAAATGCAAAGGAAACTATTAATTAACTACAAACATATTTCCAGAAGGAGAGTCTAAATGACAGGTACATTCTGTTCGGCTGTGCAGCCCAGCGGTGTGGAAATAGGTGTGGTAAATAATGTATTCCCCCTCTCCAGAATGTGGGTCTAGTACATCCAGAAGTTGAATTTGCACAGTAGTGTCATATAGTGCAGAGGGAAGTGATCTGCTTACATCCATGCCCATATTGTTTCCCTCACTCTCCTTCTTTGGCCCCTTAAATATTCCAGTTGTAGAGGAACAGTACTAGCTCCAGAGACACAGAGCTACCCAATCCAAATCACCCCATGTCAGAGTGGTTGGGCCATTTTCCCAGCGCACAGAAGGGGGTTGAATCTTGTTAGGCAGAGCACAAGCTGAATGTCCTGAACACAGAAGTATTGGTAAAAGGCTCATAGCATGGATTTCCCTCCTTTCCTTGTGAATAGCCTGCATACCGTCTCCATTGCTGTGCTTTTGTTCGAAAGGGCCAGAGACACACAAAGTTTTGAAGTTAAAGATTGAATTTCATTGAATACAAAATGAAAACTTCTTAGCTTATATTTTCAGCATGAATAAATCAAAACATTTTTATATCAAAATCCTTCCCTATATGTTTGGGGTTTTTTTTCCTCTTTGGGACCTGATCAGCTATTCACGCAGTCCTATTCATTGTTCAAAGATAGTTTCCAGTAATATTCTACATTTCCTTTGATTTCTTTGACTCCTTTCTTAAAGCGAAGGTGACTGCTGACAAGCAATTATACACCAACTTTAGTGAAACAAACACCCTTGATTTATAAATCAAGGAAGCCTACTAAACCTTGCTTGGCAACAGAAACAGACCTCAATTAAGACAAGATAAAAACAGGAAAGCTAATTTCTGTGATACAGTAATACTACCCACTTTCTTTTTTTGCAAAATATACTCTGCAAATACATATCATAGAACAAACAAAATGCATATAGTAATGTACAGATACCCTACAGCACAATACAGCAATAATATTTTACAATGCATCTGATAGCCAGTTGCACTGAGATTCACATCTTCAAAGCCCTGGGAACAAGGAGGCATTACCATAACTGTAGGTAGCCTACATATAATTTAAATCTATGTAAATTCTTCCTGAGTGATGCTTTGGTTAGAGCAGGCTGTGTCCCAGCTCCACTGTTCTGAGGTACTGAATGGGCCCATGGGTTTGTGATCTGAGGCTGTGATTCCTGGTCTGCTACAGGGAAGATCAGATCTTCTGCACCCTGCATCTTCTGAAGATTAATAAATGAAGCATTGCTTATGAGTCAGGCTGTTACCTGTAACCTCACTAACCCTCTCGCGGTCGGTGTGAATCTTAGTCAAAAGGAAATTATAAGGAAATTTTAGATAGAGTAGATATAGTCCATTTGTTTATATTGATGAATATATGTGTCTGTGTATATCTAATAGTAAATATTTGGTTATGTATGCATATGCATGCATGCTCACTAGATATATTAAGAACATGCATATGCTATGTTTGTAGAGATTAGTTTGATATATACATTTTGGATGCATCTGTTAAATTACAGTTATTCACAGACTTGCAGGATGTAAAATTCAGTATTACAAAATTATATTAGTGACTTTAATACTGGCATGATCACCTTTCTGTTAATTACAGTCTGATTCAACCCCAATATTTTTTTCCTGTCCTGTAAAATTGCCTGCTTAATATTCTGGTTCCCTTCTGGAAAGACAATAAATGGGGAAAGAATTTTCTCCACACAGTGGGACCCTTCCTTGCCAGCAAACACAGCAAAATGGCATGAGGAAGGGGACCCCGGGCAGTGGGTTGATGGGAGTTAAAGGTGTAATGCCACATTGATCTGGTTTGATCAACCCAAGAGAAGGCAACACGCAGCACTGAACATCAGTGCATGCTTTTCACAGTTTAGGAAGGAGTCTGTGCTTGAACATGTCCAGGGTAGCAGCTGATTAGCAATTCAGAGGACCCATCTCCTTCCTTTCACTCCGTAGAAAACAGAATACTAACCTTCTAGCTCCAGTGCCTAAGTTAGACAACGTAAATTACCATCATCCCTGCTTATCTATATAGAACTTCCCTAATGCTCCTAAATTATATTAGGGATTTGTTAGGTTAAGCACATTTGAGATTATGACGTGTTTAGATAATAAGGGGTATATAAATGCAAATTAGATAGTAAATATAGGAGAAAGTCATGAAAAGAAGGTTTCATTGAGAATTAGCTGCTAGATAAATTCTCTTCTCAGCAATCTCCGTGTAAATTGCAGTGACTGTTCACTCCAAGGAGAGTCTTTGCAGTGCTTAAGCAAGTACCTGTTTCTAAATGCTCTCGTACAGAAAGAGCTGAAACATATTTATATCCTCACACCAAAGATTAAGACATAGTGAATAATGGCAGATTGCAAACCGGAGAGATGGATTGGCAGGGGAGAAGACAAGTGAAGCATCAAAATGTCATCATGCATTCATTATGTGCATGACTTCCCAGTTAATGTGTAGACTCTCCCCTCTTAATGGAACAAATCTGTACCTCTAGAGCTACATAAACCATACTGCCTAGAACTAGCTGCTCATGAGTTTATCTTTTCACTCCTGTTTATTGTGAATGCCTAGTGTGATAGCTTCCAAACAAATGGTCTCTTTCTTCCAATCACTTTCCTTTCTCATTTTACTAATGCAGAAATTTTTCATTTGCATTCATGTTTATTAATCTGGCATTCCTGCTTCCTGGGATTATTTAGATGCCTTGACCTCCCTACCTGCCACATCTGGTGTGGGAGATAGGGAAAGCTCTTTCTCCGAGAACTTCTTGTAACACAGTTCAGATTAATAGCGATAGTTTCATAGTTTGACATTCTTTATTATGTTGATACATTAATGAAACACATTTTCTGTTTCTACATTGAGGTTTTTTCTGCTATATTCTGATAATCAATTTTTGCTCATGCAGACAAGATGTACTAGACTTCTTACTGCCCTAATTATGTAATTACTGTATAACCACCATAACTTACTTGGTCATATAGTTGTGTAAGTACATTCACAGGCCAATCGAGGTCCTTTAGTGATTTGAACTCCTGCATTTTTCTTTGATTTTTATCTTTTGCTGAAGGCCTGTGTCCTAACATTTTTAATCTTCTTTACACACAAAGTACAAAAGCTTTGTAATGATCACCTTGACTGCTAATGCTGCTGTCGTCAGTGCTCATCTAGTTAGCCCCTTCCCAAGCCCATTTCAGTCAGATTCATTCATAGATTGTTGTATCATAAAAAATTAATGTTACTTTCTAGCTCCCAAAGGTACAGAAAATTGTTGCATTTAGAGTTGATAACATACTGTGAAAAAATTCTCCAACATCTTGTGTTGGTTTGTTGAGTTTATTGTCTGCCTCACTTGCAGAGTTACTCACTATGCAGAGGGCACTTATGAATGTCCTTTCTGTGGTGACTTACTGGTTGTTTTCCTGGCGGTAAATGGCTTTGCAGAGCTTCCACTAAAAGCTATATTCTCCAGTAAGTTTTACGATGGCTTTTCAGGTCAAGGCTTCTGTTTCTCCTTCAGATATCTGTGCAGAGTTATTGTCTGATGCATAAGCCTATGACAACATGCAATATTAATAGTACAGCACGTAAAATTATAAGTGTATTTTTCATGTTATCCAAGTAGTAACAACTTATCCAAGTAGTAACAACTTGGCCTTTGGTTTTATATGACAAGCTGCCTTCAGAGCATTAATTGATTCATCTTCATCTATGGCCTCACTACAGCTACGTTTCCCTGAGGCAGTACCTTGGTTAGGATCATCTGTACTATCCTACTTTCTGTGCAATACACTTTTATTGTGACATATGAACCATGAATTACCCTGATTTAATATTCCAGTTTCTCCTCTTACAAGTTTCCTATTAGTAGACACAGGAGTCCTCAATATTCCTCAGCTGGCCCTCTCAATCCTATTTGCAGCTATTAACGCTCTTCCTGTTTTAGCCTGTCACTCACACTTGAGTCCTTCATACGTAAAACTTAACATAATTTTCGTAATGTACAGCATGTACAGACTGCAGTACCGGATCATTAGTTACTACAAGCATGGCTCTTGAGACACCAGCTATCAGGGGAGCCTTCCCACAGCATAGACAGTATTGCTCGTCAGGCTTCCTGTCACAGCTCAGGAGGAAAGCAAGCAATATCTGGCAGCAGTTACACATTATATATTTTTTACTAATCTCATATAATAGCTTTAAAAAATGTTTTAAACACTTAGCAGCTACCTTTTTAGTTATGGGTGTTTTTAATGTGCAGTTAGATAGAGGCTTTTGAGGCATTCTTTGTCTCATGAACATGTTAATTTGTAAAAAACCAAAATTTCTAACCTGTCTTTTAACTGCCTCTTAACCAACTCTTAACCCACCGTTTAATCATGTCCCCCCTCTTTCTTTCTCTGCATGTGTGTTGCACTTCCCTCTTTGGTGCAGAATATTTTGCTGGAAGACACACCAGAATGTTGTCCTTGACCTCCCTATGACTCCTTAATTCTACTGAAATAGCTTACTTTTTGTTGTTGTTGGTTTTGGGGTTTGTTACTATTATCCACCAGTAAAAAAACTAGGATTCAATTCCTTGCGAGTGACATTTGGGGATTATTTCTGTAGAGCTATGTTCACTTATGGCATTAATCCATAGAAATGTTAATATTTGGGATCAGTTAGTGGCCTGAATAGAAAGTAACCCATTTGGGGGGCTACCAACTAAACAAACTGAGCAGAATATGGTGGCTTCCTTTGTCCTTGTTTTACCTGCTCTGTAGGCATTTCTTTTCCAATGCATTTTCTTCAAGAATTTTCTGTCCCTGGCTTGCATTTTCTCGGGACGTTCACTTAGAGGCATCAGACAGTCACAGTGCAGCAGTGAAGCTCAGCGTTGCTCTTTGTATACCTCCGTCTCGTTCGCAGGGCTTGCATCAGCCTGAGCTTTCCCTGGATCTTAGCCCATCAGATGAAGCAGTTTCTCTTCTCTGCTGCCAGAAGTCAGGCTTTCCCAGTTTTCACTTTTTCCTTGTTCTTCCCCAATTTGTACTTTTTCATTGCCAAACTCTCTTGGCAAGTCAAGATAATGTGCAGTTGAATAGTCTTTCACTGTTGTTGCAAAAGACAGGCCTTATTAAGTGGTTTGTTTTCGCCTCTGACACAATTTAGCAGCAGAAAAATTTAAATAGTTTTCAGGGTGTTCTTGACTATTGCAGATGGTACTTCTTGCCATCTAGGAGACATCTGTCCAGGCGATACTAGTTTCTCAAATAACAGTAATAGGGACTTCAGACACACACGAGGTGCCCACAGGACAAGTAATGTGAATAATGAAAAGCTGCTGGAACAAGACGACTTGGATAAAGAGCTCTTAAGTGGCAACATTTTCTCCTGGTTTTTCTATTTTTACATAGAATAGTGGATTGCTTTTTTTTTTATTTCTTTGGAGATGGAAGTTTTTGTTATTTTACTATAAATTACTGATTAAGAGCAATAACTTTCAAGCTGGTATCCTGTCTTTTTAATATATTGAACTTTCCTATTTATTGTTTTAGGCTACTATACTTTGAAAACATCCAACACATCAAATCAAGGGCGGTTTTTTTTAGGATAGTTGGGCTTATTTAGACTGGCAATTTGATTTCTTAACACCATATGCTTAAGAGTATGGTGTATAGTTCACCATGTAGATCATTATGTGGTCAGAAGATTATGTACAGCACTTAATTTTCCTAATGAATTGATCATAGCATACAGACCTTTAGAGCTGCTAAATAGATAAAGGTAAAATTATAAAGACAAATGCCATCTTTGAAGTACTTCAGTGAGTTATGCCCTTTTGAAAATGTTACCTATAATGACATCCAGATGTCTACATGTAGTGTTATCCCATATATCTTGCTGGATGTTCAATATTCACCCTTTTTATAGTTTGAAATTCAACTGGTGCCATTAACAGCAGACAACTGGGGGCTGTAATCATTCCATTCTGCATTTCTAAAAGGTTTTATTTAATTTTATTTAGTGGCTGACATCATGCCATCCTCTTTTTTTGTTAGTTTTTCTTTTGGGTTTGGGGGGGGGGGGGTTGTCATTCCTCTTTACTGGGGCATTAATAGACATCATCAGTGTCTTCGAAGAAAATTACTGTTACTTAGCTTGGTTTTCTGTACCAGTGATTCTTTCACCATCCTTTCTTGAAAAGAATTACTATTATATCATTGGAGACAGATTAAGTTTCAACATAAAGGTAATATTTCACTTACTCATGGTTTTTTGGCGTCTCAGTCTCTACACATACATGGAGGTGTAGTGTGTTCCGCAGATCATTTGTTGAAGTTTAATGCTGCTGCTAACTAGCAGTGCAAAAGAGTACTGCTACCCTGGGAATATTTCATCCCTTTCACCTTTTCCTGGTTTTGTGTGGATTTGTGCAAATGTGATGAATAACAATTCAAGAACTAAGTGGGATGCTCTAATTGCATTTCCTCAGTTTTCAAGACTTCTATCTTTCCAAATTCCTGCACTGTTTTAATTGAGTTAAATTAAATGATGAGTCTTAAGGCTCTAAAAATTTTATGAATTAAAGGGGCCATGATGTAATGTAACCGAAGAATGCTTCAAGGGCAATAGGTGTAAAACTGGAGGTAAGACTCATTTCATCTGAATTTACATATCTACAAGAAACCTGTGTACCTGTGCAAGCCCTCAAGTCCTTCGAGAGAATGAAATTGTGCTAGGAAGCAATTCACCTAATCCATTTTATATGCCTGGTCTGTGAGAAGATTAACATAGAACTCGTAGAGATTCCAATAGGACCTATGACATATATTTTGATTAAAAATTATATTGAGTGTGTGGGTTTTAAATGGTGTCAGCAGAATGAGTTCAAACCTCTCTAATTAAGGAGATAGGCATTACATTTCTTAAGCAAAGGATGAATTGAGATTAATTCCTCTGGCAGGTGTGAAACTTTCTTGATGTACGTGAAAACGAATATGAGATGTCCTCAAAATTACTGCACCTAATCTTTGTCTGTGAAACGAATCTTTTTAGAAGAACACTTCTTGGTTTTTAGATTATCTGTTAAAGAAGATTTTTAAATGGCCCTTTAAAGCAAAAAAACAGTGCTTTATCTTAGCTAGTAAGTTATCTCTAAATGAACTTACTAACACTAGATTGTGGTACTTTCCAACTTTTCCATAAACGCCGCTAAAGTCTTGTACAAAGGCTCTCTGGTCCCAGACGTTCTCTTTCTAAATAGCCACCTATACCTACCCCCAGACTGTGAATGAGGCACAATTTGTGTCCTCAGGGAATTTCCTTTCTTTCAAAATGGATGGACAGCAAGCAAATGAAACAGCAGCATCTTTGCTCAGGCAGCCTAAGGTTTTAATCCTGTATAAGAAATGAAGGTGGGCAAACATTAAAAAAAAAAAAATATTAGTTCTATTAGAATATATTCTTCAACTTTCAGGGAAAATGAAACATCAAGAATAGAAGGAAGAAAGCAGTAGGAAGTGTATCAGAGAACAAGGATATGGACAGTTTGTAGGTGGTGGTGTGGAAGGGAATGCTTAGAGGTGCAGGAAATTTAGGAGGCATATTTAGCTATTTTGTTGCCTGGCAATACAAAGCAGTGCCAATATGCTCTGAGTGTTTTATGCTATTCCAGAGCAGTTTAAATTACCCCAAACATACTGGTGAATCTTAAGTTAAAGTTTAAATAAGATTTACAACTTACATTGCATGCCTTCAAATCAAAAGGAATGATAATTAGTACCATTGTGTTTGAATTCCTCATTTTATGTTTATATACAACATATTTTTATGTTTATATACAACATATTTAATAACAAAAAACAAGGGGAAATCATAAAAGTTAAGATTAAGATAAAAGTTTTACACTTGCATTTGATTAATTTAGTACTGTTGTTCGGAAAAAGTAAAGTTTTAAAAGAGAAATTCAGACCCTAATCATGATCTTAATTTAAAGTCAACCCTATTAAAGAGTGAAATTTGACATTCTGGTAACAACTCATCTACAGAAACAAGAAGTGAATTTTACATTGCATACCCTCAGCTGAAATTATTTTCTTTTCTAAGATGTATGATGGGAAGAATTATTCCATTTGCATAGAAGGCACTTCGATATGTTGATATGTATCATGACAGACAGCCAGAGGTTTGTGCCACAGATGTGCGTTTCATCTGTCCACATCTGAGTTCTACTGACAGCCATTTCTGTTGCATACCTTTAGCATGGAGCAGCTAAGTGTTTTGATCAGTCAGATATCTCATCACCTTTCAAAAATTACTAAGATTTTGAATCTAAGAAATTTGAAGAGTGACTATTTAAGTAAGAAAGAGTAGGTTTTATTGTCAAGAAGACAGACGTCATATTTCAAGTCGTTTTGCTTGTGTGAACAACTTAAAACTAGGTATACATCCAAGTTTTGCTTTCCTGTTTTGCTTTTTAATGCAGTAAGAACAAAAGTTGAATTTCAGTTGCTCAGCATCTGCTTAGCCTCCCAAACTGGTTGAAGAAGCTTTTACTCAGAAAAAAGACACTCAGAAAAATTTCAGCCGCCGTTGCCGCTCATCCATGGAAAATTAGGCGGCATCGCTTTACTGACAAAGCAAAGAGAAAGGCTGGCGTATAGAAGTATGAAGTGGTACATTCTCTAGAAACTTGGTCACAGTCTTCAGAGAGCAATGAGAGTTTCAGTTTCCAAGCAGAATAAGGCCATCCCTGGGAACAGCCAACAGCAAGATGCTCGGCGAGGAGCCGCACAGAGACTCGACAGCACATTGGACAGCGCTGGGACCCGGCGCAGGTGCCTCCCGTGCTCTGCTCGCTGGCCATGTGAGGGCACAAATTAAGGTCATTCTCCTTTACTTATGAAGACGAATGTTAACTGCTTCCCTGAGTAGAGTTTCACAGAGATAATACATCACCCCAGATCACAGCTGATGGTAAATGACAAGGTATGAGAGCGGAGGGAAGCGTTTTATAGCTGGGTGATTAAGGTGAAACCTGCCTAGCGCTTGCAGTTCTAGGGGGACAGTCACCGTGCTTTCAAGTCCCCAGGAACAGCTTCACAGACAGTGCAGAAACAAAATGAGAGGAACCTTAAAGTAGTGCTTATGACTTAAAGATCTTACATAGGTGAAAATACATGGTAGACAGACTATGTTTTTTAATTCTGGAATTTATTCTGTAACCACTGCAAAGAGAGGAAAAAACTTTGTGCTTTCCAGCCTGTGTTATCTTCCCCACTTGCCTTCATCCTTTACTATCCTTTAGTTTTTGTGGGGTTTTTGTAGTCTCACTGAACTATACTTTTCTCCAAGCACATGCTTCTGGAGACTGGTTTTGATTGTGTTTTTGTTCTACTCTCAGCCATTTCCAAACTGGGAACTGTTTGAAATTCCTGGTACTTGGCTATGGGAATTTGGGCACCTTTTTTTCCTTGGCTTACTCTTTATTATAACCCTAAAAGCACATCTAAACTTGTGGTCAAGAGTGCAGTTCTGAAAAGAGCTGGCATTGGGCTTGACAGCTTTGAAGCAGTTGATCATTTGAGTTAATAATTGGTGAACAGCTCTGTTTAGCTCCAGTGTGATTAACAGAGTGATGCCGTGGAGTATATGCCCAAGCAAAGGTTTTGGATACCATAAATTTTTTTGCTCCTATGACTTAATTTAGACATTCCATGTGGCACTTCAAAATAAAGAATTCTCTAGTGCACCATTATGGAAACAGAGTTTCTCTTGGCCTTTGCCCGATTTATATTAAGTGATCCAATTTATATTAAGTGATCATTTTTAAGGACATCTACTGTAGCCATTGCCTAGAAAAAGGAGTTCAGCCATAATAGGTTGGTTGTGTACCCTTTCAACAAAACTTTAAATATTTATACTTTCAAATTTATGTTGTGTGCTCTGTTCCTTAAATAGAGAGCTATCTTGAATATGATCCATCTAGCTCGTCCAAAAAAACAAAACAGAGCACTAACCTAAACAACACTGTTCAGTTGTATTAGTATTCCTAGTTTACCCCAGTTCCATACTATTTAAGACATTTCTCCTTTTTGTGATTGCTTAGTGATTGTCTCGAACCACAGCTGAGTGGTAAAACTAATATTTTCTAACATGCTCTGTGTCTCAAAGTGTGATTAAAATATAATGTCTAATGCCCATCAAGTAACCTTAAATTATCATTGCTATCTTTATTCTGAACCCAAATATAGCAGAACATAGTATAGCCAAACAATCAGAACTCCAATTTTGAATCGTAAATGCAGGTGGGGTTGTAAGAATACAAGGTTTTGTCTGTATCAGGTCTACAGCCAACAGTCTCCCATAGCTTTGTTAATGATCATTAGAGAGAATTCAAGTCTGCTACTTTAGTTTTGCTATTATTTCCTACAAATCACTGGGTCAAAATTGAAACATTTTGAAATAATGATTCCACTCCTTTAAATTCAATAATTTTTTTATCTAGCCTACTTCATTTTCTCCATGATTAAAATTTAAATATTCCAGAACTACAAAATTTGAAAAGAACATAAGGAGTGTGTATCTGCCGAGGAAACACGACAGACAGCATTATCTTTCTTCTCAAGTCACCACACATACAGATATTTTATGCACTAGTGATAATTGGAGTGAGGGAGTATTTGAGCTTTACTCATAATTTCTTCATACGTTGCAGGCTTTCTTTTTCATGGTGCTGGGCATCTGCAACATCCCCACACACGTCCATGAGTGCCTTACTGCCAGAAACAGGTGGCAAACCCCCTCAAAAGCTGTTCTGCTGTACTTGGCCGGTTAGACATTGCTGCTGTTCCCTGTAAATTTGTCAGCATAGCCCATATATAAACATCAAGCTAGAGCACACACAAAGCAGTTGCAAACTACTGTTTGAAGGATCTAAAGAGCAAGCAAGTATGATTGTCACTAAATTTATCTATTTTCTTGAAGACAGACTTGCCAAAAGAAACCCTTTTTCTTCAAAGTGTTGTTAACAAAACCATAACAACTTGTGTTTTCTATGAAAGGTAATTAATTTTGAAGTTGAGCCAAAGAGAAAAAAAATCAGTGGACTTGACAGCAAAAGCAGGATCAGGGGATGTAACTTCTAATGAAGTATCTCTGTTTACTTTGTTCTCATTTAAGGAGCCTCTCTTCAATTGTGTTTGGTTTTTGTGGCATCTTGCTTAAAAACTGAAGGCTGTACCAAGAGCAAAAAATTTCCAAGCACAGCGTAGTGTCACAGACACCTGTGCCTCTTTCCCACAAAACAGCAAGTTAAACAGACACTTTGCCTCCTCCACAGACTTTTAAGTCGAAAAATAATCAGAGCCAGCAAAGGAGGAGGATGCTCTGTGCTAAGCAGCCCAGAGAGAGACCTATTTCGATTCACTTAGTGTGTGCTGTCAGGGCCAGGATGTGTTTATTATTCCACTGCACAGCCCTAATGGATGCAAAAGATTGTAAGTTTCAATCAGACGCAGCAAAGTGTTATCCACGCCGTATTATCATATGTGGTGTCCAGCAACTACAAAAATAATAACATGTGCTTGTAAGTAGCACTGAAGTTGCATGAGGGTCAGGTCATCTCCCGGTTCTTTAGGCAGATCTCTGACTCTGCAAAGCTGCGGGAGCTTTGCTGTGGGTTGAGGGCAATGTGCAACCTTAAATTTGTAACAGGGTCACTGGCTAAAACAGGCTTTCTGCTATGCATTTGTTGCCTGTAATTGAAGACATTCTGTATAGACAGGTTTATGCAGAACAGAAGCTGTGGAATCAGGTCCACCAGATGGACACAGTGACAGGATCTAGACCTGTGCCATGAGGATCAGCTTTTACCAGAGTCTGAGGCTGATGCGCTGCTCCGGACAAAGATACTTGTGTTTTGTATGATAATCATAATAATTATATTCTACTTCCTATGAATACTTAATAAGTATTTTTAAAACAAGTTATTGTTCTATGGATAGTAAAAGTTCCAATTTACACATGAAGATTTGGCTTAAAATTAGGTACGGGCTTCCTTTGGTTTAAAAGGAAGAAGGCCTTTCTCCAATTTTTCATTTTAAAAAGGGGTGCTTGGTATTTTTTCCAGAACTGTTATGCTTTCCTCAATAATTACATAAATGCTAATTTTTTGCTGCTTCTTTTGGATTCTGTATGCGTGCATTATTTTCTCTCAAAAACGTAATTTTGGCAAAGTAACAGAACTTTAAGACACGGCACTTTCCTGGGTAAATCTTTTCTATAAAGCATAAATGTAGAGAAAATAATAGGTGCAATCTCATGAGCATCTTTGTTGTTGCTGTTTTGCTTTGTAAGATATTTCTGTTGCCTCTCATCCACAACTGGAATGTCCTTTCTAGGCATCTTTCAAGTTTTAGAGGAGCAGGGAACTTCTTGGTAAAATAACACCGTGTCTGGCTATGTGGCAAACACCAGGTGCACAGCAGGGTCAAAGGGTTTCTATATGCACCCTCCTGTGATTCTGCTGGCAAGATAACCTTGCAGAGCTACGGGGAGAAGGAAAACACTTGTGGTGCTAGGCAAAGTTAGGCTCATAAGAGCCGTAAGTTGGAGAGAAACTTGTCAGGGAGTGATCCCTTCTGCATTTAGCACACTTCAGCCTGATTTAGCGTCTACTTTTAGATAGTATTCACCTGGAGAACTTGAGAATGCCAAATAATGTAATGATATATCCTGAGTGTAACTCTTCACATCTTTATTCAATAATAAAATATTTGGTTCACAGGTGAAGTTTTATTTTAGTCAGTGACCTGCCAGTTATTTTCATTTACTCTGTTATCTATAATCGCCTCATTGGCATTGTCTGCATTATGATGATACAACTGCTTCTCCCTGCATTTGGCTTTCCCTTTTCATTTCCCCCTGAATAAATAATATTAATATGTGATAGGACGATTTCCAACTAGCATCTATCACTTCCTCCTCAATCTATAATATAACATTAGACTTGCTTCTCTGCAGGCTTTTTGGTTTCTGCTTTCCTTTCTCATAGTCTGGAGGATTTATATTTTAAAATGTGTTCTGTTTTCATTTAGAAGAGTTATTGAGTTATACGTGCCTAGCTTCATACACCACGGTAAACTCTCCTAAGGGTCTGGCTGTGAACTTTCACAACAGGAGCTGCTGAGCACTCAAGGCTTTTAACAGTTCAACTTCATTTATAGGTGTCAAGCCCTTGAAAATCTGTGAAAGCTAAGTAGATTCAAAATGGGATTGGAGACCACTTCAGAAATGAAATATTTTCAGAGTTGAAATTCTTGTTGACCAGTACTTTGAAAGGAATTAAAACTTTACTAAAACTTGAACTCCAGGACTTAAGTCAATCTTTAACTACTAGAGATCAGCACCAGGAAGGCCTACGTGAAGGTGGGAATTACTTTATCTACATCTGCTTTAGAGCTCTTTTACCTTTGTACAGCATCTGGTACTAGCTGAGGGCAGAGGCAGAGTGCAGGTCTTAGTCAGCCCCGGATCTGATTCAGTCTGGTAATTATTACATTCCTAAAGCCCTGAGCAATTTGGGGAATCTGGCCTACAATGACCAAATGTCGCTTCTAGTATTCTTGCATATCTTTGCATTGTAGTTAAGGCAGAAATTATGTTGTCCCACTTATCCTGTAACTATATATGAGACTTGGAGCACAGACAGAGAGTCTCCCCATGACCTCCCATATATTTGATTAGAAACCCTACATGAATTTTGTGTGTATCATGTCTTCATTCTTCTTTTCTAGAGCTGACATATTACTGTCATCATTATTTGTTTATGTGGTGCCAGCATGAGAGTGTTTGGCTCTTCATTAGTTGTCCATATGTAAACCAATAACTTGTAATTACTTTTGAGAGTGCCTTTAGGAAATAAGGAAATGACACTTACGCATTCATATGCCCTGTTTTAGAAAGAAGTCGGAGGCATCATGCTACTGCCCTGTTGGAACAGATGTATCTGGTATGCAAAATGTACATGCCACATGTGGGCTAACTATGAGACAAAATTAAAATTTTAATCAGTCTCCATGCATTTCCAAAGTATTAAACAGCAGATTGTTAGGCGTGTAAGTAGGTCACACGTTGTGTTGAGCGATTGTGCTTTGTCCTTAGCCATCTGGCAACATGAATCAACATCAGCTGGATGCAAATATAACTCTGCAAAGGTGACCTTGGTAACAGGATTGGTCCACTGAGCAGAGAGTACAGGAGGGTTACCTGCAATCAAAAGAATACTTTAAGGCAAAATCTGAAAATAAGGTTTCTTGATTCTAGGAAATCTTATAGCCACCGCTACCAGTTTGGTAGTCTGCTGTTTGTTAGTGGTAGCTATATTTAGTTTCAAATCAGGGATTATTTTAATCGCTACATGTATACTTAGATCTCAGTGAATGACTGAGAATTCACTGAAATTCAGAGTAGGTATAAATGAGGTGGAAGACACCAAATAAAATCAAAGATGGTTTCACTATGGTCAATTGCTGCTAAAAAGAGAGATTCCAGATATTATCCAGGGATGTGTTTTTGAGGAAACTTAGCTTTTGAAGCACTCTGTTTTTAAAAGTTTCTGAAGCTTAACCCAGCAAATAGAAAATACTTGTAGCTCAGTTGAAATGACACTATCAAGACAATTTGGCTGTGAGTTTTAAATCTGCGGGTCTGACATCTAAAATGAATAGAAAATTCCAAAAGGAAAACAATGTATAATAGAACTTCCCTGTGTTGTTTCCAACTCAGAACAGTATAGCATTTTTCGTGTATTAAAGGTTTTGCTGGAGTGCATAGTTAACTTTACATTTTGCTGCCTTACTTTACGTGTTAATGTTTGAAATCTTTGGCTTAAGCATCTTTCAGAGTGACATGCCTGCATGACAAAATTAGAATCCAGTTCTGATGGTTCCCAGTCCTGTTTTGAAACCACTAATCCCACGAAGGAGTTTTGTGGGCTACTCAATTTTTCCTGGTTGACTGCACTAACAATGAAGTCAGAGTTTCCCTTGTATGGAAAACAAAAAAGGGAAAAGGCAGGTTTATGGGATTTCTAGGTTCCGTGCTATCTACAAAATGGTTTTAACATATGCCAAACCTACAGCAAAGAAATTCGCTCTTACATTGTCCTGAATAGAAGCAGCTCTTTTCTTCTTAAACAAAGGAAACACTGTGAAGTGTGAAAGCCATCAGGTTTCCTCAGCCTGCCTTCCCTGCATTATGACTCATGCGGTTAAAAACACCACTACAAAATGAGAATACAGTGCTGTTGTCTGCACACAAACATGCTAATTTAAAATGTGTGTTCACATACCGTGAACTAATTGTCTTCAAAATTCAGAGTTATTTGGTTTTTCCAGTTACAGCTAGGCCCTATTGGAGTTTCCAGATACTATTATTTTTATTATTATCATCATCATCGTTGTTGTTGTTATTGTTATTATTATTTCTGAAAGCATTTTATGGGAACATGGAAACTACTCTTCTTGCACAGTAAATGTATCAAACCACATTTATTTCTGTTTCTCTAGTACTAAAGCAAAGCAAACTGCTGCTTAAAAGTTGTGTGAAGCTGTTGCAAGATGGTGAGGATGTGAGCAGGAGTTAGCCATATGTTTATACCTGCCCACAATAAAGAGTGTCTCAGGCCAACATTTAGGTGAGGGTGTAAGAAGTTGCGTTACTTTCAGTTGACCCACCTGCATGTGTTTAAGGATGCAGATTTGTCTTGCTGAAAGCCAACTGGCATTATGAAAGGAGAAATAGCAAATATTGAAATATAATTCACATTCTCATAATCTAAGGTTATTATTGTCCACTGAAGATCACTTTTTCAACGTACGGGAAAAAGTCTGGTTTACTACTGAAACTGTTAAGAAATACATTAATCTAAATTACTGTGTCTTAGAGAAAGACTGCAATAACTCGTAGTCTATATCCACAATGGATATGTGAAAAGTATAATGTCTGATTTTGCTTTAAGCTAATTTTCTTTTTTTATTTTACATAAGTATTATAAATTGATCTATGACTACAGGCTGCCTTGGGTATATCTAGATTTGCAATCAGTGTACAGCATAAGTTATTTTTAGATATGAAATATCCTTGCATACACAAAGTGTGGTTATTCACTTGGTACAAATACGCTAGGGAAATAAGTAATTTTAGTCCTTTTAAGTGGTTTGCAATCATCTTTTTTCACTTTATTGGATTTAAGTCTTTTTCCGGTACTTATGAACTGTTCAGTTGAATGAGTCTGTTTCTAATCAATCACCAAGTCAGACATAGTGATGCGATCACTAGGTTTCTATTCATGAGTCTGTTTTAATTTCAGAGATAGAATTTGCAAGACTTACACTAACTTCATTAAGGATTTCATTGGACCCAGGATGAAATCATGGTCCCTCCTGAAACTGTGAATTCGTACACTGATTTCTAAAGATCTCAGTCTGAATGGCAGATGTTTGAAGCAGTGCAGCAGCAGACATTTGCTAGGACATTACTGGATTCTAGCACAAATTCATGAAGTTGGATCTCTGCAGAGACTCTTGTTGCAGATTCATATTCAGAGCAGAATTTAAAACTCATTAAAGCCAGTAATTTTAAGTGCATACTTCCATGTAAGCGCTTGCTTATAGCACTGTCTAACAGCAACCAAAGGGAACAATAATTCCCTAATAATGTTGGAGACTTTTGGAGCAAATGAAATTGTTTCTAAATCAGGTAAAAATGAGCAGACATTCAGAATGCCAGACAACATCTGTTACACCTGGAGATTGAAGACTGAAGATTCTGATTGTACTTGTGTAGGTGTATTCTCAACCATTTCCCAGAATCTATGAATTTTGTGGGTTTAGATAATACTATTTACAAACCAATTGAGTCTAACTTTTTTCTTTCAATTAAGAAAGTTAATTGGAAAATGTCCTTAGAAATCAGGTTTCTCCCCGACATACTGTAAATAAATAAGTTATGTTGGAAAACAAGATGAAGATAAATGGACTGTTTCAAGCTTTCAAAGAACAGGAACTGTTTAGTCCTCTAAACAACGAAAGTACATTTCATCATCTAAGTATCAACACATGCGTTAATATTTATATTCGTTTTAACGTTATTAATTTGATTGCATTCTTTTAATAAGAAACACAGATAAAATAAGTGCTACTGCAAATATTTGCTTGCATTCATATCACTTCCTAGAACTTCTGCATTTCATCAGTGGTTAGTGCTGTTGAGCAGCCTCAAAACTGACCCCAGCTGAGGCAGCTCCTCAGAGCCCTGGGAAAGTTGTCATTTAAACAGCTTCCGAGTTGCAGCCCTTCTCCTGGCAGAGCTCAGATACACCCCAGGCAGGAGGTAGTTGCCCTCTGTCACTTCACAATTCCCTTTCGTAAGAGTATCAGCATTGCTGGTTTTATTGGCTTGCTGGGCATGTTGAACTACTTGAATAAATGAGGTTGAAGGGAACCAAAACGTTGCTGTTTGATCAGACTTCACAGGCAATGTATAGGTTCTAGTTCTTTGATCACTTGGAGAACTGTATGCAGTCAGCTGCATCTGACACTGACCTTAGCTTTCTGCCCTACCCTTCCCTGCAGTTGGCTGAGTGAGATAAGTAACCCCCAACTTTATTCCTTATTTGTGGTCCTGCCTTTTAATGTAAATTCCAGTTGGTAGCAGGTTACATTAATGCACTTAATTAATTTAAGCTACAGCAACTAGCAAGCAGATACAGGATTTGCTCAGCCATGCCTGCAAGAATGGCATAATCTTCAGGAGAGAAAAGGAGGATTGCTAGGGATACTAGCTGCTTTAGCTACACCAATTTAAGTTATCCATAAATTTGAATTGAAGCCCTTCTTCTGAAAAAAAACTGAAGCCTGAGTAAATTTGAAATATGACAAGAGTACTTTACCTTCCTTACATTTTTGCAGATACAGTAGGACTCCATCTCTTTGAGAAATGATAGTGTTCATGAATTTGCAATAGCTCAGTGGAAGAACAGAGACCCTAAAATGCGTAGTTCTGCGTGGGCCTCTCACGAAAAGACAGGCCCTGTCCTAGTTGCTTCCTGAACATAGTTTTCAACCAAATGAATTATATAAATATCTGAGCAAGAATTAAACGCTTGTATTATGAAAGACAACTTGAAGTACTTCTTTCTTATTAAACCTAGTAGATATACATTCAGCATGGTTATTACATTAATTATTTACCTATTATATTTTTTGCAATGTGATTAATATCTCCAAGCACTGTTTTGAAAAAAAATCCAACAACTAAGAAACTAGTAAGAGACAGACTGCAATAGCTGTTTGAATAAGTATTTTTGGGGTGTCAGAGAAAATGCTAGTAGCAAAGTTGGACACTTTTAAAATCCAGTTTCTTCTGAAGTTGTAAATTTTCAGGCTTGGCTTTATAAAGCATTGAGATTTTTTTGTTTGCCATTTAAGTCTTGTAAGACTCAATGCAACATTTTAAAACATAGTAGTAGCCTAGCATCAGTCATCACAGTCTATTTAGCCTGGTGAATAAAGAGTTCTTCCACTTATTTCTGGTTTGCGAATTTTGCCTGCTGGCCCACAATTGCTACAGTTTTGGTCTGCACCTTCTTATAATTGCTTCTGAATGTTACTGCTCTGAGATAAGCATCACTGTAGCTTTTGAGAATTAGGAATCTTCTAGACTGACATTTGTGAATATTATCTGTCATAACATTTACTGGTTGGAGTTTAAACTCTAAAATTATCCACACGTACAATGCTCAGGCAACTGGCTTATCTGTGCATGTAAAATAAAAGCTTTAGAGCAGCCTTTAAAAGAGATGTATCTCTGTCTCACCAAGGCTTGGCTGGGCTTGGTGCAAATAAAGAAACATTTGTTGGCACCTGATTTGCCAAAGCTCTGAAGACATGCCTGTTCTGAAGTCTGCAGGGTTGCTTCCTAGAGGGTTTTTACCTTTGTACATCACTTTTGGCATAGCAAACTTCTAAACAAATTTCTTGGTGGAAATGCAGTTCAGGCTGCTGTGGTTGATTAGATCACCCTAAGATGAGCCTAAGCAGATTTTAACCTTTTGCAGTGGGAATGAGGCAAAGAATTTTGGAGAAGTAAAAAAAGTTGATTCACTTGTAAGCAAAAGTAATGCACACTCTTCCTGTAATTGCATCTTCTTTCAGTTTATAAGGTTTAGTGAAAAGAGGCAGGGATTGCACTCCTTATCCTCTGGAAGTTTGGTATCATGATGGGGCCCAGTGGGTACTGCTTTCCTGGTAACTCCAGTTCAGATAGAGGTTCAAATCTCAGTAACATGAATGCTTAGGAGCAATGTACTGAAAGCACTGGGTGAAATCTTCCTTAATTCAGGACCACTCCAATATATCCATTTTTCTTATCTGTTCCCATGCTTCCCATGTGTACTTCCCTAACTTAAATGTGTTCCAGAAGTGAAAGAATTGGTCTGCGTCTACCCAGCACAATCAGTTGAAAATATTTTTGTATAGACCTGACAACAAAAGTGTGGGTGGATAAGGTCAAACCCAGATGCCACCTGCAGATATCCCCTTGGCGCACAACTAGAGTATTATTCTCTTCAAGGCTGGAAAGGGCTGGAATTGAGACAGAAAGACTGGGTGGTCCTCAAATTTAATGTGCCAAGAAAGAGTTCCAGCCTACTGTGGTCTTGGTTCCTCAGACTGGAGATAAAAATGACAGTTAAGCCATTCTGCACTTCAAAATGTTGAGAAGACAAATCTCAGCGAGTGTCTTCTATTTTTCCCTCATCACCTGACCTCACTTTGGCCATTTTATCATTGCTTAGAGTAGTTGTTTTTATGAACCTCAGAATTAGGTAGTAAGTCTAGACAGTCCAGCAGCTGAGTCAATAACACACGGGGTTTGTAGCTAATTTTTCAGGGTTATATGCTGTTTGGAACAGGAAATCCATGATTTTAATTAACAATAAATAGGAAATAGTCTGCTGTGAATTGATCTTAAACAGGTACTGCTGTACTAAATTAGTTCAAAATAAGCAGGATTTTCCATTGAGCAAATTGATATTAAGGCATCTTGAGTTTATTACCTGTCTGAGGCTAACTTTGGTTTCAGAAAAGAATGAAGCTGAAAATCTGTTCTTAGATGCAAACAAATGAGCTTATCATAGAGTACGGAGCATTGGGACAGAAGGGACTTGCCCCATGTAGTCATTCAAAGAACTAATTGGCATATGTATTGCATCTTGCAAAATAAATGGAACTAATAACAATTTGTCAAAAACCAACATTTTTGTTTATTTCGTAATCATTTAATGTTTAATGAAATTTTGGGAGATGACATTTTCTTGACGTGGTGTTTGTGTAAAAGATCCTTTTATCTGACACTTCATTAGGAAAAGAATTTGGATTTTGACCATTCTTAGGAAATAAATCTCCTTTTAATGCAGGGAAAGCTGTGCAATCTGCTATATTTAACACAGAGAAGGACCTAATATTGCCTAAGCTATCATGCTAGCTCTGTAAGACAAGACTATGCTATTGCTTTCAGATTCTAATAGTATTAAAATTTGAACTAATAACTTATATTTCATACGATTTTGCAGATGGGAGAGTTGAGACCTTAGCAGTGAAATGACTTACGGAAAGTTGTAAAGGAAATCAGTTTGTCAGATAAGACGACTTAACTATTTCATTTGTGTGAGGCATTGAATCAGAGAGACATCCATTTGCCTGATGCTTATCTCAATTTCACTGGCATTTGCTCATCATCCTTTCAGAGTTGATATTGGTATCACTTTGAATATGTAGTGGTGTGATTTAGAATGACATTCTGGGATAGGAGAAGAATTTTCTTTAATTTGCAGTCTTCCAAATTTGAGTCTCATTTACGGAAAAGCAATTTCTGTCTCACCATCAAGATCAGAGGGCTTTATCCTTTGCATTCCCTGAAGAGAATTTCCTTACAAAATCCATGTATTAACACTTTACACTTTAAACAATCAAATAATGTGGTATACTTGCTAAATTGGGGCAACGAGTATGTTTCACTGAAAAGCTTTTGGGCTTTACTCTCTTTGACCTGTTTACTATAAGGACAGAGGGAAGACTGAGCCATCGCAGAATACTGCTGCAGGCTGTGTTCTTACAGAAATAACTTAACTAGGTTAGCTGATGCTAGTTCTGGGTACTATATACCTTATTTTAAAATTATGCATTGTGCGGACAGAAGGCTATTTTTAAGGTGGAGCTAAGCTGATTTCTCTTAGTTTTATGGTTCACCTCAGAGAACAGAGGTCCTTCCCAGTCCTTGTTACGTTCTTACACATACACATACATATATATATATACATCTTTGTAACACTTGAGTTTTAAAGGATGAGCAAGAATTCAGCATTGCTTAACATGAAATACTGAGATACTTAATCTGTATCAAAGGAATATTTGCATGTGTGATCTAGACAGACTAAGTCTTTATGAGAGGAAAAGTGTCCTCAGTAATGTAGATTCTTGCATAATGTCTTTGACAGCTTCATACTCTCCTACGATATAACAGGTTTTGTGAAAACTGTTTTCTGTATAGGATCCTTGGTACTCGGACAAGAACCCAGCTCTACAGTAAAGGCACCTTTATAGGACAGCTAAAAAGGCTTCATTATTATGTAAGAAAGAAGTTAGTAGTTCCTAAAGCTCTTGGTGGCCATGTAACCATGGCCAGTGAAAGAACTCTTGATTTCAGTTATTTTAGTGCTTACTGAAAAATAACAAAAAATCATTCTGCCTAGTAAAAATACCATATACTTCTATATTTCCTTTCTTTGTTTAGCCTGCTCCCAATGGTAATCGAAGTCTCTCTGATTCTTTCATTCCCTTTAACTGGCAGATTGGAATGCATTCTTTCATTTTCATAACTACTGATGAACCCTAAAATAATCCCTCGCCAACCTGCTGTTCTGGATTAACTATAGTAATACTGACTCCCTTAGCATTCTTACAATTTTTAAAGTGATTTTGACTTCTTTATGATGAGTAGTTGATTCACAAGGGTTGCCTGACTATCTTTCAGACTAAGGCAATTTGCCAAATGCATCCATGGAGTGGGGAGTGAACTTTTAATGTATTCTGACTGATATCAATAGCAAAATTCAGACTGACTTCGGCGGAGCAAGCCCACGTCCTAACTGAGTAAGTCTTTGAGACTTTCAGTTCAAATCACCCACTGAGACATTCACAGAATCTTGTCAGCCTTATTACTGCAGTGCATTAACTCTTCCTGCTTGACCAGAGGAACACAAGCTCTGGATAAAAGAGTCCCAGATTGGACTTTTTCTATCTAACGTTCATTATATTAATGGAAGTATGTTTCCAATAAATAAATTCCATTCTCTTGATCTTTGTCTAGCTTGCAAGCTAATAAATGTTATTCTACATACAGTAAAGGTAATAGATAAAATGTTTCGTACCTACAGAATTTCAGTGATACTCTGCCTGGACTTTGTATTGAGGTTTGGAGTTTTGTTCTGGGGTTTTTTTGAGCTGAAAAGTATATATTCTGACTTAATCTTCTGGCATTTATGGAGCTGTTGTATAATAGTAGTTGATTTTTAAAAATGGTTATATCTAAAGTAATCAATAGGAAGCAGGAATGGAAATGTACTTTTCTTGACCAGGGTGAGAAATAGGAGTGCTTATGAAGACTATTCTTGCTGCAGTTGGATTATGTATGTGTAACTTAAGGGTGAAATTGCATAGTGATGGGTTTCACTCACGTTGTTGTTAAACCAGTGGTTTTCACTGGCACACAGTAGACTTAATCTGAAATGGTTTTACTGTTTCACTGAGATCAAAACCAGAACCATTCTCTTCCTCCTGCATTTCTTGCTCCATCTGTCTGCTTCACAGTCAGTCTCAGATCAATTAATAAGCAAACCTACATGTTCATTGTCTTTGTGATGGCGTGTAGAGGATCTTTTCTGATCCAAGGAAGGTGAGAATATAACAAGATTTCACAACATGAATACAAGTTTTTACTTTAAATGTTTTTTGTACTGTTTCTGTGTTGCCATGAGCTAGATTTTGTCCTGTCTGTGCAACCTTGCTGTAGATTACACCCATGGGAAAGCGTGCCCTCTCTCCTTTCTTTTCCTTTTTTGCTTGGTTTTGTAATTCAATCTTCTGGTTTTAGATACCTATATAAAGAACATTCTTATGTAAAAGACATCTGGCACATTGAAGATAAACTCTACAACACACAACACAGCTGGAAACAAATTTTGAAAAGGAGTCATGGCTTAGTAATTTAGGCCAGAGCTTCTTCCATAAAGACCAAGAAACTTTTGCTTGGTCCATTGATTAAATAATGGACAGTATATATTGTTTTCCAGATGGCTTGTTTTTTTCCCCCAGTTTAGTGCCCAGTGAGCACTTGCTTCTTAGTCAGCTGGCCAGAGTTTCAGCAGAAATATGTCCCCCACAATTGCCACCAGTGAAGAGGTATCCTTTAGCTAGCTGAACCCTTGATAAGAGCAATATAGTACAGAAAAAGGAGAAGTAGCTAGGCGTGGATGTTTCATTTCTAAAAATCTTAAGTCACTTGGGTTGCACCATTGCTTAAAACTTTTCCGTTTCCTCTCAATCTGCTTTTTAAAATCTTTCCTTCTTTCTTTAACATGGTGATTTTGTGCTGCTGTGGTCTTGGAAAACACTGTAAGTGTATGCCAAAGGCAGAGCCAAGAGCAACACATGTAAGTTGCTGAATGACCGAGAGAGGTATGAATTATTGAAAGAACTAAATGATGTGCTGTGAGGCAGCTCTTGTGGATAAGCAGTATTCCCCTTTTTTTTTTTCCCCTGATACAATACACTTTCTTCATTGTATTTTTAAAGGTTCATTAAAGATAATTGTAAAGAATAGTCATATTAACAGCATTTGATTGGAGGTGTTAGGTCAGCATGATTTATTGTGGTGAATGACAAGATTCTGTGCCACATTTCTATGCGTTAGCAAGAATATAAATCTGGGCTAGTTGTGGCAGTAGTTCTTTATACTAATGTCACAATAAATGAGAACACAATACCGCTTTTCATGACAGCTTAGAAACCAGAAATATAAAACACAGACTTTTTTGTAGCCCTTTGCACAAGTGAAGACACATTCAGGATCATCAGATAAACCAGAAGATATTCAATATTTTAAAAGCTTAAACTTGCACTGGGTTGATTTCTGGACTTTCTGATGTCTGGTGTCTCCAGAAGGCTGCTGGGTAACCAGCAGTAGGTAGGCACTGACTTTGAACAGCAGATAGTGTTTTAACACTTCCCCCTGTCATTCGTGTTCTTCTGCAGTCTAGTTCCCATGTATGTCTTCTCTAAAATGTTGTCTCAGCACTTAGAAAAGCAATAGATATTTGGCTGATTAGTTATGATTTGGAAAAGTATATGTATTTTCTGTGTTGTATTATCTATGCATTAGAGATGTCACAAAAACCTGCTTAATGCAATGTCTGTACATACAGAAAGATACATCTCACACTAGAATCAAGAAGTTGCTTGGGGATTTTAAAGACCAGGTAATTATGACAACTACAGTCACAACCGTCAGAATAGAAAAGAGCTTGAAATTCGGTGTTCGTTTTAATCCCTATTGTTTCTCTCTGACTTTCTCTTTCTTATGCTGCAAGACCATGCCTGGAGCTCCAAAACTAGTGAGCACCCCTGTGATAAATGTATATTATATATTATGCACATATGTCTGCTACACTAGCGCCATTTGGATCGGGAGTATTCTAATGGTGCAAGTGCATAGACTGTATTGTTAAAAGCTTTATAAACAGTATAGGTTTTGAGTGGTGTGTGCCCTACGTACAGCTAAGTAGTTGTATCTTGTAACCTTGTAATTTCCTATCACTGTGGAATTCATGCTATCCAGATATCTCTGTTACTTTCAGTGGACTGTGTTTTGATAACTAATCAAAGGGAAAATCCTCAGTTTGATAAAGTAAAGATTTTTCTGTTATTATTTTTGGATGTTGCTTTTTTTGCAATGTTTACTTATTTTGAGCCTGATGTTCATCCTCCAGGTAGGTAAAATCTGCATATTGGCAAATGTGTGTCTGCTTTGCACACCCAAATCCTGGCGTGTCAGCACTAGCCAATACGTGTGTTCAGTCACCTGCATGCAAAGTAGACACACATTTTCACAAACCAAGATGTGTCCTTTACCAGGGAGGCTGGCTAAAAATGGTGCCAGAAGTAAGGAAAACTAATAATGTTGCACAAACTAAGGAATTTAGCAGGAGGATGCTTAGTAGTGTTTTCCAAGACTGGTTTGCTTTTAAGGGAATTTCTAGTCAAATCTTAGCCTGCCTTCAGTAGTTACAAGCCTCATTGAAGTAACTAGGCCAACATCCACAGTGACAAAATCTTTGTGTGCTGTGAACATATATGTAATTTTGTAAAAATTGCCAATTTTAAGTAAGGCACTTTATCTGATTTGTCTGTCAGTGGGAGCACAAAACCAGTGAAGTATATAGATCAAAGGGACAGAAAAATGAAGTGCATCAGGAGAAGTGATAAGGAACTATGCAAAACAAAGTAGCTTTCTTTTTTCACTTTACATTTCACCTTCTTGCTGCTACATTTTTTCTGCTACAAACTGTCACCTTCTGCTTCCTCAGCTAATATTTTAGATTCATTTTGCATGTCAAAAAGGTGCAAGCTACCACAATCACTGGCACCCATTTCCTGACCATCTTATACCCAACGTGTATCTTACAACACCGTGTCAGTGTTAATGCAGTAGCTTTACAGCCCACTGCTACCAAGGTGAGAAAGAGTTCAAGGAGAAAATAAATAAAATGGTTTCATTCATTTGTTGCAACACAATATAAGAAGGTGGCATAAGTTCCCTTACATAGAATTTCAATCAAATCCAGCCACGTTGTTAGCTAATTATATTTTTTTGCCTGCTATTTTGACTCAGTTAGAAGGCATTTATGAATCTGCATGAAAGTAAAATGAGGACACAGTGCTCAAATGTATTGTTCTGCTTCTTCACTCATTACCAAGGAAGTGACTCAATAATTACATCCAGTTTAAAAAATGCTTTGAGAGGAAATGTTTTGTAACAAATTTTAAAAGTACTGCTTCAGTTATTAAGCTATTTAGTCTTTAAATATTAAATGAGAAACTTTATTATGTGCTATTCTCTGTTTCTATTTTTTTTTTTAAGGTTTCAATTTCATTTGTAAAAAACCTGACAGCTAAGACAAAATACAGTTTACCTCAGTGAACTTGCATGCAATTATTCCATGGCTGACAGTCACTTAGTATCACCATATTACACTGGATGCCATTACAGCTCTGGCTCCTGGACAATGTAAATAAGATACTGTCTTGAATACGTGATAAAGTATATGATGTGGGAAGTGTCAGGATTTTTGTGGCACCAACTGTATCATAAAAGAGCTGTGATGTAAATTCTACAAACAGAACCAGATTCAGCAATATGCTCATGCAATTACTATCCATATGAAGCAGTAAATCACTTAATACTGAAATAACACTAATTTTAGAGCAAAACAAGACAGTTAACACAATAATTTAACACAACAGAGAATGAAACATACTGCAGCCACTTGAAAAATAGCACGGCAACATTGTTTAAAGAGTCCACTTAGCATGAACCAAAAAGTCAGTCATTTTTTCAGTTCCTGGCTATAATTTTATAGCCATCTTCTGGTAACTGCACAAACTAAAAAACTTGGGTCTTTTTGGTTGCTGCTGGATTACCTTCAGTACTTCTCTGATCCAGACCTTAGACCTCTTCAAGAGAGAGAGTTTTAAGTTCAGGGTGCGTGATGAATCACAGCTATCCCAATGAGTCAGCTCTGAGTAGCATGCAGCTGCCTGCAGCACGTCAGGGTCTTCTAGGTAGATGGGACAATCTGACAATCCTGCCACTCTTTTGAACTATCAAACAGAAGTTTCAGCTCCAGAGATAAACACCAACTCAGGACGAAGGCAAGTGAAGAGCAGTAACAGCTCCAACAGCAGCGTGTCCCACACCTTGTCCTGCTCAGGCACTCGTGCAAGACTGACTCAACGGGAATAGGCTGTCTGGTGAAGGAGCAGCACCACTCTCATAAGCACTTGGTGATGTCCTTGAAGGTTTTCCATCCAAACTGCACTGAGTTCATGGGATCAGGTCTGACTGCAGTCTAAGGCCTTCCTGCTGCAATGGCCAGAGGTATTTCTTCAAGCACATACTTCAGGTGGCATGGCTGATCCTCATTTTTCCTTCAGAGACATTCTTCTTTCCCCCTCCCAGAAAAAAAGTGACACTTCTTGCAATGTGCTTACGCTGCAACTTCAACTAAACCTGGATGTCTCACATAACACAGCTGATATATTGTCCTCCTTTAGTATGGAGTGACAGGTTGTGATAAATAGACTTCTTTCTCTGACTAACATGTACCTAGTCAAATATTAATGAGCCAGCACACAGAAGCATGAAGTAATCTTTTGTTTTTCATTAAGTGCATAGATTAAAGAGATGTTATTTTACTGTATTGCACAGAATTATGTCATTTCAGCTTAGAGTAATTGTTAATCATGTCAAATTGAAATGATCCTTGGTTTTGTTTTAAAGAGCATAGAAGAACAAGAAGTAGAGGAAAAACAGAAGTAGAAATGGAATATGAGACTATAGTGAAAGTGAGTGAAACATTCCCCTTTTTATCTAGTAATGCTAATGTTGTTTTCATTTTACATGTCAAAACTAAGTCAGGAGCGTCCACAATTTACTGCCTGGTGGTTCTTCTGAAATCTTTGAGCAATTATAGCCCTGGTTATTATCTGCTAGCTGCATAACATATGCTGCCACTGACCATTACATCCTTTTTATACTGTGAAAGCAATTTGTGGCTTCTTCAAATCATACCCCACCCCATTGTCTCCCTGCCTGTTTTATTTATTGCTGCTTTTGCCCCACCTCAGTGCAGCGGTCAGGGGCTGTGTGTAACAGCATGATTATACAAGCTTTCTTTCCACAGCCCTTTGGGTCATCAGAACCTCTGTTCTCTGCTCACAGTAGCTGCAGTACTCTCAGATCAGAAAACCAGGCACTATGAAATGTCTCTTTGAAAAGGTAAAGAAGATTGATGCGGGGGAAGGATGTGGGCTTAGGAATTGAGAGCATCTGAATGTAGAGGTATGAGATGGGGAAAGGTGTTGAAGGTAGGAATTCTGGGTACCTCTGAAGATTAAACTTACCAAGCAGATAAATTAAGGATTTGTCATCTGGGACACCAGGGTATAGGATAAAGAAAGGATTAACTAGGGCATCAGAGCAGGAGGAAAATTGGGGGACAAAGAGAAAGAATTTATGAATGCGAATCAGTAAAATAGGATTAGTGAAGCCTAAAGGGGAAGATGTAGAGGTAAGAGAGTGAGTTTTTCAGGGAGAAGGAAGGGAACAGAAGACAACTGGGGAAAGGCAGGCAAAGCCTGGAAGAAAGATGAAAGTAGATTAGAAGAGTTTTTTTCATTGCTTTATGGAAGGGCTGATGATTAGAACATGCTGATAGAATGAAGTATTATTTCAGGGGTATCTCTGCTATCAGGAGACATGATTATGTATAAGCAAACTTCCTGAAACCTCTCGTAAATACAGCTATGCCAGGAGGTCTTGAGCTTTCACTGTCAAGGGGGTACCAATAAGCCACACGCCTTTGTCACTGAATCAGTGAGTCCTGCTTGCTTTGTATTTTTATTTAATATTTCA
Organism: Harpia harpyja; assembly: GCF_026419915.1. Classification (NCBI taxonomy): domain Eukaryota; kingdom Metazoa; phylum Chordata; class Aves; order Accipitriformes; family Accipitridae; genus Harpia; species Harpia harpyja. The sequence goes on from NC_068943.1 coordinate 53,739,412, forward strand.
CCTTCTACTGCTTTCTTCTGGAATGCTTTGATATGCTTTGCTTGTCTTTGAGGAGAGAAGCACCATGGCTTCTCAGTGGGGACTGTATTTGGTAACAAAACCTGCCTTTCTGCTGCGGTTACCTGGATGCAAAGGATTTTGGTTAATTGCCAGGCAGGCAGTGTTTGCTTTTCAGTGTCCTTGGGCTCAACTCACACACATGTGCAGGAGTAAAAGGAGCCTCCTCAAGAGAGCTGCAGCTCCTCCTTGCTACGGAACATCCTTCTGTGGCTTTTCACCATCCCGCACAAGGTGTTGATAGTTGTTCTGTAATTCATAGTCCTTCCTAATGACAATCAAGGCTCAGTTTTTAGGACTACTCCTCTTCCAGTCTGTGTGGTGCCGGTACCAGTGTTAGCAGTGAGGCTCCACCAGCAGTGGTGAACGCGCACGTTTGCTGTGAGTGCTGTTCTGCTCCCTGGCCAGCATCAGTGTGGTGGTTCTTTGTGCTTTCCCCCCAGATTGTTTTATCAGCCTGTCTAGGGCTTTTTGTTTGATTTGTTGTTACATACTTATAGTGGGTACTTTTATGGACATGTACTTGCAAGAAAGAAGGAACAAACTCTGTATGTTTGATCTGTGCCTTGCACAATACAGATTGACTTCTATACTTTACTGAAAGGCAAATGCTAAATAAGTTTGAATATTTATAAAGTGTGACTATAACTTGATTTGTCAGGCTTTTTTGCTGTGACTCACCTGTCTCTGCCCACATGGACGCCAACATATTCTTCATGTATCTATACATATCATTACATGCTTGTGGTTTATTTAAATGTTTTTATTGCTGCAAAGTAAGTGATCATTTTTCAAACACTTTTTAAAAATAACACAATTTTAAATATTGTTTAATTCTCTCCTTGTGGTAAGGTTAGAGATTAAAACTGCTAGGTGGGGCCTTGATTTCATGAATGTTGTTTTCCTCTTCAACACAGGCAAGGCAACTAAAAGCGTACATTTGCTGAGCGAAGCAGTTGTGACAAAAGAAAGTAGAGCCCATAATGAATATGTTGGCACCTTGACAGTATTCAAAAGAGTGACTTACTGAAGACGGCAAAATTAAATTGGCAACTGCTCACTAGGGAACTGGGATTTCTTTGTTGTTTGTGTTTAAGTGTCACAAGAATATTGATTTCTCTTCCTGAGGGATGTTCTGTCTTCCTTTCCTGAGAAGCAGGAAGATAGGAATAGAGCTGAGCTGCCTTGAAACAACTCAGTGAACATTTTACAAAACAGAAGTATTTGTTTTAACTCTGTTCTCATCACACATTGCTTACATTTTTAACAATATGAGGCCAACCTGATGTCACCTGCCAGGGTCAAATTAGGATATCTTGGGAGGATGGTGGAGACCTGGGAAAATCCAATTGCTCCTGCACAGTTAGAAGGAGATCCAACCTCAGGGAAGAACCTCCTGTGGCATCATGTAACCCCTTATGACACCACTGGAATTATTCCTTCCTTTGTCCTGCTCTCAGGACTTCAGCCTCATAGACTGTGTAAAGGGAATGGTATTAGGAGAAGCTTTGCATGGTGGAATTACCATTCAGTGTACCCTACCTGTGCATGAAAATTAGGAAACAAAATGGATTAGCATCAAGAACACAGGGAGCTCCAAACTGGGGTGAAAGAATCCATCGCCCCAAGGTTTACCTTGCTCTAAAGCAAATATGAGAACGATGGGAGGAAACTTTTTTTCTTCCACCCCTTTCTGCCCTAAGCTCTCACTGCTGTATCCACAGGGCAAGGCATTTTGAATGCTTTGAAGTACCTGGATAGGAGGAGGGCAGGCTGCGCAGAAGGAAAGAGTCAATTTTTCCTGCAGGCCAAAAAGGAGTATCAGCTCTCACTCCTATGTAAGAAACCACTGGCTTCGGGTTGAACAAAACTAATGACCTTAGAGAATATTTCTGTGCAGGAGAGGCATATAATCCTTTTAAGCCATGATAATAGCTGTGCGGAAATCTAGAGAAATGACCTAAATTTACAACTTCATTCAGGATCTGTCTGAATCCACTAGTAACTAATTAGTCATTTATAGGAGGAACTTCCATTTAGTTAACAGTTATGTTTGTCAACAGTAGAAACCTAAGTTAAAATTTTTGAGACAGAAAAAGAGAATGTAGACTTACAATTCTGGTCTGAACAAGCAAAATGACTTTTCCACTAGGACGTTTTGGCTGGGTAGGGATGGCTCATGAGAGCTCTAAAAAGTAGGACCTAAAAGCTACTGCTACAATTCCCTCATCCTTTAAGCTGTGTTTCAAATGAGCACTTAAGTGCATGATAGAGTTTTTCAGTGGGACTTCAGCCATATGTAAGTGTTGTCTAGAATCAAGCTGGCGTTTTTTCTTAACCTGGATTTTTGTAAGTCTTTTGATAGCTGTTATGCACAACCAGAATTCAGCACGGTGCAATGTCAGCCTCCATGTTTAAGTACTGTATGGCCTGTGGGAATGGTACTGCATGTGGTAGCTCACATTTTGACAGCTTTATTTTCACAAAGTAGGTGTTGATGCATGAAGCTCATAGGGCAAATTATTTCGCAACCTGCTGATACTGAAGGTTAGTATTTCTAGAAACTATTAGATATACAATAGCTTATCTGTGGTCCTGCTTGAGATTATTAGTATATTTAGAAGCGCCTGTTTGGATCAGTTTTATTCTGCAGGGTGTTATATAGGTCAGTGAGATCTCAGTGTAGTATTTCTGCTCTTAAAATGCTCCTTTCTGCTGAAAATTCTGCAGGTTCAGTTTTCAAAGCAGCAATCAAGTTTCAGGAATCAGTATTCCTGATAGGATTGATGGCCTTGGTGGCAATTAAATCCTTCCCTGTTCTTTTAGTAATACACCTTATACCACATAGCTTGGATGCTGCTGAAGTTGAGGTGTGATAGATATACGAGCCTGTAATGCTAAGTAGCATGGAAATTGTAGAAGCTCCTGGGAATGATAACTCACTGTCAGTCTTTTTCTTGGGGAATCATTGTAATTCTGAGCAGGGCCTCGCGCTCTCCATGGCATAATGGAATAAATTCTGCAGTAACTTCTTCCCAATTCCATGTTAGTGTTAATGTCCCCTCTTGGCCTGGAGTACCCTTTATTCCCATTTGTACTCAGACAGACACTGCTGCAGCTCCCACTTGAAAATACTAATTGGTTGAAAATTAATTCAATTTTTTAAATTATTAGTTCCCTTTTTTACTTTTTAAGGTTGTTTGTTTTTTTTTTTTTAAGACTGGGGTTAATTCCTTGTAATGTCAGCTGCCCTGTAATGGTTGCAACTCCCTCATAAGCAGATTTATTTCAGTGATATAAACCATGTTTGAGGATTTTACCTAGGCCAAGATCCTCTCTATGGCTGCTGCAGGAATTGATATAGTGTAAAAAAGTAATAAGCCTGCTCACAGGTCCAGATCATTTAAGTGAAATAGGTGTCTGTTTTCACATCCAATCACGCATAAAGTAGAGAGTACGTATTGTAAATATGAATGTTGCCTGCTAGGAAGTTGAAGTATTCTGTGCCCTGCTGTATTCCTTTTTGAAAAGTTTTCTGGGCAAGTAAGGAAGTTTCATCACCCGATCTTCCTAGTGTAATCATCCATTGTAAGTGCCCACCACAACAGTGTCCATTTTCATGTCCAATCTGTCATTACCCAGAGACTTTCAGCAGGTCCCTCTCTTACAATATGCTGGAGATCAGAAAAAAAATAAAGGTCTTTGATAAATACCTCACCAAAGTCCCTCTTTGTACCTGTCCTCCTTGAACAAACTGTCTCTTTTGTATAAGTATTTCATTAACCTGAATTTATATACAAAATCTACATTTATGCCAGTGAAGTAATTATTTTGATTTACTTAAAAATAATTAGATGCCTTCTATTTTTCCTCCATTTTGTGAGTATATGCATCCACAAGCACACAGACATGTCATTGAGAGGATTGACTCAGTATTCACCCTCGTTTCCCTCCTGTAACCATTTATTAATATTAGTAGGAGCACTTTTTTAATAAACATGCATATAATAGAGAACATTTTTTAGTGTCTTTTACAAGAGTCACATATCGAGTGTAGGATACTGACATTAGGAAATCTCACAGTGGCTAGGCTGAATGTTAAAGGGGGTATCTTTTTTTTGTGCACAGAAGTGTAAACTGCTATTGTCTGAAGATAAAAAGAAGCTGTACTACACACAGAAAGTTGACTGCCCAATGCTCTGCCTATTCTTATTTAAAAGTACAATTAAGCGTAGGATACAGGAGACAGTAAGGTGGAACAGCTCTGTAACTGCTGGTGTAGCATGCAGAGAAGACTGAGAAGATAGCGAGCTGCTGCAGTTTGTCTGACTTTAAAGAAGCATCACTCTTAGGTGTGATTACCTCAGTCAGGCATGCTTTTCAACACAGAATATTTCAGCTGTTTTTTTTCTAGTTTCTATGGCAGGAAGACACCATTCCCAAGATCTGTTTGAATCAGCTGAATGTTATCTTTGACTCCTCATTCATGCTGCAGGCGTAGAGGATTTGGGAAAAAGCACCCATCAATTAATGGCTGCACTTTTTAAAATAATCCCACTTCCCATCATCGCTGCCGCTGAGGACAGCAGCTGCAGTCAGCAGCTGTGACTGATATGGCAGTCCATGCTGTGTGTCTCTGACAGATGCCAGCGTGAACCAGCTATAATGGTACAAATGCCAAATTGTAGTTTCAGTGCATCAGTGAAGCAAAATACGACCAGACAAGAGAAATTCAGTTGTCCTAAGATCTGTTCTGCAAAGACAGCAAGACTTAAAAGAGTGGGTTGAAGCCTTCTTTGAGAGCCTAGAGCCATAACAGCAGGAGAGAGAGAAACTAAAAATGGTGCAACCAGCCTCCCTCTAACTTCTAAAAGAGTAACTAAACTATCTAAATTTCCCATCCACATTTACCTTGCATTTGTAAATGATCCCATTGCAGAATCTTCGTAATCAGCTATCCTTCAGGTTATATATGTTGCTGTCCTTCCTTTGCATTAATCACTGGAGTTCTTTTCTTTTTTGTCTGAAAACAGTCATACCGTACGATCAGAAAATGAATGCACTGAAAATGCAACACTGCAAATTAAACACTTGGATAATGGCTTGTGGCTTCAGTAGTCTGTGTTAACATGTGACAAGACAGAATAGTAAACTGAGAAAGCGTTCTCCTGTGAATTCAGTGCCCCCATTATCTCTCCTTCTTTATCCGAAGGGCTGAGGAAACCTTTTTTGTTAGCCAAGACAGCTTGGCGCTTCGGCTTAATTTTCATTGCATAATTTTAAATACAGATTGTGTCTACGGTGCTGCAATTAATGGATAGCCTAAAGACTTATTATTTCAAACTAATTGATATGTAAGAAAGTTTAAATAACATAAGTGATAAGAAATTTTTAGGAATAACTTCTGTAACTAAGAATAATCTTTTTACTGTTATATAGAGTAGCAGATGACTTAATTATTCACTCGCCATCACTAAATCTAATGTCTGTCTATATTTCTATAGTTCTAAATACATTTCCATGAGATGGGAAAAAGGTGACATTTTATAGTCATTGTTCTAAAAGGTTTTTTTGCAAGTTAATAGTCTCATTCATTTCTGATACTTGTCTACCATCATTTGGAATACTCCCAAAATTCAAGATAAATTTCTGTTATCCTCAACAAAAGTATGTACTCTACACATATTTTAAATAGAGCTTTAAACCAAGCAACCGATGTTTTTAAAGCATTCTTTTGCTTCCTCAAGTACCTTGATCACATATGAAAGACCTTTATTTCTCTAGTGTTCATTAAACTTATCTTCAACTAGATTGTGATCAGAATTGGCATCAGAGAATATACTGTAAAGTTGTAAGACCTCTCAAGAACTTTTTAATGCTTTTGGAAGATGTCAAGTACCGAAGTAATAATAAAACACTGATAGAGCATTAAAAAGATAAGTTCTTATAATGGAAAGAGGTTTTGTTCTACTACCAATTTTTTTTTTTTCTTAAATAAGGTTTTGCATGGTACAAAACTTTTCCAAGACAGAAGCTACCAATAGTGATACACACAAATGAAATCAGATTAAAAACAAATTGGAGCTCTAAGGAGATCACGTTATACATTTTGATGGCATGCCTCTCAACGGAAAAAAAAGCAAAGGACTTAGTGAAGTTCTATGAGATTCATCTAAATAGGCTTGACCATCTGGTGAACTAAACTTTGATGAACTGTATTAACTTCAGAAGGAGAGGAGCCAGGGACCAAATCCAGCACACGCTGATGTCAGTAGAAAAGCTCACTCTTTCTGTAGTAGGCTTGAGATCTGGATGAGGCCCCAGCGTGCTGTGGCCCACTGAGATCGGTGAGGAAGGGAGGTACCAAGGGAACCGATTCTCTAAGTAGCGTTAAGTTGTAGTATCCCTTGTTTTCCTGTCTCTGCTGGCTTCTAGGGAATTTGCACATCCCTTTTCCTGGCAACAGGAAGGTCTGACCCCAAAACTCAACTGTGCTATTGGCAATATCATTAAAAGATCTGTTCAAGAGGACTTCAAGATGTCCAACTGCACAGCAAGATAAAAAGCATACCATAGTGCAGACTTAAACACACCAGTGCTATGGCACGCACATTTTCTGTCACCACAGCTCACCAAACGTATTCCAGCACACATGAGAAGAGCTGACTCAGGATCCATGCTGGCTGGTTGGGCTGCAGCATGATCAGGGTGGTAGTCCTTCACCCATAATAAGCATTAAGAGGGCAAAACACCTTCAGCCATTTCCCTTCTTCATGGAGCTCAGGTGCTCAGCAGAAACCTAGATCAGGGCAAAGAGAGAGAAAGGTGGGCAGGTCTGGATGTGAGAATGGCATCTCACCTTCTCTGTGGGAATTTGTTATCTCTACCTGTCTGTTGAAGCAGGCTTGGATTTTAAGCAGCAACCTGGTCGTGTTTCCTAGACTTTTTCATGCTTTGCAATTTCCTTAAATTGCTAAGACAAGGCAGTTGAAAATCCTGAACCTCTGACGCGTGGCTTTTGCACTTCTCTTCTGTGAGTCAGATTACCTTCAGATCTCTGTTGGGGAAGGAGTACACACTTCATGCCATTTTGTGCCAGTGGTTCCTTTGTTTGACCTGGTTAGTTTGTGCCTGTATTTATATGGTTGCGGGTATTGTAGATCCAAACCCCATCAAAGTCAATCACTGTCTTCTTGCAGACTTAAGTGAACTTTGGGTATGCCCTTTAGCAGGCATAAGTTCAAGCTAATCTGCGCAGCAGTGGGACGGGCTCTGTCTTGTTTATCTAGCTTTATGAAGTTACCTTATATGTCAATTTTTGCATTGTGGAATGCTTGCTGAACATCACTGAACTAAAGTTTTCTGCATGGTTCATTTAAACATGATGGGTAATTAGAGACTTGCCTGAGTTTGCAGTAATCAGCACTAATATGACCTTTGGAAAAAATGTTTAAATAAAAAACAACTGAAGTGAAATATTAATCCCTTGAACTTGATCATGAGGATGGCTCCATTAACCTCCCATTGCATAGTACTACTTAATCCAGTAATAGCAGTACAGACAACAAGAGGAGGTTTTTTTCCTTTTAAGTTCATTGGGAAGTAAAAAGCTTCAGGCTATTTTTAATTAGGTTGAACCTCTGGGCGGTGCTGCTCTTACATTAAGCTATAAAGTTTTTAAGAGTTGCAGTTAAAATTCCACACTAATTTTGCTTCTTAAGTAAAAAAAAAAAAAAAAAAAAAAGTGTGTTGTGTAATACAGCATGAAATGATGAGAAGTGGTGGGTATTTGGATGAAATAATGGTGGAAGTAGAGAGCTGTGAAGATAATAGTAATATATAAACATAGAGCAGTCATAAACAGTATCAGACTCTGTATCCTTAGTAGCAATGATACATCTCCATTTGATGTTCATTATTATATACATCAATATATAAATTTGAATCGAGTCCCAACTTTTTGTCATTGTTAAACTCAGCCTCAAAACTTTCCTGACATTTGGAAGCACAAAGGTCAAAATACTGAACCATCATTTCTGGAAGATGGAAAATGAAAGACAGTAGCTCTGTCTCCGCTGTTAAATTTCTGCCAGGTTCTGAATGGATTTTTTTTCATTAGCTTGTTATGTTAGAAAATAATGGGTCGGTCCCTAAATTGGCTCATCATTTAGGGAGAGTCAATGCACATCTCTGCTAACAGTAAAGAGGAAGCCAGATTCATGCTGTTAATGAGCTAGGAAATATTTTGGAAGAGCCTTCATTGTTACAAGGGATTACAGAACTGCAACTACTTGAAAAGATTTTCAAATAAACTTCTAAGGCTTTGATCTTTATTCAGAGCGTGCTTGCTTTCTAGTCTAAAAACATTCATTTTTAACAGGATATTAACAGAAGGACTGACTGCTCTGTAATTTTCCAAGCAGACTTTTCAATGAGGCTCCATCCTGCAGAGGCTTTCTGATGTGAAGAGGTATAGTCAGTACAAGGTAAACTTCAAAGTGCAGCGTAAGGCTTTATCAGTGTGATTATTTTTTGAACTAAGGATGGCTTACTTCTAAAACTCCATGCAGTTCCCTGACAATTATCAATGACATGGAAATTACAGTGAGCATGTACCTTAAGAAACATGCCGTCTCAAGATACACAGACCTCAGTGTATGTTAGGAGCTCTTATTACTTGAAACAGCCTTGAGAGTCTGGGCTGAGTAGGAAGGGCAGAGCAGGATATCACAGTGAAAGGAGGTGCCAGACTTAATCATAGGATGACTGTTCCTTTTCCATTGAGTAGCACAGTGATGCCACTAGAGAGAGACAGAGAAATAGATTCTTTATTTCCTTTTCATTGTCATATTTGAGAAGAAATCTTTGTGCTAGGAGGGAATTTTCTGCCATACTGATGGGACCTGTTAGAGATGTCCTGCCAAGAGTCAGACACAGGTGACACTATAATTATCTGTTAGGAAGGTGGATGTGAGAGACTGAAAAACACTTTCTTAAACTGTATTCAGTGTTCAGTTTAGACAAGGGTCCAAAAGCTGTGGTGTGGGTTTCACCATATTTTTTTCAGATCTGTACTTCGTCAGCTCCTGAGCCCTTACACAGGAGACCTTAAACACCTGAAGCTTTCTTTTCTTGTCTCTCTCCTCTTTCAAAAATAGCCAGACTCTCTTGCTCTGCGGGACAGCACCGCTTTTAGGCAAAACCCATTATACATAAAGTGGCTCTGCGGATTCCAGGGCCCACTGGAGACATCCTGCTTGGCTGCTGTGGTGCTGCATGGCTCTCAGAGTCCCGCATTCTCTGGTCCACCCGGGATTTGAAATATTTCTGGAATATATTGTTGCTGTTATAACCTCAAGATGTCATTTAAAAGGAGTTTCCAAGGAACTGTTATGACCTCTTGAGCTGAGAATTACAACACTGCTACTCTTCCAAGGCCTGTACTGTTGGACAGTCAGCCACCTGTTTACAGGGTGCCTTGGAGGCATCGTGGAAGTGGAAAAAAATCACTCGTTAGAAGGTAATGGATGCACTGATTTTTATGTTGTTGTTGTTTGTTTTGAAGACAGTATCCAAAATATGGACAGCACTTTATAAAAGGACCAGTCAAGAAGCTCTATTTGAGCTATGTCACTAGTTATTTACCCTGGATCCACCGCAATAAACTAAGGGCAGTATCTGATGATAGATGAGACTTCAGTGGAGTTTCTCTGGATTTGTTGCATTGAAACTGAGCAGATTCTCTTCTGCTTACAGTGAAGTTGACTTACTCCAGTGATAATGAAAAAGAGCAGAATCTAGCCTTAAAATGTTATACATGCTCATAGAGAGGGGATTTTTTTCCCATTCATACTAGGTCTAATTATCCTTATTCATATGCATCATGAGATGCATAGGTCACGTATTTATAGAGTCATCAAAAGAAACACTTGACAGCTTAAGAAAGCATTTTATCCACAAAAGGAAACAATTACACAAAACAGTCATCAGAAAGAAGATTCCAAGTATACCACTTACAAGGCACAGAGCAGGGCTTTGCATGAGAATAAACTGCTGTACTGATGAAGAAATGGGAAACAAAAGTTATTGTGAAGATAATCCTCCCATAGAATTCCGTACAAGCTATCTCTTTAAAGAAAATGCAAGAGATCTGAAATTACTACTAATAATACAACTGCCAGTAGGAAAAGATCACCAGTTTAGGCTTTTGCTGTAAGGAGCTTCTCTAATTCAAAAGTTTTCAGCAGAGGGACAGTACAGGCATATGTACAGATAATATATGTATAACCTGGGCAACATTGATAGGCATCTCATTACTCAAACATTTATTTTTTAATTAGCTCTTGGAATAGATGTTGATTTACTACACAGAAAGAAGATACCAGTTTCTTTATGAAGTGTTAAAATCTAGGAGCCCACGTCCCAGGTTTCTTCACAGTCCCATTGGTTTAATTGAGGTTGCAGTTAATAAAGGTGAGACACAGATTGATGAAGGCCCTAAGGTTACAGTCTAATGCCTTGAGACAGCAGATATTAAAGGACTCATTTATATGGGGACTCATCATACAATAGGGAGGCATAGCAAATCACCTTTGCTTTAATAGGAAGAGGCACGAAGCTGCAACATGGAAGATAACAGGGGAAGTTAAAGGAGGAGTATATGAATAGGGGAAGATAACACAGTATACAGTTTCTAGACTCCTTGGCTTGTGACATGCTTCAGGTGTTACAGTGATTTTTTTTTTGAAGCCCATCTTGGGACAATTTCGGAAAGAGAGTATCTGAACTGTGCAACCTGTTGACATGGAAAGGCAGGGGTGGCAGTAGTGGATCAGTCAAAAATACAGCTACTCCTGAGCAAGCACACCTGGTCGCAGGAACAGCATGGAGACCTTGCGGAGTGGGAATATCGCCTTGGTGTGTTAGACCTTGTGTGAAGGACTAGGGGAGCTTCATTTGGGAGAAAAAGGGTGTGAGGTGGGGCTGGCAGAGAGAAAGTCCTGGAATTGGTGTCCTTTTTGTCTGTCATGGTCTGAAAAGTAACCATTATTTGAAAGTGCAGTGATGGGCATGCTCCAAGACTGAGATGTCCTTGTCTGAGGACAGGAATCATTAATGGGAGCTTTCCAGTCACCGTAAAGACATTTCCCTCACCAGCTGTCATTTACCTAGTGCAATGCTGTTCCTTGCACCATCTCTGATACTGAGTGCCCTTAGGTTTTCTTTAACCATTCCACGCTTCAGCATCTTTTGAGATAAAACCTCAGCTACCTGAATAGTTTCGTTTCATGCTTAGCTATATTGTCCTTGAGTAGCTATGTTAAGTCCAAACGTTAACAAAGTGGCATGTTCCTTTATGCACTTGCTTGCAGTCACTGGGAGAAAAAGAGAGCATTTAGGTGCTTTCTGCATGTGTAGACTTGTTAATTCCTTTCCAAGGCTTGGATAAACAGCTTCCCAAGAAACTGCATTTCCCAGCTGCTTTCTTCGGGCCATTCTTCCAGATGGCAGAGGTGGGTATATTGGTTTTGGAAAGGTCCTGCAGAGGAGTCCCGGGTCTCCTCAAACCCATCATCCTCACATAAAGTCACTGTTTTCTGCAGTCCCCCATAGCACACTGAGTGCTGCAGAGGGACTGTGGCCATGAGGCACGAGGACAGCTAAGCGGTGGTTACTCCTTTGCCTTCCCAGCAGAAATCTGCTTAATGGAGGGAATAACATGGTCCTTAATAAGAAACTCCTTCTGTTTCCAATTAAACAAAAATTGCTGCCTATAAATCACTTGATCCCTGAGCTCTGTTCCTCAATTTCACTCTCCCTGTTATTGAGCCTCCATCTGCTTTTAACAATTCTTGCGACTCTCATGTCTTTTAATGCTGTATCCCTCCAGAATGGCTTTCTAATTAAGTAAGCTCTGAAAATGAAAAGCAGCAGAACAGCAGCTTGCTTGCTCTCTGTACCCTTAATCTGGGAGTCCTCTCTGTGCTATTTTGGAAGCTAAATTGAGGTCACTGACATTATGCATATTTGTTGTCTGATGCAGTCTTAAAAGCCCCAAATCCTCTATTCAAAATTATCTTTAGGCACATGGGTCAAACATTTGCAGGAAGAAAAATAAGTATTTGGAGCTTTAGCAGATTTAGAGAAACAGGGGAGGACTGAGAAAGGGGCCACAATCTCAGACCAGTATTTCTGTTGCAATATGCTTTCACTGACCAGTGAAAAGATCAGTGTTGCTGGTGTTAAGAAAATAAACAGTTCCAATGATGTGAAAAGGAAAACGGGAGCTTTGCTAAACAGAAATATCCTGTAGAGTTTGCAGTCCCCCTTTTGTTATGAATCGTGTAGTGACCAGTTATTGCCTCTTGTCAAAATACATTCTGCTGAAATTGTGCAGAAGAAATTAATGTAGTTGACTTTCTCATCAGTAAAACAAAAAGAACAGGTACTGTTTATCTGGAATTAAATACTACACTGCATGTGGGTAGTGCCATGGTAATTATGGATACAAATTAGTATCACATTTCAACTGGTGAATAAATACAATAACCAAATACCAAACAAAAGAGGCATTATTTTGATATTTTGCTGCCCTCTGCCTCAAGGGGCAATAACGCAATTTAAACATTTCTCACATTTGGAATCAGAACTCAAAAATTGTGAAAATGTTTTTAAAAACTTGAGAATGAAGAGTTTGCTGTTGGAAATGTCAGAGATTGTTGGAGATAACAAATTGTTTGGACCTCAGAGTACATTTTTACCTAGATTGTTGAGCTAGGATATTTGGATTATTTTTCATTCATAATTCACTGTATCATTCAGGGAAAGAAAGTGTGTGATTCAGGGAAACAAAGTATTTATGAATAATACAAAATAAGATGGATTTAAAAGGAGAGGTAAAAGAAACATAAAACTAAAAAAACTGGCTTTAGGGAAAAATTGCAAGTGGAATGGAAAATCTGAGACTTAAAAAAGTTTCTTTGGAGTCATATCAAATTTTTGCAGTGGAAGAACTTCATCAAAACAAATATGGCCATAATTAATGTTTTTGATTCAACAAAATTGCATTTTGGTGGGTTTTTTTCACCAAAATGTGTAACTAGTTGTATTTCATACATAACTTTCTCAAAATATTTTTGCTTGAAGATTAATTCTTCAGATGCTTTTTAAGTAGTGACCCTTCCATAATTATTGAGTTGAAAATATGTTTTTAAAAAAATGTGAGCTGGAATGAATCTCAGTCCATGTGGAAGTGGGTTGGTTTTGCATCAGACAACTGCCTCTGGCATGGGATTTTACATCAGGAGAATGATGCTGTGAGGTCACACCGCTGTGCAGACCAAGCATGCGGTATCTCAAGCTCCATGGGGAAGGAGGAGAGCAGAAAATTGTTTGGAAAACACTTTCATTACTAACTTCCGAAATGCCACTTTTAAGGTACAACAGGAAGGAGCAGCAGTGTTCACATTAACAGCTTCAAAGGTGTTGCTGTGGCAGGAAGGGAGATGGGTTGGACATGTTTTACCCCACAATTTCCCTTTCCTTTGGGCTGCCAAAGTGAGGGGGAGGAGGTCAGATGGAAGCAGTGCTGCTTATCGGCCGGCTGTGTCGCCGCCTCTTGTCTTCAAGCCACGGGGGCTGGCTGCAGGGTAGATGCAGTAGAATTTCACAAGGTACTGGCAACAGCACCAGCCCACAGAGGCATTCCCAAATTTCCTATGTGTGTGATAGGGAGTTTTAGGCCACTGGTTGTTTTTAATGCACACAGTAAGTTCTTTGCTCCTGACACCTGAGGTCCTAGATGCGGTTGCTGTTTATGTTTGTGTGGATACCTACTTCCCATGGCTTGAGCTACTGCAAAACTTTTCTTAACTTTGCTCTACATCTGAAACTTCTGATAGCTCATTATTAGATTCTTATACTTCATTAGCCCAGCTTGTTTGCTTTTCCACAGTTATCTTAAAACAATCCTGAAATGAAAAAAAAAAAAAAAAGATTCTGCAGAAGGAAAGATGTATTTCAGGTAGTTAGAAGGGAGAGGAGTTCTGTATTTGAAGCTTAAACTTGGGGACAAGATAATATGAAAAAACGTAATTGTGGAATAATTAAGGATTAAGGGGTTTAACGTATTTATTTTCTTTTTTAATTTTCTAATTTTTTTTTAACTTAAACACTCCATGTGAACTGCAGCCCTCCTGGTAACTTGTGTTGGCAGCATGTTGCGTTTTTCATGTGATCATTTTATTTTTGTTCTTGGTAGAAACAGAAGTTCATGAGATCACATTGCAAGTATGCAAAAGTTTACAGGGGCTTGATCAGGATAGTCTAAAACCACAATTTCTGCTTCTGTAATTCTTTATTGATCACAGTTACTGGTTTTAATGCTCTGGTCACTATTTTAATTCTATGTTATGCTATGTTATTTTGGTAGTTTTAATAATAACAGCTAGGTATAAATGCTATAAATAGTTTTAATAATACCATCCCTTTCCTTTTCTGAGTGCATTTTCCTTGCTTTAAGCTGAATGACCATATTGATTTTCCCCTTCCACTTTCCAAGGAAGGGTTGCTGAGGCCTTTCTCTGAATGATGACCCTTTCTGGAAAGCAGTTGTAGCCAAGGATGCTGAGGAGCCCTTTGAATTGGGAGGGAATATGAGTCGATCAGCTGGCTGGCTGCCAGGAGCTCTGCTCACTAAGGCACAGCCTTAGGCATGTAAAGCCCCGCTCATTTTCTGTCCCTATGGCTAGGGGCTGTGTTGGTTGTAGTGAAGGTTCAAAGGATATGGTGGCGTTCATCCAGGGCACAAGGGTGCGCGAGCCCAAGCCCCTCGGTCACCCACACTGCTTAATGGCTGGCTGAAGTCAAAAGGGTCCCTCAGGCACGGCTTCCCTATGGAAACCCTTGTGGGGTATAGCTAACAGAGGCAGGACAGTCGCGGTCAAAACCTCACCATGTCTGCTGTTATTTTGAGCAGGACAACTTGGTGGCCCAGTGCTCCACAGCCTGTTGTAAGCCTGTGCTGGTGTATGTCTAGTTTGATAAGCTATCATATAAACGGCATGGAGGAGAGGCCTTTCAAACCAGAGGCAGTTGAGGATGGCACCTCCCGAGCTTTGATCCCTACCTAAGCTTAATTTCTCTCCTTCTTCTGTATTTTGGGGATAATAATACTGATACTTACCCATTTTGTAAAGCTGAGTAAGTATCAGCTGATGTTTCTTAACTAGCACTGTTGGGTAAAAAATAAAGGGCAGGTAGGTAGAAGCATACATTCAAGAGTTAGAGCTTCTGGCCACAGCCATCAAGAGTGACTAACACATTCAGCTCCTGTCCCCAAGGACCTCGCTGCAAACACTTAATGATGGTTCCAGATTTTAAGCTATTACCTCATTGCCTGTAAGTAAAGTACATGGCAGTATGATTTGCCTGAACAATAATGTGTTCAACCCCTTGTGGGATACTAAAGCCGCATGGAGGTGACATTAATAAGTCGTTTTTATTGAGGTTAAAGAGAGGACAGAGGATCTGTAGGAGGGCAAACAGTGACACGACAGAAGGAAGAAGGTTGTTATGTGTTAATGGAAACTGTGGTCCAGATAATGATCTGCCCGTCTAATCATCAGTCTCATTTCCCCCCCCTTGTCTGGCTCCAAAATCCTAAAAGCAAGTGTAAGTCACCTTGTTTAGTAGCTAGAGAGCAGAGAAATCGGGATAGGTGGACTTGTGATGGGAAGCAACCCAAGGGGACAGCAAACTGAACAGTAAGGCCACACAGGGACAGTCTGGTGGGGTGCTGGTTGTGCAGAGGTTTTTACTTACAGGCACACACTGACATGGCAGTTTGTCATGCCATCAACAAGTCAAATAAAAGACACATGACTACTGCTACTAATGGGAGGGCAGCTTCCCATTAGTGAATGAACTGTAATGTCCCTGTAAGGCCACAGAATATGGTTATTGTTCTCTAAGAGAAGGATACTGAGGCTTTTAAAAGAAAAACAGCTGGGTTTTTTCAGCCAGCTGGTTTTAAGCAGAAAACTTGCTGCTTTAACCTTGACCCACAGGTGTTTGCCAGTGCTGTGCCTGGGGCTGGTGGTTTAAGGAGAAACACGGCCAATGCACTGTGAGACTGTCGTGGGTTTGCAGGCCCCAGGCTTGCTGAGGAAGACTTAAGTGAGGGGTCAGGTCTGGCAAAGGGATGGCTGCGTTGCGCCCAGGCTCACCCGTTGTGCTCTTCATTGCAGCTGGAGTCCTGTGTGATAGCTTGGTGGTCAGGCAATAGGCTCTGAGGTGCTCATCTGAAGCCAAGCAAGGGGAAGGACTGATAGTGCCTTTGAAATCAAAAAGAAAACTAATTTTTACACACTGTTGCAGTTTTAATCAACCTTCCTTGTCTACTGTCTGCTCCTTCTCAACTAACTTCAACCTTCTCATGATTAGATATCTATATAGACTGTCTCTGGAGACAATGAAGAGAGAGAGGTAGCTCCAGATTCATGTCATTTCTATTAAACGCTCGACTTCGGGGGGATTATCCACTGGAGGAGCTTTAGGAGGTGAATATTAGACACAATCACTATCTAACAATATGCTTATGGTTGCACTGGGTTCAGATAACGTTCAGTTTCTGAGGGATTTCAAATATTTCTATTGCTCTTAAACCTAATTAAGCAAATCAAGGTTCTGAATGAACTTGAGAGCCAGGACGCTTTCTCTGACTTTTGATTTTACATACCTCCTTCTATACCTGAGGTGCCCAGAATTCACAAATTCAGTAATTCCGTGTACGACAATGAGGTGGGGAGATGCAGCAGCCCATCTCTGACTCAGACACTCCTGTATAAAGAAATTCATGCCCTTTTATAAACCTATGTCTTCCAGTGCTTTGGAGCCTTTCCCACAATTCCTAGATTCATGAAAAATATTGTATGCAGAGCTGCCTCTCCCTGCAGGAACTGTAACTGGCTTTGTGGGTTGCTCGGACACTGCTGCAGATCTGCATCGGCCGCCCAGGGCCTGGCTGCAAACACTCCCGAACAGGAAAAGATAATGGCACTTGGTATGCATGGTGCACAGCGTGCTCGGAGCCCGCTGGCAGGCACTGCCTCTGCTATCGCTGCTGTTTCAGATTAACCCAAGGAATGTTTTGTTCCACGTTTGGCATAAATCTCCCTCTAAGTGTGATAGCATCTTTGGGTAATTGTCATAAATAAACAGAAGGACTCATCTTCCCCTCCCTCCCTCCCTCCTGTTTTTTTAAGCAGTGAGGATATTTAGTAGTGAACTGTAACCAAAAGCATGATTTCACCATGATGGCAGACCTTTTGCCTAGAACATAATCTTTGGATTTGCAATATGACCTATGTGAGTGCCGTGCTGCCTTCACTCTGAAGTAGAGACCAGCGCAGATGTAGCCTCTTGGTGGTTGAGAAGGTCACTGGGCAGCAGGAGTGGAGTCCTGGGGCTGCAGGGCCCCAGCTGTGTGCTGGCCAGTGAGGCATGATTAGCATCATTTGTGGGTTTTTCCTGCCAACCATGCTACAGCACTGTTCCTCAGATAATACACATACTCTTGGAAGCATTACCAAAATGGAGACAAAAGGAGGATCCCTTCAAAAATGTGTATCTAGACATAAAGCCAGAAAACAAAGCAAGTTCAGGAAAAAAAGAAGGGCACCGCATGAAAGAAGGGTCTTATGGTAGTGATTGTCTTAACAGTTGATGCAAATATATGTTTTAGAGGCAGGATGTATTTAATGGAACCATTTGTGCCTCAGACCCGGTGTTTGTCAGCACTGTGTCACTGAGGTGGGAAACTGAGGCCAGAACAGCAGGAAAATTGCCAGAAACAAGGCAGGAAATGAGCTTTAGCAGGGGAACCAAAAGGAAAAAGCCAGAACTTAGATCTTGAGGAAGAAAAGCTGCAAAATTTGTCTAATTAAGGAATGTAGAACTAGACCAGGTGAGCTAAGGACGTTGATTTGCACATCAGGAGAAAGGAGAAGAGGCCGCACAAAAAGAAAGAGATGCAGGATGAAAACCAGGACAGAAGCATGGGGAATGGGATTGGAAGGGCTCAGAGGGAGGGGTAGCGGTAAAGTCACATGCTGTGGACAGGTCAAGGATGGTAAGACTAGTATAGGGCCTAATGTTCAAGTGAAAATTTGTACTGCCTGTTGAGAGCTGTTGCAACAGGGTGAAGGAGACTTGAAACTAGATAGGATAGACTCAAGCATAGAGCTGAAGGATCAGAGTTCATAGCACCTTTATGCCTCCTGGAAAAAAAACACAGCTCAAAATACAATTGCCTAAGAAACTATTGCAAAACTGCTGCAGCTACAGTTAGCAGAACCTGACTCCCTCTTTTTAAGAACGTGGGTGGATGGATGGTTGGATGCATGGACGGACGGATGGATGGAGCAGGTTTGGCTTTGGAACTCACCCCTTTTGCTTCCTGCCGTGCTTATATTGGTCATGATGAAATAATTGGCTTTGTCTTCAGCTGAAAATTTCATACACACTAACATTTTTTAAATAACGGGTCGTGCAGATCCTAATATGGGCATTTAAAACAAAGGCTATACAAATAAATACTGGGAAAGGACCCACAGCTTCCTGAAGACCGATAGCCAGATTTCTTTCTGCATGCCTTTTGCATCCTGTTGATGATATAACACTTTTTCCCCAGTAATGTCCAAGACACATACTGTATTAATCAGATAATGTAACTTTCCATGATCTAGCCCTAAGAAATGTAATTTAACTTTTTTTCCCTCCCTCTTTGACTCCCTTTGACGAATGACTTTTTCCTAATGGTTTCTCCAACCCAAGAAATCTGGCAAAAGTTATTATATTGTTCTCAGAGCAACGTTTGTGGTGTGATCAATGTGTGATTAGCTACCTGAAGCTTAATAAAGGCCTTGCTCTTTCAAAGGCTTATCCGTGACACATACTGCACATGAATCGGGTCTTGTGAAAGCCAGTAGGAGTATGGACACCAATACAGTTAAATCCACATATATGTTAAGGATTTGGGTACCCCAGGATGGTACCCAAAACCAGCCTTATGCACAAATGAGTGCACATTCCTTCAGCTTTGCAATGACTGCATGGAAATCAATAGGCGTATTGGATGTGTGGCGCTAATAGGAAAAAGAAAGGAATATATTCTTGTGTCACGTAAAAATGCGTTCTTAATTTCCCCCCTGCCTCCTGTGGTACTTTCCCCATACTGTAGCACTGGTAGCATTAGATACACCTGAAGACAGCTTGTCTCTCTTGTTGTAGTTGCAGGTGGAACTTGATCAGGAATATCAAGACAAATTCAAAAGACTGCCTTTGGAAATTCTGGAGTTCGTACAGGAAGCCATGAAAGGGAAAATCAGCGAAGATGGAGACCACAGTTCTGCCCCCTGTTCCCTGGCATCTGATAGTGGAAAATCAAATCATAAACCTCTGCAAAGTGAAGAGGAATTGGAAGAAGATAATCCAGAAAAAGTGTTTGATACTACTTTTTAATTGCCCAAGAAACAATCAGTGCGCCAGGGCGCACCACTCCCCAACTGCCGTCTCTGCTCTCCCAATGTGAGCTGCCACTGAAGCGCTTCGGGAGGCAGGAGGAATCTGCATTCAAGTGCACATTTCCCAAAAGGAACGTTTTATAAAAAGTATTGTGCAGGGGTCTTCATTCTCATTCTTCATCTTGTTATTATTCTAAAACTTAGTGCAGTTGTAATGGGAAAATTAATGTTAACCATCCTCTCCCCTGTTTTTTCTTTTTTTTTTTTTTTTTTGGGCCAATTTACAATGGGTAATTTTCTGGTCATGTTCACTGTTAAGCATGTTTAATGAAGACCAGTGTATTGTGCAGAGACGATTGTGTGCAGATTTCCTTTTGAAGTGCCGGTGCAAAGTGCTCCAAACTAATACAGATCCTAGAGAATATTATAACAGTACTTAATCATATTTGTTTCCTTCTTTATAACTGCACATTGACAGCTGTACCATCATTTTACATTTGCACTGAAACATGTAATCCTTTTTAGCTTTGCAAGCACTGGTGGCTTGCTGTCTTGATATTATGTTTATCACATGGAAAGAAATGTAATTGCTGCTGAAAATTCTTGGAACTGTGGGGACAAGAGGAAAACAAAGAGAAGAACTCTGCCTAGAGATTGTCGGTGTCTGTGTACGTCTGTGTTTGTTACACTGTGTGAGTGCATATATGTTTGTATATATATATATATCTATATGTGCACACACATCCGTCTATATACACACACGGCATGTTTCTGTTTGAAGTCGGTGTGGTCTCTTGGCCAAATGAAATGTTTCAGGGATACATGAGTAGAGAGAATCTTTATGAAAGCTAACATCTGGGTTATACTGCTATAAAATAGTCATTGAATCATAAAATTCTTTTTGTGGTGTTAGTGTTGTAAATCAAAGTAGTTTTAGAATATAAATTTGATATATATTTTGCAGACTCAAAAGTATTGATTTTAAGTATCATATTTTAAGCTTACTGAATTTGATAGGATTATAAAATGTTTAGGACTACAGTATTTGAAATTTAACAGAATCTTCCATTATTTTTGCGACTGAGGTTCAGTTTTACTAAGGTCTGAAATTTAAAAGCAAAATATAAAAACCTGATCACTGTTATTTAAAAATGTATATTAATCCATTTAACTGACTTCTTAAAATAAGAACAATCAAAGTTAGCGTACTGTATGATATGCATGAGAGAAGTAACAGCACATTTTGAGAAATTTGTATCAGACGACAGAGAGACTTCGTGAAAGTCCGGATATTTGAAAAGGTAAAGAAATGCTATTCTCTGGATTCCCATAGTAACAGAAATAGGAATTATGAAACATTACAGACACATTCTTATTTGTACCCAAGCCAACACATAATGCTAAAGGCCTTTCCCTCAGCTGTGTGGTGAAGAGGTGTCTTAGGGCAACGGACAAACTAGCTCAGAAGACATAGATTTGCATCGAGAGGCTTGATCCTGCAAACTTGCATTTTCCCGCGCACCACTGGACTCAGCGCGACTGTTCTGGGGAATAATGTTCACGTGCATTCTTGCGAGATCGGGGCCTTACTTTGTATTAAAAAGCAATCGGAGAAAGCAGTCAAGGGAGGCATTTTAATACATTGTAACAGTTAAGTTACTTTACTTCCATTCCCTCAGGATTTTAGTACTTTAAAGTAACTTATTTAAATTTAAGCAATAAAATATAAATCAAGCTTAAGTTTTCAGTTAAATAATGGTGTGTATATATATAAGTTCAAATCTTGGAAAACAAACTATTTTGGTGTTTCTTTTTAAGCTTAGAGCAGAAAGAAAGAAAAATTGCATATTGTCTGGAGATCATATTTTGGATTAAACTATTCTGGTTTATGATGATGAAATTAGTGAACATGAAATTCAAAAATCTGACTTTCATCTTAATGCTAGGAAAGGTGAATCCTCTGTTAATCCTTGTTTTGCACTTTGAAATCAATCTTAATCACTCATTGAAAACGTAGAGAGTCAAGATGTAATGCTGCATTTTATAAAGTAAAAATGACACATTGTCTAAATTATTAAAAGAATAAACTGATAGCAGTGTTCACAATAAAACTGAAGACTATTACGTTATAGAAACCGTTGTACAGCGCAGGCTTTTTGGTGAAATCTTAGCTCCTTTGAATTTCAGCGCTATGTTCCTGTGGACTTCGGGGGAGCCAGGACTTCACCACAGTCTTCAAAGAAACTTGGGCAAATACCAGTTAACCTTTTATTTATATTTAAAAATAAATAAATATACCAGTTGGATTAAATATACTATCAGCTGTAGTCATTTTACAGTACGTTTGTATTTGACCATTTCCTGTACTCACATTTTTTTATATCTGTACAGTGCCACTTTCTGCAGGTGTAAGGTAGTGTGTAATACTGTACATCTTGCATTGTTCAAACTATTTCAGTGAAACAGATATCATTTAATATTGATATTACTTGAACTAGAGTAAGATAATGAAAAAAGGGTCTTTATGATGTGCAAGTCTTGTGCCTTTTATGTATTTGCCTTGTTCTGTGTTGAATGTGTGGAAATGCTGTATCGTGGACTTTCTGCTGTAGAGAATAGAGCTGTCTATATTAAATTAGGTCGTGCACTTCAGATATCTTTACACTACTGAAAATAGCTTGGTTTTGGCAGTATAAACAGAATTTTAAAAATTCTAGTGAAGGCCAGACATTTTAGATTTAACATGTTCATAATTATGTTAATTAATGCTCATGTATTAGCTAAACATTTACTGAAAGATAACTAAAGGGACATCATTGCTTGCCTTTCTTTGAAATCAGTGTTGCTCTTGTACATTGTATTAATAGTGTCTGTGATTGATTAGTCCTTGATGATTTGCTTTCAAAGTAGGATGAAATATTTCAGTTAACATGTACATATTTTTCAGTTCCTCAATCTATGATTGTTTCAGAGGCATAATTCACATTTTTGTAAAAATTCTATGCAATTTTGTGGCATGATGTTTCTTCCACTTGTAATTTTATGTGCTTACATTACAGATCCAAAGGACAATAAAAATTTCTTAACACAAGATGGTTGTTTTCTCTGTTCATTGACTCAAAAGCCTCAGTTGACTCAGGAGACCTTACTGACCTCGAAGACCTTTACCCTGGCCCCTTTGCTCCTGTGAAGGGCAGTGGCACGAGCAGTCGGTGAAGTTTCCCTGCAGGCTCTTGTGTTCACAACGAGAACAAGAAATTGCACATGCCTGGGCACCCACCGCCCCTCCCAGCAAAATGTGCATTTGCCAGTGCTCTGAAACAACGGGAAACTTTTTTTAAAAGTGCACAGCAGCCAATGAACTGGTAAGAAAATGTATTGGTTTAGAGGACAGGCTTTTGTAGAACAGCAATTGCATGATTTTCAGCCATACTGGTAAACTACCTCGACAAATTAGAGCAGCCTTACTTCTCTTCTACTGCCCCAGCTGTTTCGCTGATCATCTATGCAATTATATATGTGCTGTGAAATGTACCTTTGCAGGGGCCTTCCACTGAGAGCGCTGAAAAATAAATCTATTCCATTGGCTTTTGACTTTCCTTTCCCCATTTAATTTACAATGTAAAAAATTATCTCTGGGAGAAGAGATAAGCAGGTATATTAATCCAGTGTACTAAGGGATACACCTATTAAAATAAATAGTCTTCAAGGCAAGTAGACTCAAATTGCTCGCTAGAAGAGGTGTGGGGAAATGGGGTCTGATGAGGGGGATGGACATGGCACAGGTTAAAAGCAGGCAAGGAAGGGAGGAATAGAGCTGAAAGCCGAGCCCCTGAATTTGACAGAGAGGAGTAAGCCTAGGACAGGAAAGGAGCAGGGGGGAAAGCAAAAGAAAAGAAAAATGGGGATGTTTCCTTCCCAAAGGAGGAGCAGTGGGGTGTGAAATCAAGAGCGGGGTTCACCAGGGCCCTGTTAGTGAGCTGCCTGTCGTGTAGCGAGGCAGGCGAGGGGAGGCAGCGCGGTGGTGAGGATTTGGGGAGGACGAGGGGGAGATGGTGACACGGAGCACAGAGGGAAAAGCCAGGAGGCCAGGGGCAGGATTGGGAAATAGCCCTCGGCTCCCGCGGGGCTCAGCAAGGCAGGATTCTCACAGCCGGCCGAGCAGGCAACCTTGGCGTTTGTTGTACTTGGGCCACAGGAGACTGACTTGGCTGCTGAGGAGAGAGGGTGACAGGCTGGGATGTGTGGAAGAACAATTTGGAGGCCGACCAAGGGGAAGATTCTGTTACGGAGGCCAGGCAGCGGGGCCAGAGCTGTGTGCTCTCATGCAGCTGCGGACACTACGTGAAGCAAGCCTGTTGGGTTGCTGAATCTTCAAGTGGGTTCTGCAAATGCTCCTGGTGATGGCCAGAAGAAAACTAGTCTCACTACAGCAGCAGAAGTCTGCTACTATGAGCTAGGGAAGGTGACTAAAGACTTCACTTAGCCCTCAAAGTGGATGCTTTGGTAACTACTGCCAGTGCCAGGTTCCACCACAAGTAATTTATCCTCAGCTTTGTGAGCCTTACATCATATCCTTCACAGTGATGCAGCTTCCAGGTGAGGGCTGGGGGCTGTCTGGATCCAAGTGAGGTGTTGGGGTGGGCATTGGGGGACATCGCTGAGCAGGGCAGGAAGAGTTTGGAGTGGGTGAGCAGGCTGAAGGGCTGTACAACCAGGCCTCCTAAAACCTGGGCATGCAGTCGAACCCCAGGAAATCATTTTGAGGTAAACAGCTGTACCTTTGAAAGACATGAATGGGGGTTTAAACCCACAAGGACTACATTGTACCCTCAGACTTCAGGAGAGCTCTGAGTGTGGGAGCTGCGCAAGTCAAATCTGCCAGCCCTGGCTGAAGCACTCAAGCTCATGAAGCCACTAAGTTTCAGCTACAAAATTCAGGTCAGCATTTCTTACTGACAGATTGGCTTCAACGACTGCATTTGGCTTGTTTGGGCACTCATTCAAAGACATCTTGCTTGCTCCAGTAACTGCAGAGGGAGTAGAAGAACCTAACTCTACATCTGAATTTCACTTGTGACATCAGGCATCAAGGAGCCAGGTAGTTTCTGGCTATGGTAGTGTTACTTAATGTGAAAACAGCTAAGTCCTCTCCTGGATTTAGCCAGAAGACACCCGAATGCCAAGTGAGACTACTTCTGTGACCTTGCCATTTCCCATGGAGTTGAAACAGTTAATGCCAACCTCCCTTCCCAGCTCTGCCCAGACATGAAGCTTCCTTAAATATGCACAGCAGGATTTGCTTGGCCATCATTAGGCCTAGGTCCTCCTCAGAGTCAGGGAATTGGCCTTACTCTTCTTTAAGGGCTCAGCAGAAGAAAGAGGAGTCTCTGTGCAGTGAAGGAAGAGCTACTTAGCAGAAGGGCCAGGGCAGGAAATTAAAGCCACATGCAAAAAGCAGCAGGTGATGGTCACTAGTGAAGTTAAGGAAGGTGACTGCAGAAACACATTTTGGGATTAGAAGAGGTCCTCTAAAGAGGGAGACTCTCCACTGGTGTGCAGTGGTAGGGCAGTTGGCTTGTGCTGCTTTCCACGACCTACTTCCCTTTTACTTCTTCTGAGTGGGTGGGTTTAGAGGTTCAGTTCTCAGGTTCCTTGGGATCAGTGTCATGGGGGTAGCATGACAGGAAGGTCGATCTGAGGGAAAAGAACCTGGAGAAATGAAAAATCCAAGTGTTCAGCTTGCAGACGGTAAAGAAGAAAGTATTGGAGGTAACACCTTGACTATTGTATAATTGATACAATTTTAAAGGCCTGGGATTTGTGGAATGGTGGGCTGCAAAACACGGCAAGAGGTGCTAATTGTTTTGGCTGGATCCAAACCAGAGCAGGTGGAAGGGCTTTAAGTAGCACTGGAGGAGCCAAGCTCTAATTAGGAACAAATTGAAGCCAACTTGATGAATGTGAAGAGAAGAAATTTAAAACCTGCTGCTGTATCAATGGAGGAAGCCTGGCTAATGAGCAGAAGAGCTTGGCAACTTCCATCACCGAGAACTGTAATGTAATCAGTGTTACTGAGCTGCAGTGGGATAATTAGCCTGTTCAAATAAGTTATTACAGCCTGCGTAATGGGGATCAAATAATTTAAAAAGAAAAAAAGGTTGGGAGGGGGTAGATTGAACTTTGTTCTTTTCTTGGGTAAGATGAAGTTTAGTTGGTAAATGTTGATGCATTGATCTAATCTACTGATGGCAGGAGCTGCGAGCAGGGCAGGTGACTTGCCTTCAGCTGGGAAAGAGGTTACAGGTGTGAAATACTCTGTCCATGTTTTGTACTGGCATTTTCAGGAAGATGCAGAGAAAAGCCAGCTCTGTACACTCCCTGGGCTATAGGCTGATGGCTGAAAGTTGGGCTTCACAGAAAAACCACTGGAGGCTGGTGGAAAGGCATTACACCAGCCAACAGATGGAAGCTGGAGGCAAGTGAGTTAAAGACAGAGCACAATCTTCTTTATTTTCTTCCTTTCTGCACAAGCACACCAGAGATGATGAATTGTAAGTACCGACAGAAAAAGTGGATGATGCACTGCATAGGATGGTGTCACATCGTGTTACTCACGCCATGCGGTCAGCGTGGATGCAGAAGAGAGGAATGTGATAGACAAGCCAGACCAGACAATCTCACAGTGTCTCCTGGCCTTAAAGTCTGTGAATCTTACCACAATGTTCTTCTCTTGGAGGGTTTTTTTCCCTCCAGGAGGAGACTTTCACATGTGATTACCTAAAAGGTTGTGATTCCCTTTGGAAAGGCTTTGTAATGTCCTCTTAATTGCCAGTAAAGCAACCCTGAGCATTGTCTCTGTGGCTCAGCCATATGGGATGTCTCCCAAAAAACAAGCCACCTCTCTCCATGGGTGTAAATCAGCAAAAGTGTGGTATCCCAGGAGCCCTCAGCAATAAATAAGGAAAGTCAACCCAGGTGCTCTCATGGCTCGCCACCAGCTGAGCAGAGCAGATGAACTCCCTGGCTGGAAGCTAACCCAAGCCATAAAGTCTGTGGTAAGATGCATCTCTGACTCATGGAGTGCTGCCTGTTGGCCTCAGGGAAACAGCTGGAGACGCAGCCCAGGTGAGGAGGAGGAGGCGGCAGTGGCTGTGGCGTGCCGCAATTTCCATCCAAGGGTGCAATGATCTCAGCAGAGAGCTCAGTTCCTCAAGCCTCCCTCTCCATCTAGGGGAAAAGCCTCTCCTGATGAGAAGGGACTTCTAGAAGTAGGAAACAGCCTGTGTTCCCTTCAGTAAATAAATATTATGCCCTGCTTTCACTTTGCTGCTGCAAAATGCTCCCTCTGGTCATTAAGCCCAAGACAGCAGCCCGACCGTCAGCAGGGCTGTTAGCTGCTGTGATTTATGAGCTGGAGGAGACCACAGAGGCCCCTTCACGCTGTCACTGCCTTCTGTGCCTCACTCAGAAACCTGCAGGCAGCTGCCAGGCCCAGCTGGAGAAGGAGGGAAGGGGAAAGGTCCTTCCCTGCTCCCCAGGAGGTACTTTTCTGCGGAAGTGCTGCGTGGGCAACAGGGCTGGTACCCCCTCGGCAGGGCTGGGGATAGCACAGAGCTGGTGCGAGTGGCACGTGCTGTCCTGCGTCACCTGGGTTTGTAGCACGCAGGGAGTGATGCCATGAAATGCTGCTGTTTCACAGCACCCCAGGCAGTGCAGGGACTCTGGGCAGCACAGGAACCCTGGGCAGCACAGGCTCTCTGCTCGCTACATGCTGCTGAGAAACCCCACGCTGCCTCTCTTGTGCAGGACCCAATTTAGCCCAGTGCTTTGGAGCATTCACCAGTGAGTGTCTCCTACATCTTGTTGCTATTAGTTCCTTTTATTATATTAGGGCCCTAGAAACAGGAAGAAAACACCCTGGTATCAACTTGATAGCAAGAAAATAATTGCTCTGCTTTCCCCGAGGAAATCCAGCTTTGGGTGTGTGCTCTCCCTTTGCACTGCAGCTTTCCATGAAAAGCAACTATTTTCTATTGCCGTAATTTAAAACCTGTATCTGGCTTTACAAATTCCTGTTCCCTCAGCCCGGTGACAGATGGAGGAGCTGTGATAACTTTCTTGTGTCAACATAACTAATGAGAAGGAAATTATCTGGCTCTCTATGGAAATGCTGCTGTTCTCAACTCCTTGGGGGATGCTGCAGGTCCCCGCCTGCAAACAGACACCACGATGTGCTGTGTGACAGCTGCGGACCGGGGCACCAGTGGTGCCAGACGGGACCAGGGCACAGGGACAGGCATTTGCCGATGTTACACATAGTGGTGAAAATCTTGGGGTTTAACTGGACCTGCTTCACTATGGGTTCAGGTGAATTTGACACTTACCATTATCTTGCTTCATGGAGTTAATACAGCTAAATGTTTCTTCTACACGTATTCCAATCACTTACAAGCACTGAGATAGTTGCAGCAAAGTACTATTTGACTATATATAGTGCTACCTTAAAAAACAGGTGTATAAAAGCCAGCACAAGCCCTGCATGTGAAATGAGAAGGAGCTGTTTTTTACACAAACCGATTCCTCCAGCAGATTCCTGGGTTGCACTTTCATTTTCAAAACCTTTCCCATCAGTTGGCACTAGCTGACGCTCTGCAGCAGCCTCGGCAGAAACCCAGGCTGGAGGAGGCGAGGGGCAGCCTCACCATCCCTGGCAGAGGACAACCTTCAGGCAGGACCGGGCAGACCTGGTGGCCTCTGGTCCTGCTCTGCTGACAGGCAGGGGGTTGCACTTGCGCTCTCTGCCCGACTCGCTAGTTTGCAGCCCCAGTCCTAAAATGCATGAAAACTGTACGATGTTTGATCTAATGTATTTGCAATGCTGATGTGCAGTGCATGTCCTATTTCTTCCCCATTCACTTGGTTTCTGAGCACTCTGGAACATCACCAGAAGTAAAGACCCACCTCTACAAAATAATGCTTATAACTTTTTGTTCCAAAAGGTGATTTCTTTGATATCTCTTGAAGAAATACAGAGGGAATTTCTTGAGCAGCCTGTCTAATGCAATTCACAGATTGAGGGGGATTCAAAACATCTCCAGGTGCACAAAACACCCAGCCTTCTTCCCTCCTGGGTCTTGCCGCTGTGCGTTGTTCCTACTGCTTCCCCCTGGCAGGTCCTCAGCCACCCCTCTAGCCAGGCATGGGGGCTCCTGGGGCTCTGCCTTGTTTATTCTGGGTTGCGATGAGGCAGCCATGCAGGAACGCGGGAACCTTGGCCTCTCCACCAGTGCATGTCTGCCTGCTGATAGGTAGCAGCACCTAAGGAGCATCACCGCAGCATCACCTCTGCACCGTGCGCTCTTGCTCCCCTCGTTAGCTCCCCAGTTGGAGCAGTGTTGTGAGCTCTTTGTGCTACAAACGTCTTTAAGTGTCAGAATTTACTAGCCAGGTATTAATATTGATTTTTAGCGTATCTGGAATATAGAGTGAAAAATCCAGTACTGGTTTCTATGAAGAGCCGTTTCATATTTCATAATAGAAGTCAGAAAATGCCATCAATTACTGGGGTCTCTTCAGGGGAACTAATTATTGTGCTATGCATACCTAGTCTGAAAACTTAATAATATCTCCAGATGCTACTAAAAGTCCTTTGGAGGTCTTACAGCCCACCAGGGAAACCTCTGCTCTGTTTTTTTTTCTTTTTTTTTTAAATGAACCATCAAATATTCTGGGAGGAGCTGGACTGGAAACCCTGCATTCACACGAATTCAGGGTGGTATTGTTCCCTTTTGGAGGGGAGGGAGGATATTTATTTTATTTTTTTAATCCCTAGATCATCTCAGATTTGCCTTAGGTCAACTGTTTCAGGGTGACTGCCCATTGCCAGACACTCAGGAAACTGCAGATAGATCCCTCCATCTCCTGTGAGAATTGTCCCAGTTGTAGCAATTAACAGGCAGCTTTTGGCATGTTTTTTTTGTGGGGAGGGAGGTTATCCTAGCATTAGGTAGAAGGCAAATGCCAACAGAGGCAAAGCTGTGTTAGTGACTCCTTGCATGAATGCAACAAGATCCTGGGGGAGCACTGGGTATTTTTTACATTGACTGCTTGACAAACGCCCAGCAGAGCAACAGGCTCCACCCCAGCATAAAAGCACTTTGGATGATTGTGGTCAAGTTGGGTAAATTGTTACTGGAGTGTTTCCCCTCTTTCAGAGCTACAGGTACCAAGGGCTGTTGCAGTCTATGGCAATGTATATCAGAAAGAAATGGGAGTTTTGCAAGCTCACAGCAAAAAAGGCATCCCGCAGTCCTCTGCAAAAGCCAGAGGTGATGTATTGCCCATGAGAAGACAAACCAGAGCCATGAAACATGCTCCTGTCTTCCCTCATTTTCACTTCCAGATGGCCATTACGAAACAAAGAAAGAGACATGAAGTATGTGCCTGAGCCTGTCTCAGATGACAAAACCATGCTGGTGGATCATGCTAATCCCTTCATGTCTGGACCCCAAGTCCTCTTGGGTGCATTACTCATCCCTATGGCTCTCCAAAGAACTAGATTTTCCTTTAGATGTCTGATTTTGCTGAAAGATCTGAGAAGGGCTCAAAGGCATAAATTATTTTTTCCATAGCCTATGCTAATGTATGATCCTTAAATTGCCACCAGATCTGCCTCCTTCAGATAGTGGAATGAAAATAATACTGTGCTCACCCCGATCCAAGAAGAGGATCTGGTCCAAACCACGTCATCTTTCAGCAGCCCAGCAGCATCGTGGATGGAGATGGTACGAATGCCTGGAGAAATGCAAGTGCTGGAGGATCAGCACTCAGTATCAGCCACTTGAATTAATTTCTTGTAACAGTCATCAGAATTGGGGCCAGGTTTGTAAGGATGTAAGTCTTTCAGTATGGTGTAAATCAGTGTAGTGTGTACACTGTGGGGTGACGGTGTCAAGTAGGGCAGGAGTTGGTTTGTTCCTCAGTACTACCACCCACTCAAAAACCAAACTGGGACATTCATGAAGCTTTATTTAAATAAAGAATTCATTTTTATTTGTAATTGTAAGAATTATCGCCAGTAATATTACTGGTGCTTACAGCAGTTACTGGTTGCATGCTTGCACCTTCCTTGACAAGCAGCAGAGGTGGGACCGTTTCTGAGCTGTGAAGTGGAAACTGTTTTGACATGACTCTAGGAGATGGTACTTCCAAAAAACCCAATAAACATCATAACACCTGCAGTAAAATTAGAGTTAGCAACTCTAAATTAGTGAAGGCCACAAAACCACTAACACAGGGAGATGTAGAAGACAGGTAATTAATTAAAGGCATGCAATATTTATATAAAAGGGGGAAAAAGAATGGAGGATGTTTCTATACAACCATTTTGGGCTATCTGTCTAGCCAGCACTCCTTTACCACAACAGAAATACAGGCACCAGCCAACAGCGCCTGATCCTGCTTTCCCTGGCAAAATTGCAATCTGCCACTGGTTACAGCAGGAGCAGGACTAGTCTTACAATAAATCACATCAATTTACCGGGCAGCTTTCCATGGGGGCCACACTGTGGCTTTGATTGCAGATTAAGCCTATTCAGGCACGCTGACAGCCAGGCACTCACAATCACGGCGGCTGGATTCAAGCTAAATCTGTGCTCTCCCTACAGGAGACTTGTAAGGCAAATGAAGCACAGGCACTGACACAGCATTTAGGCACAGATCTGCCAAGACCCCTCCTATTGCCACAAAGATATTTCTGCCACATGTTAGCAAAAAAAAGCATATTAATTTAATAATGAAATAGTGATTGCACCATCCTCTTTATTGTAACCGATGAAAAGGCTGTAATGCAAATCGTTGTGTGAAGTTGCTTGTTCTAGCCAATGTTTTGGCACGTTACACTCCTATATAGGCAGCTTTTAATTATTAATCATTGAAAGTGTTTTGAGAGTTGGATTTCAGTGGATTTTAACTGATGGATTGTCATGGATATTAAATACTCAGCCCAAGTTTCAACACGAGGGTGTTAGCGGTGAGCTCACACCATTACTTCTGACCGTGGGTGGTTGCAGAGATTGACAGCTGAGACTGCACATGTGAGAAACCCTTTTCTTAAGGGTGTATCCATACGAGACAGGCCCTGTGGGTTCACAGGTTTGTATTGCTATCCGTTACAATAATTGATTCCTAGCCAATGTCTTTGATTAAAACAAAATAAAAGCTTCTGCTTTTCCCATGTTCACTTCTAGAGGTTTGAGATGCAACCTACCGTTCTCAAGAGTTTATTGTTGGTGGCCAAGTAGGACTTCCCACGGACAAGAGAAGATACAACTGGAAATGCAGAGAGCTCCTCATTCAACACTAAATGATGCCAATAACATGGGTTGATTTGAAATGGGTCTCAATGTCGCTGAGCGAGCAGTCATCTGCCTATACCCTCAGACAGTGATCAACCTGAAAAATTATATATCCATGTTATCCTGGGATCGGAAGTGTTTGCATTGACTATATTTTGAACTAGTTGTCAAAGCTGAACAATACCAGCTCTAAGAGCTATTGATAGCATATGACCATTTCAAAAGAGAAAGATTTTGCAAGTCTTTTGTATGTGCATTAATATTAAATTCTCCAGAAAATTTCAAAATGTGAGTTTGCAACAGGTCCCCCATGACAGGATATCCCCCATGAGAAAGAATGAGAGGGGAGAACGTAGCTCAGCAAAGCTGACAGTTTAAATATCCCCAGAGAAAAACACAACCAAGGAAATTATTTTTTGTGTATATGCCACATTTGGGGGAGGAGGTTGGGTTTGTTTTGTTAAGCAAATGACCCATGGCACTTCTGCAGAGAAGAAGATAGATTTTAGACAGCAAAATTGTGCATCTCACCTGGGATCAGTAGTCTGTTGAAATAGTTGGAAGTTACCACTTCTAAAAGATGCCTCGGTCCTGTGTTCAGTTGAGCTAAATGACTTGGGGAGTCAGCTCTGGGACTTTAGTGTGTATGGATGTACGTCGTGAGGAAGAAAAGAGCCTGGACTTATCTACAGAGACTTGGAACATTTGGGGCAAGCGTTCCAAATTAAGAATGAAAACATTCCATGATTTACGTCAAAACTATAAAAATAAGAACTTTGCACAGCTCATGCCCTGACTGAAGTCAGCATCCCTCATCCAAAACACGCAAAAATTACTTCTAATTACTCCAGCTCATGACAAATGAAACTCGCCTTGGTGTTCCATGGCTAAAATATCTGTTCTGTCTTGATTTTTCCTGAAACCATTCCCAGATGCAAGAGGTGCTGTACAAACATTCAAAACAATGCCGCGATACCCATAGCAGAGGACACAGGAAAGGGGGAAGGGAGAAAGCAAAAGGCCTTATTTATAGCTTTTACCGTACTAATATTGTACAACAAGCCTCCCACAAAGCCCCGACTAAGTCCATGGCCCCAGTGGACTAAGTGCTGCCTTAAAAATACGTGGACAAAAAAAGGCAAGCAAGAGAAAAGGGCTCAGTTTCTGTGGGACTGGGATCCTGTCTCTCCATCCTTGGCAAACTGCAGCAAGGTGGTGGAGACAGAGCGGAGAGTTAAAAATGTCCTCGAGTTGCTGTGATTCCCAATGTGCGTCTGGGCTGAGCAGAGCTGCTGTGCTTCAACAAAAGCATTTTCTCTTCCCATAGTCCAGACCAATGTGCAAGGATAACTGCACCAGTTTAACAATGCTAGTAGTACCATCCTCTACAAGCAAGATTATATCACCCTCCTGACGGGCAGAAAGTGCGTTGCAGTCCTCTGTGGGGCTTGGATTAAGTTCTCTCCTCCCGGGTACTCTAAAAAACAATCCCTAGGACAGGACGCCTCTCCCTGCGAGGCAAAGTCGGACCTCCCCTGAGACTCCACGCAGGATTTAAGCCCTGAGCTGTCCTGCAAGGAGTACAGAGGCTGGGCGTGCTCCTTAGCAAAACTGTAGCTTTCCGGAGGGCTCCAAAGAAAGCAAGTTTGGGAAGCAAGGAATTAGGGTTTACTAACAGGTACACATGGGATTTGAAGAATTAAACTTTGAGAACGCAACTGCCACTTTTTGGCACACTAAAATACTGAAGGCACTTCGACGTGGTGACAGTGCCATCACCTGAGGTTGGCATCAGCACTTGCAAGTGTGGTGTTAGAGGTGAAATGGTAACGTCATTGCAAACACGCTGCTTAAGCACAGCAGAAGCTATTGGTACAAATTGCCCAGCTGTACAACATGGGCTCGAAAGCCAAAAGTGGGCACAGAGCTTCATTCTTTACCAGACCTGCTTTAACAGCAAAATCACAATCTTCCGCCTAAGCAACATACAACCACCCCTTCAACAGGCTGCAAAGGCCATCTGACCGTCACGGCAACAGCACAAAACACAAACAAGCAGCAGATCCCTGCCAAAGCACAGCCCCCCATGGGATGAAGTTGCTGACAGTTCTGCAGGCCTGGTCACCCTCATAGAGATTGCAGTAGAAATGCTAAGACCGCTGTGAATGCAAACACCGTGGTATTAAAGCACCAGGAGGAGCAAGCAGCAGAATGAGGGCAATGGGAAGGCACGTATATTAGTAGGCCATGAAGAGCCAACAGCTCTTAGGCCACCTGGCACAGGAGACGGGGGAGAGTGAGTCAATCCTGATGACTCACAGGTGGAACAGGGTGGAGGGATTGACCCTCACCAGCTCCAGATGGGTATAAAAAGGCAGCTCCAAAGCCAGAGTGTGGTCACCATCTTGAGGAGAGGTTGGGCTGTTTTGCAGTGCTCATCATTTAGCCTCCATGGCACCATGAAAGCACCTGGATACTGGTATCACCCAGGTGGGGTTTTGGCTGCTTGTGAGTAAGTAAATGAGAGTACAAATCAATGAAATTGTATTTTGGTTCAAATTGAAATCACCTTCTGCTGGCATGCAGATTTGCTACGGCAGGATGCGATGTTACTTCTTGCCGTCGAATCTGTGCAACCTGATCTCCTGTGGAAGTGTTTGATGGTGTCATTGGTTTGTAAGTGGAAACAAGATTAAGTATGTCAGTTGGTGCAGTAGTTAAAGCTTCTCTAAGCTGCCAGTGAGGATGCTTCCTGCCAGCAGCACTCAGGTGTTGCTCCTTAGGTTGAAAACTTTCCCTTTTGCTGCAAGGGCCCCTTCACAAGAAGTGTCAGGTGCAGAGTGAAGCCCTCAAAGGCATTCCCTTGACAGAAGATGTGCTGATTGAGCCTCCCTTGACTGCCAGAGTGCAGCACCAATTTGCAGTGTATTGCCGAAGAGAAAAGGTACTTCAGCTGGGAGAATAGTTTGCAATAATGAGGGATGAAATCTAAACTTTGCAGGATACCTCTTGTCAAACAAAAATGTACCAAAGGCACAGTGAATTTCTGGAGTACCTGACAGGCGTTTCTTCCGGGTAGGGCTCCGTACACACACACTTGCCTTGTAAGCTATTTGTTCTGCCTTACAAACTATCCATGTTGAGCAAACACCACAGAAGCTGGAAGGGAGTGTGACTGGAGCTCCTCCATCAGCACTTCTGCTGCTTTCCTTCCTCAAGGTGGGAGGAGTGGTAGATAAGAGGAAACTGTGTATGTGTCTGGAGAATGCCAGAAGCAATACAAATGAGCAGGCTTGTTTGTGTTGGATTATCAGATGGTGTTGCTACAAAGTACTACGTGCAGCTTAGAGGAGAAAGAAAAGAAAAAAGAAACTTAATACTGAATTTTTGGTGTTAGAGTGGCTGGGTATTTCCACTCCCAGCACATTGCTGGATTATGAAGATGGATCTCTAGCATTCAAAGGTGTGCAGGGCAAAGAGCTCTTCTGGTGACAAACCCCTCCAGGTGATGCTGCAGGCTCCCAGAGAAGTAGAGCAGTGGGAGCATGTGGTTTGGGTCCTGGCAGGGCTGCCTCACTGCAGCCATGCACCAGGCTGAGTGCATGGCTCTATTTACTATTGGAGAGGTGGCTGCAGACTGTATCACACTCCTTTGAGTGCTGCTGTGTTTTCACATGAGAAGTCTTGGCCTACATAGGATGTGACGCCGTTGTTAAACCAAGAAATGCAGCTGCTTTCACAAAACCTCTCACTGAATTCCTGGCATGGATGTGCACGGCATGCATCAGCACACAAGGACTTGGCACCAATGGCATTTGGAGTAGAAAATCTCTGCGGTATCTCCCACAATCTGTACTATTTCATGTGGATGCAGAGTTTAAACTTCAACTAGTGATTCCTAGGATGAGCTTGTCTGGCTTTTTTCCAAGAAGGGTATCTCAGGAAAGGGCTGTTCATCCCTTCCTCTTGGCTGGGGTTGAGGTCTTCATGCTTGTATGAAAAATTAATTCTTCTCCTGGGGGAGAAAGCTGCTATGAAATAAACAGGAGACGGGCTAACCAGACAGAAATAAGAGAAGAAATGGTGGCTTTCAGGTGGACAATAACCAGCTATGGCCAAAGAAAAGGATGAGAGGAAATGGCCTCAAGTTGCGCCAGGGGAGGTTTAGATTGGATATTAGGAAAAATTTGTTTACTGAAAGGGTTGTCAGGCATTGAAACAGGCTGCCCAGGGAAGTGGTTGAGTCACCATCCCTGGAGGTATTCAGAAAACATGTAGACAAGTCACTTCAGGACATGGTTTAGTAGGCATGGTTGACAGTTGGACTCGATGATCTTAAAGGTCTTTTCCAACCTAAACGATTCCATGATTCTATGATTCTCTAAAGAGCCAGAGGAAGAACTCATTGTGTATCTCCT
The DNA here is from genome assembly GCF_026419915.1 of Harpia harpyja. NCBI lineage: Eukaryota > Metazoa > Chordata > Aves > Accipitriformes > Accipitridae > Harpia > Harpia harpyja. The sequence goes on from NC_068943.1 coordinate 53,775,769, forward strand.
CTGGCATCTAGTCCTCTTCCTCAGGGAAAGCTGGCATATTGCAGGACAGATGATTTCCCTGACTTTTTTTTTACAGTGCTTTACACTTCCCAGGAGTTGTTTCTATATGACTGTAATAGAGCTGTCAAAATAACAGCTTGTGGTGGAGGATTGATCTCACCTCTCTGCTCCATGCTGTCCCTGCCTCCTGCAGCACCTGCTTCTTATGAAAGGCTTGATGATGGGGCCAAATCAAGGTGACACTGCCTGTGAGTACAGGATGTGTCTTGGTGCTCATTTGGCTGACCTCCCCAGCAGAGCCATGGCCTCAGGTTCCTCCATGCTTCTCTTTGCCAAAGGTTTACAAGTCTGGTCCCAACTATGGTCTCCTTTGCTCCATGACCTGTAGAAGGTCTTTTGCATCCAACAGTCTTACCCTTTTGCATCCTGCCCTTCCTGCCCAGCATTTTTGCTCTTGCCACACTGCGCAGGCAATGCATGGGGCGCAGTCCCAGCAGCAGCCAGCTGATGGTGCAGGGCTTTAACGAGTAAAGACTCTTTCACTGCAACTTAACAGGGCAATGAGGGTGGAGATGGGACAAGGTCTGGTCCCCATCCACTGTGAACTGGCTGTTGAGTAGGCTACTGAGTATACCTCCGGAAGGTATTGCCTTAGGTCCATCTGGCAAGGACTGCCTGGAGGGAGGCAGCATCTTGGTGCTGGGGCAGTGACGGCTCTCCCATGCCTTACCCACCCTCAGGAAAGACTGGTTATCAGAAAGTGTCTCACCCTGGTCACTCTGGAAATAATTGTGTAAAGTTGAATGGGTGGCAACATCAGAGCAAAATATTACTGAAGTGACTGGAGTCACTGTCCATCAATGTCCATTAGCGTTCGCTTGGAGGCATCAGCGTTTTTCTCTCTTCTTTTATCAGACATCTTAAGTAACCTACAGGTTCCTGTTTGCAAGGTCAGCATTTCCTATGGATGAGAGCAGTATCTCTTGCAGACTGAAGCTGTGGGCTGCGTAGGTCCAATGTACCTGCTTAATCAGATGTTTAAGTATCTCTGCAGGAATGATCGCTGTCATTTAATTTGCTGATTAGTGTTGTCATATCTATTTGTAGAATACAGTATAATTTATGGTGAGATCCCTGGAGGATCTTCAGCAAATGCTACAAGTAATTGAATCTGCTGATTTCTAAAGGTCAGGTGAAAACTGAGTATTATTATAACACAGATTATGTGATGACGACACCAGGTAGCTTTACATTTCAAATGTAAAATTCGTATTTACTGATTACTGCTATATACCACCACTGTGAAAGATGAGCAAATAATAAAATCAAAGAGGCTAACTTCTGTTTAGCAAAAACCTGTGGCAAGTTTTCAACCCTGTCATTAAAGGCAATGTAGTTTTTGAAGAGAAGAAAGGTAAAAGGGACTTGCACTACTGTTTTTCAAGCCAAAAGGGGAGGAGAAGAATTTCAGAGAGAGGCAATTAGGGAAGCATCAGGAAATTGTTTGGGTTATTTTATTGAAGAACTGGCTCACTGATGAACTCTGAGGTTGAGTGCTGCTATTTCCAGTCCTGGCTGCGTACGATACCCTGAGCTGGCACGGCTGCTTCCTGTCTCTTTTCCAGCAAACAAGTGGATTTCCCTTATCAGCAAAACTAATTTTGGCTGGCAAGTTATAAAAATGAGGTCTTTTAATTTGGTTTGTACAGTCTTTGGAGTTTATTTCTGCAGAAACAGGGGAGAAACAGAAGGAGGGTGGTCTGGCAAGGGACAGGGACAATTGACTTCTGAGGGCACCAGGCTACAGCAGCTCACTGAAGAAATGGTTTGCCCAAAGAACAAAGCTGATGGAGGATACCAGTAACACAAAGTTCAAGCTAGGGTGCTGGTTTGTCCGCACCAAAAAGTCTGCTCACTGATAATAGGCGAGATTTTTTTCACAGTAAAACCAAACTTTTTTTGTTTTAATAAAGAAAAGTATTTTTTTTGCAAACTAGATTTTTGTTGTCAAACTTGTCTGGCCTTTTTAGAAATACTTCCGGAATAACGCTAGTTCTCATCTGCTTCCCACAAAGTAACTTCTCATGACAAAGTTAAGGGAGATTTAAACCCAAAACAAACACACCCCACTCCCCGTCCCCAAACAAACAATCAAAAAAACCCCTCAACCAACACCTGCCCCCCCCCCAAGACATAAACAAAAAAACCAAGCAGGAAAAAAAACTCAAACAAAAAAAAGAGCTTGGCATGAGCCAAATATTCAGGACAAGGAGTGGGTTGAAGCAGTGACTAGATTTTGGAGAAGATATCTATCCCTATAAGGTTGCTGCTAGCCCGGCACCATGTATGGTGTCTAACAGGCATTTATAGGGCATGCACCACTGCCTTCTGGAGCAACTCCTGCCTATTGGTGCTTTGCACAGGGGAAAATTGTGCTCAGTTCATAAATTTTGTGACCAAAGTGCCTAATAAAAAGGGTAAATGCATGTTTGCTTGTAAAAACCCTTCGCCAGAATGGGTCAAGCAAGCTATTCTGTGCTTTTTCACTGCAGAAATATGCACATGTTGCAAACTTTTTATTTTAGCTGCTCTGTAAATCATAAACCCAGAGCACTGCAGCCTGCATAACTGCATGAACTGCCAGGACAATAAACTGAAGCTTTAAGCCCACAAAAGACTTAAATACCCACCTTACTTTACATAGTCTGGTGACAGCAATATGGATTTGCCTAAGGCTGAATGTGTGCTCTGGTGCTCTGATGGATCAGGGCCTAAATACACACGGACACTTCAAACAGAGGCATCTGTTAGCAAAAACTTCCTCTCCTCAGGAGGAGGCTTTGCTCACAGCTCCCGTGCAGGAGCTGGGGCACATAAATCCCCCAGACTTTGTTGTTCTGCCAGCAAGCAGGAAGAGAGCAGTAAAAACCTGCCAGGTCAGTTAGAAACCAGCTGAGTGACAATGCTGCAAAAGAGCCGCCTGAAAATAAACAGGTGAAGGATAAAACACATGAACAGGCCCCTGGGGTGAAGTCAGAAGGCAGCTCGGCTCTCCGGCTGCATGCACGCTTGCACGCTGCAATGGCTCTGCAGCCATGGATGCTCCCTCCTGCTTTCCTGCATCTGTCCCTTCATGCAAAACCCAGGGCATGGCAGATTGGGGCACCCCATCACCTGCTGTGTCGCACAGGACCTCTGCCATGAGCAGAGGGGGGGCACCAGAGCACAGACCCCATGGTACCAACACTGTGAATCTGTTTTCTCTGTCCCCAGCATCACTGTCCTTAGGGTGATGGTGGGTACCAGGTGATAGCAGCTACCACTGTGCACAAGGATATGCAATGGCCCACATGTATCAAATGGGGATCTGTTAGGTTATTTTAGTGCTCTCTGGGGACAAAGCGAGGGCATGCAAACACTGATAAATAACCGCTCCCGGTTCTGGGTCTCTTACATAAGGTGATGATTATAGAAACTGCGGTGTACGAGTGGGTGGGAAGGGATGCAAAGATCAGAGTTTTTGAAGGAAAGTAGGTCTGGGTATTTAGGGGGAAAAATGGAAATTACCAGCCTTCCCTGAGGTTTGATGAACTTGAATAAGAGGGTGCTGTATTGTACCAATATCTTGGCCGCAGGACAAGGTGTGAGAGTCCTGTGCTGGGGAAGTGCCACTCAAAGAATTTTATATAGATCTTCTCTTCAGAGATGAGCCGATGTACGGTACCGTCAGCTGAGCACAGTACCGGGAACAAATGATTTAATAGCATAAATGGTTTCCAAAGTGAGCTAGGTGAGTACTGTCCCAAAGTATCCAACTATTCATGTTCCTTCCCAAGTGCAAATGATGCTGGAATTGTCACACCTGCATAGAAAGTAACTTTGTAGCCATCCTGGTGTTAATGTTGGTTAGTGAAGATTTTTCACCATATATTTTCTTTTCCTTCCTTTTAATCCTATTGAAGAATGCAAGATTAATGCTCAGGACACTTTTTAATCCTAATCAGAAAGATGCTGCTTATAAACTAGGTTTAGGCATCTTCACATCACATATCAGAGAGGCGCTGGGCTCAGACTGTATTAAGACAGGCTGCTATTTTATTTTATGCATAATTGTTTAGAGAAAAATGGTGGAGGGTTTCGTAGTGTAACCCAGTCTCAGTGCAATGCATTAAAAGTTACATGCAGTTATTTGCCATATCCTCCTCTTAGAAATACAGACCATAACTTGCCAGCTCCCTGTGCTGCAATTTATTTTCTAATAGCCGGGTTGTGAAAGCCATGGGAATGGAAGTGATCTGCTGTTCTAATTCGTAACGCAGGAACTGAACACCCACTATGTCTTCAGCATAATTGTAGCAGTAACATGGGCATTTATAGATTCAGTGGTGAAAGTCTGGAGGTTGCTCTTCGCTGTGTGCTACTTATGATCTGATCAGGGTCATGCACTATAAGGTAGACATGTTACAGCAGTGTAATTCTGAGTTACACTTCCTGAGTTGCATTTCTCTCTCTGTGGGTTTCTGATCGCTATATCAGCAACAGCATCGCAACTTCTTTCATAAAGTAGGTTTTTGATGCATGGTTGGTGGAAAGCCTCCTTTGGAAAAATCATTGCGCTAATATAAGATGCTGGGTTGAAGGAGGGCTGTAAAACAGCAGAATAGGAAAATAATCAGATAGCTAGTGTGCTGGATGCCATCAGTGCTTCTGTATCATTTACTTCTATTCTGTATCTGTATTTGGAGTGTAGTCTACAGGTAAATTCACACAAGAACAGAATTCCTGCCCTGAGCATCCTCTTTGATGGTTTTGGAACATCCCTTCCTTGGGGCCAAGCCTGCTCTCACTGCAATTAGCAGGACCTTCAGCTGCAGTTCTTGTGCATAAGCCTTGCTCAGCTGAACAGTCTCCCTGACCCCAGCGGGGCTCATTGTGCACCTAATTTAGGGCTGGAATTTGTCAGTAGGTCAGTACCCACTGGGATGCTGAAAAATAAGACCTACTCAGTTTATAGACACATTATTTTCAATCACCCCAAGGACCACCCCCAATGCACATTGCCACTGGGAGACTCCAACTCAGACCAGATCCAGAAGATCTGCTGGATTGCCCCAGCTGCGTGACGTGCCCCAAGCCACGGGCGTTTAACGGGTCTAAGGGGCATTTGTGCTCCTGGTGGCACCATATAATGAATGAGCGAGATGAACATGTGTCTATGGCACAGTGTTTTCATGAGGCAGGATTGATAAATGAGAAGCAAAAGCATATTTGGGGAACAGGTAAAGCTGTACTGTAGGTTTTACAGGCTATGGGTTGTGAGGACCCTGATTTTCTTCTTTTTCTGCTTCAAGGCTGCAAAAGGAAGAGCTAAGGCAGCAAATCCTGCTCTTGTTTTGACTTCCTTCACGTGCCTGCTAACAGGTTGTTATGTGAAAATCCTGGCAGGGGCAGGGGGATAATGGTGTGTTTGTGGGAGTTTGTATAAGTTTCTATGTGTTTAGCAATTGCTTGTGTCCTTGTTTGCTCTTTCTTACAAGGCGTGTGAATGGAGACCATTGTATGTAAGGACACGCAGTAGCACCCAGGTACTCCTTGGATATAAAGGAACATTTGTGCAGTGGCAGCTGAACCATGGAGGTGGTAGAAGTAGGTGTCCTGTCTACATTTCAAAGGAAAAAGGCATATGTTTTATTGAATATATCAAGGCTTTGTTAGCTATGCCACCTTATTCTTGCAGGGAATCCGTAGGAAGGATTTATATTAAATGTTCTCTGATGATAATGATACTTTTTTAATAGAATACAGACTATTATGCCACCTAAATCTTGATAGCCCATTCCTTCAGCTCAGAAATGCTAATGCAAGGTGTATCTTGTACTCCATAGTCTAGGGCAGCTCCTATTTCTTTTCTTTTTCCACTATATATTAATGTGGAGTTAGACACTTTATCTACACAACTACACGGTCCCCCTCACAAGCCTCTCCAGGCATACAATTTAGCAAAAAAAGCCTGCTTTGTTCATTAGCACTATACAGTGTAATTAGGAGAATGAACAGAGGTGCCAGAAAGATTTATAACTTGATTTTTCAGTCATGGGGAGGGCAACTAACAGGCGGTATTGATTTCATGAGAAACCAGGGATCCTCAGACGAAAGTAGCATTTTTCTCACTATCCCCTTCAGAAACATCACCCTAAATGGAGTGGGTTTTTTAGAAATGAAAGGATAAATAAGCAAAATTTTCAAAATTGACTGCTTTTTTTCTTTTCCAAAACAGGAAGATATGCTTAGATAATCTAGAATGTCAGTAGGATTTGGCACTTGTGGAAAGTCCTACCCAATGTTTCAATCCATCCTTCAGAAAACATGCCGTAACCTCACTACCGCAGAAGCACCACTTCACTGAAACTGTTGCAAGAAGATTTCACCAATATTTTTAAAAAATCACCTAGAAGTGCAACATTTATAGACACTGGGAAAACAAACCAGAACACAGCATTTCAGTTTCAAATCAAATTTGTAGCTGCTTTGAACTATCTCTCTTTCAAAAGTACAATTAAATACAGTTTTGGCTTTTCAACTATTCCAAATAGAAATGCAAACACTTAGTGACATCTTTTTTGGCCAGGTTTGTGATGCTTCTTGAGATTTGCCTCTGGTTTCAAAGGGGTGGCGAGCTGCTCCACTCCCATCCCTGGGATGTGAAGCCTGAAGTCTAATTATGCCATTTTCATATTTCCCGGTTGTTGGCTGCTTTACAGCTTATAAATTTAGCACAAAACGTCCAGCTGTGCTGAGACTGTGGAAGCAGTTGAGGTTTGGGGTTAGAGCTTGAGGAGTATGTAGCCTCTTATTTTCTACTCTGTCTGGCTCTGAATGGCAGCTATTCAAATTATATGCATACACTTTCTACTGTAGGTTGGTTTTATGGGGGCTTTCACTTCAGTAGATGAACTTTGAACAAATAATTTTAAGCTGGTAACTTTAATCAATGGAATTTTTTCTTTTTTTCTTGCAGAACCAGCTTCTTTGATGTAACTTCACATTCAGCACTGGTTAAATTCTGTTGGTTTCCTAGGAAAGATCTGCTACTGCTTGAATCAGAAAGGCAAATATAATGCAATGAGATCTTGTCTACCAAACATGTGGGACATGCAGATGAATGACTTGTAGTCAAGCTTTAAATGCAACTTAGTCCCCATCCTTCTTTGAATTATTTGAAAGAAAGATCTGCACAAAGCATGGGGCTCTTAAAACTCCAGTTTGAAACCAGTTGCAGTTGAAGTCCACTACCGTTATACAGCTCTAGACCTCTGTGCCTTCAAAAATTAAAACCCCAGTTCCTATTGATTTTTTTTTTTAAATTAGCATTTATTTTTTAACAGCAATAGCACGCTTCCCTTGTCGGAAGAGGATTTCTTCCTAACAAAAACCTTCCTTTTGGTGCAGCTCAGAGGACCTGCCTGTCACTGTCAGATGCTACCCAGGGCTATGACCAGACTGTAGGATCATCTAGCATCTCTCAGCTTCTGGATCCAAGTGAACCACTTGCTCTCTTCCTGGCACGCATGCCCTACATACCCCTTGCCCAGCCTCGCATCGCAAATCCAAATCCTGGGGCACCAGCACCATGGGGTGTGCCAACACAGCTCTGCCTCCCAGTCTAGGCACAACTGTAATGATTTCTGTGTTTTATACCTACTTTGCAAAGATACAAATAACCGCTATCAGCTTCTGGATTGACAGGGCAGCACAGCAGAGTGCTAAGGAGAGCCCCGTTCATCTCGCTTTGTTGCCAGTTCAGCTCTGTGTGGGCAAATAGGTGTTAAACTGAATTTTAATCTGCTGGCAATGAACATCTTATTATATAGCTCTGCCTGAGGGTAGGCAAGTTTGTGCACCACATGGTTAGTGTGCTCAGGTGAAATCTGAGCTCGTGGGTAAGGATTTATGAGAAAGCGGACTGCTGATTGCCAGCAATACATACATATACCTATGTAGACTGAAGCTCTTTTGCTCCATTATCTGCAAGTATATGTACTATTATTCTTGCTGGGATGAGCACTAGCTGGAGGATATTTCTGTTCGGAGGGAAAAGTGGGGCAAAGGAAGAAAAGAAAAGAAATATCAGCCCCCCAAAATGCGATTCATAAAAATGTGCATACAGCAAACGTACCAGATCCTTGTACCACAAACTGGTGGTCCTTTTGCCAACTCTCATTTGCCATCCCAAGGTTATCAGCTTGAAAGAAAGATACAAGGGACACAAATCTTTCCTTTTGTTGCTTTTATCAGGCTTATTTTCTTCTGTTTGCTTAAATTAGCCAGAGATGCCATTAGAGCCAGCAGCACCATGCCGATTTCTATAAGCAGGGCTTTGGGGCTTTCTGTCCTTTATCTGAAGAAAGGCATATTAGCATGAGATACACTGAGTTTATTAGATATTGATACTTCATGGCTCTCTTCCACTCCTGTCCCTTCACCAGAGCTCCCCAGGTCTATTAGTAATCCAGTCACCAACTCCTGTCTCTCCCCTTGTTCTACGATTTCACACACTCCTGCTATTGTGTCTGCTACCTCTCTGGTTCATAAAGCCTCTCACTTCATCTTCAGATTACTTTTGCAGAATAACTCCTAGCATGGTGCTGGTAAGAAAATCTTTTTACCTATTTAATCTGACTATGACCAGCGCAAGTGTGGGACAATTGATGTTTACGGGGAAAGGAATAAGGGAAAAAAATGTAATATAAAGTGTTACCATTGAAGCTTCTTTAAATGCAATTGCTAAAGATGTTGCACAAGTGACTTTCTGCACACATTTGTGGGTTTTTTCATTTTCTGTTAAGTTTTCGTCAACATTTTAATTAAAGCCTTTATTAGTGAGTACTTCATTGGAAAGGACTGCAAATATTTTTTTATTATTTTCTCCCTCAGAATTTTTACAAATGAACACTATATAAATGTTTTGCTTTAAAGGAGTCATTCTGGGAGAAAGCAAAAAGGCAGTAACAGTGTTAAACCACTCATGCAAAGGTGTGACGTGAGGCATAGCTTGTCTTAATGAAATTTGTTCACTAAGTGGGTCTAATTTCTGGTCACGGCAATTTTGGTGTATTGATTTCTAGACCCGCACGTGCCTGGTAAACAAGATCTCATCACAGTTCCTGGCTTGTACGGAACTTTCCTTTCCTCTCAGGCAAATAAAATATTTTAATCCCCAGCTCTTGACAGCTTTCATACACAACTGCGTGCAACTCACTACATGAAGAAGCTCAGAGCTGCAGATCTGGGGGTGGGGAGGGGAGAAACCTAAAGGTGATCTTGTCCTCGTTAACACTCCTTAGCTGATGGCTCCTTGTCCCAGGCAGTGCCAGCTGTTTGCAGCTGCACAGCTTCTCCCTTTCCACCGGGGTGGCATCAGCCTTGACTTGTGCCTGCATTGCAGTCGCACGAGTGACTGGGCTGTAATACAGGGAGACAGGAGTAAGGTTGGCTGCTGGGAGGTGCTTGGCAGCAGCAGCAGGGAGCTCAGTGCAGGCTAATGTGTGTTTTGGTATCCAAGCTACTATAAGGCTGGGTCTTGTACCTCCACCTTACTCTGCGCTTACACACAGACTGTTGTGCTAAAGCAGTTTTAGCCTTTGCTTCTCCACAACACCCTCTCTGATTGAAGACTTTATGCATAATTTTCAGATATAGCAATCAAGCCACCGAGAAACTAAACTCAAAATTTTAAATTTGGGTCTGTACGGGAAGCAAAATTCTGAATACAAACTGACTGCCATTTCTCAGCTGCTCCTGGATTTATATTGCCATCTTTATGCAGGTTACTCACATAGTAACATAAGCTATTAAAAAAACCTCCATGTAACCTCAAAAGTAAGAATAAGCTCATATTTCCCCCAGTTTAGCCCATTAGCCCACTGCTCTTTACCATTGTTGTAGCCAAATAACCTGATGACTATACTAAGCATACTGAAGAAGTGCAGATGTCTCAGCTATAAGTAACAGCTGTAACAACTAGTAAGGGAGCACTGTATATATTTAAAGTGTGTAAGGACCCAGCAGATGTTGTGCCAAGATTAGGATATAACATTTTTGTGCCTATCTGAGATCTCCTCCTTGGAGGATTTGTTCTTGAGAGTTGTGTAACACCTTTCCTTTCGCATTGACCTCTGAGATAATGTGCATCAGGAACGTCATATTATCAAGAGAGCCAGGCAGTAGCTTGGGAGTTGGTACAAGGGCACATGAATAATGGCATTATTTCCAATCAGAAGATTGCTAAATTTAAGTCTATTACTGAATCCAACAGAACACTGTGCAGCTTGGCACCTTATGTAAGGTATGCAGCTACATAAAATTGTGTTGATAACAGGAAACAATAAGGTTTGAAGAGAAAGCTGAAAGAAAAAAATTCTCCGTGAGCGTGTGGAAGGGAATACTAAATGTTTAGTGATATTTATATTTTTTTAGCTGATCTCTTGATTTCAAAGTGCTTTTTAATCTAAATATCCTTCCCCAACAAAGTGAAATGGTAAGGCACAACCTGAAAAAAACCACAGGGATGGGAAAAATTCTTGCCAGGTTGGAGCTGCTTTTGCTTTCAGCTGAGACGTTTCATGCAGGGCAAGGTGAACTGCTAGCACCATACACCCATAACAAAAAGGGCTAGACGTTGTGCTTAATTTAAAACTATCCCCAGTGAGGCTATTGGTGTGAATACCAGAATGCAGAGCAGTTGTGTGCAGCTGAACATACAAGTCCTTAAAATAATCGTTATTCACACATGTATTTAACTGCCACTGAAAGCACTGTCAACAAAGCAAAATACTTTGCTGAGCAGGGATGGATTCCTGCTTTCAGCATCCATGAGAGTAAATATGGCATCACTGAATCTGTTGTAAGCAGGCTTATTACTACCAGTAAGGTTGCTGTTTGTGCCTAAGAACACAGAAGTAATAACCTGCAAAATTAAAATGGTGCAAATGTAATTCTAACATTTCCCAGGAGTGTCTGGCTTTGCGAATTTAGCATTGCTGGTACAAGGCAGGACTTTTTTTTCTTTTAAGGTAATACATTTGATTCAGCATTGACAACCAGGAAGTTCTAAAAGTAATGATGCTAATTCACCACCAGAAAAAAAGAATGGGGCCTTCCTATCCAAACAGCAGGAAGATGAGCCAAAACTAATAATGTCAGTGGTGATTCCTGTCTTGTGTTTGTATGGTCAAAAACGGGAAGCTGTCTGACATTGATAAAACCACTCTTGAAAAGTTGTCATCGAAGGTCTAAATTATTCACTTGAATGCATCGTCACTAAACGCATACTAAACAGGAACCAGGCTCTTAAAAGATGAGCTAACAAAATACTGGGTTTGCATGTTTTCTCTTCTTTGTTGATTTTTTTTTTTCAGTGGAGAGAGGAAGAGTAATGATGTGTGTTTTTTTACAGTGCATTAGCTAATTATAGGCATTAAAGATGAAAAACACCTATTATTTTATCTAAGTCTTCCCCTAGCTATTGTCATAGCTGGCAAATCCAGTTCTTTTTAAACACAGTTTTGCAAACTGCTCTTTGTACAAGCATGCTTTACAGCAAAAAAATACCATAAAATAATTAGCCATGTCATTTCCTTACCTGTCCAGGCCGTGTGTCCTCCCAACTTCAAAGGTCACTGCTAGGAGTTGAGAGATCCTCTGGGAGTGGTGCTTTTATTTACTGTAAGTGTAGTTTTCTCTTGTTCTTGTCAGCAACTCCATCTCCATAAGGCTTCTCTCGTAGCATCTGCAAAACGCAATGCATATAGTGTGAGCACATGCTGTGTTGGAAAGGTGGAATCACCTGGATTTTATTAAAAGAGGAGTCAAAGTAGACTCACAGTGATAGAGCACTGCATACATGAATGTTTTCACTTCCATACTTATACACTGTGCCATTATTGGGGGGGGGGGGCGGGGAGGTAATGTATTTTTCACCATCATGACTGGGGTATTAGCTCTGAAGGGAAATCATGGAAAAAGTGGGCTAGCAGAAGTCACTCATTGCATGAAGGGTATGGATAAGCTACTCCACATACTTAATTGCATCATCATCAAGAACAGGCTTTTCTATGCCCTAAAATCAAAAGAGGCTTTGACCTCAGTCTTAGGTTGGTGATTGAACATGAGCACAAGTCTCACTAAATAACTGAGATCATCAATATGTTCCCAGTTATATGTTCTCAGGACACCTATGTCCTAGCATGATACCTGCATGCATTTGCAGCTTCCCTGAGACATCAGGACGAGCTTGCTGTGAGCACCAAGGTAACCCAAGACAGCGAGGGAGGTAATCTCTCAGAGTATGGGTCCTTGGAAAACTGAGGATTTAAAACCCTACTGGGAGTAGGATGACGCCAAGTCTTCCCCGTTTCCCCTCTTTGTTTTCCAGTCAGAAAGGATGAGTTTCTTTGTAATGGTCAACAACATACTAAGACCAGTTCAGACCTAAGCTGACAGCTCCCTTAGCCTGGGCACCCATTTTTGCCTTTTTGTGAGGTCAATGTGCTCTCTTGGATCCATCATCTCAGGTAAGAAAGGGCTGAGATTCACCTGGTAACTGAAGCACCTGACTGCTAGCAGCCTTCAGGACTACAAAGTAGGGAGCATGTACAGAAAGCTTAAATAAATGCAAACAGGCTGGTCCACTTTGACGGGGAAAAGAAATCTCTGAAGTACTACTCCTGCACCTGAGGTTCCTGAAAATACCTCTTGAAACTATTTACTTGAGCAAGCATGTGGTTGCTTAAGTAAAGATGACACATCAAAGCCTAATTTTGTCAGCTCTTGACTTTTTAGTACCTAAGAACCCACGATGAATTAATACTGCAGTAGATGAATATGACTTCTGCAATTCCTCCTGTGTTTCATTATGTTAGCATAGTGTTAAAAGGAATTATTTTCTGGTTTTGATTTTAGGTGTATTCCCCTGTTCCCATGTAAATGTGAGGCAGAATTGCACCATTTAATGGTTAAGAAAAGAAAGGCAACACCAGGAAAGCTGGTTTCTCACCTATGTCTTATTGCCTGGAGTTCTAAATTAATTATCCCTCTTAAGGGAAAATGGATGTTGAATGGGGAATAAGGCACAGCTGTTGAAGCAGGGTATAAATAGGAAAAAGTTTTAGAAGAAAAAAAGGTGCACTTTGAGCTAGAAAGATGTGTAAGGCAGCATTGCTCTTGGATTTAGACTATTAGGATGAATTCAGCACTAATATAATGGACATATCGAGACTTTGGGGTTTTGGGGGGGGGGGGAATGGAGGTGGTTCTGTTTGTGTTTCCTTGCATTGATAATAAAGCTTGGGGGAAGAGCCAAAGGCTCGCTCTCACCAGGAGGGTCCCTGAGCAGCGAGGGCAGTGAGCCAGGATGGTGGGGGATGCCATGGGACACCCCTGCTCTGCAGTCCATGGGATTTCTGACACAGCACATGAGATTTCTGGAAGCAGTTGTGAGAATTGCATCCTGTGCTCAAGTTATCTCAAGGTGCAATAAATGCTAATCTGCCTACTCTTGTAACATCAGAGCCTGCCTACAGTACTCAGCCTATGTACACAGTAACATCATACGTACAGCAGGTGTGCATTTGCGTGCATACGTGATTTGTGATTTCTTAGAATGACATCCTTAAAGACAAGGATAGAAGCATACAGGCTTTGTAGCAGCAATGAGGCTATTGCTCTACCATACCAACAGTGGTATCCAACAGTGTTTCAAAGGGTGTATTTATAAGTAGGTAGGTAGGAGATAACCTGTCTTTTGGGACATCTTTACCTGCCTTGCATCCCTACAAGGGTTAAGTCCCATTATATCCCATCTAAACATATCTGTGTGTTTAGACAGACCCTTACTTTGATAATATTCTCGGACAACACTTCTGGCACTGTATTGCTCTTGTTTAAGCTTAGTCAGCACCAACCACTTAAAAGTCTGTATTGGTTTAACTGAACTGAATTAAAACAGCCCTGTGTAGACAAACCCTGAGAATTTAGAGCAGTTCAAGCTGTGCTGGTATCTCTTTAGGCATGATGGAGTAGCACCTGGGATATTATTGCCCTTTTTTTAATTCTGTGAAAATAATTTTTGCTTCTCTCTCCATGTCTCACTAGTCATAGTATCTGAATCGCTGCATGAAAAGAGAATCAAAATGTAGGCCAAGAGATTAGACAGAGATGAGCAATGCTGGATTCTTCAATTTATGGTTCCCCAGATACGATAAAAGGAGGGGGGAGGTCTCACAAACAGTGAAAATGATAATTTTTTTTTAATCATGTAAAGTTGGGAAAAAAAAATTTCTTTTAAGGCTTAAACTAGTTTATGAAAACTGCACCACTGAGTTTCATACTACCTTTTGAAGCAAATGGTCAAAGTTTTCAAAAGTGGAAAAGTTCACATTTTTTACACACAAGTATCTCCCTCCCTCTCTGCCTCTCCAATGGGTGCTAATCTATTATCCACCTTAAAGAAAGCTACCTGTTGCTCTTTGGAATCTAAGCAGAAAATCAATTAACTACAGTATTAATGAGGCCTGATTACAGGTTTTTCCCTGCCTGTTGTTGTTTTCACCTCTCTTTTCTGCCAATATTTAACTAGGGATTCCATACACACAAAAAATCTTATCTATTCCTTCCTTTCATCAAACATGGATGATTGGAGTTCCCATTTTTATGACTTTCCTGATAAATATAATTTTAGATTAGAGTGTTTGGAATGGGCCAGCTTAACTAGGAGCCGCTAGGACAGAATTTCATACTAACATTGTCGGTGCTTATTGATGGTGATGATTCAGGATTATTTGTGCTGCAGTTAAATTCTAGATTCAGGGGGTTCCTTCTTCCTTATCGACATACAAAACGTCTTCTGTGATATTCCTTCGCAGGATATGTGCAGGAGAAGGATAAGGTTTCTCACCTTTCACAGCAGGAGGAGTATCTTAAGTGTTGAATCTGGCACAACTCAAAGTCTTCTTCTGGGGTCAAATACCCAATTCGTTCCTTTACTCCGTAACGTGGTGGTACTACTTTGTCTTTCACTGCCAGGTTGGGAGCCTGGGTTTAAACCCCTTCACTGCCTGGGAAGGAGTTGATCTTTTTAGGGAGCTCTTTAACCACAGTAAATTATACTGGAGCATGCAGAACCTGTTCCTGACTTTGCTGGGACAGTGAACGATAGCATCTCTAGGAGCCGGTGCTTGTGGCACCTGCTTGGGAGGAAGATGCCCAGGGCTGCAGTCTGCGCTCGGCCTAATGGCTTTGCACCTTGATACAATCCTGGAGCTGTTCCATCTGCTTCAGGCTTTCATTGATCAGCTGCAGCTGAATTGCATTCCTGGCTCTGGAGGTGTAAATCTTGCTCCTTGGCCTCAGGTCTGGCATCTATACAGTAACTTGTCTCCCACATATAACAGTGGGATGATTTGGGTTATCTATCCCAATATACAAGTTCCAGCCTGACTAGTATGAATTATCTGTACCTTATGTCTCTGGCAGTCTTTCTTCTGCTGAAGGCACAGCACAGTGCCAGCAGATCTATACAGGTTGATCATTAAAGGTTTTTGGTACATGAGCAGGCTTTGGAGAAAGAAACAAGAGTACTTCTGTTCTAGGTAAGGCCTTCCTCTTCCAAAAAGTTGTGCATGGAGCCAGATCTTTGACTGGAAAATTGCTAAAGCCTGGACTAGCAGGAGGAGATGTTAGCACGGATTTGGACTCCCTGGAAAGGCTGAATGAAGCATGAAGAGGAGCAGGGATCAGGAGGGAAGGGAGGCAGAAGAATGTGCACCGGTACACGAGGATTTCTGGTTGTTTCTTTGTCTAGGCAGGCCAGCTAAAGGAGGATTACTGTGTGAGCTACTGCCCAAGCCAGTTGGGCTAAACACCTCTCCTGTTATTGCTCCTGAACCGTGAGCTGAAAACCCATGGTATGTCCAAGGCCTCAATGCTGGAAAAGGATGGTTACAGGATTGAAAAAACCCAATGTGACCAGTATTGTTCTGGTTTTGTTTGGGACAGGGGAGTTGTTCAAGGCTGTAACGCCATCAGCATACAAGAAGTAAAGCAGAGAACAGGGAAACAGGGAAATTGCCTGAGCCCAGGGATGCTGGAGGAGGCTGAAGTCTGATGCAGCGAGACTGCAGCACAGGGTACTGAGCTAGGGAGAGCTCACCCTGGGCACATCCACTCACTTCCAGAAAACAAATAAACAACTATTGCTATCATCCATGAATACATGCACCTTTTTTTTTTTCCCATGGTATAGAGGCCCTTTGTGTAACCCTTTAATTTAAACCAGTGAAATTGGAGCAACATAAAATTAATTTCTCTGGGTCCTGTTCTGTAAGCATCAATTATAATGTCTAATCTACATGAAGTGCTGCTAAGTTTAGTAACCAGCTCTTTATTATGCAGCACCCAAAAGCATTCAAATATATTCACATTAAGATGTAAGATCACACAAATGTTAATTGTAGAATCATCCAAATGTTAACAGTTGGTTTTTTGCCTCCTAAGGCTATAAACAGCTATTTTGATTAAGTTGCCATGTTCCACTAAAATACATTTTCAGAGAGAAATTTCTCAATTGGAGCTTTGCTTGACAGCGGGCACAAAACAACGTACTATCAGAAAGCAGAGAAAGCATAGAGGACTATCCTTTATTTACGACAGCGACACTGGAAATCAAGATTTGATACTTGCTGAAAGAATTTCACTGGTGGTAGAGGAAGGAGGGATGCACTGCTGTGAATATGTAAATAATTTATGCTCTCAATTAAAATTTTACTCAACACCTACAGTTTTTGCCTGAGATATGGCTGGGAAAAAAACCCTGAAAACTGCTGCCATCTCCTCCAAGGTCATATATCTTGTCATTCAAAGGAATATTCAATTTTGTTCTACATTTGACATTTTATTGGCCCCTTAATT